>NC_053499.1:28874275-29485525 GCF_905171775.1 Rana temporaria | reverse complement strand
AGCAATTTATCAGCAGTCACTCCCTCCCACTCAGATGAGCAGTGCTATTGTTTTTTTTTACACTTGTGTGTGCCTCCCCCTCCACCATCTGAGAGGGGGAGAGCCAAGCAGGGCACTGCTATGCAATTGCTATCACCCACCCACTGCACCCCTTGCCGTCCGGGCCCCCCTCTTTCCCTGGGCCACCTACAGGATGACCGGTGGTCCCCCCTATCAGCGGCTCTGGTTTGGAGGGTCTTTTACAAACTCTGAAAGCTGTAAGTGAAAAATGAAAACCTCCAGATGTTTAGAGATATTTGGTTATTTATGATTTTGTGTACGTTCAATTTTCACCAGTTGGGAAAAAGTTGCAGTTTAAAATTTACAAATATTTGTTATTTATTATCTTAATACAGGTTAAGCTTTTATATTAAGTAGGAATTCAGCAGGGATTTTGCAAAATTTGCTGTGCTTGTATCTGCTAATAATGTTTTTAGTGTATTTTTAGCAAAAATATTGCTTTGGTAAACATTTGGACGAATATCGTGGTGCCCTAAAATCAGTAGCACCTTTCTTTTATTCTACTGGTCCTATGCTTTCAGAAAATATATGGTTTGGGGGGGGGGGGGGGGGGGTTGGTCATTTACAAGCTTTGAAAGCTTTAAGGGAAAAATTAAAACCTTCAGATTTTTAGAGGAATTTGGTTATTTACATATTTTGCGTATGTTCAATTTTCACCTTTTTGCAAAAAGGCGTAATTTAAAATTTACAAATATTTGTTATTTATTAACTCAATACATGCTACGCTTTTATATTTACTAGGAATTTCACAGGAGTTTTGTAAAATATGCTGTGTTTATATCTGCTAATCATGATTTTAGAGTATTTTTAGCAAATATATTGTTTTAATAAACATTTGTGCAAATATCGCAGGGCCTTAAAATCAGTAGCACCTTCTTTTTATTCAACAGGTCATGTGCTTTCAAAAAATATATGGTAGGGGGGTCTTTAACAAACTCTGAAAGCTGTGAAAACCTATATATTTATATAGAAATTTGGATATTTACATTTTTTTGTATGTTCGATTTTTCCCGTTTCGCAAAAGGTGCAATTTAAAATTTACAAATATTAGATATTTTTCAATTCATTACAGGTTAGGCTTTATATTTACTAGGAATCTTCTAAAATGTGCTGTGTTTTTATCTGCTAATAATGATTTTAGTGGATTTTTACCGCAAATATCATTGTTCCCTTAAAAATCAGTTGTACCTTATTTTTATTGTACTGGTCCTAAGCTTTCAGAAAATATATGGTTTGGGGGGTCTTTTACATAAAATTGCAAACTTGAAAGTGGAGCGCAGGGCATGGCAGCGAAAAGGTTAATTTTCATATAATAAATGTTTTGTTTTTATATTGTTTGGTTATTTTTCTTTCCTAAAAGCGAGTGGCACCTTGAAAGTCCTAATTTTCTGTTTCTTGGCTGCAAAACTATACATTGTCTTGGTATGTGGCGCACAGTTTATCCACCTACACCATTATAGTACTACAGTGGGGGGAAATAATTATTTGATCCCCTGCAGATTTTGTAAGTTTGCCCACTTACAAAGAAATGAAGGGTCTATAATTTTTATCATAGGTGTTTTTTAACCACTTCCCGCCCGCCATATAGCAGAATCACGGATGGAAAGTGGTTGTGTTATCCTGACTGGGCATCATATGATGTCCAGCAGGATAAGCTGCTAGCGTGCGCCCGCGTGTCCGCAAGCGGCGATCGGTGGTGTGGTGTGTCAGTCTGACACACCACATCCCCGATCCTGGTAAAGAGCCTATAAGGTAGGCTCTTTACCATGTGATCAGCTGTGTACAATCACAGCTGATCACATGGTAACCAGGAAGTTCCTTTTATCGTCTTTTCCTCTATTTGCGCTGACAAGGTGCGAGTAGAGGAGAGCCGATCGGCTGCTTACCTGACAGGGGGGTCTGCTCTGATAATCGGCGCATTAATTATCAGTGCAGACTCATTGAGGGTGCTCATTAGAGCACACCAGGGATGCCCAATAGAGCCCACCAGGGATGCCCACTAGAACCAACCAGGGATGCCAATCAGTGGCCATTACAAATGCCAATCTGTGCCCATCAGTGATGCCTGTCAATGCCCATTAGTATCACCCATCAGTGCCCATCAGTGTTGCCTATAAGTGCCCACCGGTGCCACATATCAGTGCCCATCAGTGCCGTCTATGAGTGTCCCATCAGTGCCACCTATCAGTGCCCATCAGTGCGACAAATCAGTGCCACCTATCAGTACCCATCAGTGCTGCATATAAGTGCCTTTTCATCAGTGCCATCTCATCAGTGCAGCCTCATCAGTGCTCATCGGTGAAGGAGAAAACATACTTATTTACAACGTTTTATAACAGAAACGAGTAAAAATTTTTTTTCAAAATTTCCATTTTTTTTTTATTTGTATAGCAAAAAATAAAAATCCCAGTGGTGATAAAATACCACCAAAAGAAAACTCTGGGCCAGATCAACATAGAAATAGATCGGCGCAGCGTATCAGAGATACGCTACGCCGCCTTACCTTACCTGGCGTAATTTCGAATCCTTAAAGATTTCTCTGGCGGCGGAATTCAAATCAGCGATTAGGGGGCGTGTTTCATTTAAATGAAGTGCGTCCCCACGCCGAATGAACTGCGCATGCTCTGTTTCTAAATTTCCCACCGTGCATTGCGCTAAATGACGTCGCAACGACTTCATTTTTTTTAACTTAGACGTTAATTACGACCATCCCGATTCACGGACAACTTACGCAAAAAAAAATTAAAATTAAAATTTCGACGCGGGAACGACGGCCATATTTAACATGGCAAGTCTAACTATACGCCGCAAAATACCAGCTTTAACTATACGCTGGAAAAAGCCGACTAGAGACACCGTAAAAAAATGCGCCGGCCGCTCGTACGTTCGTGGATCGTCGGAAATAGCTAATTTGCATACCCGACGCGGAAAACGACGTGAACGCCACCCAGCGGGCGCCGAAGTATTGCATCTTAGATCCGAAGGCGTACGAGGACGTACACCTGTCAGATCTAACCCAGATGCCGTCATATCTTGGTTTGAGGATTCAAACTAAAGATACGGCGTGGGTAATTTGAAAGTACGCCGGCGTATCAGTAGATACGCCGGCGTACTCTGTCTGTGGATCTGCCCCTCTATTTATAGTGAAAGAATTATAAAAATGTTGTGGATACAGTGTTGCATGACAGCGCAATTGTCATTCAAAATGAGGCTGCGCTAAAACCTGAAAATTTACCTGGGCAGGAAGGGGGTGAAAGTGCCCTGTATTGAAGTGGTTAAATGATAAAGACAGAATATCAACCAAAAATCCAGAAAAAACACACAATACAAATAGTGAGTAAAATAAGTATTTGATCCCCAAGCAAAACACGACTTAGCACTTGGTGGAGAAACCCTTGTTGGCGAGCACAGAGGTAGGACATTTCTTGTAGTTGGTGACCAGGTTTGCACACATCTCAGGAGGGATTTTGGTCCACTCTTCTTTACAGATCTTCTCTAAACCCTAAGGCCTCGTACAGATGAGAGGATATCCGCCGGACCGTTTCCAGCGGACATTTCTGCTCCCGATTTTGATCTGATGGGCTGTACACACCATCAGATCAAAATCCCTGCGGAAAACATACGCGGTGACGTGCCGCGACGATGACGCGGCGACGTGCGCGACCCTGGAAGGTAAATACTTCCACGCATGCGTCGAATCACTTCGACGCATGCGAGGGATGGGGAACGCTTGGACTTATCCGGTGAGTCTGTACAGACGACCGGATCAGTCCAACGGACAGGTTTCCAGCGGATAGATTTCTTAGCATGCTAAGAAATTTTTATCCGCTTGAAAACCGGCGAAAAACCGCCGAAAAATGTCCGCTAGGCCGTACACACGACCGGATTTGTCTGCTGGAACTAAATCCCAACGGACAGATCCGGTCGTGTGTACGAGGCCTTAAGGTTCCTTGGCTGTCACATGGCAACTCAAAGTTTCAGCTCCTTCCATAAAGTTTCTGTAGGATTGAGATCTGGAGACTGGCTTGGCCACTCCATGACCTTGATGTGCTTCTTCTTGAGCCATTCCTTTGTTGCGGAATGTTTTGGCTCATTGTCATGCTGAAAGAATCATCCATAACCTATCTTCAATGTTCTAACTGAGGGAAGAAGGTTCTTATCCAAGATTTTGCGATACATGGCCCCATCCATTGGCCCTTTGATGCAGCAAAGTCGGTCTGTACCTTTTAGCAGAGAAAGACCCCCACAGAATGTTTCCACCTCCATGCTTGACTGTAGGGATGGTGTTCTTGGGGTCATAGTCAGCATTTTTCTTACTCCAAACACAGCGAGTCCCCTTCCTCAAGAAGACACATGTACAGTCATGCCAATAAACATCTAAATGATTCAGAGAAGGATTGGGGGAAAGTGCTGTGATCAGATGAGACCAAAATTCAGCTCTTTGGCATTAACCCGTCTTGCCATGTTTGAAGGAAAAATGCTGACTATGACCCTAAGAACACCATTACCGCAGTCAAGCATGGAGGTGGAAACATATAGACATATTCAGGTAGAGTTACGCCGGTGTATCAGTAGATACGCCGTCGTAACTCTGAATCTGCGCCGTCGTATGTTTAAGTGTATTCTCAAATTGAGATACACTTAAATCTAGCTAAGATATGACCGCCGGCGCCGTCGTATCTTAGCTGTCTATTTACGCCGGCCGCTAGGGGCTTGTACGCTGATTTGCACCTAGAATACGTAAATCAGCGAAATACGCCTATTCACGAACGTACGCTTGCCCGTCGCAGTTAAGATACGCCGTTTACGTAAGGCGTTTTCAGGCCTAAAGATATTCCACCAAAAAGATGGCGCAGCCAATGTTAAGTATGGACGTCGGAACCACGTCAAATCTTTTAATTTTTACGACGTTTGCGTAAGTCGTCCGTGAATGGGGCTGGGCGTAATTTACGTTCACGTCGAAACCAATAAGTCTTTGCGGCCTAATTTGGAGCATGCGCACTGGGATACGTCCACGGACGGCGCATGCGCCGTTCGTTCAAAACCTCAATCACGTCGGGTCACGATTCATTAGCATAAAACACGCCCACCTCTTCACAATTTGAATTAGGCGCGCTTACGCCGGGACATTTACGATACGCCGCCGTAACTTAGGACGCAAGTGCTTTGTGAATACAGCACTTGCCTCTCTAACTTATGGCGGCGTAGCGCATATGAGATACGCTACGCCTGCCTAACGTTAGGCACGTGTACCTGAATCCAGCTAATTGTGCTTTGGGGTTGTTTCTCTGCTAAAGGTACAGGCTGACTTTGCCGCATCGAGGGGCCAATGAATGGGGCCATGTATCATAAAATCTTGGATGAGAACCTTCTTCCCTCAGCCAGAACACTGAAGATGGGTCATGGATGGGTCTTCCAGCATGACAATGACCCAAAACATACCGCCAAGGCAGCAAAGGAGTGGCTCATTAAGCACATTAAGGTCATGGAGTGGTCTAGTCATTCTCCAGACCTTAATCCTATAGAAAATGTATGGAGGGAGTTGAAACTTTCGAGTTGCCAAGAGACAGTCAAAAAACCTTAAGGGTTTAGAGAAGATCTGTAAAGAAGAGTGGACCAAAATCCCTCCTGAGATGTCTGCAAACCTGGTCACCAACTACAAGAAACGTCTTACCTCTACGCTTGCAGTAAGGGTTGCTCCACCAAGTACTAAGTAATGTTTTGCATGGCGATCAAATACTAATTTCACTCACTGAACTGCAACTTAATTTATAGCATTTGTTTTGTGTGTTTTTTCTGGATTTTTGGTTGATATTCTGCCTCTATAATTTAAAATACACCTATGATAAAAATGATAGACCCTTAATTTCTTTGTATGTGGGAAAACTTACAAAATCTGCAGGGGATCAATAATTTTTTTCCTCAGTGTAAATATAACCTGGTTGAATGATAACCTTACATACTTATGCCGCGTACACACGGTTGGAATTTCCGACAAGAAAAGTTCGATGTGAGCTTCTGGTCGGAAATTCCAACCGCGTGTAGGCCCCATCAGACTTTTTCTGTCGGAATTTCCGAAAGCCAAAATTTAAGAACTGGTTCTCAAATTTTCCGGCGGGAAAAGTTCTTGTCGGAAATTCCGATCGTCTGTATGCAATTCCGACGCGCAAAAAAACACGCATGCTCGTAATCGATTCGACACATGCTCGGAATCATTGAACTTCATTTTTCTCGGCTCGTTGTAGTGTTGTACGTCACAGCGTTCTTGACGGTTGGAATTTTGTGTGACCGTGTGTATGCAACTCAAGTTTGAGCCAAAATTCCGGGTAAAAAAAAATTCTTGTCTGAATTTCCGATCATGTGTATTAGTCCAATATAAGAACATGAATATTTTAGTTGGGATGGCACCTTCATTAGGAATTCAATATATATTATGTACCTTCTCCTACAGCCCGTCCAAGGTTTCGATTATGCCAAGCAGCACCTGGGCCAGCAAGGAGGTGATGAGGATGCCCTTCCTGTAACCCATGAGACCGTGGTGCCATCTTTGAACTTGTCGCAGGAAAGGGACAGCACTAAGGATGGGAGTACAGAAAAAATGCTCAAATCTTCAGATACAAGAAAAAGGTGAGGCCTCCAGCGCCAGGGATTGACTGAATTCCTGGCCCACAAGTATGCAGACAGTAATTCATTGACCACTGAATATGGAAAATCATATAACAGTAGTATATTTAGCGCAGGTGATTAGAAGTGCGGAGGTATTTGTTTCATGACATGTTCTCTTTAAAGGAAATCTGTCACAAGAAAACCACAGAGGCTGCCATTGCTGATTTCTGTATGTTACTTACAGTGCTAGCTGGCTAGATAATGATGGCTGATTCACATGTTTGTTTTGGGTCAGTGTCAGTGAGTAAGAAGGTATTGGAACCAAAGAGTCAGCAAAAGAGCCAGGCACATAGCATGTTTAGGGTGAGTCAGCAATGACATCTCATTAACAGAATATTTATATTTTGCATTTATATGCCCAATACTAGTGGAGTGTGATTTGTACAAAAATAAATAAATAAATCTATCTATCTATATATCCATGTGTCTATCTATCTATTGACTGTTATCTATCTGTCTGTTCATATCTATCATCAAAAGTATTGTGACGCCTGCCTAAACATGAACTTTAATTGCACCCCAGTCTTATTCCGTAGGGTTCAATATTGAGTTGGCCCAAACTTTGCAGCTATAACAGCTTCAACTCTTTTGGGAAGATTGTGAAGACTGTCAACAAGGTTTAGGAGTGTGCAGGGCTCAAGTCCTGCGGGAACGCGTGGGAACGGAGTTCCTGCACTTTTTTCACAGCAGGAACTCAGTTCCCTTTGCAAGACTAGAGCAGCCGAGAGCAGCCGAGCCAATCCTTCACTAAGCGGCGATGCCCAGCTAGAGTCACTGTCAGGGGCAGGCGAACCTTAGTAATCCTTTATGTTACTGGCCGCTTCCTGTATATGGATTCATCGGGTAGTGTGCGGGTATTCCGTCACTTCCTCGATGCCGCAATGTCTCCTGGGAACTTTTGTCATTGTTCCCAGGAGACATTGCGGAGGTCTGCCGCAAGTTATTGCTGGATTTAGAAAAACATGCGGTTTAGTAATTATGCATATGAGCACATCATTTTTTTTTTTTGTTGGGGGAGTGGATCTTGGGTGGGAGTTCCCACACTTTTTTCCCCAGGACTTGACCCCTGGGAGTGTGTCTTTGGGAAGGTTTGACCATTCTTCCAGAAGTGCATCTGTTAGGCATTGATGTTGGAAGAGGGGGTCTGGCTCGCAGTCTCTGCTCTAATCCCAAGAGGTGTTCTGTCAGGTGCAGGCCAGTTAAGTTCCTCCACCCAAACCTCGCTCATCCATGTCTTTATGGATCTTGCTTTGTGCACTGGTGTGCAGTCATGTTGGAACAGGAAGGAGCCCTCCCCAAACTGTTCCCACAATGTTAGGAGCATGAAATTGTCCAAAATGTCTTGGTATGCTGACGCCGTAAGTGTTCCCTTCACTGGAACTAAGGGGCCAAGCCCAGCCCCTGAAAAACAACCCCACACCCTAATCACCCCTCCATCAAATGATTTGAACCAGTGCACAAAGCAAGGTCCATAAAGAGATTGATGAGCGAATTTGGGGTGGAGGAACTTGACTGGCCTGCACAGTCAAGTCCTGACCTCAACCCGATAGGACACCTTTGGGATGAATTAGAGCGGAGACTGCAAGCCAGGCCTTCTCGTCCAACAAAAGTGCCTGACCTCACAAATGAGCTTGTGGAAGAATGGTCAAACATTCCCATAGACACACTCCTAAACCTTGTGGACAGCCTTCCCAGAAGAGTTGAAGCTGTTATAGATGCAAAGGTTGGGTCAACTCAATATTGAACCCTACAGACTAAGACTGGGATGCCATTAAAGTTCATGTGCATGTACACATTTTGACAATATAGTGTATCTGTATGTTCATGTGTCTATCTACTTATCTCTATCTGTCTCTATCTATCTATCTATCTATCTATCTATCTATCTATCTATCTATCTATCTATCTATCTATCTATTTATCCTCTAATATTTTGATGTGCACATTTACTAACCCACTATAAGTATGATTCTATAATGTCCGGTGGAATACTGATAGATAATCAGATATAAATACAATGATGATGTGTCTGGGAGTGTGTTTGGATTGTTGATGATGATAGAACAGATGATAAAATAGATCATTTAGTGGCAGTATACCCCCCACTTCCTCCACAAGCTTGTCGTGACATTTTCATTACATGAGTCCCAGAAATGATGCCTAACACTTGTCTGTGTTGCTATGGTAACCCACAGCCGGTCGCCTTGTGAAAACGGTTCCGTCATCAGCAACGAATCAGAGGAGGCCAGTTCAGACGGGAGCACTCCGCAGAAACTCATGGCTCAGCACAGGATGACAAAGGATGAGGCGTGCAAGTGGAATGGTAAGAAGGGATCTGTGCTATGTGCCCTGCAGACAGCGCTGTATATCATCTGAACGCTCCACACCACCGCCTCATACCGCTCTAATGACTTTATCCTCTGTGCAGTGCAGGCGCGTGGATTGTCATCTAAATCACCACATTCATATTATACAGAAACAGATTTAGAAAGTCAGGGAGGGAAATACTAAGGACAGGGAGCAATGTCTGCACTACATACCAATAGGGAGAGAATTGGCACAGACAGAGCTGCTGTCCTGAGATTTTATGTAGTTATAGTTTTAGGTTTATATAGAAGGCCTTACAACATTAAGAGAATAGTCTACAAGCTTATTAGAACATAAAGAGTGACTCCACCTTTAGGAAAAACATTTACCTAAACCAGGGGCCCTTAAACTTTTCAGTATGAGGACCATAGAGTATATTTTACAAAGATTTGCGAGCTGTATAAAATAACAAATTAATGAAATAACATATACATGTATGAATACGTTTTTACTTAAGCATAATATAATTCAGAACAACAGAGAAAAAACACAGCAAAAAAAATCCAAATAAACTTGGGACAACTAATAAAGGTTGAACAAAAATAATATCAGTATGCATTCTACTCATCAGTGTCCCTACTTACATCAGGATTAGGTCGCTCTCCCCGACTTGTTCATTCCCCGACTTAGTTGGAGTAGGTGGTACACTTTGGTGGGGGTGGGTCAACCACACACTGTGACCTTTGACCTCTGGGAACCCGCCTTCTGACCTTTGACCTTTGGGGGAGGTCCCTGTTCCAATTCCTGAGTCCTAGCCATATTCTTCAATGGGAACCCCTAACTTACATCAGGATCCCCATCAGAGTTCCCCGTAAACCAGAGTCCCCCTTTTCATTAGAGCTTCCATCAGAGCACCCCTTTACAACAGAGTCCCCTCCTTTCATTAGATTTCCCATAAGAGTTCCTCATTACATCAAGATCCACATCAACATGCCCCCTTACATCAATATCCACACTAGAGCCCCCCATTAGAGTACCCCCTTATATCACTATCCCTGTCAGTGTCCAACCTTCCATTAGTATCCCCATCAAAGTCCCACTTTCATTAGAGCCCCCATTAGAGTGCCCTCTTACATGAAGGTACCCATTAGTGTCCCCACTTTCCTTAGAGCCCCCATCAGAGTACCCCCCTTACATCAGGGTCCCCTGTTCATCAGAGTTCCCCCTTTCACTAGATCCCCCATCAGAGTACCAACTTACATCAGGGTCCCCATGAGATTTACCACTTTCATTAAAATAAAAAAAATGAGTACCTCCTAACATCAGTGTCCCCATCACTGTTCCCCGTTTCATCATCATCCCCATCAATGTGCCTTCCTTCTTCAAGGTCCCCAGCAGAGTGCCCCCTTACATCTAGGTCTCCTTCAATGCCGCCTTACATCAGAATCCCCATCAGAGTGCCCTCTTACATCTAGGTCTCCTTCAATGCCTCCTTACATTAGAATTCCCATCAGATTGCCCTCTTACATCAGAATCCCCTTCAGAGTCACTCCTTACTTAAGGGTCCCCAGCAGTGTCCTCCATACATCGGTGTCCCCATCAGAATCACTCCTTACCACTTAAGGACCCGCTCACCTATATATACATCATTTTTTTAAAGATGGATATTTAGGTAACAGCAGCAGCTGCTGCCACAACCGAGATATCTATCTTTCCTGTGAGCGGTCCTTTAAACGATAACGGTGGTCCCCGCGGTGGATTCGCCGCAAGATCACCGTTATTGGCGGCGGGAGAGGGCCCCCCTTCCCGGCGGAGGCGAACAGTAGGGAAAGTGGCAACCCCACCTAGGTGTGCTCTAGCGTAAAATTCCAGGCATTTTCCCATGCCCGGAGGTGTTTACATGCGTGTATGACATATTCCTGAACATGGAAGCTCTGTGTTTGGGGAATACATCATAAGCACATGCAAACACCAATACAAAAAAAACACCAGCATTTACACACTAATGCCGCGTACACGCGGTCGGAATTTCTGACAACAAATGTTCGATGTGAGCTTGTTGTCGGAAAACCTGACCGTGTGTATGGTCCATCGGACATTTGCTGTCGGAATTTCCGACAACAAAAATTTGAGAGCTGGTTCTCAAATTTTCCGACAACAAAAGTTGAATTGTGTGTACATAATTCAATGCACAAAAATTCTACGCATTCTCAGAATCAATTTGACGCATGCTCAGGATCATTGAACTTAATTTTTCTTGGCTCGTCGTAGTGTTGTACGTCACCGTGTTCTTGACGTTAGCAATTTCCGACAACATTTCTGTGATCATGTGTATGCAAGACAAGTTTGAGTCTGTCAGGAAAAAATCCATGGTTTTGTTGTCGGAATGTCCGATCGCGTGTACGCGGCATTTCAAGCTCCTATAGTCTTTCACTACTATGGGCACTGGGGGAAGGAAACCACATGGAATTTTAGGCTAGAGGACATTTGTTACAGCATATGTCCGTGTGCACCTACCCTAATACCCACGACGGATGTAAAGACCACAAGTTCAGAGATCTCACCAATAGAATCCCTGACAGATAAAAGAAGCTTTGGGTGATTTTCTCTCCCGGATCTACTAGAAACTGAAATATCAGTTTTGAATGAAATTATTCACAACTCGGATACAAATAAACCGAATACACCTATTTATATTTTCTAAAGTGCTTACAAGCAAACTGCCTGCTGTCTAAGGATTCACACCACAGCACTGTGCTGTTTAATGCACACATTTCCGTGTGTTAAGGCGCATTGCACCAGGCAGCCCATTCATTTTGAATGAGCCATGAGCACACCTGAATGCACAAAAAAATAGATCATGCTTTATTTTTCAAAATGCTGCGCACTGCAGGACACACAGCATTTGGAACTGAGCATTGTGGTTTGCCATAGCGCATTCTATAATTGCGTTGGGTTGCAGTTGACAATAAATGGAAACACATAACTGTTTAATAAATACCCAAATATATTTTTAGGCCTCACTCACATAGACTTATCTATGCTTACACCCGTGCAAAGGGGCCGTCTTTGCTTGCATGGTTTGCACAGGTGTTGCATGCATCCGTGGGCAGGCAGTCCTTGTCATGTCTATTGGGGTGTACACATAGGTATGCCCATGTGAATGAGGCCTTTAGAAGCTGTTTTATTTTGTTGACTTACATGAAATATTACTCCATTAGTAAGATGTATCTTTTTTTTTTTTCTTTGACATTTAGGACTTAAAAAAAATAAACAGAAAATTGGTAAGACTTTCAGTGTATCACTCTGTTGTTACTAACCTATGAAGCCTTTGTGTGAGTGGGTGTCTATTAACCCCTCTCTCCTCTGATGTCTCTTCTGACTAGTGATAAAGGTTGTCTGAATTTCCAAAACGGTTTTACATGTATTTGTTAATATACACCTGACCATCACACTTCAATGAGCTTGTTGGACATATCAATGTAGGTCAGGTACTGATGTTGGATGAGAAGACCTGGTCTACAACTAGTCTTCCAACTCATTCTAAGGCCCCTTTCACACTGGGGCGGGAGGCGCGGTGGCGGTATAGCGCCACTAAAAATAGCGGTGCTATACCGTCGCATTTCGGCCGCTAGCAGTGCGGTATTAACCCCCGCTAGCGGCCGATAAAGGGTTAATACCGCCCGCAATGCGCCTCTGCAGAGGCGCATTGCGGGCGGTATTACCGCGGTTTCCTATTGTTTTAAATGGGAAGGAGCGGTATACACGCCGCTCCTCTCACCGCTCCAAAGATGCTGCTGGCAGGAGATTTTTTTCTCTCCCGCCAGTGCATCGCCTCAGTGTGAAAGCCCTCGGGCTTTCACATTGAGTATGCAGTGCAGGAGTTTTTCAGGTGGTATAGCAGCGCTATTTTTAGCGCTGTACCTCCTGAAAAACTCCTCAGTGTGAAAGGGGTCTAAAGGTGTTCAATAGAGTCGAGGTCAGGGCTCTCTGCAGGCCACTGGAGTTCCTCCACAACAAACTCAACTGACTAGTGATAAAGGTTATCTTAATGCCCACAAATTGATCACATGTATATTTATTTATACACCAATCAGCCAGAACTTCATGAGCACGGGCAGGTTAACTGAATAACATTGATTATCTCATTACAATGGCATCTGGTCCAGTGGGATATGCTGTCCCTGAAGTTGATGTGCTGAAAGCAGAAAAAATGGGCATCACAGTTTGTTGTGTAGGGGCTGTGTAGTCGTAGACCGTTCAGGGTGCCAATGCTGATCCATGTCCAAAACCAAAAGCACCTGCAATTGGGCACTTGAGCATCAGAACTGGACCACAGAGCAATGGAAGAATGTGGCTAGGTTTGATGAATCATGTTTTCTCTGTGATCATGTGGGTGGCCAGGTGCGTGTTCGTCGATTACCTTGGGAATATATGGCACCAGGATGCAGTATGGGAAGAATGCAAGCCAACGGAGGCAGTTTGAAGCTTTGGGCAATGTTCTGCTGGGGAACCTTGGGTCCTAATATCTATGTGGATGTTATTTTGACATCTACCCAAACATTGTGCTGACTAAGTACACCCCTTAATGTTAAAGAATACATTAAAGAAACAACGAGTTTAAAGGGGTTGAAAAACATCGTGTTTTTTTTCACCTTAATGCATCCTATGCATTAAGGTGAAAGAACACCTTGACTGCCCGGCACCTGCGATCTCTCGTGAGAGAGCGAGAACCGAGATCTGTGTGTGTAAACACACAAATCCTGGTTCTCTCAGGGGAGAGGAGACAGTTTGTGTGTTCATACTAAGTATGAACACTGATCTCTCTCCTCCCCTAGTCAGTCCCATCTCCCCACAGTTAGAACACACCTAGGGAACACAGTTAACCCCTTGATCACCCCCTAGTGTTAACCTCTTTCCTGCCAGTGACACATACAGTAATCAATGGCTATTTTTAGCTCTGATTGCTGTATAAATGTCAACCGTCCCAAAATATTGTCAAAAGTGTCCGATCTGTCCGCTGCAATGTCGCAGTTCTGATAAAAATCACAGATCGCCGCCATTACTAGTAAAACAAAATAATAATAATAATAATAAAAATGACATAAATCTATCCCCTATTTTGTAGACGCTATGGCCCAGATTCACGTAGAAGCGCGTATCTTTGTGCGGGCGTAACGTATCCTATTTACGTTACGCCTCCGCAACTTTGACAGGCAAGTTCCGTATTCTCAAACCAAAGTTGCGGCGGCGTAGTGTAAATAGGCCGGCGTAAGCACGCCTAATTCAAATGTGGTAGATGTGGGCGTGTGTTATGTAAATTTACTGTGACCCCACGTAAATGACGCTTTTTACGAACGGCGCATGCGCCGTCCGTGAAAGTATCCCAGTGTGCATGCTCCAAATTAACCCGCAAGAAGCCAATGCTTTCGACGTGAACGTAAATGACGCCCAGCCCTATTCGCGAACGACTTGCACAAACGACGTAAAATTATCAAAATTCGACGCGGGAACGACGTCCATACTTAACATTGGTACGCCTCATATAGCAGGGGTAACTTTACGCCGGGAAAAGCCTAACGTAAATGGCGTATCTGTACTGCGTCGGCCGGGCGTACATTCGTGAATTGGCGTATCTAGCTGATTTACATATTTCTAGGCGTAAATCAGCGTACACGCCCCTAGCGACCAGCGTAAATATGCAGTTAGGATACGACGGCATAAGAGACTTACGCCGGTCGGATCTAATACAAATCTATGCGTACCTGATTCTAAGAATCGGGCGCATAGGTACGACGGTTCGGACTCTGGAGATACGCCGGCGTAACACGTACGAGAATCCGGGCCTATAACTTTTGCGCAAACCAATCAATTAACACTTATTTCGATTTTTTTTTTACTAAAAAAAATTTTTTATATTGGGAGATTTATTATATCAAAAACAATTTTTTTTTTCACAATTGTCGCTCTTTTTTTGTTTAGAGCTCAAAAAATAAAAACCAAAGAGGTGATCAAACAGCACCAAAAGAAAGCTCTATTTGTGGGGAAAAAAGGACATCAATTTTGTTTGGGTACAAACATCGCATGGCCGCGCAATTGTCAGTTAAATTGACGCAGTACAGTATCGCAAAACATGGCCTGGTCAGGAAGGGGGAAAATCCTTCTGGGGCTGAAGTGGTTAATCAACCCCATACTGTTCTATTTCTTGATTTCAAGCAAAACCAATTTTTTTATTCAGAATTATTCTGAACAGTCCGGATGGAAAATCCAATTATAAGGAAAGCAGATAAAGCAGATAATCTGATATGATCCTTAATTATATGATGCATCGGACAAACCTCCAATCTTATTTCCGATTGGACAGTAAATGTATCGACAGTAAGAATATAAAATTGTTCTTTGCATGGGCACCATAAAACATAACATTTAATCCCCTAATATCTAACCTTAACCTTTACATAATCCTAACCCTAGGCTGCTACCATACTTACCTTGTCATCACTAACATTATCATGCCAACAGTCCCAAAAACAAGCAGTGCCATGTTCTCAGAAAAGGTCCCATTCTCACTTAGGAATGGGGGGCCAGATTCACAAAAGAGATACGACGGCGTATCTCCTGATACGCCATCGTATCTCTGTGATCCGCCGGTCGTAACTATGCGGCTGATTCATAGAATCAGTTACGCATAGATAGCCCTAAGATCCGACAGGTGTAATTGACTTGCACCGTCGGATCTTAGAATGCAATTCTAGGCCGGCCGCTAGGTGGCGATTCCATTGCGGTCGGCGTAGAATATGCAAATGACTAGTTACGGCGATTCACGAACGTACGCTTTACCCGTCGCTCTAAATTTACGTTGTTTCTGTCGAGATACGCCGCGTAAAACTAAGGCTGCCCTCTAGGTGGTGTAACCCATGTTAAGTATGGCCATTGTTCCCGCGTCGACATTTTAAAATTCACGTCGTTTGCGTAAGTCGTCCGTGAATGGCGCTGGACGCCATTTACGTTAACGTCGAAACCAATGACGTTCTTGCGACATCATTTAGCCCAATGCACGTCGGGTAATTTGACGGACGGAGCATGCGCAGTACGTTCGGCGCGGGAACGCGCCTAGTTTAAATGGTGCCCGCCCCATTTGAATTAGGCGGGCTTGCGCCGAGCGGATTTACGTTACACCGCCGCAAGTTTACAGGTAAGAGCTTTGTGAATCAGGCACTTACGCTGTAAACCTTCGGCGGTGTAACGTAAATGGGATATGTTACGCCGCCACAGCGTAACGTATTTGTACCTGAATCTGGCCTGGGGTCTTTTGTGATTACCCATGGGAGACTCAGCGACGTTCCCTGTAATTAGCTGCAGGTTGGAATCCCCATCGAAAGAAATGGGATGCTGACAGTGCCCACAGCTATGCGCGGTCATGTGCATGTAATCACCCCTGCAGATGATCTGCCCTGGAATATATTAAAGTGTAATACTGAAATTAACCTATAATTCATTCTTTAAATTATTACAGGCACTAGTGGATTGAACCAATCGTTTTTTCTTTTTCAAGTTTTTTCAAGAAAAATAAAGACCAATTTTTCATCATTTTTTTTACATATTCATTCTTTATGGTGGGTGACAAGGGGTTTGCCCTTTGCCCAAATACTTTGTGATAAAAGGTGCCCCTCTTTCCCATATTAGAAAGTTGAAAGCAGTGGCGGCTGGTGCTCAATATTTGGGGGGGCAAACAATTCTGCCCACCTTACTCGCACGTACAAACAGCAACCCCCCTCCCTTTTCCGGTGCACAGGCTAGGCTCAGTACACACTCTTCTCCCCCCTCTCCGCACCGGCTCCCGCTCACCCTTGTTATTTGGGCTGCTGCAATCTGCTGCTCTGGGCTCCGCTAGGTGGGCGGATGATGCCCAGTGCGAGCTCTATGGAGCTGGGAAGGCGGTGATAAGTCTTAGGAGGCAATGCTGCTCCTGCTCCAGCTTGCAGAGGGGCCGTTGCTTCTCCTCACAGCCGAAGAGGAAGCGGGTCCTGAGACCCAATTGGCCGGGAGTCCTAATGCCGCGTACACACGATCGGTCCATCCAATGAGAACGGTCTGATGGACCGTTTTCATCGGTTAACCGATGAAGCTGACTGATGGTCAGTCGTGCCTACACACCATCGGTTAAAAAAACGATCGTGTCAGAACGCGGTGACGTAAAACACAACGACGTGCTGAAAAAAACAAAGTTCAATGCTTCCAAGCATGCGTCGACTTGATTCTGAGCATGCGTGGATTTTTAACCGATGGTTGTGCCTACTAACGATCGTTTTTTTTCTATCGGTTAAATTTAAAACAAGATTGCTTTTTTTTTAACCTATGGATAAATAACCGATGGGGCCCACACACGATCGGTTTGGTCTGATGAAAACGGTCCATCAGACCGTTCTCATCGGTTTGACCGATCGTATGTACGCAGCATTGGACTCCCAGGCCAATCGGGTCTCAGGACCCGCTTCCTGATTGGCCAGGATGAAAAGCAGGAAGACATTAGCCAATATTAATTTTCGAATGTCTCACAACTGGGTGGGCTCAGGGTGCAGTGCTCTGCGCCCAGTGCCCACCCATTATTGAAGCCAATAAGAGCCTCAGACTCTAATCATGTGCTTAAAAAAAAACATTTAAAACCATGCGTTTGGTGCCTTGCATTTAGATTAGGGGCTGGGTGCATGGATTAGGAGGGCGGATCCCCTACGCCCCCAATGGAGTGATTACGGGGGCATCTCCCCTATGCCCCCAATGGCGTGGCCACCACTGGTTGGAAGTTATGTTAGAACTTGGTTTAGGTGCTACATTAAATTAGGGTTACCATAACAGTTTAGCAATTTAAATGTTAAGGAGTAAAATCAGAGGGTTAAAGGGATGTAAATATCAGGGATGAAAAGTGTGCATTGGCACTGGCAGTGGATAAAACATGGCAGCTGCAGCATGCTGAGATCGTTATACTAAAAACTACTAGCTACCTTTTACTAAAACCTTCATGCACTGTGCCTGTCTCTGCATACAGATCAATGAGGTATTAATAAATAATCCCAGGGACAAGGTGTAGGCCATGGCAATTAATCACATTGGTATAGACATTATTATAGCTAGAAAAGGAAAGCAACCATCTAATGTTCCTTGTGCTTTGTGCATCACTCTCTTCCCGAAGGCCGGTTTATATGTACATTCTCCTTTCATTGACCTGTCAGAAGATGTTAGAATGGATTGTTGGGTTAAACGACAACCGCAAGTGCATTATTAGTGTTTATATGGGCTCTAGTATCGTACAAATGTGGTCTACTTACTGTAGACTCACAGGGGCAGATCCACATAGATCTGCACCCGCACAGCGTATCTGAGATACGCTACGCCGCCGTTACTTGCCTGGCTTTGGTTCGAATCCAGAAAGATTTTGCGCCGTAAGTTACGGCGGCGTAGTGTATCTCTCGCGGCGTAACGGCGCGTAATTCAAATCGGCAAGTAGGGGGCATGTTTTGTTTAAATGAAGCGTGTCCCCGCACCGAACGAACTGCGCATTGCGCCGTTCCTAAATTTCCCGCCGTGCATTGCGCTAAATGACGTCGCAAGGACGTCATTGTTTTGACGTGGACATAAATTACGTCTAGCCCCATTCACGGACGACTTACCCAAACAAAATAAAATATTTTCAAATTCGACGCGGGAACGACGGCCATACTTAACATTGCGTATGCCACCAAATAGCAGCTTTAACTATACGCCGAAAAAAGCCGAACGGAAACGACGTAAAAGAATGCGACGGCCGCTCGTAAGTTCGTGGATCGTCGGAAATAGCTAACGTGACAAGGATTACGATGGGAGCGCCACCCAGCGGATGCCGAAGAATTGCATCTACGATCCGAAGGCGTACAAATACGTACGCCTGTCGGATCGAACCCAGATGCCGTCGTATCTTGTTTTGAGGATTCAAAACAAGGATACAACGCGGTAAATTTGAAAGTACGCCTGCGTATCAGTAGATACGCCGGAGTACTTCCTTTGTGGATCTGCCCCACAGTTTATGAAACTGGACTTGGAGTATACTTCACATTTTAACTTAGTATTAATGATAGAAACTTGATAGATTTAAACCAAAAGCTGCTTTAAATTAAGTAGATCATGGTTTAATGTGTATCTAATACCCACCTTTGTTTTCATTTTTTTTTGTGGAATAGTGAAGGTTGGAGCCCCTTTCAGGTGCTTAATTCTGTCTGTTTCCCAAATTCACTCTGTCTATGTGCCCTTGTGGACAGCCTTCCCGAAAGAGTTGAAGCTGTTAAAGATGCAAGGGGTGGACCAACGCAATATTGAACCCTACGGACTTTTGACAATATAGTGTATGTCATATGGACATATGTCATTGTAGGCTATATGTCAGTGTACCATTATTCAAGAATCCCAAATGTTAGGGCACCTTAGTGAGAGCAGCATTGTATCTTCTAGTTAACTGAGATTTTATCGGTATGTTCCAAAATTGTATGTACCCTATTGGCCATGAAGCAGTTTAGATTATGAGCTATGGCTTCTATTAAGCTGTCAAGGCATGTGTGTAAAAATTATTACAATAGCTGGGAATGACTTGACCTACAATATGAGCAGTAAAGAATCATCAGAGATGTCCAGAATACTTAGGTCTGACACATTCTGTAAACTAATGCCTTTGTACCTTAATGCCTAACGCAGTACAGGAATAGCATTAACTTTTCTTTCATAGAATAAATACCTATATATCTAATATTGGGGTTGATGTGTGTATTACACTGACTACCTGATTGATTTACGTTAGAAAACACCATGGAAAACATGTTCACAACTTACTGTATTTAAGCAATTTATTTGCAGCAGGAATGTTCTCTAAGGCCCCGTACACACGACCGAACATGTCTGCTGAAACTGGTCAGCGGACCAGTTTCAGCAGACATGTTCGGTCGTGTGTACGGCCGACCGGACAGGTTTCCAG
This sequence comes from Rana temporaria, assembly GCF_905171775.1. Classification (NCBI taxonomy): domain Eukaryota; kingdom Metazoa; phylum Chordata; class Amphibia; order Anura; family Ranidae; genus Rana; species Rana temporaria. The sequence continues at coordinate 29,465,493 of NC_053499.1, read as the reverse complement.
CGGACATTTGTCCAGCCGACCGTTTTCCAGCGGACAAATGTTTCTTAGCATGCTAAGAAACATGTCCGCTGGAAGCCTGTCCGTCGGACATGTTCGGTCGTCTGTACAGACTCACCGTACATGTCCGATTGGCCGCCATCCCTCGCATGTGTCGAAGTGATTCGACGCATGCGTGGAAGCATTGAACTTCCAGGGCCACGCACGTCGCCGCGTCATCGTCGCAGCGATGGCGCGGCCACGTCACCGCGTATCGTGTACACGCGGATTTCTGTCTGATGGTGTGTACAACCATCAGACAGAAATCTCCGGGCGGACATGTCCGCTAAAAAACGGTCCGGCGGACCGTTTTCAGCGGACAGTCCGTCCATGTGTACGAGGCCTAATAATGCCTATAATTTATAAACTCACCCAAGTTGATGTAGCTGTTTTTAAGGCCTTCGCAATCCTCAGCTCCAGCTTGCAGGTGCTCATTCCGCAGGGGTCCGTTCCTCCTACAGACCAATCATAAAAGTTGTGGAGCTGCACACCACTTCCAAAGGGTAAAATCAACTTTATTTTTAAGCAAAACCACAGAGTCTCCACCCAGGATCCTTCCCCCTTGGATCTGAGACTTAGGCCCCGTACACACGATAGAATCCATCTGCAGATAAATCCCAGCAAATGGGTTTCAGCGGATAGATCCTATGGTGTGTACACGCCAGCGGATCTGTTTCCGCGGATATATCTCCCCTGGGATGGATTCCAGCAGATCGAATATTTGCTGACATGCAGAACAAATCCATCTGCTGGAGTCCATCCCAACGGATGGATCCGCTGGTCTGTACAGACTCACCGGATCAATCCGTCCGAAGGGATCCCCCGCATGCGTCGTAATGATTCGACGCATGCGTGGAATTCCTTATATGACAGCGTCGCGCACGTCGCCGCGTCATAATTGTGGCGACGGCGCGACACGTCATCGCCAGAGGATTTCGGCGCGGATTTCAATGCGATGGTGTGTACACTCCATCGCATGAAAATCCGCCGAAATCCTCGAGAGGATTTATCCGCGGAAACGGTCCGCTGGACCGTATTCGCGAATAAATTCTATCGTGTGTATGGGGCCTCAATCATATAGCAAGAGGACAAGAGAGCGCAAAAGATATATTCACCATGTTAATTGTCATTTACTACTTAAAGGTATAAGGTATGCTAACCTCTTAGGCCCCGTACACACGGTCGGACCGAACCGATGAGAATGAACCGAAGTTCAGTTTCATCGGACCAAACTGACCGTGTGTATAGGCCATCGGTCTGTTTTCCTTCGGTCCAAAATTTTAAAACATGCTTCAAAACCGAACCGATGGACCGCTGCCCGATCGGACCAAACCGATGGTTAGTACAGAAAAGCATCGCTTCAAAACCCGCGCATGCTCAGAATCAAGTCGACGCATGCTTGGAAGCATTGAACTTCGTTTTTTTCAGCACATCATGTGTTTTACATCACCGCGTTCTGACCCGATCGGATTTTGAACTGATGGTGTGTACACACATCAGACCACTTCAGCGGTGAACCGATGAAAACGGTCCGTCGGACCATTCTCAACGGTTTTGTCCGACCGTGTGTACGGGGCCTAAGTGATACCATCCTCTTGCTCTATGATTAAGTCCCTGTAGGGGGCGAAACGCATTATAGGGAGGATCTTGGGTGAAGATTATGTGTCTGTGCTAAACAATACAGTTGAGATCACCCTTTGGAAGTTGATTCTTAAAGTAGAGCTTCTCAAAAGGGTAAGTTCTGCTTTAACGCCCCCCCCCCGGGTTCCTTAGGACAGTATTTATGGAGGGGGGGGGCACAGGTACCTGATTTTGACAGGTTCCCACATCCAGAAGATCACTGCAGCAGATCCACCAGAAGTTCTCCCCTCCCCCTGCCTGCAGCCTTCTAGGGCACGTCACATGTCCCAGAAGGCTACAAGAGCATTCGAAAAGCGCATGAGCAGTGGGCAGCTGGCTGTGAAGCTGCTACGTGTCACAGCCTGCCACCCACAGTTTACATGCCAGTGCCGAAAACCGAAGACCAGTGAAAAGCTGGCTTGAGTGAAGATGGCAATGGATCCTTGGACAGGTAAGTGTCCCTTTTTTTAAAAGCTACTGTATTTGTATATGCTGAATTTTAATTATTTGTTCTTAGGGTGAAGAACTGCTTTAAGCTGTTGTGAAAAAGTATCAATTAATAAAAAAAAAAAAAAAAAAAGAAGGAATTAGTTAAAGAGAACCTGTGACCAGGTTATAAACATACAAATATTTGCATAATATTTACATATTTCTAACAAGCAGCAAATGAGCGTTGAAATCACTTATACTTGTAGCTACAAGAACTATGAAGCAATTTGTCCATCAGAGGCACTAAAATGGTAGTTCATCTACCATTTCTTTTTTTTGATGAGCAAGGCAAAACTTGGCAGCCTGATAGCCTTCCAATGTAAACAAACAGCGGGTGCTGTAAGCTGTCAGAAAATGACTGCAACCTGACTTCAGAGTGTCTGTTGTGATTGCTGGGAATGAATTGCCTCACAGTGCCTGCTGCTACAATGGACAGTGAGAGGTTTTTTTAAGGCTCATTTTCTTCTTGTTAACTAAATACTTTAATATCCATAACTTGTACAATGCAAATATATAACAAATTGCATATGAATGAATTTTATTTATGTTCTTAAACATCCATCTCTAGACTAATTTTTCACATTTATCAGGTTCATTTTGTTCACAGAACTCTGTAGCTCAAGCTAGCACAGCTGAAAGAGCACGGAGGAGCAACTCTTCTCCCTTTTATACCTCAGTACAGGCTTTCAATTAGAGATAAACATTCTGAAATAAAAAACAGTTTCTGCTGGGCTCTCTAGAAAATCCATAGTGGTTTTTGAATCCAGTGTCATTGGTATGCCCTGTATTAAACATTATTTTGTATAATAAAGTTTTTATAGAAATAGTAAAAAAAAAAAGATATGTTTTAAAGGACACCTGTATTATGAACATATACAACCTGACTCTTGTGCCAAAGCCTTCAGTGCTTTCTGACCCACTGAATGGAAACAGCTAGAGATCCAAAGTTCTGCCTTTCCTCTGAATCACTAGCTGCCAGCCTTAATTAGTCATAGGAAGAAAAAGGAACCCACTTTACACTCCCTTTAGAACTAGTGGATTGCAAGGAACATTTTATTATGTACTTTAACATCTTTACAGTATAGGTTCCAAGAGCCTAAAATGATGGCTTTAAATATCATCGCCTCAAGAGGTAGAGGCTAAAGATGAAACAAGAAATGTATTAATAATCTGATATGACCTTTAAATGAGGACCAGCTGAGTCTGAAGATGGTAAAGGCTGCTCTACCACTGTGCTTTATTGTAGTCATAACCTTCTTCTCTGCCTATTAAAACTACTCACACTGGCACCTGCCTCTTCCTCATCCACAAATTTCCTTTTTAAACTTCAGATTGTTCTTTTTTTATATTAGCTTTTGTCCTTTCATATTTTAGATATAGCAAAGTTATAAATGATAGTATTATGATGGCTGTGTGACAACCACATGTAATGCCGCGTACACACGCTCGGAATTTCCGACAACAAATGTTCGATGGGAGCTTTTTGTCGAAAATTCTGACCATGTGTAGCCTCCATCGGACATTTGCTGTCGGAAATTTCCAACAACAAAAATTTAAGAGCTGGTTCTCAAATTTTCCGACAACAAAATCCATTCTCGTAAAATTCTGATCGTGTGTGGACAATGCCGACGCACTAAATTCCATGCATGCTCTGAATCAAGTACGAGGAAAAAGCTCTCGGTTTGGAAAAACTAGCATTCGCAATGGAGATAGGACAACGTCTACTAACACGACTAGTTTTAAACTTCCCTTTTCTAGTGCCGTCGTACGTGTTGTACGTCACCGCGTTCTTGACATTTCGGAATTTCCGACAACATTTGTGTGACCGTGTGTATGCAAGACAAGTTTGCGCCAACATCCGTCAGAAAAAAATCCACGTTTTTCTTGTCGGAATGTCCGATCGTCTGTATGCTGCATAAGTGTAATTATGGGCAAAATTAAAATGATCTACTGTATATGATGCAGTCTGTCAATAGTGTTAACATCGAAGTGAGAGGATATGATTGCAGTGCCATATCATTGGGTAAAACTCCACCAATGTGAGTGTAAAATTATTGCGCTACCCTAAAATTAAAACAAAAAACCGGCCCACAGGGAGGTGGATCAAATATTTATCTGGGCAGAGGCCCACATCCCATGTCTATCGGCGGTGTTTATTCTCGGCATAGAGAATTGCCGAGCGGATTACCTCAGCCATCGACAATTGTAAGAATTTATCTAAGGGCCACGGCCCAGATTAGAAAGACAGATACTTTGTTCATTCTGCCAGATGGGCCCAAAAAGGGGCAGGCAGCATCGAAGGCCACTCTAGCCAGGTGGATTCGGCAGGTAATCGCTCAGGCTTATGGCCTGAAGGTTAAGGATCCTCTGGCTTCCATTAAGGCTCATTCTACTAGAGCTTTAGGGGCTTCTTGGGCAGTTCAACACCAGGTTTCCATGGCCCAGGTTTGTAGGGCGGCAACCTGGTCATCAGTCCACACGTTCATGAAATTTTATCAGTTGGATGTGGGGAGGCGCGGGGACCTGGCCTTTGGGCAGGCTGTCTTACAAGCCGCTCTTTAAGATCCCTGCATCCGGTGGCACCTGTTGGTCCTTCTTCTAGATCTCCCTCCCCTCATTTAGCATTGCTTTTGGACATCCCACATAGTAATTACTATGCCGCTCTGTGTCCCGTGATGTACTACGAGAAAAGGATTTTACAGGTAAGCTGTTTATAAAAATCCCTTTTTCTAGTTCAGTGTTTTCTTGGCTTCAGGAGTGTATAGATCAGGTATGGTACATTGGTTCAAAGTGGACCACTGTAACTATGTAAAAATATACCGTAACTGGAATTCATAATTTAAGAGGTACATCTCTATGCAGTAACACAGAGTGATATTCATCTCCAGATAGACCCTTCAGAGGGTTTCAAAAGTGAATCTGACTGAGCCTAACATGGAAGCTAAATGGAACCCCTTGAATCCTAGGCATTATATACCCCAAGTGGAAATTTAAACCTAACCTGCTCTTTCTTCAATAAGCCCCACCCTCTCACACTGTGACAGAGGCTTGACGATCTACTGATGTTTAAATAACAGGGGGTGTGACTTAGCACTAGGAGTAGGTGGGGTTTAATTCTGACTTGAATAAAAGTCTAGTCTCTGCACAGAGACAACTACTTATATCATTATTTCAGCAAAGGAAGTAGATATAACACTTTTATTTTACAATTTCATTCTCACAGTGCCTATAAGTGATGAAGAGGAAGGAAATATACACTTTGACAAGAATAACAAGATGGTACCCGACCCATTTGACTCATCTTCTGGTTCTGTTCAACTGATCGCCATTAAGCCAGTCTCAATGCCGCCTTCACTTTCGGTGACGGACAGAAATCAGGAGATGTCCATAATTAATGGAGAGGTGAGAATTTTGGACCTTGCGAAGTCTACGTAGAGTGCAGGTCCAGCTTTACCACTGTCCTTGTAGGTGAGGAGTAGAAGCCTGAATTTTATCTTTGAAGCAATCGGGATGGTGGGATTGAAAAAGCAGTAAGCCGGACATGCATTTTACTATCTAATTGTGAATCTCTGCACTACTTCAGGCTGGCCACACACCCTACAGTTTTATTGTATAATCTTTGTAAATCTCTGTAAGGCCTCGTACACACGATAGGATAGCCAGAGGACAACGGTCTGAAGGACCGTTTTCATCGGTCAAAACCAATCGTGTGTGGGCCCCATAGGTTATTTAACCTTCGGTTAAAAAAATAGGAACTTGCTTTAAAATTTAACCGATGGACGCCTAACCGATAGGTCAAAACCGATCGTTACTACGCACGACCATCGGTTAAAAACCCATGCATGCTCAGACTAAATGAGGGGCGGGAGCGCTCGTTCTTGTAAAACTAGCGTTCGTTTTGGAGATAGCACATTCATCGCGCTGTAACAGACAGAAAAGCGTGAATCGTCTTTTACTAACACAAGATCAGCTAAAGCAACCCCAAGGGTGGCGCCATTGGATTTGAACTTCCCCTTTATAGTGCCGTCGTACGTGGTTTACGTGTCCGCGTTCTGACATGATCGGTTCTTTAACCAATGGTGTGTGGGCGCGACGGACCATCAGTCAGCTTCATCGGTTAATCTAAGACAACGGTCCTTCAGACCGTTGTCCTCTGGTTAACCTATTGTGTGTACGAGGCCTTAGAGCTAATAAAGCTGTGTAGTATAAGGGCCTACCTAAACAATTTATCCAATCAAGTTTATCCATTTTCTATATAGTTGTTAGGAGATCTGAAGGAGATTGTACAACCAGATTGTAATGAGTATGGCCAGCCATAGCTTTAGCAATAACTGTGTAATGCAGGAGCATGCCTAAAGATTCAATGCAATCTTTATGCAGCCTTGCCCTTACACTACATAGTTGTATAATCCGTTTATAAGGTGTACATATGGCCTGATAGAAAATGAGGGCTGGATAGACTCATTGAATAATCTGAATATTCAGTCTTAAAGCATACGGATAAATGACAGATTGCAGGTCATTTATCACCTGTAATTCCCAGGGCCTAGAGCCAGTGAGAGAGAAGATCACCGCTCAAGGTAGGTCTATTGTAGGGTCGTTTCACAAATATAGGACTCCAAGGGTGCAGGCAATGCACTAAGGCAAATATTGGTATAAAGATGAGGGATGGACAGCCGCACTCCAAAACAAACGGGTTGTCTTTATTCAAATCAACAGCAAGAACACAGCAGATCACAGCAATAGGAACAGGAGAATACCGACGTTTCGCACTGGCTTCAGTGCTTATTCATGGCTGAATGAATAAGCACTGAAGCCAGTGCGAAACGTCGGTATTCTCCTGTTCCTATTGCTGTGATCTGCTGTGTTCTTGCTGTTGATTTGAATAAAGACAACCCGTTTGTTTTGGAGTGCGGCTGTCCATCCCTCATCTTTATACTAGAGCCAGTGAGTTGGAGAGAAGGGGGCATTTTCCCCCTGAACCAGTTATAATAGGATATATTGGACTGGTGGCCCTGTGTGGTGATACATCATCATTCACAAACTGATCACAGAGGGACCTTATGTCAGTCGGTCATTATATAGACACCTACTGAGACCTGTGATCATGGCATCTGGAACACAAATGTCTTTTTCGGTTTCGAGATTTCATGACACCAAGATCCAAGAAAACCAAAGGAGTCACAAAGGAAGCTGATACTGGAAGATGTAAGGCTATGTCACAATTAATCATGTCCTTTTGGAGCACCACCTTTGGCCATGCTGACCAATCACTGCGGCATCATGACATATTTTGCGTGGCACAATTTTTTTAGCCTACAGTAATCTATCCCTATATTGAAAATGCTACTTGGTCCCCCTCAAGCCAAAGGTCCCCAGTCTTCCCCTGGCTTAGATCCATCCTTAGGTAGGGTAAAGGCCTGTATGCAGTTGGCTTTTCACAACCTGCTCTAAATTAATACTTTGGCTTCCTTATAAAATAAATAACATGACAATTGAAAGACCAACTCTTTTTTTTGGATAGTGCAAAAAAAAAGTTAGAACTTTTGTGAGATTTTAATTGCTGTGATCCCATGGGGAGGAATTCCCCCAGTAACACCAGAGCAAAAAGTGAGGGTAATGGGATCAACGAGCCAGGATGGTACAGGTACATAGTAAATCAGCCTCACATAGATTCTAAGTTGGCTTACCTAAAATAATGGCCACTTGTTCTTTGGTAAAAGATCCAAAGAATCTCTTTTTTCAAGAGGAATCACTTCCCCAGTGGCACGTCGATGATCATTCGGTAAAATGTAATATAATATTATGTTTGCAGTCTTAGGTGTCGGTCGATGAAAATTTTTGACTGCTCCATTGTCCGGCATTCACAGAGGAGATCATTCTCTGGATGCCAGTTTATGAATCAGTGTAGATCGGTCTCCTTTTGAGGAGTGACACGACCTACAAACGATTGGAACAGTGGAGAACATCCCCTGATACTGGAATCTCGTGAGACATAACGAGGTTACAGTACCATAAATTCACCGAAACACAGATGTCCGTTTATTAAAGGGGTCGTAAAACCCTTGTGTTTTTTCACCTTAATGCATCCTATGCATTAAGGTGAAAAAACTTCTGCCAGTCACCGACCCCCCAGCCCCCTAGCCCCCCCTTTTTACTTACCTGAGCCCTGGAATTTATTTGGGGGTGACGCGCTGTCCTTCTCTCCACAGGGTCCTGGCTCTTGTTTGGACAGATTGATAGCAGTGCAGCCATTGGCTCCCGCTGCTGTCAATCAATTCCAGTGGCACAAGCGCCACGGGGCAGGGCTGAGTCATACATTTGATGGCTATTGCCGCTGAATGCTGGACTCGGGAGTGTGCCTGCAAGGTAACCCCTAGGGAGCGCACTTCTCCTAGGGAATTATATGATGCGGGGAGGAGCCACGAGAGCCGCCGAGGGACCCCAGAAGACTGCACAGTGGAGGTAAGTATGACGTTTGTTATTTAAAAAAAAAAAACACAAAGCTTTACAATCACTTTAAAGGGGTTGTAAAGGATTTTTTTTTCTTCATAATAAGCATCCTTTACCTGCAGACATTCCTCTTTTCACTTCCTCATTGTTCGTTTTTGATCAGAAGTTGCTCTATTTCTTCTCTGTTCTGTTCACTTCCTGCTTGTTTGATTTTACTCACCACCGTGAAGGGAGGCTTTACTGCGGTGGTCAGTAACGTGCTCGCCCCCTCCTGGGAAATACATCTGTGTGGCAGGACGCTCTCTACGTGTTAGAGACTTCAAGGAGGTTTGAATTACTGGGCGTGCCGCAATTCATACTGGGAAATGTAGTTCTTACATGAACGAGCGCCGAAAACCAGGAAGTGAATGAGAGAACAGAAACTAGAATGCCGGAGGTGATATAGATGAAGGAATTTAATAGGTATTTACTCGTTTTTTAACAGAATCATTACACTATTCTGTCTGTCTACCTTGCAGACATTAATTTTAGGCAAAACATTTTTTTCCTTTACAACTCCTTTAAGCAGTGATAAATTATCACTGCTTAGTACACGGACATTCCAGGAGGAGACCGCCCCCCTACACTATATATATACATTGACATGGCAGGGGGACATGGTTACTGTCTTGTCGAGGAAGTCAAAAATCTTCCTACTTCCCCCAGAATTCTCTTTTCACTCCCCGATTTACCACCCCATAGCTGGTGAATCAGGGAGGGTGAATTCTGACAGCGATGGCCAGTGAAGTGCGGAGATCGCAGCTTTATAAACTGTCCGTTTCTGTGTCAGTCAATCACAGATTCTCCTCTGATCATCTCTGTTTCATAAACAGTTAATTGACTGTGATCAGTGGTGATCCTTGGGATCACCGCTGTTCACAGTTTCATAAACAGACACCTTCCTGAAAACTGTTATGCCGTGTACACACAACCGTTTTTCATGACGAGAAAAATTTAATTTTTTAAATTGGTCATTAAAAACGATCGTGTGTAGGCTCCAGAGCATTTTTCTCGTCATGAAAAATGTCCGTTAAAAATTTAGAACATCTCTCACCAAACTTTTACTAACACAAAATCAGCAAAAGCAGCCCAAAGGGTGGCGCCATCTGAATAGAACTTCCCCTTTATAGTGCCGTTGTACGTGTTGTACGTCACCGCGCTTTGCTAGAGCATTTTTTTTTTCACGATTGTGTGTATGCAAGGCAGGCTTGACAAGCATCACGTCGAGAAAAACGTTGTTTTTCCCATGACATGAAAAATGGTCGTGTGTATGCGGCTTTACTTTGCTGGAGAAAAGGCTGCACCGGGCTCCCTCCAGTGGTGGTCACTTGTCACATGCAAGTACAGGTTCACCTAAATCTTATTAGCTAGATTCAGGTAGGGGCGCGCAACGTTAGGCACTTGCCTCCTAAGTTACGGCGGCGTAGCGTAAATTAGCCATCGTAAGCGTGCCTAATTCAAATGAGGATGTGGGGGGCGTGTTTTATGTATATTAACTGTGACCCGACGTGATTGACGTTTTTTACGAACGGCGCATGCGCCGTCCGTGTACATATCCCAGTGTGCATTGCACCAAAGTACGCCGCAAGGACGTATTGGTTTCGACGTGAACGTAAAAATTACGTCCAGCCCTATTCACGGACGACTTACGCAAACGATGTAAAATTTTCAAATTTCGACGCGGGAACGACGGCCATACTTAACATTGACTACGCCTCCTAGGGGGCAGCTTTATCTTTATGCGGCGTATCTCTTACGGAAACGGCGTATCTTTACTGCGACGGGCGCCCGTATGTTCGTGAATAGGTGTATCTATGCATTTACATATTCTACGCCGAACTCAATGGAAGCGCCACCTAGCGGCCAGCCTAAATATTGCACCCTAAGATACGCAAGCCGTCGTATCTTAGATAGGTTTAAGTGTATCTCAGTTTGAGAATACACTTAAACTTACGACGGCGTAGATCTACTGATACGCCGGCGTAAATCTTTATGAATCTAGCTATATGTGACTAGCAGAGCCCTTGAAATGAAGAAATCCTGTTCTCAGAACAGATCCCAACCAGTTGTTTTTTCATCTTATTTCCGCCTCCGCAGCTTTCTGTTTTTGCATGAACAATTAAAACTTGAAGAAACTCAGACCAGATTTTCTCACAACATAACACAGTTCAATGAAATTGTTTTTATCTTCTCAGCCCATGCAGATTGGTGGAAAGTCTGCTGTGTGTTTGCATAAAGGCTTTTGTGAAAGATGCACACATTGCCTCGGTCTCTAATTAGTACAATATTCCCTAAATAGCACAATCAACATAACGTGGCAGATGTCCCCGCTAACACAATCACAAAAAATACAAAATAGACAGCAACAAGGTTTTCCAGTAGAAACAATGCGTTGTCGTACAGCACAGCTGTTAAGCATCCCATGTCTATTAAAGTGATTCTGTCACTTAAAATAAAATCAGGGTAAAGCTCTGGCACTTCCGGTTAGTGACTGAGCTTGTCCGCCTATTAACAGGACTGGTTTTAAGTTGGTGTGTGAGTTAGCACCCCCTTGTGGTCACTGGACAGACAACCTCACGTGGCCTTAAGCCTCGTACACACGACCGAGGAACTCGACGGGCGAAACACATCGTTTTTCTTGTCGAGTTCCTTGTTTGGCTGTCGAGGAACTCGACAAGGCAAGTTTCTCCATTCCCGTCGAGGAAATAGAGAACTTGCTCTCTTTTTGGCTCGTCGAGTTTCTCGACAGTTTCCTCGACGAAAATGTACACACGACCGGTTTCCTCGGCAAAAAAATATCTCCCAGCAAGTTTCTTGCTGATTTTTGCCAAGAAACTTGGTCGTGTGTACGAGGCCTTACACTAGAAGGAACATGTCTTCACGCCCTCCAGAGACACCTGTCCCAGTCTTGACTCAGAGTCATTCTGAGGGAATCAACGACTATCCTCCACCAGTTCTTATACACTTTACTCTTGTCTCAGCCCAAAAGCTTGGAGAGAAGCCACCAAACACTTTGCAAGGCCTTGCACACTAGTAGTCCAAGCCTGGTCACTGAGAGGCTCTGTTCCTCAGTGGGCCCAAAGATAGGTACCTTAATGCTGAGAAGGATTGGATTTCCGCCATTGAGTGGGACATTTAAAGCGGAATTCCAGCCTTTTACTGTTTATTAAAAGTCAGCAACTACAAAAAGTGTAGCTGCTGACTTTTAATAAACAGCCACTTACCTTCTCCACGGTTCAGCGACACGGCCGCCCGGAGCTCCGCTCCCCCCCCCCCCCCCTCCCAGGGCCGGATTCCAGACAAGGCCAACAAGGCCAGGCCTCGGGGCGGCAGTGGGTGCAGGGGCGGCACTGTGGCTGAGAGGAGAGGACACTTTCACTTTCATTTCGGGAGTTTCCCCGTCATGTCACGGATGGTGAGAGGAGAGAAAACTGAGGGAAGAGGTGGTGAACACCCCCCCAGTTCTCAATGTCATATTCAGCAGCAGCACTCCCCCCCCCCCGCTTCTCAGTGTCCTGCCGAAAAAGTCCCCCGGCGGATAATGTCCTCCCGGTACTGCGCAGGCGGGGGCGGCATTGAAGGACCCGGCAAAGGGAGTAAATCCGGGCCTGCCCTCTCCAGCTGTCACCTCAATTCATAGTGTGGGCACCCGGCCGTGACAGCTTTCATCTCCACAGATGGGCACTCACTGCGCATGCGCAAGTCGCTCTGCGCTCTAGGAGTGGACAGGCGATCTCCTGGAACCTGTCACGTATACCAAGAAGATCGCCTAAAGGGAGGGGCCACCTAAGGAAAGAGAAGGAGTCACCTAGGCGGTCCCTGGGTGGAAGTCCCTCTCCTACCGAAGCCTGCACCCCCCCCCCCCCCCCCCAAAAAAAAAATTGAATGCCAAATGTGGCATGTAAGGGGGCGAGGAGTACTTAAAGCAGAAGTTCTATTTTTGAGTGGAACTCGGCTTTAAGGCTCAAATAATAATATTTTTTAAGGGGTGACGTCATCACGGCTCAGGCCAGTCACAGCGCCGGAGCCGCGATATGCAGAATTCACTCCTGGAGAGATGGCGCAGACAGAGGAGGACAACGAGCACTGCTGTGGGGGCTTCGATCTAAGGTAAGTACTTCATAATGAGCTAGTGTGCTATGCATACTAGCTCATCATGCCTTTGTCTTGCAGGGTGTTTTTTTTTTTTTTCTCGTTTTTCTTTTTTTTCTTTTTTTTTCCCCAAGAGGGTTAACTTCCTCTTTAACATCCACAGTGTTAGAGGCAGATAAAGATTACAGTATGTGTTCCTAACTACCTAGGCTTTAGATTACAGGAGCTTGATAGCAGTAGCTTTTTCATTCATGGTAATAGAAGTTGACAATACTGACATACTCCCCATAGAAGATCGCTATGTTACATTTTACTTCTTTTCCCCATCAGGTGAACAAAGCGCTTAAACAGAAATCGGACATAGAGCACTACCGAAACAAGCTACGTCTAAAAGCAAAAAGGAAAGGCTACTATGACTTCCCTCCAATAGACAACAGATCACTGAATGACAAGAAGAGGAAAGCCTTTGAGAAAACTCAAATGGAAATTGACAATGTGCTGGAAGGAAATACAGATTCATCTCCCCCTTTTGTGGGCAGGTAGGCAGGACAGCAATCTAGTACTGTTTATTTTACACAGCATACAGTATATACTATACATATATACTGTGGCCTAGATTCACGTACGGCCGCTCTACGTTGCGCGGGCGTAGCGTATCGTATTTACGCTACGCGCCGCAACTTAGAGGCAAGTGCTGTATTCACAAAGCACTTGCGTCCGAAGTTACGGAGGTGTAGCATAAATGGGCCGGCGTAAGCGCGAGTTTTTCATAGTAGGCTGGTAGGGGGCGTGTTGTATTTAAATGAGGCTTGACCCCATGTAGATGCATGGCCAAACGAACGGCGCATGCGCGTGCATGCTCAGTATCATGTCGTATTTACGCCCAAAGATACGTCGGCTCAATGCCTGTGACGTGAACGTAATTTACGCACAGCCCTATTCGCGTACGACTTACGCAAACGACGTAAAAAGATACACTTGTTCCGACGTCCATACTTTGCATGGGCTGCGCCACCTAGAGACATGCTTTATCTTTACGCCGGCGTATGTCTTACGTAAACGGCGTAACTAATTGCGACAGGCGTACGTACGTTCGTGAATCGGCGTATCTTGCTTATTTACATATTCGATGCGGAAATCAAGGAAGCGCCACCTAGTGGCCAGCGTAATTATTGCAACCCAAGATACGACGGCGTAGGAGACTTACGCCGCTCATATTTTGGGCAAATCTATGCGTAACTGATTCTATGAATCAGGCGCATAGATACGACAGCGGCCATTCAGACTTACGACGGTGTATCTGGAGATACGCCGTCGTAAGTCTTTGTGAATCTGGGCCTGTATAAATATAATGTGTGAAATGTGTGGGTGGCCGTGTGCATCCCTTGGTCCCCCTGCTGTGTCCATGTTTTAATCGTCCAATGCACTATTCCCAATGCACATTTTCCTGTAAAAATGGCTGTATAAAAGTGGGTGCTATAGTGACCAATAGCTGTAACCGGGAACAATCAGAGCAAGAGATGTCACCAGCACACCACGGGTCTCCAAATTAGGATCCAAAGCTTTATTCAGCTGTTTGCTGTAACAATGTGATTGCTGAATAAATCTGTGGACCCAATTTTGGAGACCCGTGGTGTGCTGGTGACATGTTTAAATCATATCTTGACTAGAAGACTTGTTAGCATTACCCTGTTCACAATACTGTATATACTGGTATCAGTGCCAATACCGAGCATTTGTGCGAGTTCTTGTAATCACACAAATTCTCCGAATGCCTAATCCAATACCTGGGAAGGAAGAGGCGTCGTTGCACGCAACCGAAAGTCAGTGGGCGGAAAGTGCGGAGCGGAGAGCGAGTCCTCAACAGGCTGGCAGCAGCGGAAGGTAAGCTGACTGGGGCAGGCGTGCAGGGCGCACATTGTAAAGGAAGTGATGTTCGATGTCTCCGTCAGAGGTGGAACATCCCAATGCCCATTTTGGTACACCCTGCACTCGGCCGCAGTAAGCCAGCAGTGGACATCTTGTTACACCCAGCCTGCATGAGCTTGGTGTAACAAGATGTCCGCTGCTGGTTACTGAGTGCAAGGTGTACCAAGATGGGAGTCGCAGCATTACGCATTGCAAAATCCTTTCTTTCTTCTCATCGTTCATTTATTTTTTATGCCAGGCCAACAATTGCCAATCAGTCCTGCATTTCAGTGCCCATTAGTGCCGTCTATCAGTGCCACCTATCAGTGCCAGCCATCAGTGCCAGCACCACCTATCAGTGCTGCATAATCAGTGCCACCTATCATCGTCCATCAGTGCCACCAAATCCTATCAGTACTCATCAGTGCTGCATAATCAGTGCCACCTAATCAGTGCTGTATATTAGGGGCTCCTCATCAGTGCCAGCCAGGGGTCAAGTCCTGGGGAAAAAAGTGTGGGAACTCCCATCCAAGATCCACTCCCCCACCAAAAAAAAAAAAAAATGATACGCTCATATGCATAATTACTAAACCGCAAGTTCTTTCCAAATCCCGCGATAACTCGCGGCAGACCTTCGCAATGTCTCCTGGGAACAATGACAAAAGCTCCCAGGAGACATTGCGGCATCGAGGAAGTGACGGAATACCCGCACACTACCCGATGAATCCATATACAGGAAGCGGCCAGTAACACAAAGGATTACTAAGGTTCGCCTGCCCCTGACAGTGACTCGAGCTGGGCATCGGCACTTAGTGAAGGATCGGCTCGGGAGGCTCGGCTGCTCTAGTCCTGCAAAGGGAACTGAGTTCCTGCTGTGAAAAAAGTGCAGGAACTCCGTTCCCACGTGTTCCCGCAGGACTTGGGCCCTGGTGCCAGCCCATTAGTGTTGCCTCATCAGTGCCACCAACTCCTATCAGTGCCCACCAGTGCTGCATATTAGGGCCCCCCATCAATGCCTCCCTCAGTGCAGCCTATCGGTGCAGTCTCATTAGCGCACATCATTGAAGGCAAAAAAGTACTCTTTACAAAATTTTCTGACAGAAACTAAGAAAGACATTAAAAAACGTATTGGTAATCGGTATCGGCGAGTACTTGAAAAAAGTATTGGTACTTGTACTTGGTCTTAAAAAGGAGTATCGCTGCAACCCTAATGCATGCGCATGTAAACGCAAGTATGGCGTTTGCACAGATATGCCTACGTGCAGCATATTTTGTAATTTATTCCTATGGGCAGAATGGGGAATAAACTAAGGCTCATTGGTGCCACAAAGACAGGTGGATTTTACGCTGTATGCACATAGACATGCAAAAATGCCCATGTGCATGATGCCTAAAATAAGACAATCACAAGAGGATTTATGGTGAACATGTTGATGATCAGTACCTGAAATACAAGCTTCAATGAGAAATGTTATAAGATCCTTTGTAAAAAAAAATGAGGGAGGTGTGGCCAACTAAACAGGAGAGATTTGACCAGTTTGTAACCGTTTTTATTACAAATAATTACCAAATTTCTTTTTGAATTCACATTACATTTAAAGTAATGATTTTCAGCAACGAGGCGGAGGAAGAACAGGCTAAAAACTGAAGTTCATTGTGATATACTGTATATATTGAGGGATGTTGTAGAGTATAGATCATAAACCGGTAATAATTAAATTACATAATTACTGTTGGGATAAATAAAAAAAAATAAAAAAACGCCAGCAACAATATTTGCATTCTATTTCACAGTCAATAAAACTAGTTAGAAGCCGGAGGTTGTTTATCATTGAATAGGAAATAAATACATTTGGGTTTGGGTGACTGTTAAGACGCAGTTGCAAAGGGGAGTTATTGACTGTGTAATGAATTATCAGGATGGGGCCGCTCTAGAAGGAATCGCATTATTCTCTGCAGTGCTGCTACGACTGAAAGCAGTAAAGGGTGAACGATTAAAAAGTGTAAATCATCCGGTGTGGGGATCTGGAGCAAAATTCAGTCCTGCCCGTAAAATCTGCTTGATGGAATACAGAGAAATTAAACTGCATGTGGGTGGATGGGGAGAAGTCATTGTAAAATGATAACTCATGCTGCAATGTAAATGTTGGGTTGTTATCCATCTATCTACATCCCTGTACAGTTATCTATTTATCTCTCAATCTAATTTGCATTCTTTGTTCAAATCTATCTATCTATCTATCTATCTATCTATCTATCTATCTATCTATCTATCTATCTATCTATCTATCTATCTATCTATCTATCTATCTATCTATCTATCTATCCATCTATCCATTCATCCATCTATCCATCCATCTATCCATCCATCCATCTATCTATCTATCTATCTATCTATCTATCTATCTATCTATCTATCTATCTATCTATCTATCTATCTATCTATCTATCTATCATCTATCTATTCATCCATCTATCCATCTATCTATCTATCTATCTATCTCTACCACTCTTTCTGTTCAGTTTTTTTGTTTAATCTCTTCTTTATTAATTTTTTTCTTTACATATATATTATTTAACATATAACATTTAACATGCCTTAACACTTAACCTCCCTGGCGGTATGATTCTTTCAGATTTTAGGTGCTGAAAGCGGTACTATTATTTTGCATGGAAATTTGGCGTTTTGTATTGTAGGCCTAGAGAAAATTGAGTACTGTCCGTGATACTTTTTTTATTTGTACTAACACACAATTTTTCAGGACAAGCTTTCGGGGTGTTACCCCTTCTTCAAGGTCCAAGCAGTACTGTTATATGTTAAATAATATATATGTAAAGAAAAAAATTAATAAAGAAGAGATTAAACAAAAAAACTGAACAGAAAGAGTGGTAGAGATAGATAGATAGATAGATAGATAGATAGATAGATAGATAGATAGATAGATAGATAGATAGATAGATAGATAGATAGATAGATAGATAGATAGATAGATAGTTGGTGCAAATAAAAAAAGTATCACGGATAGTACTCAATTTTCTCTATCACAATTGCACTAATACGGCTACAATCATGTCAAGTATTGTAGGCCTGTAATTCTTAGGAATAACTCACCTAAATCTGTCCAAACCAGAGTCTAGTAGACATCCCGGGTATGATAAAGTTTGAAACACAAAATTATAAATTATAATATAATAAATAATAACAAATAATAATTTAATAATAACAATAAATTTTATTCAATACATTTTAGTAAATAATGTAATCAAAAACTCAGATTTTTTTTGGTCAAACAAGGGTGCAATATTATTCACCTCTTCCAGCATCCAGCGAGGGAATCCTGAGTGTGGCTCGGGGTTACCGATAATAGCACAGAAATCTCACCCCGAGCCACACTCGGGAATACCGCTAGGCAGGTTAAAAGGCAGCTCGATACTACCTTTGTTAACCATATGGTGGTTTCCGATCCCCTCCCAAAAAAAAAAAAAAGGGGGGGGGGAGAACGTAGGAAAGCGTTTGTGACTATAAAGAATGTATTTATATATATGTATTCCTAGTGCTATATACTTGTGATATTTATTATAGTTCCTCTGTGCCTTCTTATATTTATTTATTTATCTGTGATTCAGGTTTACCTCCCTTATTGAGGGGTAAACCCCAAAAAAAAGAAAATTTGTGTTTAAGATGTTATATTTATATGTGTCTTCTTATTTATAATTGTAGTATTCCCTTCTAAATTATATGTGTTTTTTCCTCTTTCTATTTAGTTACTATTTATCTCTCTCTCTCCCCTTCATGGTCTCTGTTCACTTCTATGAAATATGAAAAAAAGAAAGTCTTGCCCTTAGTTTTACTGTAAAGCAATATCACTTGAAAGTGAAGTTTGGGTTTCTGTCCTCTTCCTCTACAATAAGAACTGAGTTATAAAACACCACTGGTTGCTCAGTTCTCCCCTCTGCTTTGAGCAAAGATCTGTGACTCAATCAGTGGCTCTCTGCTCTGCCCCTCCAGTGATCACTGGAGCGCTGGGCTGTGGAGGGGGCCGGAGCTGCTGGCTCAGTCTCCCAGTAGCTTGCTGTGAGGCTGAGCCAGCTGCTGGTCCAGGCTTCTGGGTGGATCACAACTGTAAAGTTGGGATAGATCCAGCTCCTGGACAAGCTCTGTGACGTCAGCCGACAGCAGACTTTAGCACACTGTCAGCTGAAAATGGGTCACAGGAGTGCAGAATGAACTGAACTCCTGTGACCCATAGGAGAAGTAGGGCCAAAAAGTTTTGGCCCTTCTTCTCCTTTAAACCAGTCCTGTAATATTCAGAGTCTCCTCCTAACCCTCCCAAATCTTGTGACTGCATCCCAGCTCTGCCCGCCGCGTAGCGGTCACCTATCACAGTTACTTCTATGCTGGCATCCTTTCCAGTCTATGACCTCTACATAACTACCATAGAGACCCAGCGGCTGAACACGACTCCATCACTTTTAACTTCACAGAAAGTGGAAAACTCTTTAAACCTTGGAAGTAGGTGTTAAAATGTTAGCGGCTAATACTGTCGGAGTATTTTATCCCCCGCTGATGTGGAACTTCATTTAATATGATCAAATTCGAACATAACACAAAGCCTGTGTGAAATGGTGATTAACATGCTTCCTTGTAAACGGGCTAATGAGAAACCTCATAGAGATAGTCAGAGAGATAATATAACGTTCTGCAATTAGGTCAGTAATGATCACAGGGGACTGTTAAAGCCTACTGAATTACCCATGTTATCATAGAGTTTACATCAAAGCTCGGTGGTGTATTTTGTGATGAAAATTAATTTTATTAATTTGCAAGAATTAAACTCAGTAGTTTTATTGCCAAAGGTTCCACCTTCAGAGGGAAAGTTTAGTGCATTTAGTGCAACTTTAAAATTTTATTTAATGTTATTTCCAAGTAATTACTTTTTTCCTACTTGATGTTCTATATTTGTATTATCGTATTTCATGTCCTAATTTGGTAATACTCCTTTTCTAGTGGTCAACTGTGTATGACGGGGTGAAATTAGTAACTCTGGGCTAAACAAAGATTGTCTAAATCAGTGGTTCTCAACCTCTCTAGCGCTGTGACCCCTTGATAAAATTTCCCAAGTTGTGGGGACCCCTAACAGTAAAATTATTTTCATAGCGTGGGAGGTCAGCACCCAAGGCAAGACAAGTAATTTACGCCCCTAACCCATGGATATTTAGCGCTCCCTGAGTCCCTTCCACTTTTTGTTCTCCCTTCTTTCCTTTTTATCTCTTTCTATCCTAATTTCTTGTCCCCCCACCTTTCTCTCTAGCCGCCTTTCTTGTTATTTCTCTTATTCTTTCTCTCCCCTTTTCTTGGTTCCTCCCCCTCTTTTCCTCTCCCTTCCATATATTCACTATTTTTATTCCTTCTCTTACTCCTTGGTGGGGGAAATGGGATGAGTGGCAGTGCTGGCGGGGAGTTGGGATGAGTAGCAATGCTGGGGGGCCAACTTAGGTGCACTTGATCAAGGTCATCTGCTGATCTGAGAACTGTAGTGGAAACTTTTAGTGGCAACTTTAATCACAACTATAATCACTCTGCTAAGCGGTCCCAAGTCTGGCTCGGGTTTACCGCTTTTGGTCCTGAAATTCCACCCTGAGCCAGACTCGGAAATACCGCCAGAGGGGTTTGCTTACTGCACATTTTCACTGACAAGTTGTACACTT
This sequence comes from Rana temporaria, assembly GCF_905171775.1. NCBI lineage: Eukaryota > Metazoa > Chordata > Amphibia > Anura > Ranidae > Rana > Rana temporaria. The sequence goes on along the minus strand of NC_053499.1, from coordinate 29,445,147 downwards.
GCAGAGCTCTAGAAGCACAAGTTCTAGTTGACACTTTTCCAATTTGTAGAAAATTTGCGTGGCAAGTCTCTAGCAAGAGCAAAGTTGCAGTGGTGAGTCTACAGCAAGAGCTCTGCAAATCTACAGCATGAAAATTCAGCCACAGTGACCCCCTGTGGTGGGATGGCTATTGCACTACATAACTGAACCAGAACTTGCAGCAGACTTGCAGAATATTTGCAGAGAAAGTTGATCTGGAGTCATGCAATGCAGACTTGCTGCAATTGTGCAACAAACTTGTGAAGCCTGGCAAGTCTAGCAATAGCTTAGCAAGTCATTATCAAACATGTACATTTGCTTGCTATCTGGGAAGCTGGCATGAATTATCCCCCTACTTTGACTAATATGTTTATTTCGTCAGCCCCATTTAGTGGTCATAATGTAGTATTTTCCTGAAATCCATCAATTAGGAAAATGCCACATTATGGCCACTAGATGGAGCTGATGATCATTGGAAATAAACATTAGACAAAATACGGGGACTGTATGAATGCTTGTGAAATTCATCTAGCGAACTTTTACAAAAAATAGACCCTTGGTGTCTCTGTACTTTCTTTAATGAAGACCCATCACTTTTCATTTCTCTACCCGCCCCCTTGTAGTTCTCCGACAGGCAGCCTGTAGTAAGTAGACATGTGCATTCGTTTTCGTCTGAATGCATTTTTGTCTGAATTTCGGGTATTTTCATTATCGTTTTAACAAACGAACACACAGAATCCGAAATCCGAATAAACTGACATTAAAAATGCTTTATTTTTGTTTTCGTTGCAACAACAGTTCGATATAGATAGGAGATTCGACATGACGCTTACAATGGCAATCTGTGTCTATCGAATCTGCGGTCGAATGTGCCTAACCTAACTCTATTAGTCCAAGATTATTCTACATAGAGAAGAAAGATTCGACATAGAGAGAAAAGATTTAACATTATAGAGACAGTGTTGGGGTAGACCATTCAACATGAACAACGAAGATTCAACCAAGCAGAGAAAAACATACAAACGTTGAATCTGTCATTGAAGGCTTATGGTGTCTGTCGAATGTTCTAAGAAGATTCGACAAGCAGCTAAACTGTACGACGCCGCAATCGTACATTTCCGGTCAAATGCTCGGCCCATAGACTATAGAAGAATTCGACTGTTGGTTGACTAGTAGTAATAATAATTTATAAATATAATTATTACTACTGTCATACAACATTAGAATTCTTCTATAGCTTGTAGGCGGAACATTCAACCGGAAATGTACAATTGTGGCGTCGTACAGTTTAGCTGCTTCATCAAATCTTCTTAGAACATTCGACAGACACCATAAGCATTCAATGACATATTCGACCTTAATTCATTCGGATTTTCGGACGAAAGCATTTTTTAACGAAACAAAATAAATAAAAACGAATTTCAGGAGTAACTAAATAAATGTATTTTTTGGACGAAAACAAAATTCCGAAACAAAATATTTCAGTGTGCACATGTCTTTTAGTAAGAGGACCTGTTGGGTCCCTCCCACAGCTCTGCTCTCTGCACAGGCTATGTACAGCACAGTGATGATGTCACAACTATTTTATAAGATAATATCTGGGCTTGCAAAGGCATTTAGTGCATGCTAAGTGGATTTATATCCTTTTGAGGCTATTCATGATAAATATATTTAGATAAAAGTTTTTGTTTTCTGCAGTTCAGCTTTAAATGTTTAAAGTGAATGCCTTGGGTGGCTTACATTGTTGTTCACAACACCAATGTAAATGTTTTCTTTTTGCTGCTTCTGTAAATAGCGTTTCATACCAGGAACACGCTTAAATTATCTGTGCTCGGGTTTGTCAGTCCCTGACAATATGCAGGCAGCTGTCCATGAGCTATATAAATGTCCACATAGACTGAACAGCTAATTAACCTGTCAATATGAATTAAGACACACTGACAAAGAACAATACTGCCTATTGTAAGTTTGCTTAGGAACTGGTAATAGGTTCATTAAACGAATACTGCTTACATAGGTAAAACAAATATATGGCCTCTACAGAGTTCCAGTACTTAAAGTGACTTAAAGTGAATCATAAAAAAAAAAGCAAAAAAAAAGTATGTAAACAACTTCTTATTGTTATGTCCCTTGTGGCACGGAAAGCTATTCTTTATCAGTGGATTAATTTGGAACACCCCCTCCACTTCTCTGTTCATAGCTAAATTATCTTATGTTTTCTGCATGGAATGGATGGAGGCCTCCTTAAAGCGGAGCTCCACTCAAAACCCAAACTTCCGCTTATCTGCCTCCTCCCTCCCTCCACTGCCACATTTGGCACCATTAGGGGGGGGGGGGAGCGGGTACCTGGTTTTGACTGCTCTATTCTCTGCTTCAAAATGTATGAACACTTTTAATGGTTCGCTCTCAAGTTTATATACAGTTTTCAAGGCATGTTTCAGTGATCACAGGAACAATCAAACTCTCCACCCACCCATCACACCCTGGGGGGGGGGGGCTTCAATACACCTTCAGATGGGCTAATTGCTAAACATTCCAGACATTTCGGCGCCAGTCTATAATTAACATGACCTAATCACTCCACCTGAGAAGTCACATTCCTTCATTAACAGAATTCAACAAAACACCATCACACAATGATTTCCCCTCAATCCACATCTTTAGACAGACGGTCTGTCTCCGACAGGAAGGTATTCACACCTGAGCATCAATAGGCTTTAAACAGTGTTATCACACAATGAAAGGCCTTTCAAGAGCCAGCCTCATTTAACATGTCAACAGTCTACACAGAAAGTGGGGAAGAGGTTGGTGTCAGTTGGGCAGTGGACGGTGTCAGTTGGGCAGTGGACGGTGTCAGTAGGGCAGTGGATGGTGTCAGTAGGGAAGTGGACGGTGTCAGTAGGACAGAGTATGAAACGAAGACATTTTTTTTTTACAGAATTTTCAGTCTTTTTTCTCTTATAGCGCAAAAAATAAATAAACCAACGGTGATTAAATACCACCAAAAGAAAGCTCTATTTGTGTGAAAAAAAGGACGAAAATTTCATTTGGGTACAGTGTTGTATGACTGAGTAATTGTCATTCAAAATGTGAGAGCACTGAAAGCTGAAAATTGGTCTGGTTATTAAGGGGTTTTAAGTGCCCAGTTGTCAAGTGGTTAATGAATATATGGGGCCATCTCCTTGCTGGATTGGGTTCATTTTCATATATTAAGTTGTACGAGTGTTAAAATAAAAGTGGATGCACCAAAGGACTCAGTGGCCAGTGGGTGGATTTTGTGAAATGGCCAGTGGGCGGGCCCTGGGGAATGTTGGTGGTCAGGCCGGGGGGGGCTTAAAGCTGTGTAAGGGGCCCCCAAATTTCTGATGCCTGCCCAGGGTCTACAGTACATTAAAGTACTGATCCGGTTTAAACTGCCACATACATTAGAGAATGTTTGCTGTTTATAGTTGGATTTGTATGTTTGTAGGCCTCTTCAGAACCCTGGCTAATGCTCCGTGGCTCAGGGAAAAGTTAACACTTTTTTTAACTTTACTCATGCTATAACAATTTTTTCTTATTTTTAGGCAACCTTCATTAAAGAATCATCCATATAGGAGTCGGCAGTCTCTGAACAGTCCAAGCCCAGGAGAGACTGAAATGGATCTTCTTGTAACTCGGGAACGACCACGACGTGGAATTCGGAACAGTGGCTATGATGTGAGTTTTATGTTGTTCATAAGAATTTAATGTTTTAGTATATATAATATTACAACACTAGTGGAGCTCATTAATTTTTGTTTGCTGAAAAGTTTTACTTGAATGAATCTCGCATCTCACAAAATTGTCCTCATGGTGGAAAAATCCATGGTCCATGTTTGATGGAGATCCACCAATTGCCACAGCTGTAAGTACATATGCAAGGCTGCCTGCAGAACGCCCGCTGCTGGTGGTACAGTTTTAGTGCTCCTGCACATAGGCCCCCCCGAACCTGTGTGGCGTCAATTTCGGCATGTTAGGATAAGTACAATGACCAGCTGCTCCTACAATTTCCTCGTTAAGCCATGCAGGGTTTCTGTCCTCTTGGTAACAGGGCAGTAATTGGACTCAATGCATGAATCATTGTCAGGCATACTCTCCCATTACAATCATAGTTAATGTGAGTTTATTATCTCGTCCTGGCGCTATATGAAAAGATCTGCGATCGCAATGATTCATCAGTGCTTTTGCACTTTCCATCTTTTTTTCACTGTAGATAAGTCTGGCCTTAGCTGACATTTTCATTAATCAGACTGCGGAGGATGGTGGAAAGAAGCCTCAGAATACTGACGCATTTAGGAAAATTGATTTCTTTTTTGACTAATATGAAGATGGAATTTTTTTTTTTTTTTAATAACAGGATTTTTTCCATATGTTGTAGAGTCTTTTGTAAAAAGAATTTGTGTAAATGTCACAACCGTTTATACAGCTGTCACAAATAATCGCTGTGTTTTGTTTAATATGTTTTTTTTTCTATGATTGATCAGCTCCAACAAGTGGCCATAATGCTGTATTTTCCTAATTGAGGTATTTATATCGCATTATGGCCACTAGATGGAGCTGACGATCATAAGAAATAAACATATTAGACAAATTATGGGGAATATTCTTGGCAGCTTTTCAAAGACCTTTGTGGACAAATAAATAGAGCGAATCTCTCTAACGAGGGCACAGACAGGTGTTGTAATCCCTCTCCACTCTATCCAAAATGAAAAAATAAATAAAAAATGTGTCTTTAGTTGCACTTTAAATTGAGAGTTAATTTGGGCTTTAAGTTTGGGCCATGGGAACTTAAAATGCAGTACTTGAACTCTTGTACCAAGAAGGTTGGCAAAAGGTGATTGTAACGGTCACCACCATTTACGATATCCCTTCCATCAACCACGACAGCTTATCTGACACTCCACAATCTAGCAGACATCAGACATCCCATTTCCCCAGAAATAACTAGACAAGCTCCGTTCTCTGAGTCAAAATGTATGAACACTTTTATTGGTTAGCCTTCAGGTTTATATACAGTTTACAAGGCATGTTTAAGTAATCACAGGAACAATCAAACTCTCCACCCACACATCACACACTGGGGGGGCTTCAATACACCTTCAGATGGGCTAATTACTAAACATTCCAGACAGCCTGTCTCCGCATTAGAGGAGGTAATTACCACAGCTTGACAAGTCACATTCCACACACAAAACAGTATTTAGCATACATAATGAGAGATCCAGAAGCCAGGCTGTCTACCAAGCTCAAATCCACCTCATCCCAGTCCAGACTGAATTACCATCTCAACAGCCTGTGCTACACAGAGGAATGAGTCATTATTGACCGGTTGTGGGTCAGCATGAAATCCCTTGAATATCTCAAGATATCCTGCAATATGAATTATCAGTTATCAGTCACATCTCATGTAATTTATAATTAATATTTCCCAGTCACCCTATGCCCAAAAGGGACACAGGGTGACCCTAGACCCAAGAGTCATTAGTGACGCTGGCACAGGAGTACCCCCCATCCTCCAAAAGTCTCTGGGTGTCATGGGTCATTCCGTTACAGTGATATTTCTCTCAAAAGTGGGATCTAGTGTCCCTAGTCTGCCCCTAGCTTCCTAAAGATTTCGGATACCTTAGAAGCAAGAGCTCCCTGCTATAATTCCCAACTGGTTCTGTCCACATGGTAGTTTTGGGTATTCCCAACCAACAACCATCTTTATGCGTTCCAGCTCCTTCTGTTACAGTCACCATACTGTAAAACTGGAGAGTGCTAACCCTGGTGCAGCTGTGTATGATAGCCAACCAGCTTCTAACTTCAGCTTGTTCAATGAAGTTTTGACAATGAAACTGGAAGCTCATTGGTTTCTGTGCAGAACGGCAACAGATTTTAGTAAATCAATCCCTAAAGCCGGATGGACTGTTTTCATCAGACAAACCGATCGTGTGTGGGCCCCATCGTTTTTTTTCCATCAGTGTTAAAAAATAGAACATGTTTTATATTTTTCCTATGGATAAAAAAACGATAGAAAAATCTGATTGTCTGTGTGGAACTCCATCAGAGAAAAATCCACGCATGCTCAGAATCAAGTCGACGCATGCTCGGAAGCATTGAACTTCATTTTTTTCGGCTCGTCGTAGTGTTGTACGTAACAGCGTTTTGTCACGGTCGGATTTTTGACTGATATCCGACGAAAAAATTAATCGGATTAGATTCCATCAGATATCCGATCGTGTGTACGAGGCTTTAGTGTCCGACACTTAGGCTTAATAATAGCATGAAATACCAAGCTGCGGTTTCCAATGCAAGCAAAGTCCTTTCTTGTATTAGAAAGAGGTATGGACTCCAGAGAGAGAGATATAATGTTGCCCCTGTTCAAATCATTAGTAAGACCTCATCTGAATAATGCAGTTCAGTTTTGGGCATTAGTTTAAAAAATGGATAGAAAGTCAGAAAGAGGCAAAAAAAAGGCAGAAAGTGCAGAGAAGGGCAACCAAACTGATAAGAGGCATGGAGGAACTTGGCTATGAGGAACGATTAGCTGAACTGAATGTATTCTCGCTTGAGAAGAGGAGATTAGGGGGGGTATGATCAACATGTACAAATATATAAGTGGTCCATATAGTAAACTTGGTGTAGAGTTATTCACTATAAGATCAATAGAGAAGATAAGGGGGCATGCTTTATGTCTGGAAGGTGGAAAGATCCCCCAAGATCTGTTTCTGGCTAGCTCAGTAGATTGGTTTAAAAAAGGCCTGGTAAAGTTCATTCATGGAATATCTGATTGCCATTTGTAGGATCAGGAAGGATCCTCCTATTTTTTGCCTTCCTCTGGATCAACTGTGGGTATAGGATTGTGTATATGGAGGCTTTCTATTTGTGTGTGTGTGTGTGTGTGTGTGTGTGTTTTTTTTCCCTCTTGTGGGTAAAACTGGATGGACTTGTGTCTTTTTTCAAGCAGACTAACTATGTAACAGCCAACGTTCCTATAGCATCAAATTATATTTCCATTTCCTGAAGTTATATGTGCAAAGAGATGAATCCTGACCGGTATCTTTGAATTTCGGTGGTCTCCTGATGAATCAGTTGAAATTAGACATGTGCGTTCCCGTTCGTAACGAATGGATTTTCGTACGAATTCGTTATTATTCGTACATTCGGATCAATTCGAACATCCGAAAAGCTGAAAGAACCAAAATACGAAAATTACAGAATTACGAATAAGCAAAATAACGAACAAGTGAAAATACGAACGTATCATTGGACAATCTTACTAAAATACGAAACACCGAAAAGGCAAAAGAACGAAAATGACATCTATAACGAACGATTTGCATTCCGTATTTTAAATCCTTTGTCTGTTCGTATTTTCATTCGTATGTTCGTATTTTCATTTGTATGTTTTGTAAATCCGTTTCTTTGTCTGTTCGTAAATTTGTGTACTTGTATCGTTCTTTCGATTGGGCACTGGGCAGTGTAGTTAGTGAGTGATTATCTTACTTAATATCTTAGCCAATCAGCTTATCGCTTTTGTGCTGAGTCACATTGTACAGTGTAAAGCCTCGTACACACGATCGGACTTCAAACAAACTTTTCCATGGATTTTTGTCTGAAGGGAGTTGGCCGGACTTTTGAAACCGAAAAAGTTTGTCCGATAGAGCGTACACACGGTCGGATTTTTTGGAAAACGCTAATTTTGATGTTTATTGGCAAAAAGTCCGACTGTGTGTACGGGGCTTAAGAGAAAGTATATCTTAATATGGATTAGCCGCGTGTTGCTATGTATTTACGAAAGTACAAAATTACGAATCCATTAAACGAAAATTATTATCTTAACAAAATTACAAATTTCGAATCAACTAATATAAATTAGACATAATTACGAATCATTCAGTATAAACGAAAATAAAACTGTTACGAAAATACGAACGAGTCCGAATAGGAAAACTTGCGTCTTACGAAATACGAACAGGTCCGAATAGGAAAACTTGCATCTTATGAAATACGAACGGGTCCGAATAGGAAAACTTGAATCTTACGAAATTACGAATCTTTACGAATCTACGGAACGAGACGAAACGGAACAAAAAAATATGAACATTTTTGTTGTGCACATGTCTAGTTGAAATCTGATATGTGGGTGTCCTTGCTGCAACAATTGCCTTTGACCAATTTCGAACATTGTCAGCTGAACATTGACTGTAGCCAATCAGCTGCAGTCACTATTTGCACACTGTGACATAGTTAGGCAGTACCCAATCAGAATACAATAGCCAGCAGAGGAGATTTGTCCAAATTTGTTATCTTGGATTGGTTGCATTAATGGCTACTTTTAGCCCGTGCACATTGCATCACTGTGCCAAATAAGCCCAATTGTTCCTGCAAACATACTTTCCACATCGGTTTAAAAAAGAAGCCCAGATAAAGCTGCTTAATGATGACTTGTGTAGAGATTTAAATGATTTATTACAGATTTGGGTGTTCATGGATCTTATGAAAGTTTTATCCATTGTTACTCTTCTTTCCAGAGGAAGTAGGTCAGGCTGATGCTTATTAATATTGGAGTCCTGGGAATTGCAGAGATAGGGCAGTTTATACCTTACAGATGAAGGGAGTAAACAGCATGTATTGTTGTTGGATTAAAGTATACCAGCCAAGCAACCAATCTTTAAACAATGAATCTCATTGGTCTCATGGGTCATCAGCATATGCACCCGACATGCAAGAGATAATAATAGCTCCACATAGCGCATTAAACGTATAAAATTGTATTAAAAAAGTTGATGTTACACTTACAATGTAGCAAAAAGAAATAGGCCTTGAATCTGGTGTGCCGGCCGGTACACAGAATCCAGACACCCGTCCTACTGGGTGATCGTGTGGATCGTCGAGGTGACGTCCGTGCGCCGCTCTGCCCTACGTCCGTTTCGTAATAACATACTTTGTCCAGGGGCACAGCCATTAATGTCTAAACCGCGGGCAACAAAAGTGAGTACACCCCTAAGTGAAAATGTCCAAACTGGGCTCAAAGTGTCAAAATTTTGTGGCCACCATTATTTTCCAGCACTGCCTTAACCCTCTTGGGCATGGAGTTCACCAGAGCTTCACAGGTTGTCACTTGAGTCCTCTTCCACTCCTCCATGACGACATCACGGAGCTGGATGTTAGAGACCTTTCACTCCTATACTTTTCATTTGAGGATGCCCCACATATGCTTAATAGGGTTTAGGTCTGGAGACATTCTTGGCCAGCCCATCACCTTTACCCTCAGCTTCTTTAGCAAGGCAGTGGTTGTCTTGGAGGTGTGTTTTGGGTCGTTATCATGTTGGAATACTGCCCTGCGGCCCAGTCCCCGAAGGGAGGGGATCATGCTCTGCTTCAGTATGTCACAGTACATGTTGGCATTCATGGTTCACTCAATGAACTGTATCTCCCCAGTGGCGGCAGCACTCATGCAGCCCCAGACCATGACACTCCCACCACCATGCTTAACTGTAGGCAAGATACACTTGTCTTTGTACTCCTCACCTCACGTCTCACTCCTCACTTAGCCCGACCAGACTCACATCGTAATTTCGAAGGAATTCCATCGGATGAAAAGAGAACATTGGGGTAGATTCAGGTAGCTACGCTATAAGTTACGGCGGCACAGCGTAGTGTATTTACGCTACGCCTCCGCAACTTACAGGAGCAAGTGCAGTATTCACAAAGCACTTGCTCCGTAAGTCGCGGCGGCATAGCGTAAATGGGGCCGGCGTAAGCGTGCGTCATTCAAATGGGGAAGGGGGGGCATGTTTTATGGTAATATGTGATGACCTGACGTGATTTACGAACGGCGAATGCGCCGTCCGTGTACATATCCCAGTGTGCATTGCTTCCAAGTACGGCGTAACGACGTATTGGTTTCGACGTGAACGTAAATTACGTCCAGCCCTATTCGCGAACTACTTACGCAAACGACGTAAATAATTCAAATTTCGAAGCGGGAGCGACGTCCATACTTAACATTGGCTGCGCCTCCTAATAGCAGGAGCAGCCTTATGCCGAAAAAGCCTTAACGCAAACGACGTAAAAAACGAATGCCGGGCGCACGTACGTTTGTGAATCGGCATATCTAGGAAATTAGCATATTCTACGCCGACAAAGTTATATTGCACACAATTCTACGCCGCCGCAATCAAGTTACGTCGGTGGAGGAAGCCTATTTTTTCAGCTTAACTGCCTTTGTGAATCGGCGTAAGGCTACGCGGGCTCGGAATTCAAATTACAGCGGGGTATCTGGAGATACGCCGCCGCAAAAGGTATGTGAATCTACCGCATTGTTCTCTATGTAAACTTCGACCGAATTCCTCGGAATATCCGATGGAAAAACTCAGATGGGCATACACACGGTCGGAATTTCCGATGGAAAACATATAACATATAAAATGAAGAAAAAAACTGTGCTTGTAAAAAAATGAAGAATAAATAGCCCTGATGTAGAGTGTGATGGTGGATCATGGTTTGAGCTTCACCCTTCTATAGATGCTGATCTAGCACCTGTGCAGCACAAAATCTGACTCCAGGGAGCAATAGGTAGGTAGTGTAAAATAGGATTCAGCAAACAATTTATGATTAGGTGTATTTTTTATTGCCATATGTATATGAACTTGCTGTAGCTGTCATACTGAAATGACAAGACAGGAAAAATGAACAGACTACTATAAATCCTCATTGAAATGCAGTGATTGTCAAAACTGTCGCTTGATAATTTCCCTGTGGAAAAAAAAAAATCAATGTGTGGTGGAGAAAAGCCGCAGACGGCCCGAGAGTGAATAAGAGTTTAACCCATTAGTGGCATCTGCAACAGTTGATATCGTCATATGTTCATTTTCTTGTGTGTCCTGTTCCACGCCAAAGCCCAGGGGAATTCATCTGCTTTGTAGGATTATTCAATACAAGTTCTAATCATTAGTGGACCTAAAGGAACGGGAAGTTTTTTCATAAATAATTGTGCCCAGCAGAGAACCACCATGTTTAATATTAACCAGTTTTGACTATGGATAACATTTCTGTATATCCTATGATGTCACAGTAATCCCTTTCCTCTAAGCAACATTCAACTTGTTATAGTCAGATTATGGATAGGCGCTGTGAGAAGATAACAGTATTATAGGTAAATAAATAATGACACTACCACAGGATATTATCAAGCTTTGTTTTTAAAGCTGTGTTAAAGTGGTTGTAAACCCTCCTGAAAAAAAAACAAAAAAACAACCTGCAAGATAAAGGCACAATGAGCTAGTATGCATACTAACTCATTATGAATTACTTACCCGACAACGAAGCCCCAGCAGCCGTCGTCGTCTCCCCCTCTGGCCGGCGACATCTATCCCAGGGGTTATTTTCGGAATAGATGTCCTGCTCCGGTGCTGTGATTGACCGGAGCCGCGATGACGTCACTCCCGTGCATGCGCGGGAACGGCTCAGTACAACTGAAGCAACGGCACGTACGTGCTATTGCTTCATTTGGCTTAAGCAGGGCTGGACTGGGACAAAAATTTGGCCCTGGACTTCACCCAGACTGGCCCACTTTGACACGTCTCTCCCATGGCGTCCGGACAACTCCCGCACCCCCCCCCCCCCCCGGCCACCCAAACCCCCTCTCCCCCTTCACTAGCCACTAGCCGTTCTACTTTATTAGATACTGGTACTCTTATCGGCAGTACCAGTGGGGAAGCTAGACATTATTTCACCCGGGGCAAAGAATCAGTTCGGTGCTCCCCCTTATGGGACAAGATTAGGCAGAAGTGAGAAACTCCCAGGCCATAGCTGTTGAGTCAGCCATCTGTCCCCTCCCCCATGCTTCTCTGTCCCCCCCAGGTAAGCGCTGCGGGAAGGGAGAGACAGAGGAGCGGAGGGGGCGGCGGTCCGCTGTCACTGAAGCCGGCCCACTGAGCCATCGGCCCACTGGGAAACTCCCTGTAGTCCCAATGGCCAGTCCATCCCTGGGCTTAAGTGCGCATGTGCCGCATGACGTTGGCACATGCAAATACAGAGATATCTCCTAAACCATGCAGGTTTAGGAGATATCCAGTGCAGCTACAGGTAAGCCTAATAATAGGCTTGCCTGTAGTTTAAAGTGGTTGTAAAGGGTTTCCAACCACTTTAAATATCACTGCTGCTTCCTACCTGCTGCAAGTATTCTACATTTTAGATGCATGGAATACCATCTCCCCTGCCGCATGCCGTGGTTCTTCCGGCTGGCTCATACTTCCTGTAGCGATGTATGAACTGGTGGGCGAAACCATAGCAGGTAGAAGGGGAGCTGGTATTCTACACAAGTGTGGAAATCTTGCAGCCACCAGACAGCAGTGAAATGGCAACATTTCACTGGCTGACAGAAATGTAATTGCAGTGCCTTGAAAAAGTATTTCACACGTCTTGAAATTTTCCACATTTTGTCATGTTACAACCAAAAAAGCAAATGTATTTTATTGGAATTTTACGTGATAGACCAACACAAAGTGCCACATAATTGTGAAGTGGAAGGAAAATGATATATGTTTTTCAATTTTTTTTTTACAAATATCTGAATAGTGTGACGTGCATTTGTATTCAGCCCCCTTTACTCTGATACCCCTAACTAAAATCTAGTGGAACTGAAATTGTTCTGCCTACAGCCTCTGTCCTTGTTATATATCTACTTCAAAAAGATGTTTATGTACAGTATCTGGTAGCTGATTTGTGTTGAATTAATATATCCTTGTGTAAGCATTTAAAGTGGTTTCTGTTTACCCGTAGATTTATTGTTGTGTACTTACTAAAGTTGGAAAAATTCTTGTATGACAGAATACAACTTCGCAAGTGATGTACTGTGTTGTATTGTATTGTAATGTATTCTGACGTTTCTGAGCTTGCATGGTGTTGGTCTTCTTATTTTTTTTTCAGATGAATAATGTACTAATTAAACAAAAATCATTTGCTCTGTCGTCGTACAAGAAACTTTGTCGTGTTTGTCCCTTCGGATAATTTCACATTAACTGTGTACTAACGATTAGATTATTGGACAATGATGCCGCGTTCAGGCTTTGGCCCGGCCAAATCTCATCTGTTCTATATCTAAACTCCGATGGAATTCATCGGAATTTCCGATGAAAGAACTCCGATGGGGCTACACACGATCGGAATATCCGATGAAAAAAGTCCGTCTGACTTTTTCAATCGGAAATGCCGATAGTGTGTACCAGGCATCACTTTGAATGCCGTATTTTTCATCCAATTTTCCAATCGTGTGTACTAGGCATTAGTGGCTCTGTAGGGAATGAGGTTTCTGGAGGGGGCTGAAAGAAACTGTGGTGTATGGGTCTCTGGAGAGGGCTGGTGGTCTTTCCAGGAAGCTAGGGATTTTGCAAGGGCACTGTGTGGGACATTGCAGGAAGCTGCAAGGGATGGAGCACTGTGCAAAGTTTGAGGGTAGTGTGGGATACTGTTGGAGATTGGGGACACTACGGGGGGGCTGGAGGCTGTGCAGAAGACTGGGGGGCACTGCAGAGGGCTGATTGGCTCTGTGCAAGGTTGGAGATTGGAGAGTACTTTGGAATTTTAAGGGCAAACTCAGATACTAGGTTAATTAGGTACAAAAATATAAAGTTTATTAATACATAGTAAAAAATATTGGCACATACATCACCATCAATTGCATAAAATAATAAAGTATACAAAGGCTTGAGTCGAGTTTATGGATGACGTGGTCATTACTTCTCGTTATGGGCGGTTAGGGGGCATTATTGGAGCTGAGGGGCACTGCAGTCCACTATGAAAGGTTGGAGGGCCCTATGGTAGCTGGAAGACACTGTTGGAGATTAGGAGATATGCAGCTTTCTGGAAGTCCACTGGGAGGGAGGCTGCAGCCTGGCAGCAGTATATGGCCCAGTGGTTGAGACTTACTGGTCTAAGGGACAATAAAAGCAGTTTTACTTACCCTGATCCTCAAATCCCCCAGCAAATGGCTGCACCTTGTGCTCCAATGGTGGACTGTTCCTTAGCGTATGGACCACTCATTAGTCTTAATGAGGTCAGACCACCGAAGTGCAAATGGGAAGAGGCTGCAGGGACTCATCTAGCAGTGTGGAGGAGCCTGCAGTAGCGGAGGGCTGGCTAAGTAAAATTGATTTACTAAGTCCCCTAGACCTAAACGATCAGTTATTAAGGATGTTTCATGATCCTGGAGTTCAGCTTTAGGGTGAAATCAGTCAGCTTTTTCATGTGTGTCCTGGCAGTTTGCTACATCCATGTAAACTTTATGCAAACCAAAAATAAACACCTTTTTAAAAAAAACCCTCTCAGTTCATTCTAATGCCTCGTACACACGACGGGAAATGATCCGTCGGAAATCCCGGTGAGAAAACCGAGAACCTGCTCGGTAACTTTTCCCCTGTACACACAAGAGGTTTTCCCGTTGGGAAAACTCCGATGAGTGCTTTGGTCGGGAATCCCGACTGTGTGCTCCTTCGCAGTTTTTCCCATAGGAAAACTGCCAAAAACTTCCGGGAAAAGGTCTGCCGGGAATCCCGGTGGGAAAAAAGAGAGCTGGTTCTCTTTTTTTGTCCGGCGGTTTTTGGCCAGTTTTCCCGTCGGAAAAACTGCTAGGAGCATACACACGGCCGGGATTCCCGACCAAAAGCTCTCCTCGCAGTTTTCCAGTCGGGAAACCCGGACGTGTGTACGAGGCATAAGCCTCCAGGTTTAAAATATATTGCAACATTTGATTTTTTTTTTTGTAAATTTAAATTACAATATCAAATTACAGAATGACTGGTGTATCAGTTATTTATGCCATATACATTTTTTCAGCAAAAGTGGAGTTTGCCTTTAATGGTGTCATAATTTAAATCTACTGCAGCATAATATGTGTCATTTTTCTTACTTAGACCGAACCTGAAATTATTGAAGAAACGAATATCGATCGGGTAAAACAAGCCAGAACGTATATTAAATCTCGTCAAGGGAAAGGTCATTCTGAGACATCTACGCTGAGCTCTCAGCCTTCGATTGATGAAGTCAGGCAGCAGATGCACATGCTGCTAGAAGAGGCGTTCAGCCTGGCATCTGCGGGGCACGGAGGACCCAAGCGACAAGCAGATCCATATGCTTCAGCGCAGCATATGCCCTATTCAGAAGTTGTCACTAGTGCTCCTGGCACAATGTCTCGACCTCGGATGCAGTGGGTGCCAACGTATGGGCCTGAGATGTATCAGTATAGCCTTCCCAGACCGGTAAGATTGTATGAAGCTTGCATTTTTTGCTTGCCTAATACATGAATAAAGCATCACGCAAATGTTGAGAATATCAGACTCACTTTCTATCCCTCTCCCCAGTCAGTTCTAATGTTATATGCTCGTAGCAAAGTTGTTCTATATATATACACACACACACACTATATTACCAAAAGTATTGGGATTCCTGCCTTTACACGCGCATGAACTTTAATGGCATCCCAATCTCAGTCCGTAGGGTTCAATATTGAGTTGGCCCACCCTTTGCAGCTTTAACAGCTTCAACTCTTCTGGGAAGGCTGTTCGCAAGGTTTAGGAGTGTCTATGGGAATGTTTGACCATTCTTCCAGAAGCGCATTTGTGTAGTCAGGCACTGCTGTTGGACAAGAAGGCCTGGCCTGTGGTCTCTGCTCTAATTCATCCCAAAGGTGTTCTATCCGGTTGAGGTCAGGACTCTGAGCAGGCCATTCTTGTTCCTCAACCCCAAACTTGCTCACCCATGTGTTTATGGACATTGCTTGGGGGGAATTATGTGCAGGGTGGGGATTATGGTATTGGGTTCTTCTTCAGGGCTTGGTCTTGGCCCCTTAGTCCCTTAACTCTTACGACATCAACATACCAAGACATTTTGGACAATTTCATGCTCTCAACTTTGTGGGAACAGTTTGGAAAGGCCCGTTCCTGTTCCAACATGTGCACCAGTGCACAAAGCAAAGTCCATAAAGACATGGATGAGTGAGTTTGGGGTGGAGGAATTTGACTGCGAGCCAGGCCTTTTCCCCCAACATCAGTGCCTGACCTCACAAATGCGCTTCTGGAAGAATGGTCAAACATTCCCATAGACACACTCCTATACATTGTGGACAGCCTTCCCAGAAGAGTTGAAACTGTTGAAGCTGCAAAGGGAGGGCCAACTCAATATTGAACCCTACAGACTAAGACTGGAATGCCATTAAAGTTCATGTGCGTGTAAAGGCAGGTGTCCCAATACTTTTGGTAATATAGTGTACATCTAAAGATTCCCGTGACAGTCTAAACATGCCCCAGTTACTAAGGGATGCACACGCCTCATATGTATTGTAACAAAACTTCCTTTCTCTTGACTGCACCAAATCCTCCATTTGTGTCTCACATGTTTCCCCTGCCAGGCACTGCAGCTTACAGTGGGAGGATCTCACTAACAGAATCAGTTACAGGCGGTGCCCGGGTTACGAACAAAATAGGGGACTGTGGGTTTGTTCTTAAGTTGAATTTGTTTGTAAGATGGAAAAGTACATTTTTAAGTGTAACTCCAGCCTGTGCAGGGATGTGGGATGTTCTGGGAGCTTCCGCTCGTGCAATTGTTTTAGTTGGAGCTCTTGTGGCCATGCAGTACTGCAGTGTGGGATGTGTCCGGTGCTGCAACTTGCAAGATGGCTGCTCGGCAGTATCAGGGACCAGTGTGGAGGGTAATTGGCCAGCAGTGACATCATGCCGCCTCCGTTTGTAGGTAGGTGTTCACAACGAAAATGTTTGACTGCCTGTATGCCAATCCAAAAAGCAGTGGGCAGGACTAGGTGTGGCCAGGCGCTGATGAACAAGCTACCAGCTTGTGAATCAATAGTGACAATGTTAATAGCCACACCTCCTGCAATGTCTTCCTATCCACATATAGTGCAGGCACAGCCTATACAAGGATGGCAACTGTACCGTTCGGGAGCAGTGCAGTATTGTTGCCACATCATCACAGGAAGCTGCATGAGCTGGACTTAATTGGCAGCATCAACAATTGTTTGTGAGACTTTGTAAGGGAACTGTAAGTACAGATAACCTTTACAAAAGGCTTATTTACAGTAAAAGCTCTGAAACTGGTGGATTAGTCTTCCACAAGATCTAGTTTTAGCTAACTCTATAGATTGCTCTTCAAAAGGGGCTGGATGTGTTTCTAAATGCACAAAATATACAATAACTGGCTAATAATATTTATAAAACAGTATTTTAGATTGCTAATCCAGGAGTACCCAATCACCTTTGTGGGATCAGGATGGAATTGTTTTCCCTTATGCCCCATACAAGCGGCCAGGATTTCCGACTGGAAAAAGTCCGGGTCCCTGGACCCTGACCCTAACCATAACCCCCTAACCCTGCTCGGAATCATTGGACTTCATTTTTCTCGGCTCGTTGTAGTGTTGTACGTCACCGCGTTCTTGACGGTTGGAATTTTGTGTGAGCTAGTGTATGCAACATAAGTTTGAGCCAACATTCCATCGGAAGAAAATCCACGGTTTTCTTGTCGGAATTTCAGATCGTGTGTACGCGGCATTAGGAAGTAGGGGTTTTAATTAAAAAAAATTGGTTTGGTTGGACTTGGAGGACATGTGTCTTTTTTTAAGTGAACGCATAACTATAGTTCTGCCTTGTAAAATTGCTAGAATTTTTTTATTTTTTGGCAAATAATTTATGCAAAGTCTGTTTTGACAAAAGCTACCCCCCCCCTCCCTGCTCTTAGCAATTTTTCTCTAATGCTGTGTACACACAATCAGACATTCCAACATCAAAACCGTGAATATGCGCTGAGAATAGAGCATCCTGCCAGTGTCAATATAATGGTGGAGGAGCATTGGGGCAGGACCTGGATGAAGCAACAATGGAGATGACGGCATCATCAGGTGGAGCGGTGCCTGGGTCCTGGACCCGTGACCACTGCAGGAGGGCACTTTGTGATATAAGTGTGCCATGCTCATCCTTATTTCGTGGAATTTAGTTCCATTTAACTATGTAACTACTTTATATTTTTAACCAGGTAACTTACATAAAGATACAGTATGTAAAAATGAATCATAAAGAAAACTCAATCCCAAAATATTTCTCTAATGCCCCAGGACAGGGTCTCCAAACTCTCCAAACTTTCTAAACAAAGGGCCAGTTTACTGTCATTCAGACTGTAGGGGGCGGAATGTGGCCAGTGGAAGTAGGAATTGTCCCGGCATCAATGGGAGTAAACAGTGTATCCTTGACATCAGGGGAAGGAATAGTACACCATAGGTGGTGTCAGCAGAATGAATAGTACCCCATCGTTTGTGTCAGTGTGTCACTACCCACTGCTTTATTCTCTGACCTTGAGTTAGAGAGTAATGCCTAGTACACAGGATGAGAAAATATCACTTTCTGAGCGATTGTCCGATAATCTGATCATTAGTACACAGCTTTCGAAAGCGGATCATTACATTTTATGCAAAAATATTTGCAGGGACAAACACAAAAACATTTCTCGTACGATACCAGAATGAACACTTTCATGTAATTAGTATAGTATTTGTACAAAAAAAAAACTTGTGTAACCAAGACCACACATGCTTGAAAACGAAAGAATACATTAAAATACAATACAAAGCGTTATGTCGCTTCTGAAGTTGTATTCTGTTATACTTGAATTTCCGTAACTTTTGTAACTTATTCGTTTTTGATATGAGACTAGCATGCAAAAATAATGGACGATCATTTGTCCAATATTCTTATTGTGTGTACTAGGCTTGAGGGCTTCCAGTGGAGTTTATATCTAATTTGATTGATGGTGGTGTGAATTTTGACATTAACTGGTAAAAGAAAGAGCTGTTATTCCCCGTTGACTAAACTATATAAATTTGTTAATATAATGGTGTCACCAGTTGGGTGCATTGGTAAGGGGTTACAGGGACCTCTTTACTAGTTCCCCTCATAAAGAGTTGAGCACATCTTATTTTTTATGGTCCAGGCCCACTCAGTAATACCATGTCAGACCAATATATATATATATCTTTGAGGAGTTATTTAAATACAGGCTGAATGTGCCTCGATATAAATCAGTGTTTCTAACTACTTCTGACACACAGAAAGAATGCTAAATGCATGAATGAACTTTCATATCGCATCTATGATTACACCAAAGTTTCTACTTGGCTGTGTAAAATGAGATGTGGATGGATCATGACTGAAGATAATCATAACAGACACATTTTAGGACTAGAAAGCAACAGAAGTTGTGTGAAAGTAGACCTCCAGCCTGGAGCTGATTAGAGCAGTTTCAGCAAACCCATTCGCATATGTTACATAAACAGGCTTCTGTGTTACTTTGTCAGGAACCTTGAATCAGACAGAGACAGAAAATGCAGTAATAATCCCACCTTTTTAATATAGTGGAAAAAATGGTACAAATAGTAAACATAGTCCAAACATAGCCAGGGTTCGGTAATCAAATTGCGTAGTCAGTGCAAGCCAGTAAATCAGTAATCCAGAGATCAGCAAACAGGATCAGGAACCAGAAGGGATGTCAGCCAGGCAAGTCTTTAACAGGAGAGACTCTTCAGATATGTTAACCAAGGCGAAGGCATGGGAGAAATGAACCAGGCAGTTTAAAGGGGCTAGCTAATGAACAAGAAATGATCACCAAGTGAGGCACTGTGGAATAATGAGTGTTGGTAATTAACCGACAGCTGAGCAATTTTAGAAGCAAATTTCGATCAAGTTTTAGTCTTATGCCTCGTACACGCGACTGGTTTTCCCGATGGGAAAACTGCCATGTTTGCTTTTTGTCGGAAAAACCGGCCGTGTGTATGCCCCATAGCAGTTTTCCCGACGAGAAACCCCCCCCCCCCAAAAAAAAAGAACCAGCTCTCTTTTTTCCCGTCGTGATTCCCGGCGGTCTTTTTCCCGTTGCGAAAACAGCTCGTGTGTATGCTTTTCCGAGGGGAAAAAAACATGCATACTCAGAATCAAGTATGAGACGGGAGCGCTCGTTCTGGTAAAAATAGTGTTCGTAATGGAGATAGCACATTCGTCACGCTGTAATGGACTGAAAAGCACGAAGACTGAAAAGCGCAAATTGTCTCTCAACAAACTTTTACTAACACGAGGATCAGCAAAAGCAGACCAAAGGATGGCGCCATTTGAATGGAACTTCCCCTTTATAGTCCCGTTGTACATGTTGTACGTCACCGCGCTTTGGTCGGGCGGGATTTGGCATGATCGTCTTTAGTCCCATTTTAGTCTTCTGCAATTGTTTTCGTTTTAGTCGTATTTAGTCGACTAAATCTCCAGTACATTTTAGTTGACTAAAACTCATTTTAGTTCTCTAAAATCAAATGGGTGTAAATAAATTGTAATGCATTAGTTAACATTTCTCTACAATTTCCAAACTGATTATATACTGCTGGAGTGAAAAATCTCATATGTTATTATTTATGGTATTGAGGTATAAACATGCACTACAAACCAATGTTAATTTTGAAGTCAAATTTCAATTTAGTTTTAGTCTTTTGAATAAAATTACATTTTAGTTTTAGTCCCATTTTAGTCTTTTGACTAAAATGCAATTTTTTTTTTTTTGGTTGTATTTTAGGCATCTCAATTGTTTTAAACATATTTTAGTTGACTAAAATAGTATTCATTTAGTCGACTAAAATGTTTTTAACACTGCTGAGCACTGAAAAGTGAAAGCTGAGCCCAGCCCTGACATACTCATCATGCCACACATTCTTTTATTTTATAAGGGATGCTTTATTCAATGACTTTTTCTTAATTCAAATACTTACAATTACTTATGGCTTTGGAAGTGCTCTATCTTTTTGGACACTAAAGTGGTGGTGCTTAGACAAGTGTGTGAAAGTATGGACTTGTGTGGATTTAAGTGTGTTTTGGGTGGATTGATGGTAAAAGTTTAGTAGTAGACATAGTGCTGTGATGGATTAGGGTAGAGGAAATCTCACTTGGCTCTGGCAATGACCAAGGACAAAAAGATCCTTTTAGATTTACCAAAACGATGTAATAGGAAGACCTACCCAAACTATGCATTTGATTTGTCTCCAACCAGACATGCCATGGTACTACATACTGTAGTTTTTGGTAGATCTAACATGACCTAGGAGCTTGGTTCTCCCTAGAGAGGCTTCTGAAAGGGGAACCAAGCTCATGGGACATATTTGGTCAAGAGCATTACTTACAGGGACTTGTGAGTTTTCTCCGATACTGCTATTTCTGGTTTGATGGAAGTGGTGAATTTATTTGGTTTCAGAGATAAGTTAGGTTGGGTTGACACATTTTACAAGTTATACACACTAAAATGAGTTTTAACAGAACATACCATAATCGGGGCGCATGGATCTGAAGAAGCTTTTGCCTGGCAACAGATGTCTTGAGTGGACTACAAAGGTGCTTTGGCGAGTATTCCAATGATCTCGTAGTCTCCACCGTCTGGTCAGCAGTAGATATACATACTATCAACCTGATAGACCTGCATGACCAAAGGTTTTCCCAAATGTCCTCAGCAGTCTCTTCCCGGTGAACATATTCCTCTTTCTACCTCAAAAATGTAAGAGGGTTAGAATCCCTACCAGGTTTTTATTGCTTTGTAAAAAGTCCAATGAGAGCATGAGACCAAAGAACTGAGGCCCAGATTCTCAAAGGAGATACGACGGCGTATCTCCAGATACGCCGTCGTATCTCTCAGTCTGGGCGGTCGTATCTATGTGCCTGATTCTTAGAATCAGTTACGCATAGATTTCTATTAGATCCGACCGGCGTAAGTCTGTTACGCCGTCGGATCTTAACTGCATATTTACGCTGGCCGCTAGGGGCGTGTACGCTGATTTACGCCTAGAAATATGTAAATCAGCTAGATACGCGAATTCACGAACGTACGCCCGGCCGACGCAGTACAGATACACTGTTTATGTTAGGCTTTTCCCGGCGTAAAGTTACCCCTGCTATATGGTGGCGTACAGGCGGCATACCAATGTTAAGTATGGACGTCGTTCCCGCGTCAAATTTTGAATATTTTACGTTGTTTGCGTAAGTCGTCTGTGAATGGGGCTGGGCGTTATTTACGTTCACGTCGAAACCAATACGTCCTTGCGGCGTACTTTGGAGCAATGCACACTGGGATATTCCACGGACGGCGCACAATTTCCACGTTGGGTCACAAGTTATTTACATACAACACGCCCCCCTGTTCCAAATTTGAATTAGGCGGGCTTACAACGGCCTATTTACGCTACGCCGCCGCAACTTACGGAGCAAGTGCTTTGAGAATACAGCACTTGCCCGTCTAAGTTGCGGAGGCGTAACGTAAATAGGATATGTTACGCCCGCACAGAAATACGTCGATCTACGAGAATCTGGCGCTGAGAGTCCAAAATCTTTTAATACTGGTGTTCCTTCATAACAAGAATGACAATATGAAACAGATAAACAGGTTTCCGAGGTACAAAGATCTCCCCCTGCTTCAAAGATCCAATATTCCATATACTGAAGAATGATAAGAATGAAAATCCGAAAATTTAAAAAAACTAAAATCTAAAAATAAGAACAAAAATCTCTAAAATCTGAAATAATAAACTAATAATAATTTAACTATTACTAACTATTAAATTATAAGTATTGGAATTTCCTTTCAAATTTGGCTGTTAGTGAACGTAACGAATACAAATTTATCCACAGTTACGAATTATCCTTAATAACGAATGCCATATCTGAACAAATGGAACGTAACAAATTAATAATAATAAATAACAATAATAATAATAAACGTATTACTTATTATTATTTAGTTTCATTCCATTTGTTTAGATGCAGCATTCCTTTTTTTGGACAATTCGTAACTTCAGATAAATTTGTATTTGTTACATTCACTAACAGACAAATTTGAAAGGAAATTCCAATACCTAGAATTTAATAGTTATTATATTATTAGCTAGCTATTTGTAATTTTTGGATTTTCGTTATTTGTAATTTTTGGATTTTTTTCCTTATTTTCGGAATTTCGACTGTACTAATTTACGAATTTTCAAATTTACAAATTGTGAGTTTTTGAATTTCCAAATTTTTGAACTTACGAATTCCGAATTTTTGAATTTCCGAATTTGTATTATTTTTGAATATCCAAAAAAAAAAAAATGAATGAAACGAAAACAAACAAAATTTATTGGCAGGGCACATGTCTAGTTGAATGATGTTGGCCATCAGACTAGCAGCAGAAAAAAGTACTGCTGGACAAACATCTGGATTGAGGCTGAATACTGCAGCAAAAGCTGTTTGTTAAAGCAGAGGTCCACCCTAAAAAAAAAAGAAAAAAAAAAAGCTCCTAAAAATTTGAAAAAATATATATATATTTTTTTATACTTACCAGAATTGGCTGTTGCTAGGCAGTTTTCCTAATCTGCCACCTCCTATAGCGCAGCTAGCTTATTTCTTGTCCTGTGTGTGTCCCAAAAGACAACCGGCCATTCACAAAGCGGCGTGCGACTTGCGCATGCGCAGTAGGAAACGGGCAGTGAAGCCGCAAGTCTCCACTGCCTGCTTCCCTTAGTTCGAATGGCGGTGCCGACACCCGATCCGATGGACGGATCGGCCTCGGGGGGCCGACATCGTGGGCACCCTGGACAGGTAAGTGTGCTTATTAAAAGTCAGCAGCTACAGTGTTTGCAGCTGCTGACTTTTTAAAAAAAAGCTTGATTTCTGCTTTAAAATTTGTTGAAAATGAAATGAAAATTCTGATTTTGGTATATACTAGAAGTGAACCACTTAATGGAGTATTTTCCCTGTGCTTGAACTTCTGGGTCAGCATGCTGGCTGTGACCATTATAGGCTATTTCCACTGTCCCTCTCTGATGTTTAAAGGCTAACTCCACCTTTTGCTACATGATACACTCGTATTTAGAAGGTAAAATGGTGCAAAAGGAACCCCCAACACTGCCACCTACCTGTGACATGTAGAGGTTCTTCTCCTCTTCAGCAGCTGTCACTTTTGAAACTGACATTGCTTCACCTGCGTAGCTGTGGCATTCATTCATAGAGATCTGTGAATTATTAAATTACAACATAGAGGTCCCATCTGCCACCATGGCAGATGGACTTTTAGGGGTAGATTCACGTACATCGGCGCAATAATCCGCCGGGCGTAGCGTATCTAAGATACACTACGCCGCCGTAACTTATCTTTTTTTTTCGAATCTTTGGCGGCGTAATGGCGCGGCATTCAAATCTCTGTGATGGGGGCGTGTTTTATGTAAATACGTCGTGACCCGACGTAAACAAAGTTTTTTTTTAACTGCGCATGCGCCGTCCGTGGGGGTATCCCAGTGCGCATGCTCGAAATGAAACCGGAACAAGGCAATGTTTAAGACGGTGACGTCATTCTACGCAAATCCCTATTTGCGAACGATTTACGCAAACAACGTAAAAAATTCAAAATGCGGGGCGGGAACCACAGCCATACTTAACATTGAGTACGCCTCATAATAGCAGGTTTAACTATACGCTGGAAAAAGCCGAACACAAACGACGTAAAAAAATGCGCCAGACGTACATTCGTGGATCGCCGTAACTAGCTAATTTGCATACTCGACATGGAATTTGACGGAAACGCCACCTAGCGGCCGCCAAAAAATTGCACCTAAGATCCGACGGCGTACGAAGACGTACGCCTGTCGGATCCATCCGAGATGCCGTCGTATCTTGTTTTGTAGATACAAATCAAAGATACGACACGCAAAATTTGAAATTACACGGCATATCAAGAGATACGCAGGCGTAATTCTTTCGTGGATCTGGCCCTTAGTTCTCAATGGAACACAAGTCTAGCATTAAATCCAGCATCCATAGATGGCGGTTGCACTGCTTTGCGGATTGATTTGCAAAAATAAGTGCACTTTTTTCCTGCAGATATACAAGTATTTATTAATATGTTTCTCAAAGGTGGACTTAGTCTTTACCCTATGTAATGTTATACTGTGTTTCCCTGAAAATAAGACCTAGCGTTATTTTCCGGGAGGGCTGCAATATAAGCCCTAGTTTGTATAATCCACGCTATTACAGTAGTATATATTGTACATCGTGTGTGTTTCTGTAATATAATTGCGGGGAAGAGAGCTCTGGCAGGTCACAGAAGCGCAGAGCGACGCTATAACGAAGGTATTTGGCACACTTATATTACAGAAACACACACATTGTACATTATATACTACTGTAATAGCGTGGATTATACAAACTAGGGCTTATATTGCAGTGGATTATAGGATTTTACAAGCATTTTAACTCCGTTCACACTGGGGATTCCTGTCGGAAGAGCAGACAGCACATTACATGATAATACCTACCCTGAAAATAAGCCCTACTGTGTCTTTTGTTGCCAAAATTAATATAAGACCCGGGCTTATTTTTGTGGAAACACAGTATGTAATGTAATGTAATAGAGTGGGAACACCCCTGGAGAATGAGAATACCCACAACAGAAGAAACCAGGCCAGGAACAATGGAAGGCAGATCTTGTGACAGGACTCCCTAAAACATAGAAGAAGCCAGTTGGGTTTTTAGGACCACAAGTCTCCACATTTTATTGGGAGATCACTTTGGGTTGATTTCTTTCTTTTTTTGTTGATTAACTGGAAGGACAGTCATTTTGTTGGGCTAACATCCTAATACATTAATGTTTCAATGTTTTCTTGTTCCAACAGACATACCGGTTTTCCCAACTCCCTGAAATGGCTATGGGCTCTCCTCCACCACCGGTACCACCGAGGACAGGTCCTGTGGCTGTCCCTTCATTAAGGAGGTATATTACACTAGTGTGTTTATTATCTATCTGACCTTGATTAAAAAAGAAAAGATTGGGTAAAAGAACAAATGTTTCAGATTACTTACTTTTGTTTTTTAAAAGCAAATGTTCACCATAAGAATCCATACCACTTAAATATCACCTATCCTTAGACACCTTACTACTTAAAGTGTATGTTTGGGCAAGACATTTTTTTTTATTACATGCTGTTTTACTGAAGAAGGCATCTACAGCAGGTGCCGAGTGAAGCAATTCAAGCACTGCAATCATGGTTTAGAATGATATTCCGCATTTTAATTGGCACCTTTGCACAGCTGCACTTGCTGATTTTGTATTACTCTTCTGCCACCTAGTGGTCATTTTGTGTACAGTGGATAATTTTAGGTTACTTTACACACTGATGCAAATGGGATGAGGGTTTCCCCTCATTCAATTTGCAAGGCAAGCGACCGGCTCTCAATGAAGCGGGTTCACACCCCCCCCTTGGGTGGCTGCGGAGCCCACTGGAAAAAGGGTCCTGTGTATCCTTGGCTCTGTTTCAAGTGCAAATTCAGCCCAAAATGTTCAGATTTGCTTCTGAAAAGGTGTACAGGGGCGCATCAGACCCCTGCTGTGAGCCATGGCTGCAGCTAGAGTAAACCCAGCCTTAGAGGGTCCTGTTTATAGTCAGGATCACAACTTCTTCCGTTGGTTTTATGACTCAATTCACCATGGGTGTGCCAGTTGTGCCCGGGCACACCCTAATCACCCGGTGTGGCGCAGATTCCCCCTGTTTCAATCCCTGATTTTTCACCAAAGCCCCCTAATGGGGCTCCTAACAAAAATTTTGTTCCACCTCCTATCGACTCCTTGGTTCCACCTCCTACCGGCCTCCCTGTACCGCCCATTTTAGAGAATACAGAACCAAGTATTATTTTTGCTACTTAGTGATTTGCATGGAATTTGTTAATGATAACAAAGAAAGACAGTAAAATAGATCCCCTGCAGTGAGCAACAATAAACCCTACCCCAGCAACAGTAGACTCCTCCAGCAATGATAGACCTCACCCAGCAAAAATAGAGCCCCCACACAACAAAATACCACCCCCAGCAACAATAGACCCCCGGGAGCGACAACAGATGTCCCAGCAGACTGCATCAATAGACCCTCCAGGAGGCAGCAACCATAGACTTCTCGTTCAACAGTGGATCCCTCCCAGCAAGATTAGCTCCCCCTAGAAACATAAGACCCCCCCACTAGCAACAATAGATCTACTCAGCAACAGAAGACCCCCTCCAGTGACAATAGATCCCCCAGCAGCAAGCATCAATAGACCCTCCAACACACCCCAGCACTCCTTGTCATTACATACATTGGGGCAGATCCAGAAAGAATTGCATGGGCGCAGCGTATGTGAGATACGCTACGCCGCTGTAACTTACTTGTTGTCGCTTTGAATCCACAAAGAATTTGCGCCGTAAGTTACGGCGGCGTAGTGTATCTCTCGCGCCGTAACGGCGCCTAATTCAAATCGGCGAGTAGGGGGGCGTGTTTCATTTAAATGAAGCGTGTCCCCGCGCCGAACGTACTGCGCATGCGCTGCCCCTAAATTTCCCGCCGTGCATTGTGCAAGGACGTCATTGTTTAGACTTGGACGTAAATTACGTCCATCCCGCGATTCACGGACAACTTACACATACGAAAAAAAAATATTCAAATTAAACGCGGGAACGACGGCCATACTTAACATAGCAAGTCTAACTATACGCCACGAAAAAGCAGCTTTAACTATACGCCGGAAAAAGCCGACTAGAGACCACGTAAGAGAATGCGACGGCCGCGCGTCCATTCGTGGATCGTCGGAAATAGCTAATTTGCATACTCGACGCGGAAAACAACGAGAACTCCACCCAGCGGACGCCGAAGTATTGCATCTACGATCCGAAGGCGTACGAAGCCGTACGCCTGTCGGATCGTACCCAGATGTCGTCGTATCTTGGTTTGAGGATTCAAACCAAAGATACGACGCAGGAAATTTGAAAGTACGCCAGATCTTTGTGGATCTGCCCCATTCATTGCTGGAGGTTCCGGAACTGTGTTCCTCTGCGTTTCTGCAGAAAAAAAGCCCTGAGAACAGTTGGCGAGTCTGTATGTGTATACTGTATATATAGGATTTTTCCAAATGCAAAAAAAAAATTAAATACTAATTGATTAGAATTAACACTTTTTATTTTTAATACGGTGTGTATGACAGTATTGGTTTGTTATTATTTAAACAGATCCACATCAGACATGACCAACAAGAACAGAGTGCCGGAGCCCAGCGGGAATGAGCAAAGTCCAGGTAGGTACTTGGGGTGTTAAGCATATTCAAGGTTGTCAGTCCCCAGGGACCCAAATGTATCAGCCTGTATAAAATGAATCAGGTGTATATACTGTACATTCAAGTATCAAAAAATCACAAAGGGACACCAATAAGGGTTTAACGGAAAATTCCAACCTAAAAACAAGTCTACGTATAAACTTTAACCCTTTGAATCCATATTTTTGTCTCGAAAATTACTTAGAATCCCCAAACATTATATATATATATATATATATATATATATATATATATATATATATATATATATTTAGCAGAGACCCTAAAGAATAAAATATTGATTGTTGCAATATTTTATGGCACACGGTATTTGCGCGGTAGTTTTTGAAATGCATTTTTTGGGGAAAAATACACTTTCATGAATAAAAAAAACACGGAAATGTTGTATAATGTAAAAGATGATGTAACACTGAGTAAATAGATATGTAAAATGTCATGCTTTGAAATTGCGCACACTCATGGAATGGCGACAAACTACGTTAACTAAAAATCTCCTTAGGCGACGCTTTAACATTTTTTAATGGTTACCAGGTTAGAGTTATGCCGCGTACACACGATAATTTTTCGGCATGAAAAAAATCTTTTTTCAGCATGTCCAAAAAAAAGTTTTTCCAACTTCATCATTAAAAGCGACATTGCCCACACACCATCGTTTTAAAAAAATGATGAACAAAGCGCGGTGACGTACAACACGTACGACGGCACTATAAAGGGGAAGTTCCATTCGCCTTTGGGCTGCTTTAGCTGATTCCGTGTTAGTAAAAGACGATTCGCGCTTTTCTGTCTGTTACAGCGTGATGAATGTGCTTACTCCATTACGAACGGTAGTTTTACCAGAGCGAGCGCTCCCATCTCATAACTTGCTTCTGAGCATGCGCGGGTTTAAAACGTTGTTTTTGCCTACACACAATCATTTTAAATGACATTTTAAAAACGTTGTTTTTTTTCATGACGAAAAATGATCGTGTGTACTCGGCATTAGACCCCTTTCACACTGAGGCACTTTGCAGGCGCTATAATGCTAAAAATATTGCCTGCAAAGCGCCCTGAAAGAGCCGCTGCAGTCTCTCCAGTGTGGAAGCCCTGAGGGCTTTCACACTGGAGCGGTGCTAGCAGAATCTTTGGAGCGGTGAAGGAGCTCCTCCACCGCTCCTGCCCATTGAAATCAATGGGCACCGCGGCTATACCGCCAGCAAAGCACCGCTGCAGCAGCGCTTTGCAGTGGTTTGAACCCTTTATCGGTTGTCAGTGGGGGGTAAAAGCGCCCCGCTAGTGGCCGAATAGCGCCGCAAAATTAACGCTAAAGCGCTGCTAAAAATAGCGGCACTTTACCGCCGACGCACCCACCTCCCCAGTGTGAAAAGGGGCCTTACAGTGGAGGTCTGGTGTTAGCATTATTGCTCTCACTCTGACAATCGTGGCGATACTTTACATGTGTGATTTGAACACCATTTACATTTGTGGGCGTACGCATATCCTATAAGTGACACCTGTGACCTACATTGCTTATGATGGCAAGAGCCATCCACTAAGACATTCTTAGTATTTATTTTTTTATGTTCTTACCATGTCCAAATCCGTCTGCGATCAACACCGTCTGCTAGTCGCCCCTAAGAGATTACTTCTCATTAGCTGAGCTACTGTTTGCAACAGATGATAATGGTAACCTATACAAGATAATTCCTGGGTGACCCATATGCTGCTCCGTACTGTTTATACATAAACAAAGACCCACTGAACTGTCTGTAACAAAAAAGGCTAATCAATTAGAGGAATCCGAATTATCTGCCAGGCTGAAATGTGGGTCCTGCACACTGGTACATCAAGTTGTTTTCTGTGCTTGCTTGGCAGGCAACGGGGCCAGACTGGATTAGCCGAATCAAAGCTGTCGGATTTTCCAAGAACTAGATAAAGAAAATGAGAATTACAGAAAAAAATACAAAATGCAATAACAAATAAAGCATAACGATATCAGTTTACAGGTTTAGCAGAAAAGTTTAAAAGGAAACTATAACGGTTTGGTGTGAATATTATATAGATTTTTTTAAAATCATTTTTTATATATTATTTAAACTGTGGATAATGCTAAGTGCTTTCAAATACCCTCTAACTGAAACATTCTAGGGGGATAAGTCAGTCTTCTAAACATCAGTTTTTTACTAAGATTTGCCATATACTAATGATTTATTTTTCGTACATCACGGGACACAGAGCTGCCGTAGTAATAACTATGTGGTTATACGCCACCTATAGGTGAATGGACACTGGTGCACTCAAAAGACACAAAGTCCCCCTCTATATAACCCCTCCCATACAGGGAGTACCTCAGTTTTTTCGCCAGTGTCTAAGGTGTTGGTCACTGTTATTGAAGTGCTAAGAAGAGCTTCGTCGGAGGTCCTTGGCAGGATCAAGGGGCTATGCAACCGGGTCCATTCAAAGTGCCAAAAAGGCCAAAATTTGTGCTTCCAGAAGAAGGGCAGGCTGCGTTGAAATCAACTCTTTCAAAATGGATTCGTCAGGTGATTATTCAGGCTTATGGTTTGAAATAATGGTTCCTCCTTTTCAAGCTAAAACGCTACTCTACCAGGGCAGTCAGTGCTTCATGGGCGGTGCATCACCAAGCCTCTATGACATAGATTTGCAAGGCCGCTACTTGTTCGTTAGTGCATACATTCACAAAATGTCATCAGGTGGATGTAAGACGCCTTTGGGCGGAGTGTGCTGCAGGTAGCAGTATAGTTCCTCATGTCTGATGGCAACCTGCTTTGGTTTGTGTCTCCCTCCCCTCAGAAGGCATTGCTTTGGGACATCCCACATAGTTATTACTATGGCTGCTCTGATGTACGATAAAGAAAATAGGATTTTTATAACAGCTTACCTATAAAATCCTTTTCTTGGAGTACATCACGAGACACAGAGGCCCCTCTCCACTTACTGGGATATATATATACATATATTGCTTTGCTGCAAAAACTGAGGTACTCCCTGTATGCAGCGCTGTATCCTGGCCTAGGCCAACAAGGCCCAGGCCTAGGGCAGCACGGAAAGAGTCCCCTGTTAGTGTAGCGCCAGTCTTATGGGGCGGTGCTTCTATTTTTGACTGTCCTATCATCCTGGACCACAACCCTTCCTCACTGTGCTATTGGTTATATCTTCTTAGTCCTCTCCATAAAATTATCAGAAATTTGTGCCTAAAGTAGAACTATAGGCAACACTTTTTTTTTTCATTTTGGATAGAGTAAGGGAGGGTTATAGCCCCGGTCAGTTTATTATTTACCATCCATGTCCCTTTGCAGATATTTCCCTTCACTTCCTGCCCCATAGCCCAACAGGAAGTGAGAGAAAATCTATGCAAATTAAGGGACTCCATTGCCCACCCAGGCTCTCAGAACCAGTGTCCCCACTCAAAATTTTCAAGGAGGGTCTTAAACAGCAAGCATTGTGGCCTTGACAGGAATGGGTTGGTCATATTTAAATTAGGAGGTGAACGAGTTTAGTCAGGCCTAGGTCAGCACAAAACCTAAATACACCGCTGCCTGTATCGGAGGGGTTATATATTGGGGGACATCCTGTACCAGTGTCCATCACCTATAGGTGGTGTAAACCCAAATATTGCTATGGCTGCTCTGTTTCCCGTGATGTACTCCAAGAAAAGGATTTTACAAGTAAGCTGTTTTAAAAATCCTATTTTTCTTCCGTTTGACTTGCTGATTGAGCAAAAGAAAATTATTTGATTTCCCCATCCACATTCTTGATGTGGATGGGGGAATCCTCCCACTGTGCTATTGTATTTCTACAGTGGAAAGATTCCCTGCTGTCAGAATACACTCATTAGCACTACTTGCACCGATTGAGAGAATTTTTTTTCAACAGGCTGGTTGTACACAAGTTCATTAATAGATCAACTTGTGTACAACCAGCCTGCCCATACATGGATAAAAATTTGGCTTGTCCCTGCTCAACCAGCAGAATCTTGCTCAATGTATGTTGCTCAAGAGCATGTTGCAATAGGGTGAAACCGTGCTGATTTCCATTTTTTTCATTTTCCTTGCACATGATTGGGTATTTTTATTTTTTTTGGAAAGTGATATTTTTTTTTTTGCTTCACCCCATTCACTAAGAGTAGGCCTTTTCGAAGCTTTTCCAAATGTGTACATGACTTGTTTAAATGTATTTTTCTACAAAAGAATGAAACATTTGCCATCTTCCTCAATGATTGCTTTGCCTTGTCAGGTAATACCGTTCCTGCTGTGTTTGCCATCCCAGGGAACCGCGCAACATATACCGGCTATTACATTCCACAGCCACCAGCTGCCTACCGTAACCATGCCTGGATGTCATACTCGGGAGAAAATGATTTGCCGGGACAATGGGCAGACTCGGTAAGCTAAAAAATATTACACATTGTACTCAGAAGTTTTGTGTTTCAGAGATCTTCTGAAAAGTTCAGTCAGTTGTGGTTTTCCTAAATGTCCAAAGAATTTGTAAACCTCTAAATTTCACAATTCCCCAAACCAGAAATCTCAAAAGTCAAAGCAAATCTAAGCCAAGCTCCTAAAAGTGTGCATATAATACCACAAGTGATGCAACAGTTAGGTTGGGAAGTTCCTGGCAGCCAGGGCCGATCCTAGGCAGGGTGCTCCGCACCCAGGCGCCGCAGAGGTGAGGGCGCCGAAGCTCCCCTCCCTCCTTCTCGTCTGTGTCCAGAGGTGGAACGCATGTAGCGGGTGCTGTGGTTCCCCATCCCACTTGCTCTCTCCGCTGGCAACTGACAAGAGTGCATACCTCCCACTGTCCCCGGAATTAGGGCTGGGTACCGCAGCAGAGCCTAGTACCGAAACACGTTCCGGTACTAGGCTCCAATAATTTTCTTTATCGTACATCACGGGACACAGAGCGGCATTCATTACTATATGGGTTATATGGAGTACCTTCAGGTGTAGACACTGGCAATCTCAAACAGGAAATGCCCCTCCCTATATAACCCCCTCCCATAGGAGGAGTACCTCAGTTTTTCCGCCAGTGTCTTAGGTGTTAGTCATGGTTTAGCTTGCCTCCACATCCTTGGGATTAGGTGAGCTAACCGGTTCTGTCCAAAAAAGCCTCAGCGCTAAAGTGGTCAGTAACCGGACCCCAAACCCTTGGGGTATAGCCCATAATGCTTTTCTTTTTAGAGAGCTGGACCCTGGGCCCAGAACTTAGAAACCTTTGGGTGCCTAATGTTTCTGTTGCCAGAGTGCTATATGGGCCCAGGACAGTGGATCCTTCATAGGAACCCAGGGCCTGAAGGTCTAGACATCCCCACCGAGATGGGGGAAGATTGGGCCTCTTGCTTGGCAAAGTCCTGCGGCATGGAGCAGGTAAGTGAGGGGAAAAACTTGCGGAACTTGGTTCTTAGCAGGTTTTTTCTGGGGGGTCACAGGGGACATGCCTAAAGTTATGCACTGCATCTGGCAAACTAGTCACATATCATAAAGATAGGATGGCTCTATATGTATTATTCCCCATAAGATGTGACCTCCCTTGTAGTGTTGGAAAAGCATTGAGTGGGGCCTGTGATATAAAAGTATATGTGTGTGTCAGAGAGCTGTGCTTACCTGCAAGCCTCCAGGCGATGCTCCATTCAGTCTTCCTCCTCACGGCCTGCAAAGCAGGCAAAACGCCGACCTCTGGAGCAGAGAGGTCCCTTCCTCCCAACCCCACCCCCCCCCTGTCGGGAGGGGCATTTCCTGTTTGAGATTGCTGGGGGGGAAGGGCGGGTCAGTGGCTTAAGGAAGGGGCGGCCCTTCCTTGTTTGTTCCATATAGCTCATTCAATACTTTGGAACTGAGGAGGAAAGACCAGAACGGCAAGCACGGGGCGCCGAGGACACACAGTGGCCAGAAAGAATATTGCAGTCTTCAGAAAGACTGTTTTCAAGCCTAGGAATAGGCTGTTTCTTTTCCATCTCATAGTTTTTCTTGCAATACTACTCAGGGGGACAGAATGTTTTTTTTCTTTCCTAGATTTGAAAAAAAAAAAAAAAAAAAAAAAAAAGATTTTTTTTTTTGAAAAAAAAAAAAAAAAAAAGTGTCATCTAGGGGAGAGGAAGCATTTTTATCCCCCAAACAGGTGTTTGGGCATTTAACTATTTATAAGTCCCAGGTACCAATAAGTAGCAGGTGTACCTCGGTATTGTACCATGGCATCAAAAAACAAGGGTACAAGAGGTGGGGATTCCCCCAGAGAGTCTGAGGTCTCGGACAATGCTATGCCGCTGCTTTCCCCACAGGGAGCCTTGGGGCCATCGGGATCTGGGGCTGGAGCTGACGCGGGTCAGTCCAACCCTAAGATGGTCACGGAGGAGGTATTACTCACCTCTTTAAAAGAGATGCAGAAAAGCATGGGTAAAATGATAGCCGCAGCTATGCGGGGCAGTAAGCGGAATAGATCTCCGTCGCCCGAGCGCGGACCCTCAGAAGAGGAGGTCCTTTCCTCAGGGGAATTGGACGACCTCTTGGACAAGGACCAAGTAGGTTCAGGGATCGAAGATCCGGATACAGAGGAGTCTGGGGCAGTCTCCCTGAGGGAGAGCTGGTGGATTCAAGGATTGTCGGACTTGGTCCATAGGGCATTCAACTTGCCAGTACCAGATCTCCAGGTATCGACGGTTTCAGCTTTGGGCTCACTGAGGGCGCCTCAAAGCAATGCTGTGTTTCCGATCCATCCTCTATTAGAGGGAGTTTTGTTCCAAGATTGGAACAAGCCAGATAAGATCTTCTTACCACCTAAGAAGTTCTCTGTCCTATATCCTATGGAAGAAAAATTTTCCAAAAGATGGGCTACTCCTGCAGTGGACGCAGCCATCTCATGTGTTAACAAATCGTTAACATGCCCTGTAGAAAACATACAGGTGTTCAAGGATCCAGTTGATAAGCGCTTGGAAGCACTACTTAAGAACTCCTTCACTACTGCAGGGGCAGTAGTACAGCCAGCTGTGGCTGCGATTGGGGTCGCTCAAGCATTATCGGATCAATTTAAGCAGATGCTTAAACTTATTCCTGCCCAGCAGGCAGAAGAATTTTCGGATGTCCCTAAGGCCATATGTTTTACGGTAGACGCAATCAAGGATTCTATCCAGCAAGCGTCACGTTTATCGTTATCCCTTATCCATATGAGAAGACTCTTATGGTTAAAAAGCTGGGAGGCTGAGCCCCCATGCAAGAAGCTCCTGGTAGGGTTCCCCTTCCATGGAGGACGACTCTTCGGAGAAGACCTAGATAAATACATTCAGACCATTTCAAACGGCAAGAGTACTCTCTTGCCAACTAAGAAGAAGGTTCAGGGGCCTGCGTTTAAACGACAGTATTCCCCTGGGCAGGGGCCCTCTAATGCCAAGCAGTATCGACGGCCTCCTGCAAAAGCAAACTTCGGCTTCAACAGCAAATCACAAGGACAGGCTGTTAGAGGCAAAAGGCAGTGGTTTCGCAAACCAGCAAAACCAGCCCCCAAGCCAACCTTATGAAGGGGCGCCCCCACCCACGAAGGTGGGGGGAAGGCTGCGACTCTTTTCAGAGATTTGGGAAGCCAGCATTCCCGACGAGTGGGTACGGTCTTCCGTGGCCACAGGCTACAAATTAGATTTCCTAAGGTTTCCTCCTCCTCATTTCCAGGAGTCGAGGATTCCAAACGATCCGCCTCGGATTCCGGCCAGTCCTGGAACAGGGGCTGGGTTTCTACTCCAACCTATTCATCATCCCCAATGGAGATGTCAGGCCAATTTTGGACCTAAAGATGGTAAATGCATATCTAAAGATCCGCTCATTTCGGATGGAATCCGTGCGGTCAGCAGCTGCCACACTCCAGAAGGACGACTTCATGGCGTCCATAGACATAAAGGATGCCTACCTTCATGTTCCAAATTATCAGCCACATCAAAGATATCTACGCTTCATGGTGGCTTCGCGTCACTTCCAATTCGTGGCGCTTCCCTTCGGGTTGGCTACGGCCCCCCGGGTGTTCACGAAGGTCCTAGCTCCGATCCTAGCCAAGCTAAGGATCCAAGGGGTCACGATCCTAGCATACCTGGACGACCTCCTAGTCATAGACCACTCGTCTCCCGGCTTGGAGCGAGCAGTGGCCCTCACGGTCCAATACCTCGAGAGGTTCGGCTGGGTCCTAAATCGAGAAAAGTCAGCTTTCCAGCCCACAAGGCAGTTGGAATATCTCGGCATGAGATTAGACACAGAACAACAAGGAGTGTTCCTACCTCTGAGGAAGGTAAAAGCCATCAAGGAATTAATCCTACTGGTTCTAAGCAAGAAAGAACCGACTATTCGCCTATGTATGAGGTTACTAGGCAAGATGGTGGCCACGTTCGAGGCGGTACCATACGCCCAGAGCCACACTCGCATCCTACAGGCAGCCATCCTGTCAGCATGGAGCAGAAGGCCACAGGCCTTGGATATCCCGTTGCCGCTCTTATCAAGAGTCCGACAAAGTCTGTGTTGGTGGTTAGACCCTCAGAATCTACTGAAGGGGAAGTCTTTCAGCCCAGTGGCTTGGAAGATAGTGACCACAGACGCCAGCCTGACGGGCTGGGGAGCAATTTTGGATGGTTGCACTCGCCAAGGTACTTGGGCAAAGCCAGAGAAGCAGTTGCCCATCAACATCTTGGAGCTCAGAGCTGCTCGACTAGCCCTCAGGGCTTGGACGTCAAAATTGCAGGGGTTCCCGGTGAGAATTCAATCAGACAATGCCACGGCCGTGGCATACATAAATCACCAAGGGGGAACCAGGAGTCAAGCCGCTCAGAGAGAGGTGAGCTTGATTCTCCTATGGGCAGAGGCGCAGGTGCCCTGCATATCGGCAATATTCATTCCAGGAGTGGACAACTTTCAGGCGGACTTCTTAAGCCGCCAGACTCTATGGCCGGGGGAATGGTCTCTGCATCCACAAGTCTTTCAAGCACTCTGCCAAAGATGGGGAGTGCCGGACGTGGATATCATGGCATCGAGACTCAACAAGAAACTAGACAGGTTCATATCCCGCTCAAGGGATCCGATGGCCTGCGGAACCGATGCGTTGGTTTGCCCTTGGCATCAGTTCAAACTTCTTTATGCGTTTCCCCCGCTCCAGTTACTACCCCGCCTGCTGCGCAGGATCCGGGTGGAACACATACCAGTCATCCTGGTAGCTCCAGCATGGCCCAGAAGGGCATGGTACTCACTCATCCTAAAGATGGTAGTGGGAGACCCTTGGACTCTTCCTCTACGGCCAGACCTGCTATCGCAAGGTCCGATCCTCCACCCTGCCTTACGGCATCTAAATTTGACGGCCTGGAAGCTGAATCCCTGATTCTCAGGGGTAGAGGTCTGTCTCAGAAAGTAGTCTCTACCCTAATCAGAGCCAGGAAACCGGTCTCTAGGGTGATTTATTACAGGGTCTGGAAGGCCTATGTAGGCTGGTGTGAGTCCAAGCGATGGCTTTTCTCGCAAATTTACCATCGATAGAGTATTAAGTTTTCTACAGCTAGGAGTGGATAAAGGATTGGCATTAAGCACAATCAAAGGACAGATTTCTGCTCTGTCAGTGTGGTTTCAGCGGCCGCTGGCCACCCACTCGCTGGTTAAGACCTTCCTTCAAGGGGTCTTACGTATTAGACCTCCAGTTAAATCCCCGCTTTGTCCGTGGGATTTAAATCTTGTTCTGTCAAGTTTACAGAAACAACCGTTTGAGCCGTTGGCTGAAATTCCTTTGGTTCTACTGACAAGGAAGTTAGTATTTTTGGTTGCCATAGTTTCCGCAAGAAGAGTTTCGGAGCTAGCGGCCTTATCCTGTAAGGAACCATATCTTGTTTTTCATAAGGACAGGGTCGTTCTCCGCCCTCATCCTTCCTTCCTACCGAAGGTCATATCCAGTTTTCATTTGAACCAGGATTTGGTATTACCATCCTTCTTCCCTAAACCTACTTCCAGAAAGGAAGGGTTGCTGCATACCTTGGATATTGTCAGGGCCATGAAGGCCTATCTTAAAGCTACAAAGAAGATCCGGAAAACAGATGTGCTGTTCATTCTACCGGAGGGGCCCAAGAAGGGGCAGGCAGCTGCAAAGTCCACCATTTCTAGGTGGATTAAGCAATTAATCACTCAGGCCTACGGCTTGAAAGGGTTGCCTCCTCCAGTATCATTAAAGGCTCATTCTACTAGAGCCATGGGCGCCTCCTGGGCAGCACACCACCAGATCTCTATGGCTCAAGTTTGCAAGGCGGCAACCCGGTCTTCTGTCCACACGTTTACAAAATTCTACAAGTTGGACGTAAGAAGGAATACTGATACTGCCTTCGGGCAGGCAGTGCTGCAGGCTGCAGTTTGAGACCCTCGGATTCCGGGGGCTCCTCTTTTTTTGAGTTAAATTTAAAATTTAAAATTATTTTTCTCAACTAAGTTGGATTTATTATGATTTGAGTATATCTCTAAATTAAATCCTTTTGTCTTGGAGATGTTCTCCCTCCCCTCATTGTAAGCATTGCTTTGGAACATCCCATATAGTAATGAATGCCGCTCTGTGTCCCGTGATGTACGATAAAGAAAAAGAGATTTTTAATACAGCTTACCTGTAAAATCTTTTTCTTGGAGTACATCACGGGACACAGAGCTCCCACCCCTCTTTTTTGAGGACCATTTTGGGAGGCATACTGCTTGCTACAAAACTGAGGTACTCCTCCTATGGGAGGGGGTTATATAGGGAGGGGCATTTCCTGTTTGAGATTGCCAGTGTCTACACCTGAAGGTACTCCATATAACCCATATAGTAATGAATGCCGCTCTGTGTCCCGTGATGTACTCCAAGAAAAAGATTTTACAGGTAAGCTGTATTAAAAATCTCTTTATTCTATCCAGTGCGTGAGAAGCAGTCTCCTGTCCGCCCTGCCCCCTCTGCGTGTGTCGGCTCTTCTCCCATAGGCGGTGTGATGAGAGGCTTCAGGGTTGGCCGGAGCTGCTGCCAATTATCCCATGCACTTCCAGAAATGCTCTCCGAGTGCCACCCTCCTAGTAATGTCTGGGGGCTCTTTCTAACAGACTCTCTAACAGAAGCCTTCTCTGTGTGCATTAGAGAGACCCCCCCTCCAGGTGTCATTAGTGTACTAATGACCACGCCCATGTGGGGGCGCCAGAAATATTTCTGCACCCAGGCGTCTGTGACCCTAGGATCGGCCTTGCTGGCAGCCCTGCCGCCCGATGAGTTATTGGGCCAGAAAACATCCAAAAACGAATCTACCAGAGTTATTATGATTTGAAAGGGTAAGACCTGGTGACATTGGAACTTCTGCTGAGAGAAAAATGGAGGCCACTATTGCTTATGGCCGCCTAAAAATGCTGATTGCCTAATAGTCATACTTTGACTTCAGTACTTGTTAAAGCTCATCTCTGGGAAAAACGTAGCAACCTTCCAGGGTTTGTTTACATGCCAAAAAAACACCAAAAGAAAAACGCGCCTACAAAGGCTATCGATTTCAATACACAATTGTATTTATTGGACATACATGTAAAAAGCAACCACGGCAAAGATGGGGGAGCATATTCACTGGAGTGGGAGACAGAGGGGTGGCAGAGATTTTGGGGACCAGGATCTGGGGAGATCAGAGTGGAATGGGTTGTGTTGGGTGGGGGGCCAGGGGGTGGGGGGCCAGGGGGTGGGGTAGGGGTTTCCCATTTTTTGCCATGGTTGCTTTTTACATGTATGTCTAATAAATACAATTTTGTATTGAAATCGATTGCCTTTGTAGGTGCGCTTTTCATTAAGTGTTTTTTTTGGCATGTATATTTTGGAAGCATCTCCCCTCATTTAATAGAGTATAGTCACCTTTTTCACAACTCTCCCAGGATCCATACAATTGTGTTTTTCTTTTCTTCAGGGTTTGTTTACATACCTTTTGACGTAGTAGTTTACTCTGTGTCCCTCACTGTTTCTGGATACATGTGAACTATAATCCAGTGATGTACATGTGCCTGCGTGGGCTGGTACCCAATGGTTCCCTTTGGTTGGTGGCACTGTTAAGACCAGGGATCCTCAAACTACGGCCCTCCAGCTGTTGCGGAACTATACATCCCATGAGGCATTGTAAAACTATGACATTCACAGACATGATAGGCATGATGGGAATTGTAGTTCCTGAACAACTGGAGAGCCATAGTTTGAAGACCCATGGCTAAGACTCTTTGAATCCTGAGAGGCCCCGACCATTGGACAGCCAGTAGGCAGTGTTGATGTGGACACCAGAAGAAGCGAGATGACTTGAGGCTGGTGGAGAGGGGGGGCGGATAGCTGAAGTTACACTCTGAAGAGCTTAGTCAGGAGAGCTCTGACAGCTGATTGGAGGGAAAGGACACACCTCCTCCCTTCGCTCAGCACACAGGAACAAAAATAAGTCTGTTAATCTGCTGGAGATCACTCCCCATCACAAATTTTCCCTTTGTGCCAGGAAAACTTGTCAGAAATTACACTTAGTGCTCTTAATTGAGTAGACAGTATAGAGGGATATAATTTGTCCATATTTCATGTCTGAGGTTTACAACCACTTTAAGTTTTAATTTTTTTTTAGCTTAATGATTGTTTAGAAGACATTACAGTGGTCATATATAATCCCTGTAATGTATTTAATACTGTATGTGTATTTCCTATTATCACCGGCTCCATC
Source organism: Rana temporaria (assembly GCF_905171775.1). Taxonomy (NCBI): domain Eukaryota; kingdom Metazoa; phylum Chordata; class Amphibia; order Anura; family Ranidae; genus Rana; species Rana temporaria. The sequence goes on along the minus strand of NC_053499.1, from coordinate 29,404,254 downwards.
TTATGGCCATGATGTGGCATTTTCTTGAAATATGTCAATCAGAAAAATACAGCATTATGGCCACTAGATGGAGCTGATGATCATAGAAATACAGATATTAGACACATTAAAGTGATTGTTTGCAATGAGGCATTTGCATAGCAAAAGTTTTATGAGTAGACCCCTAAGACTACCCTGTATACGGTATATTGCGACAACCGCATTCATTTTTCTTCAGATTGAGCAATGTTGTCACCTTATTACAGGAAGTTAAAAATCAGTGGATCAAATGACTGGATCCACAGGTGATAAATTATATTACAGGGGACTAGGAATGCACTGGTAATTGTATTAATAGACTGCTTTATATTTATAATTTTTGCTTTTGCCCAAAGTTACAATTTAAAGGGGTTGTAAAGGTTTGTTTTTTATTTTCTAAATAGGTTCCTTTAAGCTAGTGCATTGTTGGCTCACTAACCTTTTCCTTCGATTTCCCTTCTAAATGTTTTTTTACTTTGTTTTCTGTAACGGTCAGGGGTTAACACAGTTTACGATATTCCATTCCACCAACCCACGACAGCTTATCCGGCACTCCACAATCCAGCAGACACGATCCATTCCATTCCCCAGAATAACGAGACACAAGCTCTGTTCTCTGGTTCCAAACGAATGAATACTTTAATAGTACTGAGCTCTTCTTATACAGTTAGCAACCAAATATGGACAATGACTCAACTCCACCCACAACATCACACAAGGAACTTCAATACACATTCCTTTATATGCAAGTCAGATATTCTGGCACCGAATCTACATGAGTCAGTTACTATAGCTGACATGGCAGACATCATGACTTTTAGAGTGTGTTAACTCACAACACATATTGGCATCAATAGAACTTCACACAATGAAAGTTCTTGAGAGGCAGACTTAATTAGCACAATAGAATATCTTAGGAGCCAGACTCAATTAACACCTCAACAGTATGTGTCCCCACATTGAATGAGACACTCTCCTATTGACCTGTTGTGGTCAGAATTAACAACTTGTAATATTTCAAGATATCCTGCAATACATGAATTATCATTACTGTCCCATCTCATGTAATTCATGATATCACTTCTCAGTCATCCTATGCCCCTATTGGACATAGGATGACCCTAAACCCAAAGGTCATTAGTGAAGCTGGCACAGGAGTACCCCGCATCCTTCAAAAGTCTCTGGGTATCACGGGCCATTCCGTTACATTTTCTTTGTCTGAATTTCTCACTTCCTGTTCCTCCTCAGTAAGCTGTTCTGGCTGACTAACCCCCATGGATGATGGGGGCAAGCTTACTGAGGAGAAACAGGAAGTGAGAAATTCAAACAAAGAAAAAAAACATTTAGAAGGGAAATCGAAGGAAAAGGTAAGTGAACCAACAATGCACTAGCGTAAAGGAACTTATTTAGAAAATAAAAACAAACCTTTACAACCCCTTTAATTCATCCTCCAAACTGAATTCCTAATTACATGAACTGTTATTTGTCACGGCACAGGCTCCCCTCCCTGGTTACATTGAGGCTTATCCAAGGTCAAGATACCCTCAGAACTCGCCTTCCCGTCTCCCGAGGCAGTTTGGCCAACCTGTCAACCTACACCCGGGCTTGGACCATGCTGCTGGAGCATCAATCGGAGCTTCTCAGCAAAGCCTGGCCGATACCGACACTCCAGACGCCTCGATCACCAATTTATCCACAGCTGCTTTGGTAAAAGCCATAAGAGAAGAAGTTGCCAAGCTGGCTAAAAAACAGACGGATATGTTTGAGTTCCAGGTGTGAAGGAAACCATGGATGTACCGCATCCTTTGTTGTTGAGCGATGGTAACAGTGCCTATAGAAATCTGGACTCACGTGGGGATTATATGCTATTTTTATGTATAAAAGACAAAAAGTGACCTGTTACTGATATGCAGCTGTTTTTATTTATATATTTAAAATATAAAGACTTTTTTTTTTTCTTTCTTTTTTTACCAAATTGATTCATTACATTTTTTTGTATATAAAAAGCAACAGCATTGATAACCAATGGATGTTATTTTCAGATACATAATATCTAATAGATTACCTAGTGTGGAGATGCTCAAAGCTTTTGTTGGCTCCAAATGTCAATGTGCCATTTTTCTAGGGTTCCCGTTATGATTTTTTTGGGATCCAAAGAAAAAAACTTTTTTTTTTAACAGAACCATATAGTATGATTGTTATAGTATATGTAAAATCTCATATAAGCTCTACCATGTCGATTATATATCTAAAGTTTTTTTCAATATTTTAAAATCTACATCCTTTATTAAATTATCTGATAATCTTCCTATGAAGGTTCTTGTTTAGAGGCTTCCTTTTAAAGGGTTCCTGACTCGCAGTTGTGAACCTACCACACGTTCTTCCAATGGAGACCAAGGGGCAGATTCACAAACAATTGCATGGGCGCAGCGTATGTGAGATACGCTACGCCGCTGTAACGTACTGTTCCCAGCTTCAAATCCACAAAGAATTTGCGCCGTAAGTTACAGCGGCGTAGTGTATCTCTCGCAGCGTAATGGCACGCAATTGAAATGCGGCGAGTAGGGGGCGTGTTTCATTTAAATGAAGCGCGTCCCCGCGCCGAACGAACTGCGCATGCGCCGTCCCTAAATTTACCGCCGTGCATTGCGCTAAATGACGTCGCAAGGACGTCATTGTTTTGACGTGGACATAACTTACGCCCAGCCCCATTCACGGACGACTTACGCAAACAAAAAAAAATATTTTCAAATTCGACGCGGGAACGACGGCCATACTTAACATTGCGTACGCCACCAAATAGCAGCTTTAACCATACGCCGGAAAAAGCCGACTAGAGACGATGTAAAAGAATGCGACGGCCGCTTGTACGTTCGTGGATCGTCGGAAATAGCTAATTTGCATACTCAACGCGGATTACGACGGGAACGCCACCCAGCGGACACCAAAGAATTGCATCTAAGATCCGAAGGCGTACGAAGACGTACGCCTGTCAGATCTAACCCAGATGCCGTCGTATCTTGTTTTGAGGATTCAAAACAAAGATACGACGTGGGAAATTTGAAAGTACGCCGGCGTATCAGTAGATACGCCGGCGTACTCTCTTTGTGGATCTGCCCCTACAAGTTCAATGTGTTTCAGTACACAAGCATGGTCTGCTATTGTCACCATCTTGGAACCCACTCTGAGTATCGTCCAGCAGCCATCACTGGGAAAATTCAAAATTTGGAGGTGCCACCAGAACAGCACTAGAGGGGAACTCTTCCAATGAGAATGCTTGTTCTAGGAGACAACTATCTAAGAGGGGATTTTTTCTCCCTTCCCATTGAGTCTGCAAAACAGAAAGTGATGGGCAGGTTCTCAAATGAGACACAGAGGGGAAAAAAATTACCTCTTGTAACCATTCCCTATGTTATATATATTAAAAAAGTGTGTCATTAGTTCAGGAAGTAATCAGAAATGTTTCCATTAGGATCAGAGACAATACATAAATGTTTTCTAATATTAATGCATGGAATGTTTAGAACTTCTGGCAGATTTTTAATTCTTCTCTTTCTTTTCTGGTGACCCCCCAATCCCTACATTTCCTGTCCTGTTGCACTGGGACAGAAATAAAAGAATGTCTGATCCAAGGGAGATAACATTTTTATAAAATAGCTAAACTTTTTACCCTTGACAAATCAAGCCTTTTAGCACCTGTGAATACAAAACCTTAAAGTGAATTCCCCCCCCCCCATTTAAAAAAAAAACTGGTTACCAGGTGATACCCACCCACCCAACGAATCCAGTATTGTCCTGCTTAGATCCTCTTCTGTTCTCCCATCACGCGGTTCTGCACCACCATGTTTTTCTGTGACATCATTGGGAAGCTGCCAACTCTTCCTGGTTTAGCCGGGGGGCCTCTCGATGATGTGGGCCCACCCCCTCACCCTTTACTGAATGACGGAATATACCTCCTGAGATATGTGACATGCATATCCCACAAGGCACGGGCAGCACAGTGCATATCATTTGCCTAGGTCAGTGATGGCGAACCTATGGCACGCGTGCCACAGCTGGCACGCCGAGCCCTCTCTGTGGGCACTCCAGGATAGAGGAGGGAATCCCCAGCAAAGCAGTCACTTGCGGTGCAGGCGATCGTCAGTGCGATCGGGCGGCAGTGTGAGTGTGATCAGGAAGTGGGACAGCAGATGTGAGGAAAGCCCTCTAAGCATTCACTGAGGGCAGCCCAGTGGTTAGGTTATTGTAAGCAGCGCGTGATGCCTCTGGATACCGAGGAGAAGACTGACTCCTCCCTTCCTGGACTTAGAGAGCTGATTCCTGTGCAGGGGCTCAGGCTGAAGCATTGCAATGTGGAGGACTTCACATACACAGGTAGGACAGTGCTATGGGGGAAGGGGGGGGGGCACAGAGGACACTGCTGTGTATCTGGGGGGATGTGAAGGGGCAGAGGACACTGCTTTGGGAAAGGGCTTCACATCACCCCCCTGATCCCAGTATTCTGAGCACATATATCCATCCCTGATCCCAGTATTCTGAGAACATGCATCTATTCCTGATCCCAGTATTCTGAGTGTAACACACTCCTTTAAAAAAAGCAAAACATTTTTTTCTGGGCAGAATTGTATATTTTTGGTCCCTTAGGGCTCATTCAGAGGGATGATCAGTTCCTTCCTCTGTACAGTGCCGCTGGTAGGTTTAATTCCATGTTGGCACTTTGAAATAAATAAGTTGGTTTTGTGTCGCTATTTGGGCACTCAGGCTCAAAAAGGTTCGCCATCACTGGCCTAGGTGAATGACATGCATGTTTGGCATCCTGAAGACTTTTCTTTAAAAAAGAGGGTAAATAAACGACAACAAAAAAAAACGCTAATAGTGCAGTGGAGGGGAGGAAGGGTGGTGAGGTGGTATGATTTTTTTGAGGCTGTAAGGTGTAGTTTACACTTCGTGTTGCCATAGATCACAGGTGTCAAACACAAGGCCCGCGGGCCAAATCCAGCCCTCCAGGCCATTTTAATGTGGCTCCTGCACCTCTCCTGCAGCTGCAGGAGAGCTCCAGCCCTCCTCTGGTCTTACTCCAGACCCTTACTTTCTGCTTTCAAACAATGCACCCAACTTCTTTCCAGAAACAGAGTAAGGAAAGGGGGTGCACTGTTATATAAGGGAGAGTGGGGGACTCAACTTCTGATGGTGGGGTGGGCTCTTGACATCTAATATAAAGGGGAGGGGATGCGCTGGACATCTAATCTTACAGATACAACTGGCCCTTTTGAGGGCAACCATAATGCTGTTGCAGCCCATGATGAAATTGAGTTTGACACCCCTGCTCTAGATGGATAAGATTTCATCCAGTTTGATAGGAAACAGCTGAATTTCAATCCATCTATGGCCATTCCTGTTTATGAGAAGTTGATCAACTTCTCACAAACGGGTTTGTTGGAAAATGTTTTTCCGATCCGTGCTGCAGCCAGAGTAGTCAGAATACAGGATCATAGGCAGTAGGATTCCTCCATCCACCTTGCATCTATGGATGGGGGAATCTGTTTATTTTTGTTCAATCAGCTCGCTGGCTGATTGAACAAAAACGTAAACTAATATACAGTAAAGTAAATATCAGTTGTAAACTTTTCCACATACTGAATATTAAAGATGAACCACAAAGACGAAAATTCCCAAAATAAATTTGGTGCTACAGAATGTCATAGCCCGAGAGAAAAGATGACTTTAATAAGCTTCCTATCCACTCAATATTGAAAGGGTTTGTTTTTAGACTGGAGCTACGCTGAAGCTGGTAAACTGAGATCGTTGAGTACATTTGGCTTAGAACCTGATCTCTAGTCATCCATACAATCAAGTCTCTGTCTGCCTAAGTGCGCTATTCTTTAGAGAGAATTAATACTAAGCCAGAAAAAGAGAACGAAAGGGGTAATTCTTAGTCTAACTGGAAGAGAAAACTAATAAAAAGTCTCTTTTTTCAACCTAGGAATGTTCGGAGATAGAGCTCTATTATGTAATCTGCTTTGTGTGTTAATTTAAGATGTAAATACAGTGCGTACTTTTATTGAAGATATCTTTCCCCATGGAAAAGCAGCATTTCATTAATCGGGATACATTCTATACAATAGAACCTGATACCCAGGACCATATGGATGAACTCTACAGTTTGGCCATCTATAGCGAGTGCATGTTCAAATAACTATGTGAGTTCTGTACATTGTTACCAAAAATAATATATTTTATCACATTCAAATGGAATATGTCCCTTGTATCAAAGTGTTGCTGTAGTCTTTACAAATTTTTTACTAATTTCTGAGTGCCAAAATCCATTTCCAAGGCAAGTCTCCCTACTGCTTGAACAATTTGCATTATTTAGTATGTATAAAATGGCAAAACCTACCAGGCAATAAGCTGTAGCTAACAAAATTTTAAAGCAACCATGTCCATATCATAAAAAAATCAGGTCAAAGCAACAGGTTTACTCTAAAGTGCATGTATAGCTAACACTTTTTTTTACTGTTCTGATTGAGTAGGGATTAGGGAAGGGTAAGAACCCCTTGGGAAAATAGACTTAAAGCAACGCCAACTCTATTTTTATTTTTATATTATTCTTATCTTATAGTATGGCAGTGGTGTAAATGCAAAGAATTAGAATTTTGGGTGCCAACTTCTGCACACAAAAAAATTTCCACTATCACCTTTGGTTATGATAGGGATAAGAAGATCTAAAGCCTCATACACACGATCGGATTTCCATCGGACAAATCCGTGGATTTTTGTCCGAAGGGCGTTGGCCGGGAACTTGTTCTGCCTACAGATGGCAGAAATTTTTCAGCCAGCATACATAAAACTACATTGTTTTTCAGCTCTTTAGCGCCACCCTTTGGGCAACTTTTGCCAATGTTGTCTGATGGATAGCATTTGTTCGGAGCATGCGTGTTTGGATTTTAGTCCGATGGATTTGTGCACACACGATCGGATAATCCGACAGAACACATTTGTTGTCGGACAATTTGAGAGCATGACCATCCAACATTTGTTGTCGGAAATTCTGACAAAAATTGTCCAATGGAGCATACAGACAGTCGGATTATCCGACAAAACACGTTCATCACACAATTGTTGTCGGAATATCCGATTGTGTGTATGGACCTTAACATTTAAATACCACACTGTGGTATATTTCTGTCCAGGTACAGGTTTATTCTAAGGACAGACTGTTTACAAAATCGAAACTTTGGAGCTGCAGCTATGCCCCCTTCATCGTGGCTTACAAATGAAACAAACAATACTTGTGCACGTCATAGTAAATCTATTTGGTGGGTGTTTTGACAATGTTGTGGATTTGCCCGCTATTCATCAGCAACTGATTCTGGCAGTCAGATTTTTATTGCTGTCTTTGTTTCTGCTGGGTACCTTAACTATTTTTACATGTCCCAGTGGCCATTGTCAGGAAAACATAATGTTATGGAAAATCGAAAATTCTACAGTTGCCACCAGATAAGGATTCCAGTGGGGACATCTGGTGACAATTGTCTATGAGGAGTTTTCACCACACTTTGTAGAGCTTTCTTCTCACTTCCTGTTGCGCCTCCTAGACAGGAAAGTAAAGAAAATCTTCTCAACGGACAAAGACAGTAAAATAAAATAAAAAGTTGGGTTAATGCACCCCTATTTTATCTAAAACAACACAGTTTTGACTATACTCTAAAAAAAAAATTCCCCCGAGATGCTTATAGTTACTGTACCTTCTCTTTACTCATTCACCAATCCTTTTGCCTAAGTTGCTCTGCTTGGGTGGGGCCATGGGCTTTCTACCACCACCATATGACAGCACTGGTGCCAAGTGATTGGACTGTCAGCCACACCGTTCTGCATTGTGGAAAGAAAAATCAAGTGCATTCCCATATCTAGGGCTTTTCTTCCTCATCCAATAGGTGCTGGTACTCAACCACGACCCCCCTAAAACCCTTTCCACACACACACACCCTCCAAATCACTTCAAATAGTGGGTGCAGTCAGATTTCACAAACTTAAAGGGGCATTAAATACCAGGATTGCATTACATATAGAGTGCAGAGTTCAGGAGGGTTACACAGAGTGCAGAGCTGTCACTTGTAAACACAGAAACCGGACTTCTGAGTTTACAAGTGATTGTGGTGAGCAGGCACCAAATGATCTGAGCCAGAGGTGGTGGAACTGAGTTCCACCTGAAAAAAAGCCCTGTATCATATCTGGAAGTACTAGATATTTATCTTTTCTCCATGTGGCTGAAAGAAGTGGTGTTTGAAAGCAAGTATTTCAAGGGGGTTGATGGGAATTTAAGTAAACCTCTTGCTTTTCCCTTTAGTTGTTGAGTTCTATTACTGAACCAAAAGAGTGAAAACGGCAACAATTTCTTTAAAATATTTTTTTCAATGTTTGTAAATTTTGAGACAAGTTGTCTTTCCCCTTCCAGGCATGCCACAGCATCCCTTTAACACCGTCTTTTAGCCCAAGAGGCACGAAGGACTGTCCAATTGCATGCCCACTGTGATTGGTTGTCGCAGTGGTCACCTAATCAGGATTGTCAGAGGAAAAAATCCATGAACAGCACATCATGAAGCAGACCTAAGTGCATTAAGTGAGATGAATGGCAGTCTCAGCCCGGATACCAGCCAGGCCACAGCCCCCGGGCCCCCCCGGGGCTGTGGCCTGGCTGGAGTCCAGGTTGAGGCTGCCATTCATCTCACTTCATGCACATAGATCTGCTTCAAGCGGGAGTTCACCCGGAATTTTTTTTTTAACATTAGATTCGTGCTCATTTTGTCTAGGGGAATCGGCTAGTTTTTTTAAAAACAAAGCAGTACTTACCGTTTTAGAGAGCGATCTTCTCCGCCGCTTCCGGGTATGCTCTTCGGGACTGGGCGTTCCTATTTGATTGACAGTCTTCCGAAAGGCTTCCGACGGTCGCATCTGAGCGTCACCTACTTTTTTTTTTCTTTTTGGGTCACACGATCAGGACCCGGTACTGCTGGCTCCTGATCATTACTAGAGACCAAAGCTGTCTATGAAATCTCGGTGATTGTGCCTGGAGCATGCAGTGAATGTGTTCTTATCACAAAGACCTTGGCCATCCATGGTTACATATGTGCAATGTATGGACATTAAAGCCACTACAGTTTTCCACTGCACATATGCGTTACGTGGGTGATAGGAGGGTAAACGAATTAGAGTGGGCCTACCATCTACATGTGAACCAGCAAAACGTGGGACGTTATTACCAAACATAATTTGATTTTTAAAATTTGATTTATCTTAACAGCATGGTAACATTTTTACCATAATTTGCTTGCACCTATCTTCATATTTTATTTATTGCATGATTTGATTTATAATTTGATTTTTCTTAACAGCATGGTAACAATTTTTACCATAATTTACTTGCACCTATCTTCATATTTTATTTATTACATAATTAGATTTATCTGAACAGCATGGTAACATTGTTACCATAATTTTCTTGCACCTATCTTCATATTTTATTTATTATAGCTAAACATATGTATACACCATATCAAGCTTCCAGCTACCTGTAAACATTATCAAATTTCTATGGCATTATTGCAAGTCTTAAACATTGACTGGTGGATCCACCCAGCTGCAGAATTTCTGCCAATCTGTTTCTTGAAGCAGGTACAATTTATCCCTTGACAGCTATTTCTGTGGTGTAGTTAACACAACTCCTATCCCACTTCTTTTGTGATTGGCCCTCTGTTACCCTAAATAGCCAATAAATGAGTTATAAAGACCGGCATTCCGCCAGTGAACACTACATTTGATAGGGGTTGATAGAAAATCTCGCCACAATCTGAGAAAGTTGAGATCACCGGAATGTAGTGTTGAGCAATAGCAGGAACATGCAATTGTGTATAGACAGCTATGCAAAAGAAGTTTGCGCAGTCTGGAAATTTGCGGTTAATTGTGGGTGAATTTTGATCACAGGCCCGCCATAGTTTGGACCTAAATATTTATATTTTTCTCTTACTTTTAAATATTGTCTTCATTTTTACACATATTTTTGTATGTTCTTTTTTACATTTTTTTTTGTTTAGCTTTTCATGTAATTGCGTGATTATGACATTGACTTGGTCTTGTAAAAAGTCACATATATGTACAGTTATATATAAATAAATATATATATATATGAAATGTATTTTTGTAATCTTTGTAAATATATATATTGTACATATATCACAGATATATGCAAATGGCTAAGCTTGAATGATCCTATGACTAACTCGAACTGGCCAATGTTCAGGGCAAAGTGTTTACATCCAATAATACCAATGTAATTGCTTTGAAATTAAACAATCGGATAAAAAAACAGCACCGTATATGAGGATCATGTTCCGTATTGGCTGCATTGACATAATCTACAATTGCAAAATGAGATTAATATTGATGTTATGTTTCTCCAGTGACATATGCTACCGTTGCTTTCATGCCTGTAATAATTACCTTATCATTAAATTCATAAACTTACCTATTTCAAGCAGTAGTGTGTTATTTTTTTTGAAAAACTCTAACTGATTTTAGCAGGAACCTTTAATGGATTGTGTTAAAATAGTGCAACTCCAGTCAAGTTTTGGACAGAGTGGGGAGGGATTGGAATCTCTTTTAGGGCCCATTTACACCACTGCGGTGTATTAATTTGTGTTATGCTGTACGTTCACGTGAATTGTCCTAGGGCAGCCTATTGGGTTTTCTAAAATGAAACAAATTGCACCAAAAAAGGTGTGTAGGCAGGTTGTGTTAATGCTGGCTTAGTAAGTTAATAGCTGGCCCAGGCTGAGAGAAAGGCTTACATTATGTTTTCTCATTTCCTGGCCTTTTTCGTCCCAGATGGCCCACCTGTGCTATAAAAAGAGGGAAGGCTGAGTTTCAGAAGCTCTTGTTCTTGTTTCGGGTCTTGGCTAGTCTCATTGTCGTAGGACTGCTGTGACTTACAGTCCACTGAAGGCACCAGGGTTCCGGAGGAAATCCAAGTCATGGATAGCACCAGCATGGACTATCCCCTTGCAGAGGTATGCCTGGGCAGCCAAACAGCTATAGTTAAGGTTAGGGATTAGACTTGTTCATATAGGACTATAATGTTGAAGTCTCTCCAGTAAAGTTACATTAACTGTTCCAAGCCTGGTCTGAAGCTATTCAGAGGGGTGCATGTTGGTTCAGGCATATCTAAAGAACCAGGGTCTGTAAAGCACAAAGGAGTATGAAGGGGTAAAACCTGTAGCAAGGTCCCAGGCCTCCTTCGATCTAAAGAGAACCTCCAGGGCCAGAGACAGCTGACATCCTTCTGTATATGGTGGGTTGCATTGCATAATGGGTGTAAAGCATGGTAGATTGATTGGGCACCAGACACTTCTTGAATGCAAAATAGGTTTTATTTCTCTTAACAGAACTTTGGGAAAGAGGGTTAGGGCAAGGACATCCTTAAGTAGTTGTAAGATTAATTGGCAGACCCTGAGACTTCAACAGGAGGACAGCCATGCAGGGAAAGGCATTCAACAAGACACCACATCTGCATGGGCAGGAATGTTGTCTCCTATGGCAACAGTCTTCAACATTTCCTAACACAAAGTGTAACAGTTCCTTCACTTTCACTAAAACCACTTCTTGTAGTTCTTCAGCCCACTAATCTCCCAGTCTCTCACCAGACTAGATGATTCACGGCCACTGAGCTCCTCCAATCTCCACGGCAGGGGCGTCAGTAGGGGGTGACTAGGAGGGGACTGAAGCCCCGAATGTGACCCCGAAAAGCCCAGAGTCTCATCATTGGCGGTCTCCATCGTTAGCCCCGAGTGTGAGCAACAGGACCGATCTGATCCCGAGCGCCGCCGAGTGCGGCCAAGTATTATAGCAGGTCCCGCCTTCTGGAGCCTGCGCAACGCCTATGATGGGCGTCCCACTGGTCCAATGCCGGGACCGCGGGACGTGTGACGTCCATCATAGGCGCTGCAGGCTCCAGAAGGCGGGAATTACAATGCGGCCGCCGTGCCACATCCCCCACTTGGTGCTCGGGCGGGCGGCTCTCCACTCAGGCTCCCCGGCTCTCCTCTCCTCCCCTCCTCGTGTCCTCCTCAGGCTCTGACGACTGATGGAATGACTGACTCTGCCTGCTGTGACACCGCACACCTGAGGTAGGTAGGTCATACAGTGTATGTTAATGTCAGAGTGTAGGTAGGTCACTATATGTATGTATATACCCTGTGCTGTTGACTTTTGTAAATGATTTCAATAGCTGCACTGACTGCACCCAGGAATATCACCAGCATATGTTCCCGATGGTACTAAATGCTATAAAATATGGGTGACCGTGAGCTTGATCTGCTATCCATCAAGCAGTAATACTTTTAATTACAATGCAATCAATAATTGTGCAAAATAGGTGTTCTAAACCAGGATAGCGAGCAATTGAGCTGCAAGTTTGAAAATTACTTGTTAAGCTAAAACTTGCCAGGCTTCACAAGTTTGTTGCACAATTGCAGCAAATTCGCATTGCATGACTCCAGATCAACTTTCTTTGAAAACATTCTGCAAGTCTGCTGCAAGTTCTGGTTCAGTTATGTTGTGCAACAGTCATCCCACCACTGGGGGTCACTGTGGCTGAATTCTTTGGTACAATTTTTTTTATTGAGATATGCAAAGGGAGAAACCGAATTCGGCAGCCGAATGACTAATTAAGAAATGTCAGTTGAGACAAAAGGCAACAAAATATTATATACACCTATGTACAGCAGAATACCATCTGCACATAACCTGAAAGGAAAAATAAGTTAAGCAGCAATACTGACAATACTTCTAGAAAGAGAAACCCAGGCCAGCCTTAACCTCTGATCCTAATGAAAGATGCAGCTAAACATGGATGGTGTAAGGGCACTTTTAGTAGCAATGCCTTGAGGCGATTCAGTTTGCATTTGTAGCGCTATATAAGTAATTCACTCACTGACACTCACAATGACAGAATATCCCTGTTGCAGATCTCATGGTCTTCACCGGCAGTCGGAGCTCATTAATTGTATCCAACAGGGTGTAGTAACAGAGTGGTAGTATATCTTGTGATGACTGTAGCTAAAGAGACTTATGTACAGTGTTCAAATAAAAGGTGCAGTGAAGTGTCACCAAGAAAAAGCTGTCTGTGCACAGTGTCCCAATAAAACAAAGAAAAAGTTTGCATAGATGGGTGATGGCCCTCTCACCAATGACCAGGCCAATTCAATGCCTTCCAGCTAGCGAATCCCGAATGGACTTTCCGGTTGCAGATCCGCTTGTGATGATCCCCCGTTACGGAGCACGAAGCGTGGGTAGCTGCTCTGTACTGTTAATGCTGATCAGACGTCCAATAAACAGCAGGCAGCGCTGGATCCCTTTCACGGTCAGGTAGGAGTGCGGTGGACCGCATGGTAGGCCGCGACCTCACTTGTGGAGAGGTCCTTCACACACACACACGAGGCCCTAGAGGAAGAGAGTGCGAGGCATGTCTCTGGTTTCTTTTTATAGTTCTTCCCAGCAATCTCTCTGGTGGTAGCAAAGATCCCTGGGATATATAGTCCGGATGCATAGTCATGCAGGCGCCTGTTGGAACTAGCAATCCCACAATCCCTTTGGTTGGGCTCACCAAAATGATGTCAGTTTGATAACTCTGGGCACTTGAGGGATAATATGGTATACAGATAGGGCAGGGAATAGCAGTTGTTTGTTGCAATTATAATCCATATTGCTACATGTATGTCTTAAGAATACATTAAAAACATCATTGTAAGGGTTTAAGGTTCTGAAGCTAGGGTCCCTCCTTAACTGTTGCATATGATTGTAAGGGGTTTAAGGGGTTAAGGGTTTCAGAGTGAATGTTATTTCACTCATTTTTGTGGAATTCTAAAAGGCCTCACATACAAAATTTCTTGTTAGTTCTTATCTCTGAGCAAAAAATTATGCATGCGGAACATTCCTTACTAATTACTAGAAATGTATCTTTCCTTTTTGTTATTGTTCTCACAGGTGTTGTTTTTATATATTCTATTATAGGGCTCAACATTTCAAGTCCTGAGCTACTAGCCAGGTCTTAAGAGTTACTCGCCACCAGTTTCCCCATCCAAACCCTACCTTGTCCCACCCCTAATTCCGCCCCTATACACGCCCTTGTAAATTATCTCATGAAATGACACTGTTTTTTGCTTTATTCAGTATTAGGTTTTGTTTTTCCTCCCCCAGTACACCTCTACCTCCAACGCCTCCCCCAGTACACCTCTACCTCCAACGCCTCCCCCAGTACACCTCTACCTCCAATGCCTCCCCCAGTACACCTCTACCCCCAACGCCTCCCCCAGTACACCTCTACCCCCAACGCCTCCCCCAGTACACCTCTACCTCCAATGCCTCCCCCAGTACACCTCTACCCCCAACGCCTCCCCCAGTACACCTCTACCTCCAACGCCTCCCCCAGTACACCTCTACCTCCAACGCCTCCCCCAGTACACCTCTACCTCCAATGCCTCCCCCAGTACACCTCTACCTCCAACGCCTCCCCCAGTACACCTCTACCTCCAACGCCTACCCCAGTACACCTCTACCTCCAACGCCTCCCCCAGTACACCTCTACCTCCAACGCCTCCTCCAGTACACCTCTACCTCCAACGCTTCCCCCAGTACACCTCTACCTCTAATTCCTCTTCCCAGTATATCTCTGCCTCCAACGCCTCCCCCAGTAAACCTCTACCTCTAATTCCTCTTCCCAGTATATCTCTGCCTCCAATGCCCCCCCTCCATCTGTGCTTTTAACGACTCCCCTAGCACACCTCATCTTCTGACCTCCCCTCTCCAGAACACCTATGCCCCCAATCCCCCCCCCCAATCCAGCGCATCTATGCTTTTAATATTCTCCCCAATCCATCATACATTGCCTCCAATTTCACCACCACTCCCCCCCCCCCCAATCTATCATATGGAAGGGGGGGTGGTTGTGAAGGCATGGGTATGCTGGATTAGGAAGGGGGGTGAAATTGGAGTCATGAATATGATTCAGACTTCCAATTCCACCCCCCTTCCTAATCCATGACATCTAGGCCTCCAATTAGCACCCTCCCCCCATATTCAGCACATGTTTGCTCTCAATACCACCCCCAGCACACATCTTGTTTAATCCCCCAGTGTAACCTTGCCTAACAGCACACTGTCATATTTACAATTTTGCAGCTACAGGGGTCAGCCATCACTCCTTAGATTTGCAGCAGGGAGTGAGGCGGAGTGGGCGGTCTTAGGCCACTCTTTAATACCGATTGATGTGCATGGACTTTGTGCCTTTGTGTGGGTGTGCAGCAGAATGGAGACGGAGAGGGGGTGGTCCCAGGCGGCTCTCTCATGCTTTTTAAACAGCATTGTCTGTGTGCCTGGGCGTTGATGTACAAGAGGGAGGCAAAGAGGGGCGGTCCCAGGTGGCTCTTGAATGTAGATTGAAGTGCACGGTCTGGGTGGGGATTGCAAAAGAACGGAGGCGGAGCGGGGCAGTCCCGGGCGGCTCTTGAATGTAGAGGGATGTGCACGGTCTGGGTGGGGATTGCAGCAGAGAGGGGCGGTCCCGGGCAGCTCTTTCATGCCTATCAAACGGCATGGACTGTGTACCTGGGCGGGGATGTGTAGCAGGAGGTGGAGAGGGACGGCTGACTGTGTAATATGTATTGCAATGGCCGTGCTGCGAGCCTGTGTGCGGCCGGGGCACTGGCTTTACATTCCTGGGACAGCACAGCCCTGTCATTACTCGCCCTCCACATTTGTTTACTCGCCAAATGCTAGTAGGCGAGTGCAAATTTTGAGGGCTGTATTACATGTGAGACATTCCTTATTAATTGCTAGAACTGTATAATATTTTTTATCTATATTTCTCCCTATCTTGTACTAGGAACGTTCCTTCCCTTTTTAATTATATTATGCAACTGTTGTTTTCACTTACAAAACCTTTTTAATGAATAGAAAGTCTGTTTTTAACGAGTACAGAACATGTAGTATTTGTATTAACCAATCACATATTGCCAACATAATATTTCTTTGTTCACTATCCAAATAAATGTATTTCGGCCCCTCCCTTTTTGTAATGCATATAATTGTCTTATTATCAGTAAAGTCAGAGAATGATTTCAGATACACCGTGTTCCTGTCTTTACTATTCCTGTACTGAAATCTCTCTCAACGGGGGGCCATCTGAACAAACACACTGGGAAGTCAATCAGCGCCAGTCTGCACCCCTACAATCATGTATTGGGGTAGATCCACGTACAACGGCGCATTAGTGCGCCGGGCGTAGCGTATCTAAGATACACTACGCCGCTGTAACTTACTTTTTTTTGTTTTGAATCCTCAACGAATTTGCGCCGTAAGTAATGGCGGCGTAGTGTATCTCTTGCGGCGTAAGGGCGCGGAATTCAAATGGATGTAATGGGGGCGTGTTTTATGTAAATACGTCGTGACCCGACGTAAACAATGTTTTTTTTTAACTGCACATGTGCCGTCCCTGGGGGTATCCCAGTGCGCATGCTCGAAATTTAACCGGAACAAGCCAATGCTTACGACGGTGATGTCATTCTACACAAATTCCTATTCAAGAACGACTTACGCAAACAACGTAAAAAATTCAAAATTGTACGCGGGAACGACGGCCATACTTAACATTGAGTACGCCATCATATAGCAGCTTTAACTATACGCCGGAAAAAGCCGAACGAAAACGACGTAAAAAAATGCGCCGGGCCGACGTACGTTCGTGGATCGCCGTAACTAGCTAATTTGCATACTCGACGCGGATTTCGACGGGAACGCCACCTAGCGGCCGCCGAAAAATTGCAGCTTAGATCCAACAGCGTACTAAGACGTACGCCTGTCGGATCGATCCCAGATGCCGTCGTATCTTGTTTTGTGGATACAAAACAAAGATACGACGCGGGAAATTTAAAATTACGCGTGTCAGTAGCCGGCGTAATCCTTTTGTGGATCTGCCCCATTAACTTTAACAGCTGCATCTGTATATGAAAACATAAGTGATCTGTGCAAGCGATGCTGCCCACGGGATTTCTACAATGCAAAAACAAAAATGACTCCTGTTACTGCCTTTTCAACAGCCTCATTAAAAACAAGGATTATGTCAAATAATTATTTTTGTCGGTTCTTTTTGAATCAGAAAGAGCTGGTGGTGCAGAACCCAAATCCCAGCATCCTCTCTGGACGCCGGAGTAAAAACATCTGAACTTTTAATGAGATATTGATCCTTTTTTCCAGGAGGATGGCTTTCCGAAGGCTGGAGCATGGCCTTGTGTTGTACAGTACAATGTCTGGAAGGCATGCTGAAGGTGAAATGGTAACCGGAGCATTTTTATCTTTTATCTTATTGCAGACCGAGCAGGGAACGGCTATCAGTTTGCAAACTCATTTTAAAAGTACCTTAAATCTCATTCAGAGGAGGATTTTTGTACTATTAGGAGCATTGGCAGTGGGCATGATGTGCTGGCAGAAAGAAGAAGTTGACTTCTATGTGAGGTGGTTTTCCTTCATTGACTCTTAATATCATTGAATCTTAAAATGTTTGCCATGACCAAGCCAAGATGTAGAAGAAAAAAAAAGCAAATGGCTTAGAGATTTAAAGCGGTTGTATACCCTCTGCTAGTACTTGCACCTACAGGTAAGCCTACATTAAGGCTTACCTGTTGGTGCTTGCAATATCTCCTTTACCTACATGGTTAAGGAGATATGTGCAGAAAAGCGGGTGCCGATGTCTACTGCGCACTGAGCGCGGAGGCTCTTGAATGGGAGCCTGCCGGAAAGTGCCTGAAATGTGTGCATGCACGAGAATTGTGCCGTTCCTCACGAATGCGCGGGAGTGAAGTCATCGCCGCTCTGGCCAGTCACAGGGCAGGAGCGGTGATACCCAGAAGTCACTCCGGGTATCATGGCGGCGACAGAGGAGGTGTCCAAGGACCGATGCGGGGGCTTCGATCTAAGGTAAGTAATTGATAATGAGCTAGTATGCTAGACATACTAGCTTATTATGCCTTTGCCTTACAGGTTTATTTTTTTATTCTTTATTTGGGGTATAAAACCGCTTTAAGATTAACTGAATTTGGGTAGCTATGCCCCAAAAGCAGTTAGGGGGCAAAAGAGCAGGCATCAGAATTGCCTGTGGTTTCCCTGCAGTTGTTCTTTTCTTCTTTTACTGACTTAGGATGGCCATACACTGAACACATTTTGTCAAGTTCCTAATTTGCCAAACAAATTGTTGGCAGCCCTATCCGTGCCTTCCTATCCAACACCCTTAGATTGAAGGGGCTGTCAGAATATAAAGGCCAAAGTGGGAGATTCATCCATCTGCACTTTTTGACATGGATGGAGAAATCTGTTAGATTTATTTCGATCGACATGCAGGGTGATCAAAAGAAATCTATGCTGTATGGCCAGCTTTACCATGACTTGTTCTACATTGTGTCTGTGCGTGGAGACATCTTAGTAGAGGTGACATTTTGCTTTCTCATTTGCAAACCTCCAGCAACATCCTGAGACTAGAAGTCTGGGGCAGCAGTACCTTAGATCTCATACTGCAGATATACAGCTATGAGGCTGAAGGCACAGGGTGCTGAGGTACAAATGACATTTCAGAAAGTGCTCTACTGTTATATAAGAGGAATTCCAGACATATTGTAAATCTCGCTACGGCACAATTTCCCTCACTCTTATTTTCTCTGGGGACCCCAGTTACCTCTATCAAACACTGCAGCCACCTGCTTTTCAATACAGAACTGCTTCCAGTGTGCAGAGTGTGCCTGTCCAGCTTCCCAGCTGACTTCATCACCCATGCCTCCAATTGTCATACACATCTGTCCTATACCTGAAGCACTTCTAAGTTCCATAGAGCACACTTTATAGCATTTTATATTTGTTTCCTCCAACAAACAGTGCCTATTTAAAGTAGAGGTTCACCCCAAAAAATCTATTTTTAACATCAGATTGGGCCTAATTACGGGAAGCAGAATCGGGTGTTTTGTTTAAAATCAATACAGTACTTACCGTTTTAGAGATAGATCTTCTCTGTGGCTTCCGGGTATGGGCTGCGGGACTGGGGGTTCCTATTTGATTGACAGCCTTCCGACCGTCGCATACAGCGCGTCACCAGTTTCCGAAAGTAGCCGAACGTCGGTGCGCAGGCTCCGTATAGAGCCGCACCGGCGTTCGGCAACTCGTGACGCGCTGTATGCGACCGTCGGAAGGCTGTCAATCAAATAGGAACGCCCAGTCCCGAAGACCATACCCGGAAGCGGCGGAGAACATCTATCTCTAAAATGGTAAGTACTGCATTGATTTTAAACAAAACACCCGATTCTGCTTCCCGTAATTAGGCCCAATCTAATGTTAAAAAAAAAAATTTGGGTGAACTCCCGCTTTAAGTTGCAATGCCCCCTCTTTAGTCAGTGTCTGGAACTGCACTTTTGATTTTGCCTGCTGTCTGTGTTGACCTCCACCTTGTTTCTCATCTACTCTTGTCTGCTGCCTGCCCTGACCTCCAAACTGTCTTTGCCCCTGCCCTACAATTTGATGTTGCCTTCTGGTAATTTCTACACCTTCAGCTGTCACCATTCAGGCAATCCCAATTGTGCTGGAGCATTGTCTTCAATGCAATATCAGCATGGAAAATAAACTATACACTGCAAGAGTCTGTTCACTGGTTAGAGCCTTATGCCGCGTACACACGATCAGTCCATCCGATGAGAACGGACCGATGGACCGTTTTCATCGGTTAACCGATGAAGCTGACTGATGGTCCGTCGCGCCTACACACCATAGGTTGAAAAAACGATCGTGTCAGAACGCGGTGACGTAAAACACAACGACGTGCAGAAAAAAATGAAGTTCAATGCTTCCAAGCATGTGTCGACTTGATTCTGAGCATTCATGGATTTTTAACCGATGGTTATGCCTATTAACAATCGGTTTTGTTCTATCGGTTAGGAATCCATCGGTTAAATTTAAAACAAGTTGGCTTTTTTTTAACCGATGGTTAAATAACCGATGGTGCCCACACACGATCGGTTTTGACCGATGAAAACAGTCCATCAGACCATTCTCATCGGTTTAACCGATCGTGTGTACGCGGCATTATGCTACATGCTTAATTATCACTACTGAACAAATAAAGGTATAATAATGTAAATAGGGGGTAAATAGAGGCGCTTGCCAGTTAAAATAAATACTAAATGCCAAATAACGCACAGCAACGTATGAATAGTAATGATTGAATCCAATGTATATGTTTCACTCCTTGTTCCAAAACCTTCAAAGCATCTAATTGGAGATGAATGAGGTGGAAAATAGTGAAAATTAATAATACAAAAGTAAAGACTAAAAATAATAATTAATAGTCAACACAGTAGTAATAATCCAACGGTATCAATAAACAGTGATGACGTGAGCAATAAATCCGTGAAAAAATCCAAAAGAACACACAGTGTAAAATCTGGGTGATAAATAATGTTAAAATTAACATCAATGATTGTGAATAAATAATGTTCAGATAAAAAATATATAATATGATGAAAAAATTTATATATAAAAAAATTATTTAAAAATGTGATGATAAATAATAGAGTGTTCCAAGTCAAACTCTACTTGTGGTAAAAAAAGTTCCAAAAGAAAAGTGCAAAAAGACTTATAATAAAGTGCCAATCCAAACTCTTCCAAAAGAGTGCAGGTAGTGTTTTATAATAATTAAATAAAGTGCTGCAATCCACCGCACGAAATTCCAGTGTAGTTTAGTGCAGATTCGTGAAGATAATTCCAGCCTCTCACCTCAAAACAGGTTAAACCAGCCTGTTAGATGCAATAAAGGATTCCAGCAGTGTACACTCTAAGGGTCCCTCAAAAACGTCCACCAAGGGTAAAGCTCCAGACCACTCACATGAAAGTAAATGCAAGCTCCATAGTGTAATAAGTTCAACACAATTTTAATGATAGTAAAACAAATATTACACTCACATTTATCAAGGAGTAAAACAGCATGCAGCGAGTGTTTGTGTACAAAGTAGCAGATCTCCGCTCTCGGCCGCGAGCGGAGATGACGTCACCGACGGCACTTTCCTTCACCTGACGCGTTGCGTAGCAGATCAACGCTACTTAATGTACCGTCGTCCTATCAATTTAAGAAACAAGAGGCAGCAAATTTGAGGCAACTTTGGACTTTCATGGTACAGTAAAGACTCACATACACACATAGGAGTATAAAAAGTATAAATGTATTAAGACAAAACACAATTAAAATAGCCTTTAAGGAGAAAGTACAATACACATGATAGCTTGAATCTCTGAGAACTGAAAGAGTAAACGTGTATCCATCTGTGAAGGGGGGGGGGGATCAGATAATCGTTCCTTGTCAGTTCAAACTCTACATGTTTCGTGGTGGGAGCGCTTCTTCAGGAGTGTACTTCAGAGTTTTTTTATGTGTAGATAACAAACATATACATAAGTAATTTTATTGTTCTGAAGTTTGCTTATGTTTGTTATGTTAGCGCACCGCACCGCTCCAGTGTGAAAGCCGCTTTTTCAGGTCGGTTTGCAGATGCTATTTTTAGCGCAATAGCGCCTGCAAACCGCCCCAGTGGGAAAGGGGTCTAACTGATGAATACAAGCACAGCCCATATTTACCCTTCTGTATCAATTTTTCTTTTATGAGAACTTTTAGTGTATCCTCACCCCTAATGTATCATCACCCCTAATGTATCCTCACCCTAATCAGATGCAAACCAGTACTGAAAAAGGCAAACAGTTCACTTCACCTAAAAACAGAGATGAAATAGGATTTAAATAAAAGGGAGCAAGGAAAACTCAGAACGATAACAATTTAATTGCAAAGTAAATGTAAAATGGAAAGGCAATCAAGCTTTTGCCCCCAGGCATTTCTGGTTGAAAATACATCTGAATACAAAAAGATGTCGGAGAAGCCTAGGTCAGGATCTCCTTTAGTCTTCTCCTCGTAACCTGCTACACTTTCTTTTCCCAGCCTTCAAAGACTGTTCTGGATTAAAAAGAATACCATTGAAATGGAACTTTAACTGGACAAAGACTTCCTTATCAATTTTAACAAATTATACCTGGATGGCCTACCGTTCCACTAACTACTTTGAATTACATTATCTATTGTACAGTGAATCATGCAGTACCACTCACTCGGAAATCCTTTTTGACATCTTCAATGATCATCTTTCTTCTTAGACAAAGAGTGATTGTTAGCTAGTTTCTAGTCTCAGGATGGTTTGAAATTATGGAAAAATTGCGGAGGATTCATTTTTATTTTTAAAGAGCAGCTTTGTGGGATCCCCCCATCTACTAACTGCTGACAGGCTACAATGGAAGCTAAGACAACCTTTTTCTTTATCCATAGCAATCCTTACTCTGAATCAATATGGCAGATTTTTTGGACCCCTAAGACATCTAGTTTTGTTAATGTGTTGCATTTTTTTAAATAAAATGTGTTACATCTTTTACAATGGGCTGTCTTAAAGCAATGGGCATTAATACATGGCAATGGAACAAAAACCACCAGCACTTTTTTTTACACTTATATGCAGCTTGTGGCATGGCGGTGATAACCCGGATTAGATAAGTTGAACTTTAAGGATAGCAATTACCAAAAACTATTTTGAGCATTTGTGGGGCATCCTCAAACGGAAGGTGGAGTAGCGCAAGGTCTCTAACATCCACCAGCTCCGTGATGTTGTCATGGAGGAGTGGATAAGGACTCCAGTGGCAACCTGTGAAGCTCTGGTGAACTCCGTGCCCAAGAGGGTTAAGGCAGTGCTGGAAAATAATGGTGGCCATCCAAAATTTATCACTTTGGGCCCAATGTGGATACTTTCACTTAGGGGTGTACTCACTTTTGTTTCCAGTGATTTAGACATTAATGGCTGTGTGTTGAGTTATTTTGATGGGACAGCAAATGTACACTGTTATACAAGCTGTACACTCACTACTTCACATTGTAGTAAAGCGTTTTTTCAGTGTTCTCACATGAAAAGATATAATAAAATATTTACAAAAATGTGAGGGGTGTACTCACTTTTGTGAGATACTTTATATATATATATTACCATTACTATTTATTCACACACTTTCAACAAAATACATGTTCTATAGAATTCAATTCAATAGTGACGCATCTAAATTGCAAGAATTCACCACACAGGTGTATACTGTAGAATGCCCTGCCCCAACTTCCCCTACCTGCTTTGGTGTGCTCTTTTTAGTAAATTCTTGGGAGAGTCCATGCTTCTCAGAAGCATTCCCGTTGGATTGAATAGAGAGTGCACAGTCCATTTACAGGTTAAAACAGTTCTGTACCACTAGGCTTGGATTAACTTGTGAATCAACAATAAACAGTATATATAGTATAAGCATTAACTGCAATGTGAATAATAATACAATAACAAGTCTGAAGTGCACACTAGGAGAATGGCTAGGATATGGTGCAATGTCCCCTAAGAGGTATCTGTTATCTGTAAGTGAAGGTCTCTGTGTAGCAGCTGTAAAGTGACAGTCTTTAGTCCTTACTCTTCAGCTGGCTTGCGTTGGGGCACAGTTGTACAGTTGGTGCATATGAGGATAGTCTCGGTCAAGCCTGCAGGCAGCAATAAGGCTACTAGATGGCTGTATGGTTAGTTCCTTATGGACTCAATCTCTCAGTAGAAGATAGTAAATCCCCACAGGAACAGCTTACCAGTCTCAGCAATAATGCTGCTCACCATCTTGTCACACACAATGATTAGTCCATTCTCTGCTCTGCACCCCGGTGACTCTGGCACATCTAGACTCAGATCTCCAGATCCTGCTCAGGCCGCTGTTATGCAGCAGTGATGGTGCACACTGGACAGCAATGTGCATTCTTTGAGCCCCCTCAAGGCACAAGGAAGCTGTGTCCTCTGCGCCCTGCATAGTAGTCTTTGGAGCTTCTTGCCTGTCACCCCCCCCCACACTGGCGGTAGGCAGATTGTGAGATGAATCTGCATATAAGTTCAGTGATAGTGTAAAAAAATGCTGCAAACTGTCATAACCTGTTCATTGTAGCCAAGTGCCCGGCCACACACACCTTACAAAATATGTTTACTTTAGAATTTGTAAATTTCCTGGCCTGCTCAGTAAATAGTAAATCAGCATTGTCCCTTTGTTCATTCCCCATATATTGAGCAACTTGGTAACAAATATAAATGTTCTTTTACTCAAAATTGCTAAAAACAAATGTATATAACAATATCATAAATAAAAAGTCTTTAGAAAAAAAACTCTTGTTGTGCTTCTTTTAATTCACCCAGATACTATAGTGCTTGTCCACACCACTGTACACCACGACCACCAGCTGTGTCCTCACTTAGGAAGAAAGAAATTACATGACATGTGAAAACACACGCCATGGCTCCACTGGTGGTCCTTTCCTGGTGCTTCCTATGCATGATGCTGTCATCGAGTTAGCTCCATCCCCATACACGCTTTGTCACAGGGTCATGTGACTTCATTAGGGAGAATTACCCCCGGATGTATATGCAAAGGCTATAGCATATTATGGATTTAACCTGCAAGAGACCATTCCATTTTTTTCCTTTTTTTTTGTGTTTGCTACTCCGTTAACTAAAAGAGATGATGATCAGGTCACCAGGCTGGCTGTGCTTTCTGTCATGGCTGTGTAAATCTCAGGGCTGCATGGACAAAATGCAGATCCCTTGGCAGGGAAAACAGCTCCCGTATATGTAGCAAAGTCTTTAACCTCTTCCAGCCTAATGAGGACCTTCAGCGCAAAAGACAGCTGACACCATTCAATATGTATTCGGTTGTGAGGCATAGTGGGTGTAAAGGTGGTAAAAGTCATTGGGCGCCAGGCACTTCTTGGATGCAAAAGGTTTAATTTCTTTTATATTTTGAAGGGAAAGAGGGTTAGGCCCAGGACACCCTTAAGTAGTTGCAATTTCAATTAACAGACTCCGAGACTTCGATAGAAGGACAGTCACGCAGGGAAAGGCCCCAGCAAGACGCCACATCTGCATGCGCAGGAATGCTGTCTCCTATGGCAACAGTACTTAAAAGGTTCCTACCTATGGCAACAGTACTTAACAGTTCCTAACACAAAGTTCAACAGTTCACTCAGCTGTACTACAACTTCTACTTGTAGTTCTTCAGCTCCTTGAGCTCCTAGTCTTTCATTGGACTCTCGGATTCACTGACTCTCGAGGCTTTAGCGGTGGTATATCCCTCAAGCGTCACCCACGCTTCCCTGCTGGGTCCCCCTAGCTTGGCACCCCAGGCCACGCCAGGGCAGTAGGGGGAATCTGTGCTGCACAGGGTGATTAGGGTGTGCCTGGGCAAACCTGGCACACCCTTTGCGCACGCCTATGCCCATAATCTGGCCTTGAGTTCCCCTTCTCCCCTTCTAGTAGCACCAAGTACCCGGCCACCAAGTGGTAGAAGAGAAAAGTGCAACAAGGCCAAACTTAGGGGGAAATCAGAAGATCTCCATCAATCGACCAAGATAACTACTCCTGGCAAGTAAATTTGTGAGGAGCTCCCTGACTAAACCCCAGGGTGCTACACATATTATGTATATTTCAGCGGTGTATTAGATATTTGCCTGGAGTTTACATTTCATTTTTAATCTGCAAAAGTTCTTTCCTTTCAAAAGTCTTTCTCTCTTTTCATGTTTAAAATCCAAGCTGATTTATTTATTCAGTAGTTGTCTCTATAAGGAACATTTTAATTTACTGGCAGCGTTGACAGAAGAAAATGTAGGGCCCAGTTTTTATCCTTTCAGATCTGCGTCTCATTAAAACCTGCTGAGATGTGAACACACTGCAGCCTTTCTTTATCTCTCGCAGTTCATAAATCTCTTCAGTTCTCCAGCCTTTTGTGTGAAATCTCTTTATTTTCTTGTGGATAGAATGACCCTGGCACATCATTCATAGATGACAGTTCATCTTCTGAAATGTAACCCTTCTGGTTCATTGTCCTTTCTGTAAGACCAATAGAGCCCCTACAGTAAACCAGTGCAGAAGACGTGCAAAGAAGAGAAACCTAGGGCAACCAATCAGAAATTGCCATAGCTTATTTGAGTAACGTTACACCTGATTGGTTGCTTTGGCTGAGCACATTTCACACATGCTCATTTAATCTGGTCATACACTGTTTTTTTTGTTCAGGGGACTGAATGAATGACAAAACTAACATATGTCCCGGTGGGGAAAATGCCCCCATCCGCCTTGCTTGTGTGGCTGGGGGACGTTCCCTCCATCGGGACATTGTATTTTGACAGTGGCACCTACCAAAGAAAAGATTTCTAGCAACTCCCTTTTTTTGAGCACGGACGGGATAACATTGATCGAAATGTATCTGGTTCCTCCTGAACCAGTTTCATCCAGGCTAAAAGTGATTGAAAAGTCTTGTTTTTTTCCCTATAAAAAAAAGTTATACCGTATATACTCGAGTATAAGCTGACGCGAATATAAGCTGTTAGCGAAATCTGGCTGTTTGCAGAGCATACAGACAGATATCGTGTCTCTAATAGTAACACATTTCGTCTTAGTGAAATAATCTATCTTTAAACGAAATAAGCTCACTCACCATTCATTCCCTGCCATTCATTCAGTAACAGACCATCACACCATGCTTGTTTTCATTTCGACATCCCATCCATCACTCTCTTGCCGACGCCCTCACAGGCTGTTTTATTAAAAACCCAGCAGGAAGTGATGTCACAACATGTGATCTCCTCCATAGGAAGTGAGCTCACAGGGTGTGAGCTCCACCCAGCAGATGCCCATATATGGATTTGACAACACAGGATGTCATAATACATGATAACCCTTCTGACAGGGATTCAGTACAGTAATATAACAAAAACAATACAGCAATAATACAACAACAATACAGCAATAATACAATAACAATAGGATACAGTTCCTGATGAGAGGAGCTTATCTGCAATGGTATTCTTATGCCACCATATTTATGTTGATCAGACACAGAGACGACAAAAGCACACATCCGCTAAACCGATAATGTGCCTGCAGAGTGGACGCACCCGGCAGGCGAATATCTGTCCATGACACAGGGGCCCTTTCGCCGGCCGACACCCCCACTCCACAAACACCCTTCTCCAAATCAGGAAGTGTATCTCAACCAGTCTCAGACTGCCCCAGTCAGCTCTATAAAAGCGGGTTGCGGAAGTACTAAGACTGGGTGCCATTATGACAAATATATTAAATACATCTTCAAATTTCCACAACAAAGCCGAGGCACCTAATTTTACCACAAAAAAACTGGGAAAACGTATTGACTCAAGTATAAGCCTAGGGTGTCCATCTGCATGCCTCACTGTGCCTCACTTTGCCCCACTGTGTCCATGTGCATGCCCAACTGTGCCCATGACTAGACTAACGTTTAACATGGGAGTCTATGGAAGGGGTGCCTGGCTTTGAAAAATCTGTGCTCCCCAGCCGTAGGTTGCCCAGACAACAAACTGCACACTTGTAGAGGAGAAATTGGGCTACATGTGTGCCAAGTTCCGGGTCCAGGGGACCTATGACCGGCCGGTACCGGGTCCCCCAAATCACCCGAGAAATAACCGTTTAACATGAGAGTCTATGGAAGGGGTGCCCGGCTTTGAAAAATCGGTGCTCCCCGGCTGTAGGTCCCCCGGACAACAAACTTTGCACACTTATAGAGGAAGAGTGGGACTACATGTGTGCCAAGTTTGGTACCAGGTCCCCAAAGTCCGGGAGATCAGGCGCAAAAAGGTGACTCGAGTATAAGCCGAGGGGGGCATTTTCAGCACAAAAAAATGTGCTTAAAAACTCAGCTTATACTCGAGTATATACGGTACTTACCTGCCCTGTTGCAGTGGATTTGCACAGAGCAGTCTGGATCCTCCTCTTCTCGTGTCCCTTTTCGGTGCTCCTGGCCCCTCCCTCCTGTTCAGTGCCCCCACAGCAAGCAGCTGTCTCTTTCGGCAGGCAGTACCGCTTCCAAATGCGACCCAATCGAGTGCTTGGGCCATATCACCACCACATGCACTAGTTGTGGTTCCGACTTTTCAGGGTTCAAACAGGTGCTGAGAAGGTGACGTATTGTCTTTCAGCTGACGGGTTAATTTCCCTCCACAGATCACTTTTCAGAGAGATGGCAACTGCCGACAGTGACATGTCACATTGAAGATTAAAGTTGAGAAGCAGGGGGATGGGGCGTTCTGCTGTCGGAAATTACATCTTACATTAAGTGAGAAGCGGTGGGTGCTGACTTCTTACCTATTCTCCCATGCAGCCAGCGAGTTGAGAAGCGGGGTGAGGGGCCGGAAATTACTTCTCACCAGGCGGGGTCTCTAGTAATTTGAGTGGCCCTCCGCAGCTTTGCCAAGTTTTTTTTTTAAATCATTCATCCTAATAGACCAGAGGTCCCTAAACTTTCTAAAGAAGGGCCAGCTTACTGTCCTTTAGACTTTAGGGGGGTGGACTGTGCCCAGTGGGAGTAAACAATGCCCGATCTTTGGTATTAGGGGGAGAAATAGTTGGTGTCGGTGGGAGGAATAGCACCCCGTTTTTGGTGTCAGTGGAAGGAATTCTGCCCCATTGTTGCTGTCGCTGGCAGGAAAAGTGTCCCATCATTGGTGTCAGTGGCAGGAATATTGCCTCAAGGGCCAGATAAAGGCAAGTAAAGGGCCGCATCCGGCCCCAGAGCCACAATTTGGAGACCACTGTAATAAAGGGTTTAGGTCAAAACAGGTTTACTTTAAGATTGCTCCCCCTTCCTTCCCCCCTCCCACAACTTTTTTTGTAATCAATCATGGTATCGTATCAGAAGGTTTATAGTATCCATGAAACCAAGTATCCGATGTGTTACATTTATTCAGATAAGACAATTGGTTTGCCAAGTCAAAAGAACTGTGCTGAATATCAGGAAAAGAACAGTATTTACACCGCTGATTGTTCACATGGTGATGCTATGGCTTTCTCCCACATCTCTGATTATTTGCACAATTTCTTAGTTTTTATTAGTATATCTCCTATACAGCAATCCTATGAAGGTTTAAAAATATGTTATCCAATGGCGCCATCTTGTGTTATTTTAGCAGTACTACATTTAGTATTTTCTTTTATGTAGCCAGATTCAGATAGACTAGCTTAATTTTGAAGCAGCGTAGCGTATCGCATATGCGCTACGCCGCCGTAAGTCAGAGAGGCAAGTGCTGTATTCACAAAGCACTTGCCTTCTAAGTTACGGCGGCGTAGCGTAAATGGGCCGGCGTAAGCGCGCCTAATTCAAATGAGGAACAGGGGGGCGTGTTTTATGTTAATGACTCGTGACCCGACGTGATTGACGTTTTTTTTTTTTTTTTTTTTTTTAAAGTGTATTTTGTGCGTGTACTCGAGAGAGGAGCCGGACTGCAGGAGTTGGGAGTAGGCAGGCCTCCCCCAGAGGCAATCTGCCATCTTTCTCCATGCCCCGGGTGGCAATGGCGGGTGTGTGAGGGGGTCCTCCCACACAGCCCGCCCTACCTGCTCCGCTTTGAAGCCCAACGGGGCAGAGGGACTCCCTATAAGGGAGTGAGAGGATTAGCCCGCTCAACCAGCCCCATTAGTCCTTCGCCTCTCTTTTAGAGACCGCGTGGTCAAAGTGCGTGTGTTAACCCAATTTAGAGTGCGTGTGTAGGTGTGGTGGTTTTTGTGGGAGGGGGGTGGGCGTACTAAGCACAGGCTTACCTTGCATAGCACACCCACCGGGAGCCGGGCTGAGACCACCAAACTCAATTCACATGAAGCCGAGACCGTGACTGATTGACGTTTTTAACGAAACGGCGCATGCGCCATCTGTGGACATATCCCAGTGTGCATTGCTCCAAAGTACGCGGCAAGCACGTATTGTTTTCGACGTGAATTCCGTCCAGCCCTATTCGCGTACGACTTACGCAAACGACGTAAAAAGATAGGCTTGTTACGACGTCCATACCTTGCATGGGCTGCGCCACCTAGGGAGCAGCTTTATCTTTACGCCGGCCTATCTCTTATGTAAACGGCGTAACTAACTGCGACGGGCGCACGTACGTTCGTGAATCGGCGTATCTTGCTCATTTGCATATTCGACGCGGAAAACAACGGAAGCGCCACCTAGCGCCCAGCATAAATATGCACCCTAAGATACGACGGCGTAGGAGACTTACGCCGCTCGTATCTTAGCCTAATTTAAGCGGATCTGGTTTCCAGAATATGCTTAAATTTACGACGGCGTAGATTCAGAGTTACGACGGCGCATCTACTGATATGCCGCCGTAACTCTCTCCGAATCTAGCTAATAGTGATTACAACTTTACATTGAGCCTTTCCTTGTATTTCTTGTTTGTATGCACTATATTACCAAAAGTATTGGGACGTCTATCTTACAGTAGTACACAAACTTATAATTTTCCTTCCACTTCACAATTATGTGCCACTTTGTGTTGGTCTATCACATAATATCCCAATAGAGTACATTTAAGTTTTTGGTTGTAACATCACAAAATGTGGAAAATGTCAAGGGGTATGAAAACTTTTTCAAGGCACTGTGTGTGAATATATATATATATATATATAATTTATAAATATATAATATATATTTTCTTTTTTTTTTCCTACTGACATATTGAAGATAAACATTTTCAGCCCTTATTATGGTACACTCCATGTCTCTGTCATTTACTTATAAGAGGCAGGATTATTTTTAGTATCAAACTCTACCATACAGCCTTAAAAAAAAAGGGGGGGGGGGGGTTTGGGAAAATGTATTTATTTGTTTTAAAAAAAAAAAAACGAGATAACCAGAGTAGCTACAGGTAAGGCTTATTATAAGCACGGAATCAGCTAAAGCAGCCCCAAGGGTGGCGTGTCATCCGCATGGAACTTCCCCTTTAAAGTGCCGTTGTACGTGTTGTACGTCACCGCGCTTTGCTAGAGCATTTTTTAAAAACGATGGTGTGTGGGCAACGTCGTTTTAATGATGAAGTTGGAAAAACGTCGTTTTTTCTACATGCCGAAAACGTCTTTTTTTTTAATGCCGAAAAATGATCGTGTGTACGCGGCATTAGAGTTTCCTCTCTTCTCTTTTATACTCAGTTGTGACATGACGCTACTCTTATATCAAGACATCGCTTGTATATCAAGGCAAACTTTATTAAAACATTTTGCTTGTCTTATAAAACGCTCTCAAACCAAGTTACTCTCAAACCAAGGTTCTACTGTATCTCCTATTTAGCAATCTTATGAAGGTTTGAAAATATGTAAATATGTTATCCAATGGCGCCATCTTGTGTTATTTTAGCAGTACTACAGTTACTATTTCCTTTTATAGTGGTTACAACTTTACATTGAGCCTTTCCTTGTAATTCTTGTTTATAGATCTCCTCTTTTACAATGTTTATAAAAAATAGATATGTTAATAAATAGCTTTATCTGAAAAACCAACAACGTTATGTCTATCTATCTATCTACCTTCTATTGACATATTGAAAATAAACAACTGTCTGTCATTTACTCATAACAGGCAGCATTCTTCTTAGTAGAAAACACTACCACACATCCTTGAAAGGGTGGAAAATAATGGTTTGTATTCATTTGTTTTTACATTTTTATCATTGATATCTTGAATGGAGTAGTTCAGAGAAAAAAAGTATTTGCTTTGGCTCATATGTTTTAAACTTTCAGCTTGAGATACAGGTTATAATAAAGCAAGCGACAGCCAGGTAACTAGTATTAGAACTAGTATTCCTAGATGGAATCAGCAATGGCAACTCCTTTAGGCTGGGCAAACACATGCGGCTCACAGCAGGGGTCCGGTCCGTCCTGGTTCACTGTTTCAGGTCTGATTTCAGCACATATTTGTGGCTGGATTTGGACCTGAAATGGACCAAACGAAGCACAGGGCTCCTGTGCAAATTCGCACTGGAGCCGCAGCGAAGATGTGGGAACCGGCTCCATAGAGAGACAGTCAAAATCTCTTGCTATTGCGAATTGGATGCAGACAATACTGTATGTCACTTTTCAAGTGAAAGGCAGATGATTTATTGCTGGGACCGCCCCACTGCCTAGTAACCAATTACCCGCTTAACTCGAAAAGTCCCGCCCTTTGTTTGGACCTGTCACGCTTCATGTCTTGTGTGACTAATGTAGCAGAGGGGAGGGGGAAGTGCTGCGGAGAGGAAGTGCTGCAATCTTAAAAAAGGGACAGTCCATGCCAGGTAAATCGCCTTGGCGGTCCGTATGCGGCCCGCGGGTCGTAGTTTGAGGACCCCTGCATTAAAGCAAATATTTGAAAAACTTCAGAGAAACCATGAGAGTATATAGCACACACCAGGAATGCCAGTCCCTACTATTGTCATGCTGCCCAGATCTGCCTTCAATATTCTTTGCAAAAAAAAAAAAACTTTCTGAAAGTCAGTATTTTCATGGGGTTGGGGTTAGGGTTAGGGGTTAGGCACACCCCTCCCCCCACCTGTTAGCTCTTAGGTCTAGGGAGCGGGACTGGGTGGAGTTACCCATACACACCAGAATTTTGACAGGGCCCAGCAGCAGACTGGGGCAACAAGGGAGCAGGTAAATGTTCTTTACATGTATTAGGCTCATCAGGCTCATTCAGACAGGTTATCAGACACATTGGAGCTGTGTCCAGGCAGACCATACAAGTGGATGCAGATTCAGCAGCTGCAAGGAAACCATCCCATGTCAAAATTTTACATACAGGAAGGAGCAGGCGCACGGATCCGAACACACAGGGGTCAAGCTTGTAAAGGCAAATAGACTGTACACTCTGCAAGTGCAGTTGCTCCAGAGCTTAGTAAATGAGGGGAAGCTCTGCTGACTTCCCTCATCCAATCACATGCCAGCAGAAATATATTTTTTTTCTTGTGTGTGATTGGGTATTCTTTGCAAAAAGAAAGCTTTATCACATTTCATCTCACTTTCCCATAGACTTCTATTAGAAATCATGGGGTTATGGTGCTCATTAAACAATACATAGGGAGCGTTTTGTAGTAAAGGTTGAGACTTGCATTTAAGCTTGGCGACCTTTTTTATTTTGGTATATCGATCATCTTGTAGGTGACATCTGTCCTTATATTGTTTTTATGATCAATCACATTATTGAATTGCTCAGATTGGAACAGGTTTACTTTAAAATTGCGCCCCCTTCCTTCCCCAACTTTTTTTTATAATCGATCTTGTTATTCTATAGAAGGTTTACAGTATCCATGAAACCAAGTATCTGATGTGTTACATTTATTCAGACAAGACAATTGGTTTGCCAAGTCAAAAGAACTGTGCTGCATATCAGGAAAAGAACAGTATTTACACCTAATTGTTCACATGGTGATGCTATGGCTTTTTTTCCCACATAAGTAAAAAATTTAGTGCATCGCAAATAAAACATTAAATATAGCAATAAATCAATAAATCAATTATGTAGAGTCCATAAAGTGCAAAGTGATAAGGTGCTCCAAAGAAAAAATGGTGATAAATAGTGCAGAAATCTTCAACAGATCCGTGACCCACAGGACAGGATTATCCTCCACCAAGGCTAAAGGGTGGCCTCTCACCTCAATAATTCGACCTGTGGCTAGGTAAAAAGGCAAGAAGCAAATCCTCCAAAGAAAAGTAATCAGCTTTACATGGGCTCAACTCCAAAGAATCCACCAGATGGAACCAGCAGGCAATAAGCAAGGCAACACTCTCCCATAAAGCATTTAAATGGACCGAGAAGGGAGTAAGAAAAACAATTCTAAGTGCTCACTGCTTAAAAACGTTTAATATAAGTAAAACATAAGGTATAAAACTCACATTGTCCTGCACTCATGAACCGAGAGCAGGTATAACAGCAGATTCCGGAGCGGAGCGTCCGGATCAATATAAACAGCTTGTGAGGTCTCTGTGAGGCAAACGCGGGTGACGTCAACGTAGCTCCTCCCCCTCGTATGCGTTACGTCCCAATGTGGGCGGGACTTCATCAGCGTGGGGCGCCCCACGCTGATGAAGTCCCGCCCACTTTGGGACGTAACGCGTACGAGGGGGAGGAGCTACGTTGACGTCACCCGCGTTTGCCTCACAGAGACCTCACAAGCTGTTTATATTGATCCAGGAGGTTCCGCTGCGGAATCTGCTGTTATACCTGCTCTCGGTTCATGAGTGCAGGACAATGTGAGTTTTATACCTTATGTTTTACTTATATTAAACGTTTTTAAGCAGTGAGCACTTAGAATTGTTTTTCTTACTCCCTTCTCGGTCCATTTAAATGCTTTATGGGAGAGTGTTGCCTTGCTTATTGCCTGCTGGTTCCATCTGGTGGATTCTTTGGAGTTGAGCCCATGTAAAGCTGATTACTTTTCTTTGGAGGATTTGCTTCTTGCCTTTTGACCTAGCCACAGGTCGAATTATTGAGGTGAGAGGCCACCCTTTAGCCTTGGTGGAGGATAATCCTGTCCTGTGGGTCACGGATCTGTTGAAGATTTCTGCACTATTTATCACCATTGTTTATTTGGAGCACCTTATCACTTTGCACTTTATGGACTCTACATAATTGATTTATTGATTTATTGCTATATTTAATGTTTTATTTGCGCTGCACTAAATTTTTTACTTATTCACTTTGAGATATTTTTTGAGTTATATCTGCAGTGCTGGCTTGCAATTTAGTTTAATTTGTACTTATTTTCCAGCGCTGAATCACTTTTTATTTATTTTTTTCCCACATCTCTGATAATTTTTACTAAACTTCTTAGTTTTTATTAGTATATCTCCTATTCAAAAATCTTATGAAGGTTTGAAAATATGTTATCCAATGGCGCCATCTTGTGTTGTTTTAGTAGTACTACATTTTGTATTTCCTTTTATAGCGATTACAACTTTACATTGAGCCTTTCCTATACTGTATATCTCTTCTGTTACTATTTTTTTTTTTTAAGGAAAAACTAGATGTAGAAAAAAAAAATTATACTTGTATATGTTTGTCTAAATCTGTGAGGGCCAGATTCACATAGGGAGCGCGTATTTGTGAGCGGGCGTAACGTATCCTATTTACCCTACGCCTCCACAACTTTGACAGGAAGGGGAATATTCCCAAAGCAAAGTTGCGGCGGCGTAGCGTAAATAGGCCGGCGTAAGCCCGCCTAATTCAAATATGGAACATGTGGGCGTGTTTTATGTTAATTTATTGTGACCCCACGTAAATGACGCTTTTTACGAACGGCGCATACGCGGTCCGTGAAAGTATCCCAGTGCACATACTCCAAATTAACCCGCAAAGAGCCAATGCTTTCGACGCTGGCCCGACGTCCATACTTAACATTGGCTGCGCCTCATATAGCAGGGGTAACTTTACGCCGGAAAAAGCCTAACGTAAATGGCATATCTGTACTGCGACGGCCAGGCGTACGTTCGTGAATTGGCGTATCTAGCTGATTTACATATTCTAGGCGTAAATCAGCGTACACGCCCCTAGCGGCCAGCGTAAATATGCAGTTAAGATACGACGGCGTAGGCGACTTACGCTGGTCGTATCTTAGCAAAATTCTGGCGTATCTGATTCTTTGAATCAGGTGCCAAGATACGACGCCTCAGACTCAGAGATACGACGGCGTATCTGGAGATACGCCGTCGTATCTCCTACGTGAATCTGGGCCTATATGTTCATACTTTTCAAAAGTATTCCATAATTACAGTTTTGGGCTCACAAGCTTAAGCCCTTCTTAAGATCGGAACAGATCTAAATTACATAGTACATCAAATTTCTTAAATATAATTCAAAACATTTAGAATCAATTATTCAATTATCCATTAACTATAGTGACTTCCATTAGTGGTTATTTTTTTCTACTAGTATAGAAATGGTTAACGAGACAGGTGCCTCCCCTGACATCTCTCCCGAAGCCTCCAGTTATTTGCCTATCCTCAAAAAAATACAAATTTATCAAAACCTTGTAAATATAAGGACCCCTAAAGTTACTACTATACATAAATACACACATATATATCAACATTTATCAGTCCACTTTGTATAATAATCTCTGACTGGGAAAGATCTCTAAACATTGCACTTCACCATTTGATAATTGATCATACAAAAAGATACAGGTCAAAATCTGTGTTTGACCCTCTGGGGTGTAGAATATTCATAAAATTGATCCACTGTACCTCACGTTTCCTTAACAATAATTCACGATTGCCACACCTCCTGTTCTTGTTGATCCCATCAATTACCATCAATTTTAATTGGGGGGTCCCAAAGTTTTTTCTCCACAAAGTGTCTTGCGGGTGAGAGACACATTTCCCCCTCATCCTGGAGTTACATTATATACACGCCAAGCATGGATATGAACCTGTATTCATAGGTCCTAAAAGAGTAGTGACAGGGTTAGGTAGTTCAGGATGTGATGTACATAATTTTACATAATAATATGTAATACTAGCAGCTGACAGTAGAAGGCAGCAGATTCCTACAAAACCTCAAATAAATACATCTGAAGCCCACAGCAACACTCACTAAAGCCAGGACCAAATCTAAACCATTTTATCTGGATGTGCAGTAAAAAAAAAAAAAGTCAGAAGCATAATGTCAATAGGTGACACAGATGCTTGGAACCAGTATTTCCTGTTCACTTGTCATGCTCTTGTACCACGAGTCACAAACTGGAAGTAATGTCTAACAGGTAGTGCAGGGATGGTTCAGGAGAGAACAGGAAGTGCTAGTATGTATTACAGTAGGCTGTCATCAGATTAGGATGAATAAACAGAACCTGGGCCGCTTTGCATTAGGAGTTCTCATCAGAGTCGCCCCTTACATCGGCTCCCTATGTAAGTCTTCCCTTACATTAAGGTCCTCATCTGAGTGCCCCCTTACATTAGTTGTTCCCATCAGAGCCCCCCTTACATCAATTGCCCCCATCAGAGTGACCCTTACATCAAATGTCCCCATTAGAGTCCTCCTGCACATGGATCAGTGCATATTCTCTTATGCCTTGTATACACGGTCGGACTTTTGACCATGCAAAAGTCTGCTGTGAGGGAGGGCTGTGTTGGCACGGGCAGTGGAAAGGGGCATCTGCAGCCAGGGCTGTCAGTGCCTGAAGAGGTGGTACTGGGAGCAGTAGCCACAGATAAGACAGCTAGCACCAAAGACTTCTATTTTCGCAACACCATAGGGGCCCGTGGTCCCTGCCTGCAAAGGGCATTCTGCTGAGATCCAGCTGAGTCTGTGTTGGATTTAAATCCTGTGTTAGCTGGTCCTTGGAGTTGGGAGACAACCACATTAACCAGCGGCCCCTACAGGGGTAGTGCTACATGTGCATGTGTGGGAGTGACGTCATCATGACTCTGGTCACTCATACAGCCGGTGCCCGAAAATCCAGATGGAAGACCAAGGGACGATGGAAGCCCTGTCAGTGGCTTTTGGGCTTCGTTCTAAGGTAAGTATTTCATCATTTGCTAGTATGCGATGCATACTAGCACATTATGCCATTGCCTTGCAGGGAAACATTTTTCTCTATAGGCTGCGGTTTACTACCACTTTAAAGGGTGCTAACCCCTGCCCTTACATATGACCCCAGAAGTGGGTTGGATCACCCAGTTGAACAAAAATAAAACGTATTCTGGACTTTTACCAGTGGAGTTGTACTTTTATCCTTCGATCTTCTTCCACAATTCTAAACTTGGCAGATATCATTTTTGGGAGATGGTTGTAGGGTGGGTAAATCTGCCGCTAAGGGACTGCTTAGTTTTGTCACTGTAGTGACCCCTTTTCCTTCTTTACTGGGAACATGCTTGGCACAGCTATACTTACAATCAGTGGCGGAGCGTCCATAGAGTGTGCAGGAGCGCCTCCCCCTTTCTCCTGCACCGCTCTATCACCAATAGATAGATTCATGCATTGCATGATTCTATCTATAGTCGCCACTGCCGCCCACTATTCAGGTGTCCGGCCCCTTATTCTGATTAGAGCTGTGGGCTCTAATAGGCTTTCAAATTGGGAAAAGAGCGGGAGCAATGCTGTGCGTTCGCTGTTTACACAGTGTTGTGTTAGAGAAGCTAATAAATCGCTTTCCTAACACTGACCCGCTCGGGTCTGGTTACCCTGTCACCTGATAGGCTGAAGCAACAGACCCATCAATTGCCGCTACTGTACCCCATCAAATGCTGCCCATGTGCCCCCCGCCCGGCACTTAACTGTCTCGGCACTGTCCTCCATGCTCAGAGTCCTCATGTCTTCTCCCATCCTCTTCCGGTCATCTCTGCTATGATTGGACGCCTGATAGGTGTCCAATCAAAGTAGAGATTACGGGAAGAGGACAGGAGAAGACATGAGGACTCGGAGCATGGAGGACAGTGCCGAGACAGGTAAGTGCCAGGCGGGGGGGGGGGGGGGGCACACTGGCAGCATTTGATGGGGTACAGTAGCGGCAATTGATGGGGCACACTGGCAGAAATTGATTGGGCACAGTGGTGGCAATTGATGGGCACAGTGGTGGCAATTGATGGGCACACTAGCAGCAATTGATGGGTACAGTAGCTGCGTTTGATGGCACAGTTGCGGCAATTTATGGTTACAGTGGCTGCGTTTGATGGGCACAGTGGCTGTGCTTGATGGGTTGTTTTTTTTCAGTTTGTTTGCACCCCTTCAAAAATCTTGAGCACCAGCCGCCACTGCTTACGATAAGCAAAGGAAAACACATATACATGCATGTATAACTGTATTGCCCTCAGGCAGTGTAGGGAATTCGTAACTTGAAATGGAATAAGATTTTGGAAGACAGCTAGATCTGCAACATTTAATTCTGAAGCAATTCAATTACAGAATAAAAATAAAAAAATCAATACAATTATGAGAAGTAATACAATGCATGAATGAAAATATGCCATTAACTTAATTGCATGTCTATAAAAAAGACTCAAAGTGAATTTTGATCGCTAAAATGTAATGCGATATATTCCTTAACCATTGCCATGGGACTTATTTCCTTCCTGAATTTATGGTTTTAAAGAGAGATTTGGCCCATTTTAAAGATCATTCGTTTATAATCCCCATTTCCCTTTCAGGGGCCATTGCTAAACATAGAGTAAAATGAAATTGCTTTTATAAAATGTAAATATCTGTAAGGAAGTGTTCCACTTCAGCTGTTCCACAAGCTTTTTTTAATCGTTTGTTAAGTGCCTAACTCCATATTTTTTTTGTTAGTTAGGATAGAATGAGGAAGAGTTTAGCAGGTTTAATTTCTGTCTGTGACCCCACTATGAAGATTTTATCTCATTTCCTGTCCCTTTGGCACAAGACTAGGAAATGAGGGGTGCGGCTTTTACCAGGACAAGAAGGGACAGAGAGAAATAAAAGATTTTCCGTAGTATAAACCCTTCATCACTCTCAAATCCTATCATTTTGTGTCCTGAAAGCTCGCCAATAGGGACACAGAGAGCAAAAAAAAAACAAGAATCTTACCTTTCCTCACAAAAATGGAAAATTATATCAAATACTTTCTGTAATTTTCCTTTTTTGACACCAATGGCACCATAGATTTGATATGATTCACCTACAGGACCTATTTAAATCTATAAAAGAATAGCTAGAGCAACCTCCCTCATTCTCTGTAAAAATAACAAGATCAAAAAAGGGAAGAGTTGGGACCCGACGAGCTGGCCAGCAAAAGAGAGAGTACAGTATAGACTGCTGAACTCCTATAGTGGCATAACTTTTCCTAGTAATGGTTGCTCCAATATAGAGTTTGCTCTCAATGCCTATTATTTTCTGCAGTATATTTATTGCTTCCGTTCACCAATTTGCATATATTTCTTCCTATTGTTTAACTATTTGTTGTGTCCTTACTGTTGTTCATACCTCTTTAGCCATTGGGGTAGTAAATATATATCTGCAACAAATATTCCCCACCCAGCAGGTGTGTCAGGGTATGTGGTGCTATTTACGGAGTGGTGGGCATAGAAACTGTGGACCCGAGAAACATCGGCTCCTTTGGGGGTAAGCCAAATAAAAATGTTTGCATTTTAATTATTTAACAGATTGGGCATGGATGAAAATCTAGCAGTTGACTGAATGATGCAAGAAACCATTACTCTAATAAATAAAAAATAAATAAATGTTATTGTATTTTTATTGTATCGAATTATTTTTTAATTGTGTTTTCATTGTGTTAACAATTCTTACTTTGATTGTGGGATCGGTTAGCTCAGGGCAAAGGGGCGAAAGGATAAGTGTACTTTGTTCCTTCAATCCAGGGGCATTGAATTAAAATTCACAGAGGTCTAGACAGTATAAATGTCTTCCAGCAGAGGTCCATATCTCATGTTTGTGATTTGACTCCTTTACAGCAGTGTCCCCCCCCCCCCCACATTGCAGTTAACCTCTTTTATATCTTGGTCCTCTTCCCCCTTTTCATCAGTGTCCTCAGCCCCCCCTTTATATCACAATCCCCCCTCTTTACCCCAATGCCCCCTGTAGCGCTTCCCCTGTAAGGCCCACTGGAGTTTCGGGTCTTCCCCTACACACACAGCCAGGCAATATACATTTTTCAGCTTTCATACAGACTCAAGAATCATTCCAGGGTATTTTTGTGTTTCGTTTTTTTGTTTGTTTAGGGGTTTAACTTGGATGGGCAATTGAATCATGGGATGCCCAGAACTGTAGAACTTGAATGTAACCTTGAGGACTTGCTAATCTCTCTGGCTGCTAGATTTTAACCTCAGAAATGCTGTCCTCCCGTGGAATTGCTGGCACAGCAAAACTAATAAAAATAAATCTAACTGATGAATGCAGGTGCTACTCCTTAGAGAATTGCTCATGCATCTTGCTGCTTTGAACCCAAGATAGAGGGGTAGGATGGCTTTGATGGCTATGGACTAGCATTAAGCGGTCCCTTGGCTATGGACATGCAAAATATTGCACAGTGTTGCCCCCTCTATCCAGGTTTGGGGTGGGGTGAAAAGAATTTACTCACTCTGTTCAGGGGTCAAGTCCTGGGGAAAAAGTGTGGGAACTCCCACCCAAGATCCACTCCCCCACCAAAAATGATACGCTCATATGCATAATTACTAAACCACAACTTTAACCAAGTTCTTTCTAAATCCCACGATAACTCGCGGCAGACCTCCGCAATGTCTCCTGGGAACAATGACAAAAGCTCCCAGGAGACATTGCGGCATCGAGGAAGTGACGGAATACCCGCACATTACCCGATGAATCCATATACAGGAAGCGGCCAGTAACATAAAGGATTACTAAGGTTCGCCTGCCCCTGACAGTGACTCGAGCTGGGCATCGCCGCATAGTGAAGGATTGGCTCGGGTGGCTCGGCTGCTCAAGTCCTGCAAAGGGAACTGCGTTCCTGCTGTAAAAAAAAGTGCAGGAACTCCGTTCCCACGCGTTCCCGCAGGACTTGAGCCCTGACTCTGTCCCTCTTTGGTGAATCCTGAGGTCCAAGAGGCTGCTGCACAGGCTTCCTGCTGCTATACAGGGCAACATCTTGACTGTCAGGATTGCTGCAGCTATGCTTAGCTGAGTCTGGAAAAGGAGTGAGACTTCAGCTGCTCATTTTTTCTTCCACAGTCTCTCTCCTGTCCTTCCTTCTGCCCAGAGGCAGATCCCTCCAGCCCAGGGGTCCCCTCCAAGCAACAGCACTTACTGCTAGGCTCCTGAACATTTATGGCCTATCTCCCCACCTTCTGGGCCTTGCCAACCCAGGGATTGGTGAAAACTCCATAAATATTCAGGCTTTAGCCCCTGTTCCTCCACCCTCTAAGTTCCAGAACTATCCAGCAGGTTCTAGAAGCCAGGAGGAGGTACCAGAGACCCAGCCCTTGGAGCTCTACACAGCTAACACATACAAATTAACCCCAGCTCCTCTGCCTACAGAGGAGGAAACCAAATGTACCTACTCTGTACACTGAGGGTGCTACACCCCTTTACATCACAGCTCTCCCTTTAAATCACAACCCCCCTTTTACATCCAAGCACTCCCTTTACATGACTGTTCCCCTTTACAGCAACATTTCCCCTCTACACTATTACTTTTCTGGGGACAACCAAAAATGTTGGATTTTCTTTTACTTTCAATAATAATGGTAAACAGGATAACAATGAAAATTGATGGAGGTTCTAATCCCCCTCCACTCTATCCAAAACTAAAGTAAAATATTTGCCTTTAATTATACTTTAACCACTTGCTTACTGGGCACATAAACCCCATTCGTGCCCAGGCGAAATTTGCGCGGTCGTGCGACGTGGCTCCCAAACAAAATTGGCATCCTTTTTTCCCCACAAATAGAGCTTTATTTTGGTGGTATTTGATCACATCTGCGGTTTTTATTTTTTGCGCTATAAACAAAAAAAGAGCGACAATTTAAAAAGAAATATATATTTTTTACTTGTTGCTATAATAAATATCCCATTTTTTTTTTTAAAACTTTTTTTTTTCTCAGTTAAGGCCGATACGTATTTTTTGACGTATTTTTGTAAAAAAAAAAAAAAAAAAAAAAAATAAGCGACTGGTTTGCGCAAAAGTTATAGCGCCTACAAAGATTTTTTTTTACTTGTAATGGCGGCGATTTGCATTTTTTTTGTCAGGGCTGCGATATTGCAGCGGACGTATCGCACACTTTTGACACAATTTTGTGACCATTCACATTTATACAGCGATCAGTGCTATAAAAATGCACTAATTACTGTATAAATGTGACTGGCAGGGAAGGGGTTAACACTAGGGGGTGAGGAAGGGGTTAAATGTATTCCCTCATTGTGTTCTTACTGTGTGGGGGGAGGGGGGTGACTGGGGGAGGTGACTGATGCTGTGTCCCTATGTAAAGGGACACAGATCAGTCTCCTCTCTCCCTGACAGCACGTGGAGCTCTGTGTTTGCACACAGAGCTCCACGTCCTGCTGTGTCACCGACGATCGCGGGTGTCTGGCGGACATCACGGGCGTCAGGCACTTGCATCGGCTCCCGAACGATGCGCCGGGCACGTTGTTTCCCCGCTGCGCGCCCCCAGCGGCGCGCACAGGGAACAACAACAGGATGTCCAGGGACGTCCACCCGGCACTTGAGAGCCGCGCTGTGGACGTCTTTCGACCATAGCGCGGATCTAAAGTGGTTAAAGTGTAAGCTTCTTCAAAGAAAGGACCTATAAATGTTTAATTATTCTTAGTAATACCTTGCGGATTATGCAGATACTACGCAAATACAAATAAATATGACGCTATTAATTGGTGAAAAGTATTTTCACTGTCTATCCAGCAGATGTCTCTCCTGTACATGAAATTACACACAGGCGACTTTTTCATTAAATGAAAAAAATAAATAAAATGGACAATTGAAAAGATGACTTAAGACTGGATGAGTATTTAGAAACTGTCACCTTAAGCTAGCTGATTCTCAAGTGGATCAATAGAAACACATGAATGCACATGAGAAGCTAAATCGGTATCATCCAACCTCCCTTTCCATGGCCTGGCAGTCACAGTAATTATTTGACTACTCAGTCAATGAGCCTTAATCAAAATAAAGCACAATAATCTAGTTTACTGTTTCCCCAAGTGCACCCCCAGAATAATAATGCACACTTGTATAAAATGACCTGGCTCTAATACTTTAATGATTTTTAGATGATCCTTTAGCCCTGAAAAAGGTTTATTTGCTCTCAGGTATATTATACTTGTGTGTTCAGCTCAGGGCCAGATTAAGAACATCATGGGCCTGGTGCTGAGGATTTTGCCGCGAATAGTGTAACTTTTTTTTTACAAATCCTGCCTATTGCTTTGTATGGCCGAACGCCAATGCCGCCTGAAAAAAAGGGTCCGGGACTTTTTTTCATGCCGCAGGTGTACGGCGTCTATGAGATGTGAACCATCTCATAGACAGCAATGGGAATTCTCCCCTCCAGCGGCACGAGCGGCCGGCGTTTTGTCGCGGAGGTGTGAATGGGGTGTAATAACTAATAAATAAATGCGTGGGAATGACATGAACGCAGCCCAGCCAAGGCAAGTGACCAAAGGCACAGAACCCAGAAGGAAGACCGGGTGAAGGTGGAAGTGTCCAGGCCCCGTCTGATTCATCGCAGCACTGGAGGGCTCAGTCTGAAAATTGAAGTGTACACTAATGTGCTAATATGCTGTGCATACTTGTACGTTGTGGCATAACCTACCCCAGGGCCTCTAAAAAGTAGTAATGTCAGGAAAGTTTACTACCGCTTTATTATCACAGGATCCCAGGAGCCTCTCATGGGGCCCCCTACTGACCCGGTGGACGGTGGCCCTTGGGCAGTGCCTAAGTGCACAGTTGCCAACATTTAAAAAATATTTTCAGGGCCACTTTTTTATATAAGTGCTATATTTAGAGTAGCTGAGATCCCCGATGTTCCTCTATACATCATAGTAGTAATCACAAAATTAAATGAGTACTAATAATGGGGCAGAACAAATATGAGAACTGATATTTCCTTTAGTTGAACTAACAAAAGTGTGTCCATTCTAGAGCTGGTAACATTGAGGATATTCAGTATAATTTTAAAGAACTGTTTTTGTGGGTAAGCGACATAGGGGAGTTGTATGGACGGTATATAAGTGGGAAGTATGTGCAGGTGAGGGAGAGGAATGTGGAGGGTCTAACAGTGGGCACTATGTACAGGAGAGGAGTACAAAGGGTACGGAAAAAAGCACTATGTACAGGAGAGGAGTGTGAAGGGTATGACAATGGGCAGTATGTACAGGAAGAGTGAGGGGGTATGACAGAGGGTAGTAC
This sequence comes from Rana temporaria, assembly GCF_905171775.1. Taxonomy (NCBI): domain Eukaryota; kingdom Metazoa; phylum Chordata; class Amphibia; order Anura; family Ranidae; genus Rana; species Rana temporaria. The sequence continues at coordinate 29,359,388 of NC_053499.1, read as the reverse complement.
GTACCAGAGAGAAGTGTGGAGGGTATGATGGGGCACTATGTACAGGAGAGGAGTGTGAAGGGTATGACAATGGGCAGTATGTACAGGAAGAGTGTGGGGGTATGACAGAGGGTAGTACGTACCAGAGAGGAGTGTGGAGGGTATGATGGGGCAGTATGTACAGGAGAGGAGTGTGGAGGGTATGACAGTGGGCAGTATGTACAGGAGAGGAATGTAGACGGTATGATAGTGGGCTCTATGTATAGGAGAGGAGTGTGGAGGGTATGACAGTGAACACTATGTATAGGAGAGGAGTGTGGAGGGTATGACAGTGGGCACTATGTATAGGAGAGGAGTGTGGAGGGTATGACAGTGAGCAGTATGTACAGGAGAGGAGTGTGGAGGGTGCGACAGTGGGCACTAAGTACAGGAGAGAAGTGTATGACAGCAGGCACTATGTACAGGAGAGGAGTGTGAAGGGTATGACAGTGGGCCCTATGTATAGGAGAGGAGTGTGGCGGGTATGACAGTGGGCACTATGTACAGGAGAGGAGTGTGTAGGGTATGACAGTGGGTACTATGTATAGGAGAGAAGTGTGGAGAGTATGACAGTGGGCACTATGTACAGGAGAGGAGTGTGTAGAGTATGACAGTGAGCACTATGTACAGGAGTGGAAGGATATTTAGGGACTGAGTAGTGGTTAAGCGGGTCATACATGGATTGAAATTACGCCAATTATGCAGAGACCAGCCATAGTCAATCTATGTATGGGCTAGCTGGTTTTACACAAGTCAATCTATTAATCAACTTGAGTACAACCAGCCTGTTTTTTTTTTTCTTAAAACAATCAGTGCTGCCAGCTAAAGTTAGCAACACTGATCATTGTACGCACTGGCAGAACACAATAACACTGCAGGAGTGATTCCCCCATCCACAGGTCAGCAGGTGAGAGGGTGTGTGGGGAAAGGCTGGGGAGAGATACTAGTCAGTGGCTGGGTAGGCACTGGTAGTATCAGAGCCAGATACACACAGGTTACATACGCCACGATCGTTAGAGCGAGAACAATAATTCTAGTACTAGACCTCCTCTGTAACTCTAAACATGTAACCTAAAAAAATGTAAAGCATCGCTTAGGATACCAAAAAAAATTGTGCTAACTTAACTAACTAACTGTTTTTTTAATGAATGAAACATTTTTTTCCAAAAAAACATGTTTGAAAAATTGCTGCGCAAATACCGTGCTAGAGCTGCACAATTAATCGTTAAAAAAATTGTGATCTTGATTCAACCCCCCTGACGATCTTCAATGCAGAGTTTGCTGATTCTTTCATATAACAAGTGGAGAGACTTTCAGCTGTCAAAAGAAAATATCTGGGCAGTCTGCCAAGTTTTTAACAGGAAACATTGTAACTGACACTTCCTTCTTAGATCAAAGGGATACACTTCTGTGTGTAAAGAACAAATCTGGGCAGTCTGCGAAGTTTGTAAACAAAATGAAACATTGTAACTAACTAACATTGTAACTAAATTTAACCACTTAAAGTCCAACACTTGTTTCTTAAGTTAGAAAGCAATATTATTTGCTAGAAAATTACTTGGAACTGCCAAACATTATATATATATTAGCAGAGACTCTAGGGAATACAATGGCTATTGCTGCAATATTTTATGTCACACTGCATTTTCCCACTTCAATGAATAATAAAAACCATAAAAACAAAACAGTGAAGTTAGCCCATTTTTTTTTTTGTTTTGTTTTAATGTGAAAGATGATGTTACGCCGCAACAATCGTGAGAGAATCGTGATCTATCTTCTAAGCAAAACAATTGCAATTCTCATTTTATCCAGAATTGTGCAGCTCTGTACCCTGCAACATAAAAAGTGCAAAGACCACCATAGAGTAATTTTCTAGCAAAAAACAAATGATGATTTTTACATGTAGTAGAGAAGTGTCAGAATTGGCCTGGGTGGCAAGGGGTTAATTACCATGAGTAATATACAAATAATTATTATAAGCACTGTGATCCTATCAGTCTGCAGAGTGTGCCAGCTTGTATTTATATTGGCCGCTCTGAATGTAGCTTCTGACAGGCTGTGCAAGCAGGCCCGTATCTCCGGAACCATAAATTATAGCCGTCCCATATTTTAACCAGTTGTGGGGTAGCTCTTCCCATGCCTACCCCCAAATGTGGGGTTTCTGTGACCTCTGGTCATCGAGCTACAACCCCCCAAATTCGATCTTAGAAAAAAAAAAATCTTAAAAAAAAAAAAAAAAAAAAAAATTTTTTTTTTTTTGGGCAAATGGGCCTATCTTGAGAAAGGGGCCTGGATCTGCAGCTCCATCAGCCCCATTGTTAATCCGGCCCTGGTTCAGCTATTAGTAAAGGTAAACTACACCCAGATCTGATATTTCAATTTTGGGTAAGCATCTATGGCACAGGTGTCAAACACAAGGCCTGCGGGCCGAATCCGGCCCTCCAGGCCATTTCATGTAGCCCTCACACCTCTCCTGCAGCTGCAGGAGAGTTTCAGCCCTCCTCTGGTCCTCCTCCAGACCCTGTACTTTCTGCTTTCAAGCAATGCATCCATCTTTTTCCCAGCAGCAACATAAGGTAAGGGCATACATCCCAACCGTCCCAGATTCCGCGGGATCCTCCCGCAATTCCAAGTGTGTCCCGCGGACTAGACTAGAGTCCCGGAAAACAGGGCCCCGGGCGCAACATTTAGGGGGGGGCCACATTCCCTGCCTCCATGTTTGGTTTCCCCCTCCATGTTTGGTGTCCGGTGCCCTGTGATTGGGCGTATGGGGGTCATGTGCGGCGTGGGGCTGGCCTGTCTCTCTAAGAGATGCAAGCATGGATGGAGGTGCAGTCATACACCATAGAGCGGGCTGCAGGTGGATGGTGCAGACGGGGAGTCGGGACAACAGCAACCCGCCCCCTCCGCTCAACAACTTCAACAACTTTAATCTCGGCGATACACACAGCCAAATGGCTACTCACAATAGATATGAGATTACAGGCATTTCAGATGAGTATGGTCCGTTGTCACTGGTGTCCGATATGTCCTGATCCTCAGAGAGGTCTGCACAAAACGGGGGAGCTGTAGGTGGAACGATATGGTGCCAAAAACAACCATAGGGAAAGACAGCGAGCCGTGCAGAGCGCCGTACAGGACGGCGTGCGTCTCAGGGTGGACTGCAAACAGGGATTGTCGCACCGGAAGTGACGTGGCGTGGCCTAAGGGAACGGACCAATCGGATGACGCGTTTCACAGCTCCGCTGTTTCTTCATATCCATGGCGTCCAATCCAGGAGGACGTCTTATATACGAAGGGGGATGCTGTTAAAGGGTCAGCCGGATGCAAATACATAGAAAGAATGACATCTATACGGGTCTTACAGATACAACCGGCCCTTTTAAGGGCAATCATAATGCTGATGCGGCCCACAATGAAATTGAGTTTGACACCCCTGATCTATGGAATTATGGCTCCTTGGATTCTTTGTAGACTCCACTAGTGAGGTTAACTTGCGGTAGTTTGTTTCTCGGCCCCCCTCACAATGTCAAAACAGACGTGTGTCTTGCTTTAAGGAGCCTAAAACCTGTTTCGTTACTGCATTTGGAACAATAGATCGCCCCAACAACAATAGACCCTCCATCACACTCCAGCATCCCTTGCCGTTAGATACATTCAGTGCTAGAGGTGCCAGAACGGACGGCCTACTTAAATCCTTGTCTGCCGTCGTGAAACCACACCCTCTGTCGAAGTCCTATGACGAAACGCGTCAGGGCGTGGCTTCTACGACGCCAGGAAGTCACACTCCACCATAGTCTCGTCTGTAACCAGGAAGCGCTGTTTTCCAGTGGAACACACATGGTCAGCACGACTCTCCTCCTTTGCCGGAGATGGTGATTATATGCGCTATTTATTTATATTGAATGTACGTGCATAAACTGAAGGGAACGTTTTCTGTGGAGACTCTTTTCATTCATTAAATGGAATTACGCTATATGCCTTTTTCTGTGTTTTGTGTCTAATTTGGAGACTCACAACAGATGATCTTGATTGCCTTTGTTATGAAGAGTAGTATCAGTCTGTGGATATTCATACATCACCTTGCTTATAGAGCTTTCCGGTGAGTGCGTACCCCAGAGGGGGATCTTTTTGTCCCACGCGGTGTCTCTGAAAATCCAGGTGGAAGGTGCTTGCTATCTGTTTGTTTCAAACCCTGCTATCAACGGACTTTCCCTCTTAATATACTGATGCAAACTTTTGTTAATTATTCGTTTAGCTATTCTACAAAGATTTTTATCTTTAATGCTCATTCTGTAAAATAAATTATAACATTTTCAAGCTTTATTTTTATTTTATTGATTATTTTTTTTTACAGTCCATCCTTTCTTTAAGAAAAGAGAGATATAGGCTTGAATCGCAGCATATTTTTGTAATCTGAACAGGGGAAATATATATAAATCTCAGGAGCGTGAAAATTAATGCGCCTCATATTTCATAAATAGAAATGGTAGCCAAAATGCAGATGATGGATTAGTCAATTTTCATACTCAGGTAAAATACAAGAACAATGAAAGAGATATTATATGCGAGAAATATGAAGGAGCAGTCACCTGCCTGGTGCAATCCTTCACCCTGGGATGCTGATAAAACATTTGCTGAAACACTTGATGCAATTATTATGATGGTATAAATCAAATCTGCCCATCCAAAGCGTGCAGAATAGGAAGATAAACACCTCTTTTGCAAACCTTCTTCTAAATTCATAACAAAAGCAGATATCTCAACTGTAGAGAATTGCAAATCGATTATGAAGCTGTACACCATAATCAAGATGCCTCCGCGTTAATCTATAAGAGTAACAGCAAATGGACATATTAAGAGATTATTATATAGAAGGTAAAACCTACCTGGAAGTTGCTCGGACTTTCTTAAATGCACAGTCACCAGAGAGCAGACCAGACCTGACATGAATACAATTCACTTACTATAAAGACAAGCAGATCATCAGTTTATTAGAAGGATAAAAGCGCATTTAGGTAAAGTTTGCTTTATAGTCAGAAGACCAGTGTATGATATAGCCCAGTCAGGGCCGGCCTTAGGTGTTCAGGCGCCCTGTGCAAGCTAATCCTGTGGCACCCCCCCCATCTTCCCCCCCTTGCCCCCTGGTCACCTAAACATACACAAAGAGGATCCCTTTATATTACACAGCACCCTGCATCACTGGACCCCTTTACATTACACAGCACCCTGCACCTATGAATGAATGACTTGTATAGCGCAACTCATGCGAAATGAATCGCCTCTGGGCGCTTTTTCCAGCCAGAGTCTGCTTGGCTGGTGCGGTCATTTTACCCCGTAGGATCGTGACACGCTTGGGACACACAGTCATGCACACAGATATACATATATATACTGGGCCAATTTGGACAAGATCCAATTTTACCTACCAGCATGTCTTTGGAGTGTGGGAGGAAACCGGAGTACCCGGAGGAAACCCACGCATGCACAGGGAGAACATGCAAACTCCAGGCAGATGGTGTCATGGTCGGGATTCGAACCAGCGACCCTTTTGCTGCTAGGCGAAAGTGCTACTCACTGCACCACTGTGCTGCTCCTATGGACCCCTTTACATTACACAGCACTCTGGACCCCTTTACATTACACAGCACTCTGCATCACTGGGCCCCTTTACATTACACAGCACTCTGGATCCCTTTACATTACACAGCACCCTGCATCACTGGACCCCTTTACATTACACAGCACCCTGCATCACTGGACCCCCTGCATGTTACACAGACCCCCCTTCAGTGCAGACCCCCCTTCAGTTTATCCACCCCTTCAATGCAGACGCCCCTGTTCAGAGTAGCCCCCCCCGTTGCCGGTCTGACACCCCCCAGTGTGTGGTACGCCCCCACCCCCCCTAGTACACCTCTGGATGGCCGCACGGCGCCCCTGTTGCCCATGGCGCCCTGTGCGGCCGCACAGCTCGCACACCCCAAAGGCTGGCCCTGAGCCTAGTGTCTGACCAAGTTCACCCAGTGCTCAGGGAAAAGATGCCCAAGTGCACATCATGCCAAACTTCTCCTCCACTGGGCGCTCAAGAGCAACACACGGCGTGCTGTGTCAAACCGTATATTATGGTTTTGGCATGTGACAAAATTTATGGCACATCACAGAGATCCTAAGACTTTAACAACAGTCCTGCAATAAAATATGGGGCTAATACACATGATCAGACTTAAAAAAAAACTTTTCCGTGGATTTTTGTTTGAAGGGCGTTGGCCGTGAACTTGGTATGCATACACAAGGCAGGACTTTTTCAGCAAATTTTCCTAAAATCACATGGTTTTTCAGCTCTTTTCTGCTCTTTACCGCCACCCTTTGGTCAACTTATGCTTTTGTTGGTTGATTTTAACATTGGTTTTGAGCATGCCTGTTTATACTTTGGACAAAAGTCCGATGGACTTGTGTGTACACACGATAGGACTTGTCCAATGAAAACCGAAAAAGTTTGTCCGAGCGTGCACATGGTCGGATTTTTTTGAAAACCTAGGAATTCAGAAGTTTGTTTTCAAAAAGTCAGCCCCCGCCGCCTTGTGGGATTTTGGTTGAGGGTCTTCTGACTGTTCATCCTCTTCCACGTATCTATCCTCAAAGACACCATTGCTCCATGGTCTGATACCAGGCCTCATCTCCTACCAGCATAAATTGGTCACTTACCTATTTATTGCAGCCAAGTATGCAATAGCTAGGGCCTGGAAAAGGAAGACTACTTTGTTTGTAGAGGTGAAGAACATTCTGACAACCCTTATTATCAATGAAAAGATGACCAGTACCTTCCATGACACTCTTGCTAAGTTTCTTAAGGTGTGGGCCCTGTGGTGGTCTTACAATCTTCCAGCCTTGCACCTGACCAGCCTAGGCATTTCTAATTAACCTTCTTCACCTCCCAGTCTGGGGGAACTTCCCTTCCTTTCCTTGCTTTTATCCCCCTTTCTTTTCCTACTACCCTTCCCCTCTTCCTTCACTCCTCTTCCTGTCACCCTGCCCCTCCTTCCTTTTTATCACCTCCCTCCTCAATAAATTTCCCTTTCTTTACTTTTTTTGTGTGTTTGGTTCAGGTTTTTTTCACCCCAATTTTAAGCGGACAGGTCCACTCCCCTCACCCACCTCAGCCCCTGAGTCCTAGGGCACTCTGCACTGACCCCTGGTCGGAGGGTCATTGTTGGTTATTAGTTTACACTCTATGGCAATTTTTTTCTGTGTTTTTGCATGAAATGCTGCATTGTGTCTCTTGCTCATATCCCCTTAGTGGGAATTTTACAACTGTTCTCTCTTTTAGAGGAAAGGGTAACCACTCAGATGAAACCAAAGAACCTTCTTACTAAATCCAAACCATGGGTGCTGGCAATGCAATGATAATGCAAGAATGTAGAGGAAAACTTGGACAGCCGCACTCCAAAAAACGTTCCTTTTATTAACCCCCCTGGCGGTATTCCCGAGCGTGACTCGGGGTGGATTTTTTGTGCTAAAATCGGTATCCCCGAGTAATGCTCGGGGTAGCTATGCAGAGCCTGCAGCGCGCGCTGGCTTACCTTCTCCTGGATCCAGCGATGCCACCGCGCTGTGTGAGCGAGCGGGACCTCGCTCGATTCACACAGTGTCCCCGTGTGCCGTCGATCTCCGTTCCCTGCGATGTTACGACGCACGGGGGCGGAGATCGGCGCCAAATTCAAAAAAGTAAACAAACACTATACATACAGTATACTGTAATCTTATAGATTACAGTACTGTATGTAAAAAATACACACCCCCCCTGTCCCTAGTGGTCTGCCCTGTGTCATGCATGTCATTTTATATAATAAAAACGGTTCTTTCTCCCTGCAAACTGTATATTGTCCATAGCAACCAAAAGTGTCCCTTTATGTCAAAAATGGTTTTAGAGCAGCTAGAAAACAGCGATAATAAATTATAATCACTTGCAGAATTGTGCGATAGCGATTTGTGGGGAAATTCGTCATAAAAAAAAAAAAATAATGACAGCGACAATTCTGCAACTGAGCAAATTTCAGTGATTTTGAGTTGATTACATTATTGAATAATTTTTATTAGAATTATATTATTATTTGTTATAATTATTTATAATTATTTATTATATTATAATTTATAATTTTGTTTTTAAAAAAATGTCATGCCTATTAGTCTAATAGGCATGCCGTGATGCCTATTAGACTCTTGTTTGGTCAGATTTAAGTGAGTTATTCCTAAGAATTACAGGCCTACAGTATAAAGTGCCAAATGTCCTTGCAAATAATGGTACCGCTTTCAGCACCTTTTTTCTGAAATAATCATACCGCCAGGGAGGTTAAAACTGGTCACAAAAAATACATGCCACAGCAAAAAATAGAACAGAAGCTGACGCGTTTCACACTGTTGCCCAGTGCTTAATCATAGCTATCATAGAGTATATTGGTACCATAGGTGTGCGCAGCCTATGGCATTAGGGTGTGCACACCAAAGCTCAAACACACATGCGTGTGTAATATAACGTATATGGCAGTGGGCAAGTCAGTAGGGCTTTGTCAGCAGGGCAGAGATTGGTGTCTGTGTCTTTATTTGTATTATTATTATTATTATTTTTTTACAATTTTATTTTTATTATTTTTTTTAAATATATATATATATATATATATATATATATATATATATATATATATATATATATTTTTAGGAGCCCTGTTGAGGGGCTTTGGTGAAATATCAGTGGTCTAAACAGACCCCTGATGTCTAACTTTTGAGACAGAGAAAGGGACTGAGGACAGAGATTCCCCAGTCTCTTTCTCTGCAGCCAGGCAGCAGGGGGAATCTGCACAGTACAGGGTGATTAGGGTGTGCCCAGGCACACCTTACACCCTATGTGCGCACGCCTATGATTGGGAGTATATACGTAATATCCAAGTGAAAATTGTACACTGTACAGTACATGTTGCATATTATAGCAATCTTGTGCTATTGCTGCCAGACCACTGCATGGTGGTAGGGAGGGACTGAAGGGGGCTGCCATGGAACTGCAAAATTTTGAATTCTGTCCAAATGTAATAAGGAGGAGATATCAGGGAGCTCTTCTTGACATCTGGGAGCACCTCTTGTAAGAGGAGACCATGCAAACACCATGGAACAGCTGTTCTTATGGCAATCAAACCCAAGACAGCAGCTCTGCAAGACTTGAATGGCAATCACGGAACACCCAACAGCCTTGGCATTCCTAGAAAATTGGGGACAACATATAAAACAGCGGCATTGCCAAGCTGTGACCCAGGCTTTGCTAAGCCTTGTCAATCATGGTAAATAATCTGAGCACTATCTAGGAAATGTGGTTACTATGTCACTATACATATTCATTGTTTCCATAACAACTACTCAGTTCAAACAGAAGTCTTGGTCTGGAACCAAACACCATCAGCTCTAAAATAAAAGGTATTGTTAGTCTCCATTTATGTTGGGATCCTATTGGATTGTCCTTTGGCCCCAATCTGTAATTGGCCTGAGAAACATAGCTGGTTTCTGTGGAAATGAATAGGAGGCTAAGCTTTCTGTAGGATACGTTCTCTCTTTTTTTTTTTTTGGCTTTGTCTAGGCTGTGGCTTTTTTTTTTCTCTAGGGTCCATGACCTCCGACCTTGCGGTTGAAGATACCAGAGTTGACAAATAGAGGAAGACTCATTATTCAGCACTCACAACACAAACATTGTGTCCACAGAAAGGCCCAGGATGCATAGAGTACACAGGGATCCATGCATTATTCAGGCAAGCAATCCCCTAAAAAGCTACGTAATTCTTACAGGCTGCCACTAAATAAAAAGGGAAAGGAAATGTTTGTGTGTTAAACTTGATGAGTGATTTTTTTCTTCCAAGCATGGTGTGACATAAATCAGCACCGTACTCACAAGCATTATACCGCCGGAGGACAGATCACTCTGTTTCGTACAGGAACTTCAAGAATATTTATTATTTCACAAACAAGTTAGGATTATGATCTGAATAACAAAAAAAAAGGCTGTGGTAGAATTATTCTGATAAAATTACTTACAGATGTAGCTCTGCCCTCGTGAGGGTCGCCGGTTAAATCAGTACCCCCTCTGGTTGCCCTGGCCCTGCAAATCCTCCATCACCTCACCTCTGACACCCTAGGTTCATACATTGGCTCTTGCAGTGATGATAACAATAAAACAGATACACTGGAATTGATGAAACCAATGAATTTGTTTACTTAGTAAAGTGAAAATGATTGGGAAAAGATCAATAAAAGTTTACAGCTTAGAATGAGATTTAAAATAGGAGCCTTATCAATAACTAAATGGCAATCACATATCAGTAGAAACATTCAACAGCGAGAACTATAATCTCTGTACACAGCACATACAGTGGGGATCGAAAGTTTGGGCACCCCAGGTAAAAATTTGTATTAATGTGCATAACGAAGGCAAGGAAAGATGGAAAAATCTCCAAAAGGCATCAAATTACAGATTAGACATTCTTATAATATGTCAAAAAAAGTTAGATTTTATTTCCATCATTTACACTTTCAAAATTACAGAAAACAAAAATATGGCGTCTGCAAAAGTTTGGGCACCCTGCAGAGTTAATATCTTGTACTGCCCCCTTTGGCAAGTATCACAGCTTGTAAACGCTTTTTGTAGCCAGCCAAGAGTCTTTCAATTCTTGTTTGAGGTATCTTTGCCCATTCTTCCTTACAAAAGTCTTCCAGTTCTTTGAGACTTCTGGGCTGTCTGTCACACACTGCTCTTTTAAGGTCTATCCATAGATTTTCAATTATGTTGAGGTCAGGAGATTGTGAAGGCCATGGCAAAACCTTCCGTTTACGCCTCTTGATGTAATCCCCCATGGATTTTGAGGTGTGTTTAGGATCATTATCCATTTGTAGAAGCCATCCTCTCTTTAACTTCAGCTTTTTTACAGATGGCATCAAGTTACCATCCAAAATTTGCTGAAATTGTATTGAATCCATTTTTCCCTTCTACTCGTGAAATGTTCCCTGTGCCTCTGGCTGCAATACAACCCCAAAGCATGATTGATCCACCGCCATGCTTAACAGTTGGACAGAGGTTCTTTTCATTAAATTCTGTGCCCTTTCTTCTCCAAACGTACATTTGCTCATTCCGGCCAAAAAGGTCCACAGAACTTGTTTTTAAAATGCATCAGGCTTGTCTATATGTTCATTTGCAAAGTTCAAACGCAGATTTTTGTGGTGAAGACGTAGAAGAGGTTTTCTTCTGATGATTCTTCCATGAAGACCATATTTGTACAAGTATCTCTTTATAGTGGAATAGTGTACCACAACTCCAGTGTCTGACAGATCTTTCTGGAGGGATCATGCAGTCAAACGTGGGTTTTGAATTGCTTTTCTCACAATCCTGCGAGCTGTTCTGTCTGATATTTTTCTTGGTCTTCCAGATCTTGCTTTAACTTCCACTGTTCCTGATGACTGCCATTTCTTAATTACATTCAAAACAGAGGATATTGACATCTGAAAACGCTTTGCTATCTTCTTATAGCCTTTTCCAGCTTTGTGAGAGTCAACTATTTTCAGTTTCAGTACTTGAATTCTTTTTCCCCATCATGGGTGTGAGTGGGGCCCCATGTCAAGTTTTGCCTAAGGCCTCACAAAGCCTAGAGCCGCTTCTGGATATCTGTGATGTAGAGGGGCAGTCCGGGCTCAAGAACCAGCTGCTTTGAGGAAAGGGAAGGGCCCCCCATGCAGCTGGGGCCCCTGGGCAATGCCCAGGTGTGCCCTCTCATTAAGACAGCCCTGCCTGTGTGTCTCCCAGAAGACAGCGGGGGGAATGAAGGAAGAGGCGTAGATACCCATGGGTGGCTCGGGTATCTATACCCAAAAGTGGGAGCAAATACCTGTATTACACGGGTATCTGCTCTCCACTCCCGCCTGAAATGTGCCAAATGTGACACCGGAGGGGGGAGGGTTTCCGAAAAAGCGGAAGTTACATTTTTGGGTGGAACTCCGCTTTAAGCCCCCTACATTTGTAACTATATGTTTGTCAACAGTGAGACTTTAATTTTTAAGTGACAGTTTGCTAAAACTTTTTTTCTGTCAAAGTTTGCTTCTGTGATGAAATCAAGCAGACACCCATGTGGAAACTAGAAAGGATTAAGTGTTTCAAAGAATAAAAAGAGCCTAAATAAAATTCTCTTTGGGGAATGTGCCAAAATAAAGCAGCAAAAAACAGAAGAAAATTTTAATCTCCTCTGAATGATTTAGGCTAGGGAACGGTGCCTTGTTTAAGTTTTGTAAATATTTCATGCTGTCAGATGTCTCATCTTAACAAGCCCTTTGTAATCCATTCCTTGTTAGCCCCACATCTTTTTTAATGTTCTCCCTCCAAGAGTTTGTGGTTCTCAGCAAAACTGCAAATGTCAAAGAATTTTAAGATTTCTTTGCATTCCTTTTTATAGGCTGTCACAGATCCTAAATGTATGTATTCCCCAAACACTGCAGACTGTATTAGAAGCAGATGGCGCGGCTTGTAAAATCGCTTCTGATATGTTTGATGGAAAACTTTTGTTAAATGCGTCTGAGCAAAAATAGTCCCCGGGTCTATGGCTGCTTAGTGATACGGTAGGACAGCCAATTACAAAGTTCATGGCACTGCTCTGGGTCCGATTGGCTGAATTATGGACTCATAAGGGGGAATTAAACACAGATACAGTGGAACCTCGGATTGCGAGTAACGCGGTTAACGAGTGTTTCGCAATACGAGCACTGCATTAAAAAAAATCCTAACTCAGTTTGCGAGTGTTGTTTTGCAAAACGAGCAGGATTCAGGCCAAAGCAGTGTGCAGTACTGCGTTTGGCTTGAGGTGGGGGGTGCCGAAACCGAGCCGAACGGCGCCTATTGCAGCCGATCGGCACCATTTGGGAATGCAGGAACAAAGATTCAGGGTGTGTCCCTGAATGGCATTTTGGAAATTTGGTCACCCTAGTCACGGCTGGGGGCCTTATCATGGTAAAGATCCTGCAGTGTAGCAGTGGAACCTGTTTTGGAATTTTGGGGTTGCCGCTCAAAGTGCAGAATTTATACAGCTTGTCTGAGCTTTGAGAAAGCAGGGGGCACGGAGCTGAAGTTACACTCTGCAGAGATCGGTGAGGTGAGCTGAGAGCTGATTGGAGGGAAGTGACACGTTCCAACCCCCTTCAGACAACACACAGGTACAGATCTGAGGCTGTCAATCACAGCCTGTGTGCTGGAGCTCCCCTGTAATCTTTTTATCTCTTGGTGTCAGGAAACTTGTCAGAAGTGCAGATAGCAGAGGAACGAGGCAGCAGATAGAAATTATACTTAGTGCTCTGGAATGAGACACGTACACACTATAGGGAAATAATCTGTCCATATTTTATGTCTGGGGTCTATCCAGTGATGTCTACGAGTGTCTCGGCCATCTAGGACTCTCCCTCCTGATTGGCTGAGACAGCAGCAGCGCCACTGGCTCCCTTTGCTGTCAAAGTCAGTTAGCCAATCAGGAGAGCAAGGGGTGGGGCTGAACCACAGCTCAGTGTCTGAATGGACACAGGGAGCTGCAGCTTGGCTTGGGTGCCCCCATGGAAAGCTGCTTGCTGTGGGAGGCACTCCACAAGAGGGAGGGGCCAGGAGCAAAGAAGAGGGACCTGAGAAGAGGAGGATCTGGGCTGCTCTGTGCAAATCCATTGCAACAGAGTAGGTAAGTATAACATGTTTTCTATTTTAATAGAAAAAAGAACGAGACTTTACAATCACTTTAAGTCACAAGATTAAGGCTGGGTTCACATATATGTGAATTGGATGCAGGCTTTCCCTCATATAATTCGGATGACAGACGAGTGTGACTGGCTGTCAATGGAGCCGGTTCACACAGATCCGGGGTCCAGATTGCAGAAGGGTCCTGTACATCTTTCTGTCCAGTTCAGGTGTGAAATTCAGGCAAAAAACTTGCAATGAATCCCAGCTGAACCGTTAAACAGACAAGCACCGGACCCCAAGCACGAACCTGTGGCCGCACATATGTGAACCTTACAGTAAATGGGTGTGACCTGACACACACACACTATAAAAAACATGGCGGCCTCCATACCTAATTTGGTTGGTAGGAAGGAAAAGTTTGTGGGACTTTAAATGAGGCACCACCGTGTTAAGTAAAAATAAAAACATAGAAATTAAGTTACAGTACATGATTTATTTCTTACAATCTAGAATTCATTTTGGATCAAATAGATAGGTAGTCACATGATTTACACTAAATATGCTCATAGCATGCAATACAAATGGAAAATAGACATGGTATATGTACATAATAAAATACGGTAAATCGATTGAAGAACATATATAATAAAAACAAGTAACTGTTGGCATCTAGTGGTACTCAACGTGTTTCTTGGTATTACAGCCATTCATCAGGAGTGTTATGAAGTAATAGACTGAAAAAGAAAATGGACAGGGGTTAAAGGGGTTTTAAAGGTACAATTTTTCCACCTAAATAGCTTCCTTTACCTTAGTGAAGTCCTCCTTCACTTACCTCATCCTTTGATTTTGCTTTTAAATGTTCTTATTTCTGCGACGGCCGCTCGTACGTTCGTGGATCGTCTGAAAAAGCTAATTTGCATACTCGACGCGGATTACGACGTGAACGCCACCCAGCGGCCGCCGGAAAATTGCATCTTAGACGGCGTATTAAGGCGTACGCCTGTCAGATCTAACACAAATGCCGTTGTATCTTGTTTGGTGGATACCAAAACAAAGATACGACGCGCAAAATTTGAAATTACACGGCGTATCAAGAGATACGCCGGCGTAATTTCTTTGAGGATCTGCCCCTATATCCCAAAAGTGCGCGCAAGACGCTTTCCCTGACTTGTTCATTCCCCGACTTAGTTGGGATAGGCGGTACACTTTGTTGGGGGTGGGTCAGCCCCGCCCTGTGACCTCTGGGAACCTGCCCTTTGACCTTTGGGGGAGGTTCAAATTCCTGAGTCCTAGCCTTATTCTTTAATGGGAAACCCTAACCCTAAGCATAACCCTAACCTTAACCCTAACCCCGACCTTGTGGCAGTACCCAACTTCCCATGCTTTTTATTTGACAATAGTTTGCTTGTTAGTCCTGCTAATGGTCAATTGAAATACAAAATTCTCCCTCCCCCTCCACCCATAGCCATAAATTAGGTTCGCTGCAGAGTTGCAAACTTATAACTTCAAGCAACATTGCGAATGAAACCCAGACAGATTCGTTCATTCCTTATTACAACCTTCATATAGAAGCCATGTCCAGGGGGGATTCAGAGTCTCATTTAAAGATATGTTTTGTGAATGTTATCATCTTGTGCAATGCTTTGGTTATGTTGTGATTTTATTACCTTTACATCCATTTATAGGCAGCGGGTGCACCTTCTGGCACCCCCATCTGACTCTAGCGGAGCATTAGTGTGGAAATGAGCCCAAACCTGCACTTTATCAAAGTACTTAGCAGAAGTCAATGTTGTGTGTGACTCCTGGCGCAGCCATGCTTCAAAGGAAATGATCCTCAGTCCGTGAAAAGGAAGTGAACCAAGAGTTTTCCATTAATAGTGACCTGGAGCAGAACAGAAGAAAATGTACCAGCAAAGCCTACAGTTGGCAAAACGTTGCAAATGAAATCCCTGTCTTATCTCACTCTTTAATAACTTGGAGTTGTGCTTTTATTTATTTTATTTCTTTTTAAATGGCTATAGGAGGCATGCAGTTCTTTCAGTCAAGATTTAAAAAATATACTAATTTTACCATTTTTTTGCGATTCGGCACTGCGTCGCTTTAACTGACAATTGCGCGGCTGTGCGATGTGGCTCCCAAATAAAATTGACGTCCCTTTTTCCCCACAAATAGAGCTTTCTTTTGGTGGTATTTGATCACCTCTGCGTTTTTTTTATTTTCTGCGCTATAAACAAAATAAATACTGTGGGGCAGATCCACAAAAGGATTACGCCGGCGTATCTATTGATACACCGGCGTAATTTTAAATTTCCCGCGTCGTATCTTTGTTTTGTATCCACAAAACAAGATACGACGGGATCTGGGTTAGATCCGACAGGTGTACGCCTTAGTACGCCGTAGGAGCTTAAATGCAATTTTTCGGCGTCCGCTAGGTGGCGTTTCCGCGTCGAGTATGCAAATTAGCCATTTCCGACGATCCACGAACGTACGAGCGAATGCCGGTGTTTTTTTTTTTTTTCTCAGCACATACCACATACTGCGCGTCACAGGTTGCCGAAAAAACCCGAATGTCGGTGCGGCTCTATACGGCGTCTGCGCACCGACGTTCGGGTTCTGTCGGCAACCTGTGACGCGCAGTATGCACCGTTCGGAAGCCTGTCAATCAGCGCCAGTGCTTGGGAACGCCCACTCCCGCGGGATTTCCGTGAGGTGAAAATCGTGATAACGAGGTATGTGCTGAGAAAAAGAAAAAAAAACGCTGGCATTCTGTCGGTAGGATGGCTCGTGTGATGTCAGAATTTTGTTTAAAGGGTGAACCTCCACTTTAAGTATGGCCGTCGTTCCCGCGTCTATTTTTAATTTTTTTGCGTCGTTTGCATAAGTCGTTCGTGAAAAGGAATGTGACGTCATTTACTTTCACGTCGAAACCAATACGTCCTTGCGGCATACTTTGTCGCAATGCACCCTGGGATATTTTAATCTGTATATGAAAAAACTTAAACATTTTTTCCCTATTGTGTAAAATAGAAAATACCACATTTGGTCACTAGATGGAGCAGAGCATTATAGGAATTTCCTGTGAAACTTACAGCCATCTAGTGGCCAAATGCAGTGAATTCTATTTTAAAAGAAATGAAAGTCAATCAGAATAGAATATAACCTACACATTTTTTTTACACACATTTGCATAAAAAAACAAATGTACTTTCACTGGGTGGATTGCTGTGAAATTGTTAATATAAATACACACCTAAAACTCGATAAAGTTAATATATAATAAAATATAATATAAATCTGTGCCAGTGGGAAAATAAATCACATCTGTACACAAAAAAACTCCAAAAGTGTCTCCCTATTCAATATTGTGTAAAATAGAAAATACCACATTTGGCCACTAGATGGAGCAAAGCATTATAGGAATTTCCTGTGATACTTACAGCCATCTAGTGGCCAAATGCAGTGAATTCCATTTTAAAAGAAATGAAAGTCAATCAGAATAGAAAATAACCTAAATATTGTTTTTACACACATTTGCATAAAAATCAAATGTACATTCACTGGGTGGATTGCTGTGAAATTGTTTATATAAATACACACCTAAAACTCAATAAAAGTTAATATATAATAAAATATAATATAAATCTGTGCCAGTGGGAAAATAAATCAAATCTGTACACAAAAAAACTCCAAAAATGTCTCCCTATTGTGTAAAATAGAAAATACCACAATTGACCACTAGATGGAGCAGAGCATTATAGGAATTTCCTGTGATACTTACAGCCATCTAGTGGCCAAATGCAGTAAATTCCATTTTAAAAATAATGAAACAGTCGATCAGAACAATGTCTCCCTAGTGTGTAAAATTACGCTGTGACAACGCCCCCCCCCCAAAAAAAATGAGGGGGCACTAAGCTCAATATACTACAATCACCAAATCCCAGTACACAGATATACAGTATATAACCAGTAGCACTGGGAGTTGGTGATTGCAAAACTATATATATCTATATATATAGCATTATTATGTCTGTGCAAAATGCCATTTTAATAATTTCTTTACCAAACCCTCAGTGGTAATGAAGTACATTAGGAAATTGCATCTCTGGTATTGCAGCGTTGCATTCTGCCTGTCTTGCCATCACATTTTCCAATCTTGCTGTTTGTCACAGAACAATGCTGTTTATCAGGAAATTAATGGAGGGGTCCTAAGGAGTCAGGGGGTCCTGTGCCCACAGGCCTCTGAGCTATAAATTCAGCTCTACTCCTTCCTTAGGACAATCACTGTACAGCTATAGTGAACAGGCAGGCTCCTGTGAAGTTCAATTACATGCCGACACATTGCGCTGCGTCTCCTATTGTTCCGTACTGTACAATGAAACTACTTTAAAAGTTTTGGCCACAGGCGAGCCAGAGGGAGAGATATTTAAATGATGAAGAGCTCTTTCTGTAAGTTCATTTCTAATGTGATTTTCTTTAATATCACCAAGGAGAAACGGATTATTTGATATAAAAATTGAAGATGTTGGCATGCAGTTGAACTGCATAATGGGGAAATAACACAACACGTCCTACTTTTTAGCACAATGAAAAGTAAAAACTGATTGCAGAGATTGCATGTTGTTCAATTGGAACAATGCATTAAAAGTTCTTTGGCTACATAAAGCTTCACATTGCAAAGAAAGATTTTTCCATTACAAATTTATTAAAGGGCACCAGGTAGTTAAACCCAAGTGGGAATTATGGGACATCTGCCACTCCCTCGAGGAACCTTGGGTGGGATATCTTCAACTTATTTTTTTTAAACATCAGAAAATAAATCAAAAACCCATGCTATGTGTACCTAAAATCTAAAAGTTATTCTTGTTGCTGCTGCTCATTTC
Organism: Rana temporaria; assembly: GCF_905171775.1. Classification (NCBI taxonomy): domain Eukaryota; kingdom Metazoa; phylum Chordata; class Amphibia; order Anura; family Ranidae; genus Rana; species Rana temporaria. The sequence goes on along the minus strand of NC_053499.1, from coordinate 29,340,752 downwards.
CTAATCCGTAGTATATACCGTATTTATTTAAAATAAGGGGAAAATCGTGGGTGCGCGATATACGCCAATAGCCGCTTACCGCGCTCAGTTTGAAATCCTGCGCCGACATATACCGAGTGCAGTACACTCGGGTACATTCGGCCAGGCTCGGCTTCGCTCGTGCTCACGCATAATCGTCACAGAGCGTGAGCACGAGCGAAGCCGAGCCTGGCCGAATGTACCCGAGTGTACTGCACTCGGTATATGTCGGCGGAGGCGTTCGAACTGAGCGAGGGAAGCAGGGACTCGACTTGAGGCGCGCAGACGGACGCCGGACAGGACGATGGACGCTGGGAAGACACCAAAACTGTAAGTAATGAAATCATATAACATTTTTTTTACAGGAATTTCGGGGGCAACTTTAGGGGTGCGCGGTATACGCGGGAGCGCGTTATACCATGATAAATATGGTATATCAACAGGGCTGGTGCAAGAATTTTTGACACCCTAGACAACACCCTCATTTTGTCCCCCCCCGTTGGCCCAACCCCTTACACCACCTACCGTTGCTCTGCCCTTGTATACCCCACCTTTTTATTGAAGTGCCCATGAAATGCAGCCTACCAGCGCCCATCAATGCAACCTCCCCAGCGCCCATCAATGCAACCTCACCAGCGCCCATCAATGCAACCTCACCAGCGCCCATCAACAAAAAACAGTGTGGATTAAATACCACCAAAAGAAAGCTCTATCTGTCTCCAAAAATGATAACAATTTCGTTTGGGTACAGCATTGCATTTGTCATTCAAAGTGTGACAGCACCAAAAGCGTAAAATTGGCCTGGGAAGGAAGGGGGGAAAGTGCCCAGTAGGCAAGTTTTTAATCGGAAAATTCTGATGCAGAATTTTCAAAACCTGAAAATGAATGAACCCATTTAAAAATTGGTGTAGTAAAGACTGTAGCAAAAGGGATGAAGCTGGAAAAGCAGTCAGAAAATTGTTCAACAAATTACAATCAGCTCAAAATTAAAATATCCATTTGTGGTGGACTGATGAAGGATAGCACTTTTGCTAACCCACACTTCTCCACCGTCTGGTCTTTATTCCATACATAAACAATACCCAGCAACCTCATCCACCCACTGTGGCCCACACCACCTCCAGGGTTCTACAGTTCTCTTTACTTAGCTTGAAGATTGTGGTGCACTGTATATGTCTTTCCTGTTGGCCATAATGGCGGAGGTGTCTACTTGCAAATCTACAGGGAGGTGGCTTCTCAACTAGGGACTATAGTAAGGTGACCAGATTTTTCAAATTAAATCCGGGGACATATTTTTTTTTTACTAGTAATGGCAGCAATCAGCAACTCTCTGCCCGTGGCCGCCGCCGCCGCCCGCCTCAGTCTGTAAAGTCTTACTTTCCAGGCCCCGGCTACTACTGGGTGGGGAACATAGGAAGATCACTTCACAAGGGAAGGCAAGGAGATAAACAGGCAGGCAGCTTGCCGGGACTTGAGCCAAGGCAGAAGAACATGTGAGGGGACCTGAATGGGCATGCGCCTGAAACTGAAGAAATATTCCCTCCACTCCGACCAGCACATGATCATCAGAAAGGGGCACAGATAATGGAAAAAAAATACACTCCCCTTAGCTAGAAGGAGCGGCAGAGCGGGGGGGGGGGGGGGTGTAATTCATACCTCCCAACTTTGAGGTAGGAATGAGGGACACCTATTAGCAAAAGAATGTAGTCATAGGACACACCCCTTGCCACGCCCCTTAAAGGAGAATTATACAAACAAAAATGATTAGTTGAACCGACTAGTGCTTTTTTTAACCACTATTCCTTTATATTGGCTTTGGAAATTTACAAATGAGGCAATTTAGAAATTGGATGAAACTATAATAGTATACCCTAGGCCCTTTGAATATGATATGGACCTTTGTCTAGTCATTTATATTTATTATTTTTGTGTCAAAATTGTGTTTTATTATTTATATATATATATTTTTTGGCCATTTCGTGTGATTTTGCCTTTTTGTGTTTTCAGTAGTCCTTGACAAAAAACTCCTGAGCAAGCCAAATCGAATGGCGAAACATGTAGAGAGATTTGTCTGTATGCATTTTTGAAACTCTATCTTCATTATATGATGGATCTTTTTTACTCTATTTATTTATTTAATTTTGTATAAATAACATTTTTTTATATATAATTGTGTTATTTATGCACATTAAAAATCCCATTCAACCCTTCAATGTAAATTGGATGAAAGGTTTGGCACTGGGAAGCACTCTTTTTATCTTTCAAAGTGCATTTTATATATGTAGCGCCCCCTTTACTTTCAGTATAGGCACTACGCTAAAGTTAGTGGAGAATGGGAGAGTTACTTTGCTCCCATTCAAAATGTGCTAAAATTGGGACTTCTGTTACTCCAGAAACGTCCACTGGGTCAGTCTGTGCTCCAGGGATGCAATACCATCCCTGGCCAGCAGTTGGCACCAGAGGGGTTCTGGCAGAGCAACTTTCCCCAGCAGCCAATCAGGGAAGTTTCTCCCTCGCAAGGCATGAGTTTCGCGGGGTCCCGGTTCCAGGTGTGGCATCCACCTTCAGGGTGCGTGCATCCATGGACCCCGCCAGCGAGGCCCACCAGGCCAGAATTGCAGTCTACATAAACCCTCATCCGGAGGTAAAAAGGGACTCCAGTGACTTACTGGATCCCCAGTTCTATTGAAAGGATCCCAGGCTGGATGCCGGTCGATTGGGGGGGTCGGCTTGAGGAGAACCCGGAGGCAGGTTGTCCAACAGGGCTTGAACGAACCAATTGGGGATCTGGTGACCGGAATGTAGACAGGTACGTTTTGCTGTCATCTGGTGACCTATGCTAAAACCTTCTGGGAGGATTCGCTCCATTTATCCATCTAGCTCACCTAAAGTAATTGGCCTGTAGCAGAGGCCCTAGAGCCAGGTCTGTGAGAGAGATCTGTTCCTCCCAGCAAATCCTAAGTGACACTTCGGCTGCCAGGCTTGTAAGAGGGGTCTGTCCGGGGGCACTTTACCCACTCCAACTAGAGTGGCGACGAATAACAGTTTGGTACTCTATTGAGCCAAGATTGCTCAATTAAAATCCGGGCCTGACACTGCAAGGTTCTCCCTTTTCTTCATCAACCTGCTCTTCCCACTTAATGTTGATGTTGGCCGTGTTTGGCCTGGAATAAAGCATTGGAAAACCCTTTATTCACTGTCTGGACCTTTGCTCACTGTTTTGTTCTCCAACTACACCCATACGCCACATTAAGGTAACTCAATATGCCGATCCCAATAACAAATCAGCGGCTCCTTCGGGGGTAGCGCTACATATACAATATATAGATCAGACCAAAATTAGGGACAAATAAGGAGGAATGAGGGACATTGCTCGAAATCATGGACAGTCCCTCGAAATCAGGGACAGTTGGGAGCTATGGTAATTCAGAATAATGTTTTTTAATTCTGCACTGACTGTCTTTGAAATTGCCCTAACCCCTGTTCAAATCCAATTCGGGGACAAAACCGGGGTCAGACTTGGTTCAGGGACAGTGTCCTCAATCCGGGCACTGTCCCCGGAAACCGGGGCTTTCTGGTCACCCTAGTCTATAGAGAATAGCAGGAATAGGTGGCCAGCTCAGTGAAGGGGATGGAAGGTCACTGGAGACATTGGAGGGGATTGTCAGCTGATCTTAGGTAGGTATGAAGCCTTGTGCACACAATCAGTCCATCCGATGAGAAGGGTCTGATGGAGCGTTGTCATCGGTTAACCGATGAAGCTGACTGATGGTCCGTCGCGCTCACACACCATTGGTTAAAAAACTGTTTGTGTCAGAACGCGGTGACGTAAAACACGACGACGTGCTGAAAAAAACGAAGTTCAATGCTTCCAAGCATGCGTCGACTTGATTCTGAGCATGCGTGGATTTTTAACCGATGGTTGTGCCTACTAACGATCGGTTTTGACCTATTGGTTAGGAATCCATCGGTTAAATTTAAAGCAAGTTGGCTTTTTCTTAACCGATGGTTAAGTAACCTATGGGGCCTACACACGATCGGTTTTGACCAATGAAAATGGTCCATCAAACCATTGTCCTCTGGTTAACCCATAGTGTGTACGAGGCCTGAGACTGTGTATGAGTTGGAGAGGGCAAGGGGGCAGTTTGTCTTCTTATCCTTTAGAGTGGGAGTGGCTTCAGGTCTGCTACCTTAAAGTAAATCTCTGCAGCTATGGCATAAAGATGAGCAATAACTTCAAACAAAAGCAAATATTTCAATTTATGCAAAATGTACACATTCATTTGATGCATCAATATACCGGGCCAGATTCACAGACGAGATACGACGTCATATCTCCTGATACGCCGTCGTATCTCTCAGAGTATCTATGCGACGGATTCATAGAATCAGTTATGCATAGATAGCCAGAAGATCCAACAGGTGTAAGGCCCCATACACACCATAGAATCTATCCGCAGATAAATCCCATCAAATGGGTTTCTGCGGATAGATCCTATGGTGTGTACACGCCAACGGATATTTATCCGCAGATAAATCTCCCCTGGAATGGATTTCCAGCAGATAAATATTTGTCGACATGCACAGAATATCTATCTGCTGGAATCCATTCCAACGGATGGATCCGCTCGTCTGTACAGACTTACCGGATCCATCCGTCCAAAGGGATTCCCCGCACGCGCCGTAATGAATAGACGCATGCGTGGAATTCCTTATATGACAGCGTCGCGCCCGTCGCCGCGTCATAATAGCGGCGACGGCGCGACACGTCATCGGCAGAGGATTTCAGCGCGGATTTCAATGCGATGGTGTGTACACGCCATCGCATTGAAATCCTCTGAAATCTTAGAGAGGATTTATCCGCGGATACGGTCCGCTGAACCGTATCTGCGGATAAATTCTATCGTGTGTATGGGGCCTAATTGTTTTACACTGTCGGATCTTAGGATGCAGTACCGCGGTCGCCGCTGGGGGGAGTTTGCGTCGTAAACCAGCGTCGGGTATGCAAATTAGGAGTTACGGCGATTCACAACGGATTTTCGCGTTCGCTACGTCGTCGCTAGTCTAGTTTCCCGTCGCAAAGTTAGTCGTCGTTTTTGGTGCCTTAACTTTACACAGCAATCGTATTGCTGTATAAAGTATGGCCGTCGTTCCCACGTCGAAATTTAAAAATGAACGTCGTTTGCGTAAGCCGTCCGGGAATACGGAATTACGCTACGCGTGTCGCTGTTCGAAAAAATGACGTCACGGCGCGCAAAGCACGACAGGAATTACGAAACTGAGCATGCGCAGCAGGTCCGTGGCGCGGGAGCGCGCCTAATTTAAATGACACATGCCCATTTGAATTGGCCCGCCTTGCGCCGGAGGCCGCCGGCGTAGGTTTTCATCGCAAGTGCTTGGTGAATCAGGCACTTGCGATGAAAACTTGCGGCGGTGTAACGTATCTACGATATGTTACGCCGCCGCTCACCTACGTGAATATAGCCCACCATTCCTTTTCTTTTGCAGAGAACTTTGTAGATAATCTAAAATGATAATGTGGCCATTTAAGATGCAAATTATGCGAACAGTGTTTACATTTCTTTTATTTTCCCATTACTCTTTGAGTGAGAAATATTGACAGAGAATTTCTAAAAACATCAAAATGAATGAAAAGAACATGATTGATGCATGCAATAAACGAAAAACAGTCCTTCTAACAAGTCCATGGAGGATTCCTCTGGAGCAGCGGGATATCGCAATAAACGGAACAGAAACAAACGAATCACTGTATTTAATTATGCAAACACTTCATTACTTTTAATTACTCACTTTTTCTGATATAAAATTTTAATAATAATTTTGCCAATTCTTTTACAACACACATAAAGAGAAAGACATTACTTAAAACCTATATATTAATTACGATCTCAATGAATATTTTTTTCCTCTGGAAGTTCAAATATGGCGGCTGGCCATGCATTAAAAACAAAAGGCTTTTAAGCCCCGGAAGAATTGACCCCCTTCCTGACAAGAGCATTTTTTGTGATTCGGCACTGCATCGCCGCTTTAGCTGACAACTGCGCGTGGATCTGTGTGTGTTTACACAGATCCACACTCCTGCCGTGATCGCGGGCAATCGCGGGTGCCCGGCGGACATTGTGGCCGACAGGGAATGTGCACCGGGTAAAGAGCGATGCCGCGGGCGCACGCGCCCCCTAAACAGCCGGGAAGAAAGGACGTCATATGACGTCCACCCGGAGGGAGGGAGGATTCCTGCCGGCGTCAGATTACTATTAAAAAAAAGGTAGAAGGGAAAGAAGTATATAATAAAGAGAGAGTATGGAAGTCGGAGATATATTAGAATGGAGAGGTCGGGGAGGGAGGGGGGGGGGGATTGTGGGACATTTTATACACGATATTTATATTAACAATCGTTTTGATATGTTATGTATTAAACAATTATGATATGTTTAATCACTTCCCGCCCGGTCAATAGTCAATTGACGTCCGGGAAGTGGTTGTGAAATCCTGACTCGACGTCTATTGATGTCCTGCAGAATTTCATGCCGGCATGCGCCCATGGGGGCGCGCAGTGCGGGGATCGGTGATGCGGGGTGTCAGTCTGACTCCCTGCATCTCCGATCTCGGTAAAGAACCTCCGGTCGGAGGCTCTTTACCACGTGATCAGCCGTGTCCAATTACGGCTGATCACGGTGTAAACAGGAAGAGCCGTTGATCGGCTCTTCCTCACTCGCGTCTGACAGACGCGAGTAGAGGAAAGCCAATCGGCGGCTCTCTTGACAGGGGGGGTTCGCGCTGATTGTTTATCAGCGCAGCCCCCCCTCCGATGCCAACATTGGACCACCAGGGAGTGCCCCTTGGTGCTCAATAGAGCAAAAATGGGCAAAAAAAAAAACAATGATAAAAAAAAAATGAACACAATCGATGCCAATCGGTGCCCACAAATGGGCACTGACTGGCAACATGGGCACTGACTGAAATGATGCCCAGCAATGCCATCAGTGCCACCCCTCTGTGTCCATCAGTGCCACCCAGTGTCCATCAGTGCCACCTCTTAGTGCCCACCTATTAGTGCCCATCTGTGCCACCCATAAGTGCCGCCCATGAGTGCCCATCAGTGCTGCCAAAGAGTGTCCAGTGCCGCCTATGAGTGCCCATCAGTGCCGCCTATGAGTGCCCATCAGTGCCGCATACCAGCGCCGCCTATCGGTGCCCATCAGTGCCACCTCATCGATGCCCATCGGTGCCCATCAGTGCCACCTCATCGGTGCCCATAATTGAAGAAGAAAAATATTTTTTGTAAAAAAGTAAGTTAACAGAAAAAAATAAAAACTAAATTTTTTTCAAAAATGTGGGTCTTTTTTTTTTAAAAATAAAAATCGCAGAGGTGAGCAAATACCACCAAAAGAAAGCTCTATTTGTGGGAACAAAATGATAAAAATTTCATTTGGGTACAGTGTAGCATGACCGCGCTGAAAGCTGAAAATTGGCTTGGGCAGGAAGGTGCGTAAGTGCCTGGTATGGAAATGGTTAAATGGAAAACTAAAAGATATTTAAAAAAAAAAATTACTATGGCCCGGTAAGGAAGTGGTTAACACTTGAAGTCTGCTGGGGCAGATTTAGTACAACCAAAGATAAAACATGGAAAAAAATGCCTGTTTTGCCCCTGGTAACCACTCCAGTTCTACCTTTCCTTGCCCCCTCTGCAATAAAATGTTAGCGTTAATCTGATTGGCTACCGCAAGTGAATATTTTTTCTCTAATTTAATAAATCGCACAAGTGTTTGAAGCATAGCTAGTATATGGAACTTTTGCATTTACAATTATAAGCTTCCATTCTGGAGGCATTAATACTTCTCTATGCAACCTCACTAATTTGCTGTATACTTAATGAAGCATTCACACAGGAACACAAAAAGCTCTTCTGTGTTGGATTTTAGACAGCATAGTTTAAAATCTGATTAGCATATACCCCTTGAACTGAGTGTTCCAAACAAACTTAATGATGTGTCAAAACTTTATTTGCAAGGATAGTTTTATAGTAATATAAGGTGACCAGATTTTTTAAATGAAATCTGGGGACATACTTTTTTTTAAAGGCAAATGGTAAACTATTTCATGAGCATATTTTCTGCAGATTATGTATGTGGTATGTGTTTATGGAATGATTGCATGATACATTATTTCTCACATTTCGTCCATGAGTTAAAAAAAAAAAAAGATACTTCTTAGAATTTTCTGGGATATGACTACCAAATGTTAAAGCAGAATTCCACCTAAAAATTGAACTTCCGCTTAACCCACTCCTTGCCCACTTACATGCCACATTTGGCATGTCATTTTTTTTGGGGGGGGGGGGCTTCAGGAGAAGTGGGACTTCCTGGCGATTAGCTTAATTGCCTTATTGCAGCCCCTCCCTGTAGGCGAGCGCCTGTCCAATCGGATGGCGCCACGCCGCTCGCGCATGCGCAGTGCAGCTTGCTCATGCGCAGTGGGTGCCCGGCCGTGAAGCCAAAAGCTGTCACTGCCGGGTGCCCACACTAGGAATGAAGACGCCGGCCGGCGAGGGGGGGCGAGGAGCGGAGCCCCAGCCGGCGCGTCGCTGGAACAGTGGAGCAGGTAAGTGTCTGTTTATTAAAAGCCAGCAGCTACACTTTTTGTAGCTGCTGACTTTTAATAAACTTAAAAAAAGGCTGGAACACCCCTTTAACTGCTTGCCGACCAGCGCACGACTATTTACGTTGACAGCATGGCATGGACAGGCAGGAGAACGTATATATATACGTCCTCTTTAAAAAGCCGGCATTGTGGGTGCACGCGCACTGGGAGCTCCGTGACTCCGACCGCGGGTCACGCGGACTCGATGTCCGCGGGCGTACCCGCGATCGTGTCACGGTGAGGAAGAAGCATTTCCCTATTCTTCCTAGTGACAGGGCAGTGTAATCGGAAGCTGTGATCACTGTTGTGTTACAGTAAGCCCACCCCCTCTACAGTTAGAACACATCCCTAGGTACACTTAACCCCTTCAGCGCCACCTAGTGGTTAACCCCTTCACTGCCAGTGTCATTTTCACAGTAACCAGTGCATTCTTATAGCACTGTTTGCTGTAAAAATTACAATAGTCCCAAAAATGGTGTCAAAAGTGTCCGATGTGTCTGACATAATGTCACAGTCACGATAAAAATCGCTGATCACCGCCTTTACTAGTAAAAAAATAATAATAATAAAAATGCCATAATTCTATCCCCTATTTTGTAGACGCTATGGGCTAGATTCACAGAGAGATACGACGGTGTATCTCCTGATACGCCGTCGTATCTCTGAGTTAGGCCTGTCGTATCTATGCGCCTGATTCATAGAATCAGTTACGCATAGATATGACTAAGATCCGACAGGTGTAAGTGTGTTACACCGTCGGATCTTAACTACAATTTAAAAATGGCCGCGGGGGGCGTTCTCGCTGATTTACGCTGAATAATATGTAAATCAGCGAGATACACCAATTCACGAGCGTACGCGGGCCCGACGCAGTGTTGTTACGACGTTTATGTAGCGGATTTCCCGGCGTATACTTACCCCTGCTTCTATGAGGCGCAGCCAATGTTAAGTATAGCCATCTTTCCCGCGTCAATTTTTTTTTTTACGTCGTTTGCGTATGCCGATTCAGAAACCCGATCGTCACTAGTTACGCTCACGCCGAAACCACTGACGTCCTAGTGACGTCAGTGGGAGTAATGCACATCGGGAAATTTCGCGGACGGCACATGCTCATTTAAATCGGCGCGGGAACGCGGCTGATTTAAATAGTACACTCCCCCTAGCCGCGGAATTTGAATTCCGCCGGGGGATTTACGATCCGCCGCCGCAAGTTTGGAGGTAAGTGGTTTGTGAATTACCCACTTGCCTCTCAAACTTGCGGCAGCGTATCTTAAATCACATAGATCACGCGGATCTAAAGATCCGCTGATCTATGTGAATCTAGCCCTATAACTTTTGCGCAAACCAATCAATATACACTTATTGCAATTTTTTTGACCAAAAATATGTAGAAGAATACATATCGGCCCAAACTGAGAAAAAAAAATGTTTTTTTATATATATTTTTGGGGGATATTTTTTATAGCAAAAAGTAAAAAAATATTGTTTTTTTTTCAAAATTGTCGGTCTTTTTTTTTGTTTATAACGCAGAAAAATAAAAACCGCAGAGGTGATCAAATACCACCAAAAGAAAGCTCTAGTTGTGGGAAAATACATTCACTAAGCTCCGGGACAAATTCCCTTGCAAAGCGAACAATCTAACTTGCCTTTTTATATACCGGAAAAAGAAGGTTACCTCCAAAAATGGGATTTCGTGGGCAATGAAACAATATACAGATTTTTTTTTTTTAAAAATAGAAAATTTAATATACATATATACAATACATACATATTGTATACATATATACAATTTTCTATTTTTGTAAAAAAAAATCTGTATATTTTGTCATTGCCCACAAAATCCCATTTTTGGAGGTAACCTTCTTTTTCCGGTATATAAAAAGGCATACTTACCCGGGATGGTGGCAATGCTCATGACAGACTGTTGGGAGTACATCTTTTCATGCCTTTTTATATACCGACCCCCTTATGTTTTGATGTACCTGGAATATATTTAGCTCATTTAAACGGAAAGTTCAGTTGGGTCAAAGCTTCAAAGCATCGGAGTAGGGGGAAGCCGTGCAGTTAGCATGTTCAGTAGGGGTAATCAATGGAATCCTACATATTTCTTTCAGCCCATACTTCCTTTGAAGAGCCGCCCAAGCAGTAGTATTCAGCTCATATTTTCAGTGCAAGCTTTTTCAGCGCTTTGAGTGACAGTGCAGCTTTAACAAGATAAAAAAAAAAGACGGGAAGGGAAAAAGAAATTATAATTCTTGGCACAATGCCATTGCAATAGGTAATATACACATTTCGCTGGGGATCTTCACTTCACACATCAATCATTTTGCATCCTATTGTGGCACTAACTAAAACAGAATTACCTTCCTATGCTTTTCTCCAAGGGATGCGTCCTGCCTACCTACAGTTAGAGGAGAAAAACAGCATCGTAATTGCTGTTCTCTTAATGCCTGTAGTCCTTTCTCACATGGCAATCATGGCTGCTTCACTTGGTTAATGAAGACTTGAGAGACTAGGAGGAATAATTAAAGCAGGTGTTTAGATTGACTACGATCTAATTACTCTCTCAAACATTCAGATGATAAGAAAGCTTCAGGAACACAAGTCCTTGTACCGCTCAAGTAGAGAAAAAAAAAAGAAAACAAAAAAATAAATGTATTTGTTTGCACTTAAATTAATAGGCAGATGCGATTTATTATACTCTGGTGCTCCGGCATTATAAATCTTTGGAAAAATAAAATAAATCTGCATAGATCGACAAGTGTGAGTAGAATGATATTAATTCACCACTTTTTGTTTTGAACAGATAAATATTGGGCTCAGAAGATTTAAAGTGGTTGTAAAGGCTGAAGGTTTTCTGTGTGCTGCTCCACTCCTTCCACAGCCCCCCTAATACTTAACTGAGCCCCCTCTCGATCCAGCGATGTGCACAAGAGACTCGGCTGTCCCTGCACCCCCTCTCCTTATTGGCTTATGAGACAGTAGGGAGCGCCATTGGCTCTTACTGCTGTCAATCACAGGCAGTTAGCCAGTAAGGAGGTAGAGGGGGCAGGGCAGATTCTCAAAGGGCTTACGACGGCGCAACGCCATTTGCGCCGTCGTAAGTCCTAATCTGGCCCGGCGTATCTATGCGACTGATTCTTAGAATCAGTTACGCATAGATATCCATTAGATCTGACAGGCGTAAGGCTCTTACGCTGTCAGATCTTAGATGATTTTTTTTTCCCGCCACCAGGTGTCGCCGACGTTGTTTTCCCCGTCGTCTATGCAAATTAGCTATTTACGCGAGATTCCCGAACGTACGCGCGGTCAACGCAGTGAATTTACGAAGTTTTCATAGCTTTTGCGACGCGTAAAGTTGCCCCTGCTATATGAGGGGCAACCAATGTTAAGTATGGCCGTCGTTCCCGCATCGAAATTTAAAAAAGTACGTCGTTTGCGTAAGTCGTCCGTGAATGGCGCTGGACGCCCTTTACGTTAACGTTGAAACCAATGACGTCCTTGCAACGTCATTTAGCGCAATGCACGTCGGGAAATTTTAGGGACGGCGCATGCGCAGGACGATCGGCGCGGGAACGCGCCTAATTTAAATTATCCACGCCCCCTACCCCCCTGGATCATTTGAATTAGGCGGGCTTGCGCCGGAGAATTTACGCTACGCCGCCGCAACTTTACAGGCAAGTGCTTTGTGAATCAAGCACTTGCCCATAAAACTTGCGGCCGCGTAACGTGAACGAGATACGTTACAGCCGCATAGTTTAACGCCGATCTACGAGAATCTGGCCCAATGTGTCTGATGGAAACATAGAGCAGGGCTTGGGAGCAAGCATGCTCCAGAGCAGGCTTTGCAAAGATCTGGCATGCTCTGTTCAAAACCACTGCACAGAGCAGGTAAGTATGACATGTTTATTATTGTAAAAAATAAATCTGAACCTTGAGCCCAGGTTCACACTGGGCTGCGGGAATGAAGCCGTGCGAGTTCAGCTGAACTCACACAATTTCACTCCCGCTGTCAGTCCCAAGTTCAGCCGCGATTACAGAGACATCTGTAAATCTCGTGTGGTAATGGCAAAAAGTAGTACAGAAACGACTTTTTGAAATTGGTGCAGCCCCACAGATGCGGCGTCACACCAATTAGGACGGTGTCATTGCCGGCAAATGCCGCTGATTTGACATGTCAAATCGCACCAGTGTGAACCAGGGCTTAATGTCTTAAACCTGGAAGATTTCTTTGTTAGGTTTAGGAAATGGATGTTGCTTGTGTTAAACAGGGTTAGAATAAGAATGATAATACTAATACCCAGATAGCAAGCAATTGTGCTGCAAAATGACTTGCTAAGCTATTGCTAGACTTGCCAGGCTTCACAAGTTTGTTGCACAATTGCAGTCAGTCTGCATTGCATGACTCCAGATCAACTTTCTTTGAAAACATTCAGCAAATCTGCTGCAAGTTCTGGTTCGGTTTCTAAAGAAAATTTTGTACACCTTTTATTTTGATGTACCTGGAACGTATTTAGCAAAACCACTGCACAGAGCAGGTGACATACGCCAACAAAAAAAAAAAGTTAGATTTTTTTTTTTTAAATAAAAAAATCATAATTAAATATACACTGTGGGCCATATTCTTAAACAAGTTACGCCGGTGTATCTACTGATACACCGGCGTAATTCGAAATTCCCGCCGGCGTATCATTGTTTTGTATTCACAAAACAATATACGCCGGATTTAGGCTAGGATCCGACTAATGTAAGACACTTACACTGTCGGATCCTAAATGTAATTACTCCGCCGGCCGCTAGGTGGCGTTTACGTTCAGGTCTCATTTGTTTATGCAAATGAGCCTGATACGCCGATTCACGTACGAAATCGCGTCGCGTAACCGTCGCTAACGTCGTTTGCGTAGGCGTAAGGTTACCTCTGCTATATGAGGGGTAACCTTACGCCAGTCCCACGTAGGCCATGTTAAGTATGGCGTCGGGTCCGCGTCGTGTTTTCCCGTCGGATACGTCATTTTACTAAATCGTCCGCGAATACGACTTTACGTCAATGACGCACACGTCGGCGTCATTGACGTTTTACACCGAGAACTGGAGCATGCGCACTGGGCTATTTTAAGCCCGGCGCATGCGCAGTTCGTTAGAATCGGGGGCGCGCTTATTTTAAATACAAGCCGTCCCCTTGGATTTACGCGGCCATACGCCGGGCCATTTACACCATGCCGCCCCAAACTACGGAGCAAGTGTTTGGGGAATACAGCACTTGCTCCTGTAGGTTGGGGTGGCGGAGTGTAAATGGCTTACGCGACGCCCGCCCAAAAACTACGGGAATATGGCCCTGTATTAGCAAGTATAACATGTTTGTTATTTGAAAAAAAAAAAAAAAAAAATAAGCTTTAATACCACTTTAATTAAAGGAGAATGTTACTATTATTATTATTACTATACAGGATTTATATAGTACCAATTACAATAGTTCAATACATGCTTGTGGAGCTTACAATCTAAGGGGAGGGGGAAGTAAAGATAATAGTTGCACGGGGGGAGGGAAGGGGGCTGATGATGGTGGCTCGGGTACAGTTCTTAGGTGGAAGTGGGGTAGGCTTCCCTGAATAAATTTGTTTTCAGGGATTGCCTAAAGGTGGACAGGGTAGGAGCTGACCTGACATACTGGGACAGGGAGTTCCAGAGGATGAGAGACAGGCTGTGGAAAAGTCCTGGAGGGGAGCATGGGAGGCCGTAACAAGGTACAGTTGTCATAATATTTTCCAAAACGTTTCCTAAAGTGTTAGTCTAATATCCTCAACCATGTAATAACCATATGTACAATTAATAGAGTATAGCTGCATAAACATCAAGGCCAATAAAAAAATAAAAAAAAACTCGATGCTACAAACCGTTACATAACTATCTTTCCAGAATCACAGTTTGTTGCATGCAGAGGAGGAAACAAGTTTTAAAAAATGAAATTTATTTTCTGAATCCAACTGTACCCTGCACAGAACATTTATTATTCATCACTTATAGATTAACCTAGTTTAACAGAAAGAGAAGTGTTAATGAAATATTCAGAAGGTGAGATCATATCTTATACTATCTTAGTATATATTTCTGTCTATGATAGGGATATGATAGCTTTGTAAAGGGCTATTGAGGAAGACAAGAATTCCTGGCTAGCTTTTTAGCAACCCCACGTTAACCACCTCAATACTGGGCACTTTCACCCCCTTCCTGCCCAAGCCATTTTTTAGCTTTCAGCGTGATCACAATTTGAATGACAATTGCGCGGTCATGCAACACTTTACCCAAATGAAATTTTTATATTTTTTTCCCCACAAATAGAGCTTTCTTTTGGTGGTATTTGATCACCTCTGCGGTTTTACTTTTTTCTATAATAAATATCCCCAAAAATATATATTAAAAAAATGTTTTTCCTCAGTTTTGATTGATATGTATTCTTCTACTTATTTTTGATAAAAAATTGCAATAAGCGTATATTGATTGGTTTGCGGCTACAAAATAGGGGATAGATTTATAACAATTTATTTCTTTTTTACTAGTAATGGCGGCGATCAGGGATTTTTATCGTGACTGCGATATTGTGGCCGACACACGGGACACTATTTTTGGACCATTCACATTCATACAGCGAACAGTGCTATAAATATGCACTGATTACTGTGTAAATGTGACTGTCAGGGAAGGGGTTAACCATTAGGCGATCAAGGGGTTAAATGTGTACCCTAGTAAGTGATTCTAACTGTAGGGGGAGGGGACTGAATGGGGGAGGTGACCGATCTGTGTCCCTATGTAGAAAGGACACAGCATCAGTCTCCTCTCCCTGATAGGACGTGGATCTCTGTGTTTACACACGGAGATCCACGGTCATGCTCAGTTACTGGGCAATCGCGGGTGCCTGGTGGGCAATCGCGGGTGCCCGGCGGACATTGCGGCCGCCGAGCAGGCGCATCGGGTTCCCAGTAATGCGGCGGGTGCACGTGTGCACGCCCCCTAGTGGCTCGGCAAGGCGAGGACGTCATATGACATCCTCCCAGAATGAAATTATCGTGCAACCGTCAATTGACCACGGGCGGTAGTAAAGAGGTTATAGAAGAACTACATTTTAACTATTTTTTTAGAATGAGGAAGTATAATCACTTCATTTGAGCAGTTTAAGCAGAACTCCAAGCAAACAACCAAATACTAATAAAGTGAGATGATTAACCCTCCAAAGAATTTCTGTTCTGAGGAGGGGGATGCGCCATTTGGAGACAGAAAAATGCTGACTATGACACTAAGAACGCCATCTCTACAGTCAAGCATGGAGTTGGAAACATTATGTTTTGGGGTTGTTTCTCTGCTAAGGTACAGACCAACTTTGCTGCATGGGAGAGACCAATGAACGAGGCCATGTATTGTAAAATCTTGGATAAGAACCTTCTTCCCCCAGCCAGAATACTGAAGATGGGTCTTTCAGCATGACGATGACCCAAAACATACCACCAAGGCAACAAAGGAGTGGCCCAAGAAGAAGCACATTAAGGTCATGGCTAGTCTCCAGACCTTAATCCTATAGAAAATGTATGGAGGGAGTTGAAACTTCGAGTTGCCAAGTGACAGCTGAGAAACCTTTTAACTTTTATGTCTCTATACCCTGTAAACAGTCATTTCAGCAAAAAAAAAAATTCCTTTAGTGACCCTTTAAGCACTGTATGACAGTGTGAAACGCGTCAGCTGTGTTTTTCTGATTTCTGCTGTGACATGTCAGTTTTGTGACCTATTTTATTAACCACTTGACAACCGGGCCTATTTTGGCACTTCTCTCCTTCATGTAAAAATCACAATTTTTTTGCTAGAAAATTAATCAGAACCCCAAAACATTATATATTTTTTTTTAGCAGACATCCTAGGGAATAAAATTGCAGTCATTGCAATACTTTTTGTCACACCGTATTTGCGCAGCGGTCTTACAAGCGCACTTTTTTTGGGAAAAACTCATTTTTTTGAATTAAAAAATAAGACAACAATAATTTTTGCACAATTTATTTATATATTGTGAAAGATAATGTTACGCCGAGTAAAATGATACCCAACATGACACGCTTAAAAATTGCGCCCGCTCGTGGCATGGCGTCAAACTTTTACCCTTAAAAATCTCGATAGGCGACGTTTAAAAAATTCTACAGGTTGCATTTTTTGAGCTACAGAGTAGGTCTAGGGCTAGAATTATTGCTCTCGCTCTAATGATCGCGGCGATACCTCACTTGTGTGGTTTGAACACCGTTTTCATATGCGGGCGCTAAACGCGTATGCGTTCGCTTCTGTGCGCGAGCTCGTCGGGATGGGGCGTTTTTAAAAAAAAAAATTTTTGTTTTCTTATTTATTTTTATTTATTTTTATAATTTTTTACACTGAAATAAAAAAAAAAAAATCACTTGTATTCCTATTACAAGGAATGTAAACATCCCTTGTAATAGAAAAAAGCATGACAGGTCCTCTTAAATATGAGATCTGGGGTCAAAAAGACCTCAGATCTCATATTTAGGCTTAAATGCAAAAAAATAAAAACTAAATTAAACTGTAATTTTTTCAAATGACAGAAAAAAAAATGTTGCT
Source organism: Rana temporaria (assembly GCF_905171775.1). Lineage (NCBI taxonomy): Eukaryota > Metazoa > Chordata > Amphibia > Anura > Ranidae > Rana > Rana temporaria. The sequence continues at coordinate 29,323,460 of NC_053499.1, read as the reverse complement.
TTAAGAGGCTGGGCGGGACTGACGTTTTGACGTCACTTCCGCCCAGCAGAGATATGGGGACGGGTGGGGGCGATTTTTCCCTCAGTCGCATCCCCACACAGGTGCTGAATGGACCCGATCGCCTCCGCCGCTACCGACGGCTCCAGTAAGCGGCGGAGGGTGCGGGAGAGCGGCGGGAGGGGGGGGCCCCTCTCCCGCCACCGATAACGGCGATCTCGCGGCGAATCCGCCGCGGAGACCACCGTTATCGTTTACAGGACCGTTGGCACTAAAGATGGATACCTCGTTAGTGGCAGCAGCTGCTGCCGTTACCGAGATATCCATCTTTAAAGTGCCGCCGTTAAAATACGTAAGGCGGTCGGCAAGTGGTTAAAAAGGAACGCTTTTTTGGAGTGCGGCTGTCCTAGTCTTCTTCATCCATTTTTGCAGGTTTAGACTAGAATTCTACTTATTAACTTGTGCATTTTTTTAAACAGAACAAACTGTAGGGCTGCATGGATGCTCACTGGTTAATGCAGTATGAAGTACTATCTTCAGTTCTCACCAGGGCAATCTCTGTACGGAGATTTTATGTTCTCCCACTGGGTGCTCCGGTTTCCTCCCATAACTCTGGAATGTACTGGTAGGTTAATTGGCTTCTACTGAAATTGGTCCCAGTGTGTGTGTGTCTTTATGACTGTGGTAAGGGCATTAGAGAGAGTAAATTCCTTCACACATAGGTACTTAGGTGACAGTTCAAGTTAATGTTGCATTAAGTGCAGCAGAATATATTTGAGCTACATAAAATCAAATAACTGTTAAATAAACAATAAATGAAAATCTACGACATTGATCCTTGGACGTGCGTGTGTCACAAGACAGGGAAAGTCATATTACTGTAGGGATTAAACCATGCCAAGGCTGATATGAGTTTTCCTTGACTATTATCCATTAATTGTATATATTAAAGTCTTTCACAGTGCATAACCTATTCCAACTAGTTCTTGCCCTAGAAGAGCTTACAATCTGATAACCATTAATGTAGTCTGGGACTTTTTGGGGGTAAGCCAATCCATGCTATGTTTTTGTGTTGTTAGAAAACACACATTAAAAAGACTGGGGCAGATCCACAGAGCGAGTACGCCGGTGTATCTACTGATACGCCGGCGTACTTTCAAATTACTCGCGTCGTATCTTTGGTTTGAATCCTCAAACCAAGATACGACGGCATCTGGGTTAGATCCGACAGGTGTACGTCCTCGTACGCCTTCGGATCTAAGATGCAATACTTCGGAGTCCCCTGGGTGGCGTTCATGTCGTTTTCCGCGTCGGGTATGCAAATTTGCCATTCAAGGCCCTGGGGACCTCTGGGCCCTTTAATACAATATAATAATTATATATATATATATATATATATATATATATATATATATATAAAAATAAAAAAAATAAAAAAATATATATTGGTTTTTATAAAAAAAAAAGGGGGGGTTGTCATCCGGGCCCCTGGGGACCTCCGGACCCCTAAAAAAAAAATTGTCCCTTTAATAAAAAATAAAATAAAAATATATTAATTTTTTGATTTTTTTAAATAAAAAAATAAATAAAAAAGGGGGGTTGCCATCTGGGGCCCTGGAGGCCTCCGGGCCCCTGGGGACCTCCGGACCCCTAAAAAAAAAAATGTGTACTGCCTGTACCCCCCTGATGGCGGCCCTGCTGATATGTTTAAACCCTCCACAAAGAATAAAAGTTTTTGCTGTACATACACTTTATAGACTAATGCACACGGTCAGCTTTTCCGACAAGAAAAGTTTGACGTGAGCTTTTGGTCGGAAATTCCGACCGTGTGTATGCTCCATCTGACTTTTTCTGTCGGAATTTCTGACAGCAAAAATTTGAGAGCTGGTTCTCAATTTTTCCAACAAGAAAAGTTCTTGTCGGAAATTTCCGATCGCCTGTATGCAATTCCGACGCGAAAATAGCACGCATGCTCGGAATCAAGTCGAGGCATGCTCGGAAGCATTGCACTTCATTTTTCTCGGCTCATTGTAGTGTTGTACGTCACCGCGTTCTTGACGGTCGGAATTGTGTGTGACCGTGTGTATGCAATACAAGTTTGAGCCGAAATTCAGTCTGAAAAAAAGCCACGGTTTTCTTGTCGGAATTTCCGATCGCGTGTACGCAGCATAACTCCAGATTCAGTGTACGCTTGCATAACGCTGCTGTAAATTCCTGCAAATATATTGTAGTAAAAAAAGTAATTATTGTGATCTGTCCTTCATCTGCAATTCCTACACATACATCCCTGAACACATTTGGCCTTAAACACAAGTACCATTCAGTGCAGCGTCCAGCCGCCATATACTTCAGCCTGTCATAGATTTTGACAGGCTGCTGGCAGTGTGGCTGGACACTGCACCTGTGCCTTGCAGGCATCCAAAAATGTTGGGATTTCATGCCGATGGGCCAAACTGCCTGTGGGCTTGTAAATAAGGCAGAAGTTTTTTTTTATCTCAATGCATTCCATGTATTAAAGGAGTTGTAAAGTCTCAATGTTTTTCACCTTAAAAGGTAAACATTTTTTTTCCTAAATAGCTTCCTTTACCTTAGTGCAGTCTTCCTTCACTTACCTCACCCTTCCATTTTGCTTTTAAATGTCCTTATTTCTTCTGAGAAATCCTCACTTCCTGTTCTTCTGTCTGTAACTACACACAGTAATGCAAGGCTTTCTCCCTGGCAGGGATGGACTGGCCATTGGGACTACAGGGAGTTTCCCGGTGGGCCGATGGCTCAGTGGGACGGCTTCAGTGACAGTGGACCGTCGCCCCCCTCCGCTCCTCTGTCTCTCCCTTCCCGCAGCACTCACCTCCTCTCCCTCCCTGCAGCGCTCACCTGGGGGGAACAAAGAATCAGGGGGAGGACCAGAGGAGCAGGGGGGACGACAGAGGAGCATGGGGGAGGGGACAGACAGCTGACTCAACATCTATGGCCTGGGAGTTTTTCCCTTCTGTCTAATCTTGTCCCATAAGAGTGGCACCAAACTGATTCTTTGCCCCGGGTGAAAAAAAGTCTAGCTTCCCCACTGGTACTGCCTATAAGAGTACCAGCACCAGCCGTTCTACTCTAATAAAGTAGAACAGCTAGTGAAGGGGGAGAGGGGGCTTGGGTGGCCAGGGGGGGGGGGGGGGTTGCGGGAGTTGTCCGGCCCTCATGGGAGAGACCTGTCAAAGTGGGCCAGTCTGGATGAAGTCCAGGGCCAAATTTCTGTCCCAGTCCAGCCCTGCTCCCTGGTGTGGAGTGTCGTGCTCGCCCCCTCCCCTGGAATACAGGAGTCAGAACGCTCTCTACGTTGCAGATAGAGAAAGGAGCTGTGTGTTAGTAGGCTTCCTGACTCTCCTGTGTTCCAGGGGAGGGGGCGAGCACGACACTCCACACCAGGGAGAAAGCCTCACATTACGGCTTGTAGTTACAGACAGAAGAACAGGAAGTGAGGATTTCTCAGAAGAAATAAGGACATTTAAAAGCAAAATGGAAGGATGAGGTAAGTGAAGGAGGACTGCACTAAGGTAAAGGAAGCTATTTAGGACATTTTTTTTTACCTTTACAACCCCTTTAATGCATTCTACTTAAATATAATGCCGGTATATAAACAAAAGAATAGAAAAAGGGGGCACCTACTCACCAATTTGTTTGCTATCGTGTTGCCATCTTTTTGTGATGCTATACCCTCTCTATTATGATTAATGTTGTTTCCTTTTTTCTATTCTATAGTATTACATATTATCTCTGTTCCTTTAACCACTTCCCCACCGCTCCATAGACAAAAGACGTCTACAGAGCGGTGGAGTTATTCCGGGACGACGTCCCTGGGACGTCCTCCCAGAATGCTTCACTCGCGCGCCCCCTGCGGCGCGCTCCCAGAAGCATCTGTGAGCGCCGGGTCTAGAAGACCCGGCGCATCACAGATCGCGGTAAATCGCCGCTGATAGCGGCGGTTTACCACGTGATCGCTCCATCAAATGACGGAGCGATCACTTGTAAACAAACCGGCGTCATGTAATGACGCCGGTTCCTCCCTCTCCTCTCTGTACCGATCGGTACAGTGTGAGAGGAGAGGGGGGAGAGCGGCAGCAGCAGCAGCAGCTGCTGTGGGATGGATCTGTGACAAATGCAGTCACAGATCCATCCCTCCCTCCCTGTGCAATACTCTGCAATAAATAACACCCATACTCTGCAATACCCCCCACACTCTGCAATACCCCCCATACTCTGCTATACCCCCCACACTCTGCAATACCCCCCACACTCTGCAATACCCCCCACACTCTGCTATACCCCCCACACTCTGCAATACCCCCCACACTCTGCAATACCACCCACACTCTGCAATACCCCCCATACTCTGCAATACCCCCCATACTCTGCTATACCCCCCACACTCTGCAATACCCCCCACACTCTGCAATACCACCCACACTCTGCAATAACCCCCATACTCTGCAATACCCCCCATACTCTGCTATACCCCCCACACTCTGCTATACCCCCCACACTCTGCTATACCCCCCACACTCTGCAATACCCCCCACACTCTGCAATACCACCCACACTCTGCAATACCCCCCATACTCTGCAATACCCCCCATACTCTGCAATACCCCCCATACTCTGCTATACCCCCCACACTCTGCTAATATGACAGAAACGAGAATTTTATTTTTTATTTTTACAGAATTTTCAGTGTTTTTTCTTTTATAGCGCAAAAAATAAAAACCGCAGAGGTGATCAAATACCACCAAAAGAAAGCTCTATTTGTGGGAAAAAAAGGACAAAAATTTTAGATGGGCACAATGTTGTATGACTGAGTTATTGTCATTCAAATTGTGAGAGCACCGAAAGCTGAAAATTGGTCTGGTGAGGAAGGGGGTTTAAGTGCCCAGTGGTCAAGAGGTTAATATACCATTACGCAAATGAAAGCGCCTGAAGAAGTGGTGAATTTCCGCGAAACATGTCGAGCATGCCAGTGTAATTGAGATTTGGTGAAATGGAATTACCATCTATTTCAGTTGCACCTTTAATGTTTAGATAGCTAAATCTGTATGTTTTAAATATGTTGATGTTAATTCAATAAAACTTTATTTTTTATACAACTTTGTATCTTAATTGTTACGGTACCATTAAAGTCCACCAGCCTCAAATACAAATGTTTCCCTTTTAATGCATCCTATGTATTAACCACTTCAGCCCCGGACCATATTGCTGGTCAAAGACCAGGCCACTTTTTGCGATTCGGTACTGCGACAATTTAACTGACAATTGCGCGGTCGTGCGACGTGGCTCCCAAACAAAATTGACGTCGATTTTTTCCCACAAATATAGCTTTCTTTTGGTGGTATTTGATCACCTCTGTGGTTTTTAGTTTTTGCACTATAAACAAAAATAGAGCGACAATTTTGAAATTTTTTTTTTTACTTTTTGCTATAATAAATATCTCCCAAAAATATATTAGGCTGATACGTATTCTTCTACGTATTTTTCGTTAAAAAAAATTGCGCAAAAGTTATAGCGTTTACAAAATAGGGGATAGTTTTATGGCATTTTTATTAATATTTTATTTTTACTAGTAATGGCGGCGATCTGCGATTTTTATTGGTACTGCGACATTATGGCGGACACTTCGGACACTTTTGACACATTTTTGTGACCATTGGCAGTGCTATAAAAATGCATTGATTACTATAAAAATGCCAATGGCAGGGAAGGGGTTAACACTAGGGGGTGAGGAAGGGGTTAAGTATGTTCCCTGGGTGTGTTCTAACTGAAGGGGGGGGTGGACTGACTAGGGGAAATGACTGATCGCTGTTCATACATTGTATGAACAGACGGTCAGGCATTTCTCCCCCTGACAGGACCGGGAGCTGTGTGTTTACACACACAGCTCCCGGTTGTCGCTCTGTAACGAGCGATCGCGGGGTGCAGCATGTGTACAACCCCAGCCGCTCTGCCTCTGCAGCTAAAGGGGGGACAGTTGGGGGCCCCTCAACCGCCAGTGTGAACGGGCTCTTAGGCTAACAGTAATATAACCCTTATGCCGCGTACACATGACCATTTTTCATGATTGTGTGTAGGCTCCAGAGCATTTTTCATGACGTGAAAAATGGGCAATAAAAATTTTGAACATGCTCTAATTTTTCACGTCGTGAAAAACGGTCGTGTGTGGGCTTTAATGACGTGAAAAAGCAAGAAGCAAGTTATGAGACGGGAGCGCTCGTTCTGGTAAAACTAGCGTTTGTAATGGAGATAGCACATTCGTCACGCTGTAACAGACCGAAAAGCACGAAGACTGAAAAGCGCAAATCGTCTCTCACCAAACTTTTACTAACACAAAATCAGTAAAAGCAGCCCCAAGGGTGGCGCCATCCGACTGGAACTTCACCTTTATAGTGCCGTCGTACGTGTTGTACGTCACTGCGCTTTGCTCGAGCATTTTTTTCCACGATCGTGTGTAGGCAAGGCTGGCTTGACAAGAATTACATCGAAAAAAAACGTCGTTTTTTCTAGATCATTAAAAATGGTCGTGTGTACGCGGCATCAAACTAAGCTCTTTCACTAATTAACAAACTTGAAGCATGAAGATACAGATGTCAGAAGAATTGGATTCTCTCCCGTGTTACCAGTGATCACATTGTACCAAGAATATTGTGATGTAAATTGGGGTTAATCAAATATTTGTTAAATATTCATTGAATTCTCCCAAACATTGACCTATGCATGGTTATCCTAAACCAATAAATCCTTCCCGTCAGTAAATCTTAATATTGTTAGGAGCCTGGAGACAAGCAGTCGAAGTGGCAAGCTTTCCTCTAGTGTACATTGGGTTAATGAGTTAAAGTTTAGGACAGATGCAATTGTCACACATGATTTATCTCTGTTCTGTGAAGACAGCCAAAGTCATCAATGGGGCTGTCAGATAATGGTGCTGCTGACTGTTTTCATCCTTCTGGGGTTATCTTAGCTCTAAGCTCAGACTGTCTATATGTGTCCTGTCTACTGATGGGTATTCACCTATTACCTTCACTGCTCTTTACCCCAGGAGCTGTCTGTCTGATAAAAGTGCAGCAAGTAGTCAGACTTATTTACTATAGCGAGAAATATTGCATGGAGCTTAAAGCAACGCTAAAAAAGCAAGGCCTGCTTATTGAGGGCTCATTCACACTTAAAGTGCAACTTCACTCTCTCAATCCACATTGACTATTTGTATTCCTTATGCTGCTAGCAAAAGAAAATAGATAGGCAAGTATAATATACACTATTAGCCAGATTCAGAGAGACTTAGGCTGGCGTATCAGTAGATACGTCAGCCTAAGTCAGAATTTGCGTCGGCGCTAATTTAAGCGTATTCTGGTAACCAGATACGCTTAAATTAGGCTCAGATACGAGCGGCGTAAGTGTCTTACACCCTCGTATCCTAAAGTGTAATTTTTAGGCTGACCGCTAGGTGGCGCTTCCATTGCGGTCGGCGTAGAATATGTAAATCAGTAGATACGCCTATTCACGAACGTACGCCCGGCCGACGCAGTACAGATAAGCCGTTTACGTAACGCATTAGCGGCCAAAAGTTATTCTATCAAATAGATGGAATAGTAATGTTAAGTATGGCCGCCGTTCCCGCGTCGAAATTTGAAAATTTTACGTCTTTTGCGTAAGTCGTCCGTGAATAGGGATTTACGTAGTTTACGTCCACGTCGAAATCAATAGGCCTGTGTGGCGGACTTAGCCGCAATGCACGCTGGGAAATGTAGGCGCCCGGCGCATGCGAAGTTAAAAAACAAACGTCAATCATGTCGGGTCAAGCCTCATTATCATAAAACACGCCCCCTCAAACAAATTTGAATTAGCCGCCCTTACGTAAAGACACGGATGAGTGAGTTTGGGGTGGAGGAACTTGAGTGGCCTGAACAGAGCCTGAATTAGAGCGGTGAGTGCAAGCCAGGCCATCTAGTTAATTCTTCTTAACCTCCCTGGCGGTCTTCCCGAGACTGACACGGGGTTAGATTTTCCTGCTACTATCTGTAACCCCGAGTCAGTCTCGGGCTTGCCTCGCTAGATCCACAGGCACTTTTTACTTACCTTGTCCCTGGATCCAGCGATGCCACCGCGCTGTGTGAGCGAGCGGGACCTCGCTCGATTCACATAGTGCCTCCGTGTGACGCCGATCTCCGTTCCCTGCGACGTTACGACGCACGGGGACGGAGAACGGCGCCAAATTCAAAAACGTAAACAAACACTATACACACAGTATACTGTAATCTTATAGATTACAGTACTGTATGTAAAAAAAACACACCCCCCCTGTCCCTAGTGGTCTGCCCAGTGTCCTGCATGTCATTTTATATAATAAAAACCTTTTTTTCTCCCTGCAAACTGTAGATTGTCCATAGCAACCAAAAGTGTCCCTTTATGTCAAAAATAGTTTTAGATCAGCTAAAAAACAGCGATAATAAATTATAATCACTTGCAGAATTGTGCGATAGCGATTTGTGGGGAAATTCGTCATAAAAAAATAAAAGTAATGACAGCGACAATTCTGCAACTGAGCAAATTTCAGTGATTTTGATTTGATTACATTATTGAATAATTTTTATTATAATTATATTATTATTTGTTATAATTATTTATAATTATTTATTATATTATAATTTATAATTTTGTTTTTAAAAAAATGTAATACACGGGATGCCTATTAGAATCTTGTTTGGTCAGATTTAAGTGAGTTATTTCTAAAAATTACAGGCCTACAGTATAAAACGCCAAATTTCCTTGCAAATAATGGTACTGCTTTTAGCATGTTTTTTCTGAAAGAATCATACCGCCAGGGAGGTTAATTCAAATGAATTAATTCCAAACATGTTATTTCAGGTTTAAGTCAGAACTCTGTGCAGGCCAGCCAGGTTCCTCCACCACAAACTCCCTCATCCATGTCTTTATGGACCTTGCTTTGTGCACTAGTGCGCAGTCATGTTGAAACAGGAAGGGGCCATCCCCAAACTGTTCCCACAAAGTTGGGAGCATGAAATTGTCCAAAATGTCTTGGTATGCTGATGCCTTAAGAGTTCCCTTCACTGGAACTAAAGGGCCGAGCCCAACAACTGAAAAACAACCCCGCACCATAACCCCCCCCATCCACCAAATTATTTGGACCAGTGCACAAAGCAAGGTCCATAAAGACATGGATGAATGAGTTTGGGGTGGAGGAACTCGACTGGTCTGCAAGGAGTCCTGACCTCAACCTGATAGAGCACTTGTGAGATGAATTAGAGCCAGGCCTTCTAGTCCAACATCAGTGCCTGACCTCACAAATGTGCTTCTGGAAGAATGGTCAAACATTCCCATAGATACACTCCTAAACCTTGTGGACAGCCTTCCCAGAAGAGTTGAAGCTGTTCTAGCTGCAAAGGGTGGATCAACTCAATATTAAACCCTATGGACTAAGATGCATTAAAGTTCATGTGTTTGAAAAGGTAGAGTTGGTGTCCCAATACTTTTGATAATATAGTGTATAAGAATGGATGTGGTGGTTTGCTTTGTGGTGAATATATATTATGTGTACAGTAATATTCTCCAAAGGCAATGGTTACAATTGCTTCATTAATGGCAACTGGTGTTTACCCTGTTAATAGGTTTCCTTATTTGAACTCCTGATCTGAGAATACTATGCTAGATATTGCTCCTGTTTCTATCCCTGCTCTTAATGGGTGTTTGGAGACCTTTTAGGCTTTTTGTCACATACACATAAAATGAATGTAAACTTCCAGAACAGTTTTTCAATGTCTACAGAAAGTTCTATTGACTCAACCAGACGATGCCTAAAGGACCCCCCACAGCTATGCTTTCTGCATTGATCTTTGTTGGCAGTGGATGTAGACGCTGATGCATAGCTGCTAGTTTGCATTTTGTTTTTTAAAACAAGCCAGCAGTTGGAAGTTTGCTCACACACTTGGGATTACATCATTAGCGCAGACAATGTCATGGAGGCTACTGAAGGCCGTGGCCTTTTCAGCTGTGACTGACAAGAGGATCCTGTCAATCAGACTAGGGGAGATCACATCAGAATGCTTAATTAATATACACAGTTTTACTAATTTACATTCCGTTTTATAACTGCCACGGATATAACCATGCCATGCTTCAATCAGTTTTTTAAATAGGTGGTAATTATTTTTTCTGCAGTACAAAACAACCTTTTTAAAGCAGAGTTCCACCCAAAAGTGGACTTGGCATGTCATTTTTTTGGGGGGGAAGTGGGGGCTTCGGCAGGAGTGGGACTTCCTGTCCCACTTCCTACTTCCACCTAGGGGCTGCCTAGGCGACTCCTCCTCTGCCCCTAAGCAGCCCCTCCCTCTGTGACAGGTCCAAGGAGATCGCCTGTCCACTCCGGGAGTGCAGCGCGACTCGTGCATGCGCAGTGCGTGCCCGGCCGTGAAGCCGAGAGCTGTCACGGCCGGGTGCCCAGAGTGTGAATGGAGGCGCCGAGGAGAGGAGCGACGCTTCGGTCACATCGCTGAACCGTGTAGCAGGTGAGTGTCTGTTTATTAAAAGTCAGCAGCTATACTTTTTGTAGTGGTAAAAAGATGAGGGATGGACAGCCGCACTCCAAACCAAACAGGTTGTCTTTATTCAAATCAACAGCAAGAACACAGCAGATCACAGCAATAGGAACAGGAGAATACCGACGTTTCGCACTGGCTTCAGTGCTTATTCATGGCCATGAATAAGCACTGAAGCCAGTGCGAAACGTCGGTATTCTCCTGTTCCTATTGCTGTGATCTGCTGTGTTCTTGCTGTTGATTTGAATAAAGACAACCTGTTTGGTTTGGAGTGCGGCTGTCCATCCCTCATCTTTTTACCAATATTTGCCTTAGTGCATTGCCTGCACCCTTGGAGTCCTATATTTGTGAAACGACCCTACAATAGACCTACCTTGAGCGGTGATCTTCTCTCTCATTATACTTTTTGTAGCTGCTGACTTTTAATAAACATTAAAAGGCTGGTACTCCGCTTTAATGATCCACTAATGGACTCTGAAAACCATTTATTTGGCCAATATAAAAAACAATTCCGCGCCCCAAATTTTTTTTATATATATATAATATTAAACAATAATTTGGGTGCCCATGTAAAGGTCCCAAACACACACTGTGTGCTAAGCTGCTCCCCTAGAAAGTGATGAAGTGTATGTGACTTCTATCTGATGCGTGCTAATAGAGTAATAATATGTAATTACACAACTTATCCTATAATATGCAACAACAAGTAAATTAATAAAAATGTGTCCTGTTGTACGTGATAAATCGATCAATAATTTAATAGTAAATAATAAAGTCCCATTGGTGCAAACAAAGATACAACATCAATGCTCGAATATCCTCTAGATATATTTCTTGCTGTGATACAAAAACTGTCTCCGGTCGTGCAAACTTAATTGATCTTCCACCACCTGAATAATTAGTACGACACCCAATGTGCACAAGTAGTAAAATGTGCATGCCTCTGTGTTTGCCTGCGCCATGCCATATTATGGCAGAAACAGCATCATTAGTCAAGTATTATTGTTATATTATCTGTATCTGTCATTACTTTTAACCACTTCAACCCCCGGAGGATTTGGCTGTCCAATGACCGGGCCATTTTTTGCAATTTAGCACTGCATCCATTTAACTGACAATTGCGCTGTCGTGCGACGTTGCATGCAAACAAAATGTACGTCCTTTTTCCCCCCACAAATAGAGCTTTCTTTTGGTGGTATTTGATCACCTCTGCGATTTTTATTTTTTGCGCTATAAACAAAAAAAGAGCGTAAATTTTGAAAAAAAGCAACATTTTATTCTTTTTGCTTTAATAAATATCACCCAAAAATACATATATAAAACATTTTTTTTCCTCAGTTTAAGCCGATATTTATTCTTCTACATATTTTTGTTAAAAAAAACCCACAATAAGCATATATTGATTGGTTTGTGCAAAAGTTATAGCGTCTACTAGGGTTGCCACCTCATCCCTTAAAAACAGAACACATATGAATTACACAGGTTCTGAGGCTAATTTAATGCAGGTAAGGCACCAAATGAGTCTAATTGCCACCTTAATTAGCCACAGAACCTGTGTAATTAATATGTGTTCTGTTTTAAAGGGATGAGGTGGCAACCCTAGCGTCTACAAAACAGGGAGTAGTTTTATGGCATTTTTATTATTATAATTTTTTTTACTAGTGGTGGCAATCTGTGATTTTTATGCTGACTGCGACATTACGGCAGACACATCAGACAGTTTTGACGCTATTTTGGGACCATTGTCATTTATACAGCAATCAGTGCTATAAAAATGCACTGATTTCTGTGTAAATGACACTGACAGGGAAGGGGTTAATCACTAGGGGAGAGGAAAGGGTTAAGTGTGTCCTAGGGAGTGATTCTAAATGTGTGGGGGCAGATCTTACTGTGACACGATAATGATCACTGCTCCCGATGACAGGCAGCAGTAGATCAGTGTCCTGTCACAAGGCAGAACAGTGAAGTTTACACAGGCATCCCCCTGTTCTGCAGATCCGTGACATGATCGCGGCCCGCCGGCGAACATCGACTTTTTAATTTCAATCGTTTTTATTGAATTTTAAGAGTGTAGGTACAAGTAAACATCAAGATAAAAAACAAACGAGAATAGAGAAAAACAAACAAACAGAGGTACAGTAACATAAGGCACCAAGATACCATTTAGGAATCATATGTCATCATCATATTATATGATTCAATGTCTTTGTTTAACACTTTTATAGCTGCCCTACATCACATAATGGTTAGGATCCTGAGCAGTACCCCCACTCATAACCCTAGATACTGTCAATCACAAACGATCTCTCTATCCGGTCACAGTGACCAACACTGAGGCGTAAGGGGGACCCCCCAGAAGTGTTGCAGTCGTGTAGACTAGCTAATATATTCAGTTCAATCTAAGTGCAAATATAATCCTTGGGGTAGATTCACGTACCTTTTACGGCGGCGTATCTCCAGATACGCCGCCGTAATTTGAAATCTGCGCCCGGGTATCGTTACACCGATTCTCAAAGGCAGATACGCTTAATAAAAAATAGGCTTCCTCCACCGACGTAACTTGATTGCGGCGGCGTAGAATTGTGTGCAATATAAGGTTGGCCGCTAGGGGCGCTTCCGTTGTTGTCGGCGTAGAATATGCCAATTACCTAGATACGCCGATTCACAAACGTACGTACGCCCGGCGCAATTTATTTACGTAGTTTACGTTAGGCTTTTTTGGCGTAAAGTTGTTCCTGCTATTAGGAGGCGCAGCCAATGTTAAGTATGGACGTCGTTCCCGCTTCGAAATTTGAATTTTTTACGTCGTTTGCGTAAGTCGTTCGCGAATAGGGCTGGACGTAATTTCACATCGAGACCAATACGTCGGTGCGCCGTACTTGGGAGCAATGCACACTGGGATATGTACACGGACGGCGCATGCGTCAATCACGTCAGGTCATCATATATTTACATAAAACACGCCCCCCTTCCACATTTGAATTACGCGGGCTTACGCCGGCCCCATTTACGCTACGCCGCCGCAACTTACGGAGCAAGTGCTTTGTGAATACAGCACTTGCTCCTGTAAGTTACGGCGGCGTATCGTAAATACAATACGCTGCGCCGCCGTATCATTGCGCGCCCCTACCTGAATCTACCCCCTTGAGTCAATTAAGACCAAAATTAGAAAAAAGTGTTATAGCCAAAATTATAACAGAAGGTAATCAACAAAAACAATAATAGAGAACATTTGCCCTGATCAGCCAGATAACGCTAAATAGCAATCATCCGATCACTGTAAACAGCAATCATACCTCTTTCATGTCCAATTTCCAAGTATTCCATGGAGCCCATATTTTGATTGCCTCTTCATATTTACCCTGTGCCGATGCGTGGGGACATCAACTTTTTAAAAGGGAAGGTATGGGTACGTCCAGTTGCCCACCGCTGCCATTCTACTGACGTATATCAGCGTGCATCGGTCGGCAAGTAATTAATAAATGTTATAAATGTTATACTAAGTATTCGTGTGATCTCTCTTTGCACATATCAAATTCAACCACAAAACCGTGATGGAACAACACTGGAAATATTTGAATAATGATTGGAAGGGTTGTTCTGTTCACATAAATTTGGTTATATAGTGTATCGCATAGGATGATGATATCTCTGCAATTCTAACCTACATCCTGCTGTTATTACTTTAGAATGATTTTCACTTTCCCTTCTCTGGCTATATACTATGCAATATGCAGACTTTAATTACAGAACATTTTTCTGTTTTACTGGTCTCAGCCTAGCCTAGCATATTATGAAAAAGTGTATATAAGTGTTTCAGAGACCATATATACACTGATGGTGTTTTTTTTTTTTTTTAAATAACTTTACGAGCAAATCTGCTTCCTTGCCTCTGCCTCCTATAGTCTTCTCTGCCTAATGATAAATCAAGCTTTGCCATCAGTAAGATCACAACTGGCCAAGCTTTTTCTGTGTAGCAATGGTGTGGTCATTTTTCTTGTTTGTGTTCTTTCCCTCTCTCATTTTTTCTCAGTACATTGGAATTGCCAAGCACTTTAGTTTAGTCACCCACTGACTTCTTTTATGGATTGGAAAATAGAAAGCTCTATGCACCTGAGCCCTGCCACCTGCCTCAACAGCTTTGATGTGGTCACGCTTTCCCTGTTGGATCGTAATTCATTTCAGAATCCAAAAAAAAGAGAGATCCAGAATCTGGACGTGAGATCGGCAGAACTGGAAACTTGAGCAGGGAAGTTCTCGCTGCTGGAGAACTTCAGAGATAAAAAAAGAACAATCCAATGGAGAACCTGAGAAATTAAAAAGTTCAGACCAGTAAATGAACCCACCGTAACCAGCAGAAAGTTACATAGTTACATAGGGCCAGATTCTGAAAGAATTACGTTGCTCCACGGCAGCGTAACGTATGTGATTTACGTTACACACAGGTTTACAGCGTAAGTGCCTGATTCACAAAGCTTTTACCTGTAAACTTGCGTCGGTGTAATGTAAATCCGCTCGGCGCAAGCCCGCCTAATTCAAATGGGGCGGGCACCATTTAAATTAGGCACGTTCCCGCGCCGAACGTACTGCGCATGCTCCGTCGGGAAAATTACCCAACGTGCATTGCGCTAAATGACGTCGCACGGACGTCATTTGTTTAGACGTTAACGTAAATGGCGTCCAGCGCCATTCACAGACGACTTACGCAAACGACGTGTTTATTTTAATTTTGACGCGGGAACGACGGCCATACTTAACATGGCTTAGAACAACTAGGGCTCAGCCCTAATTTTACGTGGCGTAACTCGACGGAAACAACGTAAAGTTAAATCGACGGTCAGCGGGGATGTTCGGGAATCGCCGTAACTAGTCAGTTGCATATTCTACGCTGACCGCAATGGCCTCGCCACCTAGCGGTCGGCCTAGAATTGCATCCTTAAGATCCGACAGTGTAATTCAATTACACCTGTCGGATCTTAGGGCTAGCTATGCGTAACTGATTCTATGAATCAGTCGCATAGTTAGGATGGGCGGATCACAGAGATACGACGGCGTATCAGGAGATACGCCGTCGTATCTCTTTTGTGAATCTGGCCCATAGTTAGTCAGGTTGAAAAAAGACACAAGTCCATCCAGTTCAACCACAAAAAAATAAACAAACAAAATAAAAAACAGTACAATCACATACACCCAACTCCATACCCAGGAAGGCAAAAAACCCCAGCAGAGCATGATCCGATTTGCTACAGCAGGGGAAAAAATTCCTTCCTGATCCCCCGAGAGGCAATCGGATTTACCCTGGATCAACTTTACCTACAAATCTTAGTACCCAGTTATATTATGTACATTTAGGAAAGTATCCAGGCCTTCAAAAAGCAATCTACTGAGCTGGCCAGAACCACCTCTGGAGGGAGTCTGTTTCACAGTTTCACAGCTCTTACTGTGAAGAAACCTTTCCGTATTCGGATATAAAGGCCCAGATTCTTAAAGCACTTACGCCCGAGTATCTTTATATACGCCGCATAAGTGCACAGATGCGCCGTCGTATCTATGCGCCTGATTCTTAATGCTAGATACGCCTGAAATGTGGCTTCATCCGACCAATCCGACCATCTTAGGGAGTATATTCGACGTGATTCTGAGCATGCGCGCGCATGCGCCGTTCGTTCCGCCCTTCATTTGCATGGGGTCATGCTTCATTTAAATGGATCACGCCCACTTCCTTCCTACTTTGAATTAGGCGGGCTTATGCCGACCAATTTACGCTACGCCGTCGCAACGTAGGGAGCAAGTGCTTTGTGAATACTGTTCTTGCCTCTCTAAGTTACGTCGGCGTAGCGCATATGGGATGCGCTACGCCCGCACAAATGTACGCCGCTCTACATGAATCTGGGCCGAAATCTCTTTTCCTCTAGACGTAAAGAGTGCCCCCTTGTCCTCTGTGTTGACCATAACGTGAATAACTCAACACCATGTTCACTATATGGACCCCTTATATATTTGTACATGTTGATCATATCCCCCCGTATTCTCCTTTTCTCAAGAGTGAATAAATTCAGTTCCTCTAATATTTCCTCATAGCTGAGCTCCTCCATGCCTCTTATCAGTTTGTTTGCCCTTCTCTGCACTTTCTCCAGTTCCCCGATATCCTTTTTGAGAACTGGTGCCCAAAACTGAACTGCATATTCCAGATGAGGTCTTACTAATGATTTGTACAGGGGAAAAATGATATCTCTCTCTCTGGAGTCCATACCTCTCTTATACAAGAAAGCACTTTGCGCGCTTTGGAAACAGCAGCTTGGCATTGCATGCCATTATTGAGCTTATGATCTACCAAAACCCCCAGATCCTTCTACACTACGGATCCCCCCAGTTGTACTCCCCTTAGTATGTATGACGCATGCATATTCTTAGCCCCCAAGTGCATAACTTTACATTAATCAACATTAAACCTCATCTGCCACATAGTCGCCCAATTAGACAGAGCATTGAGGTCGGCTTGTAAATTGGAGACATCCTGTAAGGACGTTATTCCACTGCATAGCTTGGTGTCATCTGCAAAGACAGAAATGTTACTTTTGATCTCAGACCCAATATCATTTATAAAGATAATAATGGCCCATATTCTCAGTGAAGTTACGATGGAGTATCTCAGGATACTCCATCGTAACTCCCTTTTTTGGCCAGTGTATCTATGCGACTGATTCTTAGAATCATTTTCGCATAGATACACTTAAGATCCGCCATCTGTAAGTCACTTACACTGGCGGATCTTAAATGTAATGACGCCGGCCGCCGCTAGATGGCATTTACGTGAAGGACTCATTTGCTTATGCAAATGAGCCTTCTACGCCGATTCCCGAACGAGTTTGCGTCGCGTAACCGTCGCTAACGTCGTTTGCGTAAGCGGAAACTTACCCCTGCTATATGAGGGGTAAGTTTTCGCAAGTCCCACGTAGGCCATGTTACGGATGGCGTCGGGTCCGCGTCGTGTTTTTTCGTCGGGTACGTCGTTTACGTAAGTCGTTCTTGAATACGACTTTACGTCAATGACGCACACGTCAGCGTCATTGACGTTTTCCGCCGAGAACTGGAGCATGCGCACTGGGCTTTTTGAAGCCCGGCGCATGCGCAGTTCATTAGAATCGGGGGCGCACTTAATTTGAATACAAGCCGCCAGGCTACGCCGGGGCATTTACACTCCGCCGTCCCAACTTACGGAGCAAGTGTTTGGGGAATACAACACTTGCTCCTGTAAGTTGGGACAGCGGAGTGTAAGTGCCTTAAGCGCAGCCCGCGGATTTTTAGAGAGAATATGGGCCAAAAAGTAAGGGTCCCAAGTGAAATATCAATTTTGAATAAATTCGCCTTTAAATTAGCTATGTTGTCTTTCATTTCCTATTCTCTTATAAGTGTTTTAAATTGAGTGCACAGCCTATCATAATCTGTAATCTCTACCCAAGAGCCTCTCATAATCTTATATTAGCATTTCAAACTGCTTTATATATGGAAGATTTCAACTAAGAGAGAATCTAAAATGTGTATTGAGAACAGTAATGGTATTGTATAATTATTTCACACTGACATGGGTGCTCTCTGTGCAGACATTGTAATGAAGTGGCTGGTCTGGTACTTTGTCTTCTCTGAACTAGTGGACAGGAATAACTACTTCATACCATCAATATTCCTGACAGGCCACACTTTTTATGCTATCACTCTCTGTCTTTCATGAATAAAGTCCCAGGAAAGAAAAAAATTGCCCTAGTTAGAGAGAGATGCTGTCAATGCAGATCTGTCATGAGGGAAGGCAATGTCTCAGATCCGTGGGAAGTAGACGAGACATGTAGCTATTAAAATGTTACCCAGAACCCTTCTCTCTCACCCAAAAAGTCCTGCCAGCCATCTTTCTTAACTGACTAAACTTGTGTGTGCAATTTATGATTCCTATAAAGTAGACCTAAAAGAGCATATTAAGGGTTACTCCTCTCTTGGCAAATCTTTTTAACAACAAATACAAAAAAAAAAGATTTCTATCAAGGATGTCTTTTAAATTTGTATTTTTTTTCCTTTTACATTAATAGTGTCGGAAAAGGTCCCAACCTCTTTTGACTTTGGGTTTTGTGTTTTTTTCCTCTATTATACTTACCTAGGTGGATGCAGCATCGGTCCGCCGACACCTCTACACTGAGAACCGAGCGATCGAACACCGCCGATGGCTCTGTTCTCACAGCTCCCCGAGTAGAGAGCTGCTGACTGTCAATCAGCAGCTCTCTGCTCCTCCACGCTCACTGGAGCGCTGAGCTGTGAAGGGGCAGAGCGGCTGTCTCAGGCTCTCAGCGGCTCGCTGAGAGGCTGACACGAGCATCAGTCCACATACCTTGCGGATCCAGACTTCCATTGTCAGGATGATGCGGTGCCTGGACTGATTCCTGTGATGTCAGCAGAGAGCTGACTTCAGTCCTCTCTCTGATGAAAACGGGTCACAGGAGTGCAAAACTAATTGCACTGCTGTGACACAACGAAAAGCCCAGCCAAACGAGCTTAGGCTGGACTTCGCCTTTAATATTTGGGACAGTGCACATGCCCATCCTGCACATATATCTCACAAACCATAAAATTGTTTGAACGCAAGGCCAATCTTGGTGCAACCTGAAACAATTAGATTGCTTCCTATTCTGCCTTGGGGGTCTCTCTACAGAAGAGCCTTTCACCTAGTACTTGTTGCTTGCCCTTGGCTGATCACGAGTGGGGATGAGTGTGGTCTGTTGGGCCTTTTGGCAAGGTGGACCTGAGTGTGTCTTACCTCTGTCAGGAGTCTTGTGCCCTAGGAAGGACAAAGAAGGGTCCTTCCTGTTTGTGAAGGGTCCAAATACACACAGCCCAGAATACTGTCAGGAAAAAAACGTTGTTTTTCCTGACGAGATTCTTGGCAAGAATCTCTTGCCGACTGAGTGTACACACACTCCATTCAAAAGAACCGCCGTTCTTTTGAATGGCACGAATGCGGTGACGTCATCGACTACGACGAGCATGTCACATTCAATGCCGCCACCGCCATCTTGCTACACCCTACCTATGTCTTGGAAGCTAGGGTGCATGCGTCAAAGTCATTTCGAGCATGTGTGGGTTTCCGCAGCGACAGGTAAGTATACAGACGCTCGGGTTTCTCTGCAGGAGAATCACGAGAAAATAGAGAGCAGGGGCCAAATCCACAAAAGGGATACGCCGGCGTAATTGCTGTAACGCCGTCGTATCCCTGTTCCTAACTATGGAACTGATCCACAGAATCAGTTTTCCATAGTTAGGCAGAAGATCCGGCATGTGTAAGGGACTTAGTACCGCATCCGCCGCTGGGGGAATTTTGTGTCGAAATGCCGCCTCGGGTATGCAAATTAGCACTTACGGAGATCCACGAAGCTTTTCAGCTTCGTTTTTTCTCCGTAAGTTTTAGTTTGCATACGCAAAATTAGGGCTGCTTTTACATGGTGTAAAGTTAGTACACCATGTAAAAGCAGACCTTTCTGTCCAGCGACGCGATTTTTTTAAAATTTTTAAAAAAAAATTCCCGCCGTATCTTTTTTTTTCCCGACGCAACTTTATTGACCCGTCGCAATCCACAAAGCTCGGGGTAACGTAATTTTGCGCTATGCACATCGGGAAAATGACGTCACGAGCATGCGCCTAATTTAAATGGGAATTGGCCCCATTTGAATAGGAACGCCTTGCCACGGCGGAATTTAAGTTACACAGCCCATTTCTAGGTAAGTGCTTTGTGGATCGGGCACTTAGGTAGAAATTTTAAGGCAGTGTAACTTAAATGGAAAAAATTAAGTTAGGCACGATCTTTGTGGATTTGGCCCCAGGTTCTCTATTTTTCTCGTCTAGATTCTGGGCAGTTTTCTTGAGGAGAAACCTCAAAGCCTCGTACACAGGCATGGTTTACTTGACTAGGAAGCTCTGCCAGCAGTTTTCCTGCCAAGAAAACCGTGCGTGTGTACGAGGCTTAAGTTCACTTTTTTGTGTGCGGTCACATACACTTTTTTGGTTCACTTTTGATGTTTTGCTTTTGCAGGCTCTAAAAGAAAAACAACTCCACAGATGTGCTTCACATTTTTATTTGGCTTATAAAATTGGCCAATGTTTAAAGGACACATAGGTCACCTTTATCAACAAGTAGGATAACACAGCTACATTTATTCACAGATCAGCAAACCAGAATTAACTTCTCTTACCCACTACTCCCTTGTGGGAGACACCTTTCCCTCTCTCCTTCACTTAAACATCCCTTGTGACAGAAATAGTCAGTGACAGGTACTCTTTATGGAGGGATGTGGGGACTATAAGACCCCACATCCCTCCTTTTCACTTAAAAGCATTCCAAACGCCAAGTTTGGCTGTTTTGAATGCTGTAATTTTTTTTACATCTGGAACCTTTAAAGGGTCACTAAAGGAATTTTTTTTTTTAGCTAAATAGCTTCCTTTACCTTACTGCAGTCCTGGTTTCATGTCCTCATTGTTCGTTTTTGCTTTGATGTTGCTGTAATTCCTCTCTGTTATGGACACTTCCTGGTTGTCTGTTTCCTGATCACCACAGTACTGGGAGATTTCTCACGGTGGTGACTAATCAAGGAGGTGTGATTACTGTGTGTAAAACGAAACTGGATTGGTGCTGAGGAGTTTTAGACAAAGTATCACTGCTCTCTATTGGCTGACTGCCCTCTATTGGCTCTCTGTACATCAGAGAACCAGGAAACAACAGCAAAAACGAAACTAAACTGCTGGCACATTATATGATTGGTTTTTATCTATTTTTAATCATTTTTAAAAGGAATCAGTTAACTATTATGTCTCTAAACAGTCATTTCAGCTAAAAAATGTTTTCCCTTTAGTGACCCTTTAAGGCTTTAGTAAACAGGAAGTGATGTCATGACATTGCTTCTGGGTTACTAGATCCGAGACCTGATCAAAGCCGACTGCTGTTTTTTTCTTGTCTCTGGCCAGCCTGTGCCTGCTTAGCCACATAAGAACCGTCTTCTCTAAAAAACGGTACCGGGGTGATGCCTGCAGCTGAATCTGAAGGCCACATATTTGCGTTAGGTCGGCGTGAATGGGTTAAATATGTTTTAAATTAAAAAAAAAATTATGAAAATTGCTTCTGTCTCAAGCACATGTCAAAAAAGTCCATTGCAAGTAGGTTCAGTCCCTCCAATCCCCTTTTCCATACATTCTTTATACTATTTATCTATCTTTAATACCAGTTTTGCATCAATGAGTTGATTATACAATGAATTGGTCAAATTTGGCAGCGCTTTTTGTAAGCAGTGGCAAAGGAAAGGGTTACTTTAGGACAGAATTTCTATCCATTTTCCAGTCTATTCGAAAAAGAACAAAAAAAGTTTTTCTGGTTAAACTAATGCTGCATTGAAAGCATAACTTTTTTTTTTTTACTAAGGTGGTTAATGTGACCTCTATGCACATAAAATGCAAATGTATATGCAGTACATAGCAATTTTTTGCAGAACTGAAAATAGCCAGCTGTGCTATTGAGAGTCGGCAGAAATAACTGATTGTGCCGCGGTGTGTAGAAGGCCCAGGCTGTAAAACTCCAAAAGAAGTTTGACTAATCAGGTTTTAACAATAGGGAATTTAGAAGTACGGGCTGCTTGGTCTATTACTTCTGCATCTTGTTATTATTTGATTTCAGTTTCTTCCAAAGCCCCAATGTACTAAGGTGTTTATTGGTAGAGTTTAGAACAAGTAATCTAATATGAGCAATGTTTCAAAATCTGAGCTTTCCTTGGAAAAAAATAATAGCAATATTTCATCGTGGGACGAGAGGGAATTTGAAAAGGAACATATTTGTTGTTGTGTACCCAGAGACCGATGCATGTACTTTGTTGTATAAACTTGATTGACTTTGCTTGATTTAAAATGTCAATGATGTACGATCCCTTACTTTGCTTCTGCGCCCCTGATTCATGGTGTAAACAAGTTGTTGTTGCTGCTGCTGGCAGGCTTTGAAGTGAAAAAACAAGAAATAATTTATTTGCATTCTCGAAAGCAAAAGAAAATATAACTTCTTATATTCCAGTGATGTACAGTTTGCCACTCGGGCCTTGAAACAATAGCTATGATGCTCCTGAAAGCTGATCTTGGACTCTGGACCCCCATTCTTCCCCGTCCACAGAATACATCTAAATACACAATTGAAACACATACAGCATATGGGAGCAATTTGACCTGTCAGGCCCTGTACACACGGCCGAGAAACGCGACGGGCAAAACACATCGTTTTGCTCGTCGAGTTCCTTGTGAAGCCGCCGAGGATCTCGGCGAGCCAAGTTTCCCCGTTGATTAACGAGGAAATAGAGAACATGTTCTCTATTTGGCCCGACGAGATCCTCGTCGGTTTCCTCGGCCGAAAGTGTACACACGACCGGGTTTCTTGGCAGAATACAGCTCCGATCGAGTTTCTGGCTGAATTCTGCCGAGAAAATCGGTCGTGTGTACGGGGCCTCAGAGGATTTGTATTTCTATCTACCCAATCTTAAATTTTTACTTGGAATTGAAGTATTTTTTATATAAGTAAATAATTATTCCACCTATAGCTTACCATTTTATAATTACATTGGTTCTATATGTGTGTGATATGCGGTCTGTGTCCTTGGGGCTGTCTATTTGCCCGGGAGCCCTCCTTCTTCCCCGTGTTGCCATGGACACATGGGCGAGTGGGCGGCTTGCCCTGCTGCGCATCGGCACCACGCATCACACTGGACATGTGACGCCTTGTTTGGTGCCACAGTACCAGTGTTGTGTCCATCTTTTGGCATGTTAACAGGGAAGCCTCTCATGCCTTTGTTGGTGGCAGCGGCTGCCTGTGGCTGGTGTGCTCTGCCTTTTTGTGTCACGTCAGTGTGGCGATGAAGGGAGACCCCTGGACATATTATGTGCCTATATATACTCCCATTTGGATGGTTCAGTCCTGCTGGTCGCTGGCTGCTTGCGGGTCTGCGGTATACCATTCGTACACTTGACTTTGTCTTATGGCAACAAAACAGATATTCATCTAGGTATTTTGGGCTTGTTATAGTTGTTTTCTTTACTACATTTCTAACATTCTATTTATCACAAATTTTTCTATTCTTTTTCTATTCTTGGCACACTGCTTAGTTAGTTCTACGCCTACAACTTCCTTACCTCGTCTGCATTGTTGGGTCTGATGTCTCTCATCTTCCTCCTGACAATACCCCACAGATTCTCTATGGAGTTTTGGCCATACAAGTTTTCTGGACAATCAAGCACAGTGATACCATAATCATTAAACCAGGTATTGGTACTTTTGGCGGTATGGGCAGGTGCCAAGTCCTGCTGGAAAGTGAAAGCAGCATCTCCATAAAGCTGGTCAGCAGAGGGAAGCATGAAGTGCTCTAAAATTTCCTGGTAGAGGGATGCGCAGACTTTGGACTTGATAAAACACAGAGGACCAACACCAGCAGATGACATGGCTCCCCAAATCATCACTGACTTCACTTCACACTGGACCTCATGCAACTTGGATTCGGTACCTCCCCACTCTTCCTCCAGACTGAGACTTTGATTTCAAAATTAAATGCTAAATTTACTTTCAAGAGAACTTTGGACCACTGAGCAACAGTCCAGTCCTTTTTCTCCTTAGCCCAGGTAAGAAGCTTCTGACTTTGTCTCTGGTTCAGGAGTGGCTTGACACAAGGAATGTGACAGTTGTAGCCCATGTCCTGGATACTTCTGTATGTGGTGGCTCTTGAAGCACTGACACCAGCTGTAGTCCACTCCTTGTGAATCTCCCCCCAAATTCTTGAATGGCCTTTGCTTCATAACGGTTACTGTATCCCTGTTGCAAACCTTTTTCTACCACACTTTTTTCTTCCAAGCAACTCTCCATTAATATGCTTGGAGACAGCACTCTGTAAACAGCCAGCTTCTCTAGCAATGGCTTTTTGTGACTTACCTTCCTTGTAGAGCGTGTCAATGACTGTCTTCTGGACAACTGTCAAGTCAGCAGTCTTCCCCATGATTGTGTAACCTACTGAACCAGACTGAGAGATCATTTAAATGCTCAGGAAACCTTTACAGGTGTTTTGAGCTATTTAGCTGATTAGAGTGTGACGACACCATGAGTCTACAATATTGAACTTTTTCACAATATTCAGATTTTTTGAGATACTGGATTTTGGGTTTTCACTAGCTAAAGCCATAATCATCAAAATTTAAAGAAAGAAATTCTTGAAATGTATCACTCTGTGTGTAATGAATCTATATGATGAGTTTCACTTTTTTAATTGAATTACTGAATTAAATTAACTTTTTGATGATATTCAATTTTTTTAGATGCACCTGTATATATATTTATATATAATATTGGCTTATTTTCATATAGGGCACCTGTATCTGGTTTTTACTCTGTAGGGAGTACTGACTTGTTTTCTTCATTATTGAATAAGTACCGGTACTGTATGTCATCACAGAGTTTCTGACCAAACACGTTGATTTCTTCTATTCTTTCAAAAGCTAAAAAAGAACATTTGCAATCAACTTGCAGTTCATGACCATTGCCCATCCAAAGAGCGTGGCTTATCAGCAGAGCAATCAGAATCATTTAAGGGAGCCTGATGGAAGCCCAAGGGACTAGCTGCATGTTCACGTGGCAAAGCCTATTGATTTCTCACAGAAGGATAGCTTTTCTTAAGTATACTGCCTAATGTTGTGCAGGGTAATGGGGCAACATAGGAAAAACCTCAGTAATCTTGTACAAACCGTAGATTTCTAATAGGATTTCAAATAGCATCAGCCTCTGGCCAAGAAACACAATTAGGAACTGAATTACGTGTTACAACAAAGATGATACAGTGTTGTTTCACCAATAATGGCAATATCAGCAAAAAAAATAAGGAACTAGCAAATTACCAGATTATTGCTACCATCTGCCATTGATGACAGAGAGAGTGATAGTAGAGAGTGTGAAGGAGAGAGAAAGAGATATTGTTATTACTGTCTATTACTTATAAAGCATATTATGTGGTGCTGTATATTAAAGTTAAACTCCTGGCACTGGCAGATCTAAAAGTGATTGTAAATCTACAAATATATATATTTTTTAATAACAAACATATCATACTTACCTAATGGTTTTACATAGAGCAGCCCTGATCCTTCTCTTCTTGGGTCCCCTGCTGACGCTCCTGGCTCCTCCCCGCTGCCGAGTGCCCCCATTGACACACAGAGTGCGGCTTGGCCCTTGCTCTTTCCTCACTCATACGTGATGGTATCCACCTACTAGACACCCTAAAAAACATACCTATTGTTGGTTATTCCTAGATGTCAGCTCCTTATATACATCCATTCCCCATGACTATGGGCCAATGGGACAACCTTACTCCAAAACATTGACTTTTTCATACGATACATAGATTATATAGTCATCATATGGGACGGTTCACGTTCCCAGTCTCCCACTGCAACACTAATAATCTAGACCTATCATTCACATCAGTCTGTGACCCAGACTCCTAGGCTTTTCTAGATCTGGAACTATGCCATACCGAGACCATACATTTTGTCACGCCCACTGTGGGGAATTCTTACCTGCATTTCAGTAGCTGTCATCACCCCAGAGGGAAATTAAACATCCCGAAGAGCCAGTTCTGTCGTCTAGGACAGTGTTTCTCAACTCCATTTCTCAAGGCGCACCAAAAGGTCATGTTTTCAGGATTTCCCTCAGATAAAAGAGCTGTGGTAAATACTAAGGCAGTGAAACTGATCAAATCACCTGTGCAAAATAATGAAAAGCCTGAAAACATGATCTGTTGGGGCACTTTGAGGACTGGAGTTGAGAAACACTGGTCTAAGACACATCTGCACATGCTCAGAGAACAATATGGTACAAGGAGACTTGTTAAAACAAACGTTTTTGGAAAAAAGGTACCCCTCTACATTGGTCCAAGAGGCCTACACACATTATCTCCATGGCATACCTCCTCCAAACAAACATTACCCAGCACCTTCCCAAACCACCAGATTCATCACCCAATTTCATACACAACATAAAAAGACGGAGCACATTTTTCACAAACATTGGGAATATTGCTCGAAGACCCCCATTTTCAACCTTCCTTAAGCAATAAACCTACCATTACATATAGGAAAGCTAAAAACATCAAAAGCAAAATAACCCCAGTAAATTAAAATCTAATAAGACTATACCCAGACCCACTCTAACCTTTCACAATATCAAAGGAATGTACCAAGGCAGTAAAAACTGGGATGCCTTACTTGTAAATGTGTACAACATAGGCAAAAACAATTTACTACTAAAGGAAAAACCTACCACATTGCGGAATTCTATAATTGCTATATAGAATTTGTCATTTACTGTCTAACCTGTCCGAACAGCCTACTCTACATAGGTCACACTATTCAAACTCTGCGCAAAAGATTTGGAGAGCACAGACGCTCCATTGAATATAATGATGACCTCACCATCCCTAGGCATTACACTAAATGCCATTAAGGTTCCACCAATGGACTACAGGTCTGGATAGTGGAATCAATCCCCGGGAGTCTCCCCCAAGCAGAGTGCATCAAGCACCTCTGTGTGAGGGAGACGTTCTGGATATATACTCTGGATAGCCTAAATCCGGGAGACTTGAATAAGGAAATCGAGATACACTCTATCTTTTATTACCTTATTCCCCTATAGTATATGTCCACCAATATCTAACCAATATATAACTTATAGAAAGTCATCTGCACCTATCATTGCAGCAGACAGTTATTTTATGCATAGTACCATTTGAGCATTACTCCCACTTGTGACCACCTTTTCCCTTATACTTTCCTTTCTTACAAACATACAAAGCAGAGGTTGCCACATTTAGTGCCCAGATTATGTGCCTAGGTATTATATCTTGGTACATTTGGGTACATAACTAATTCATATTCTTTGCACATGTTCTTGTGGTGCGTTCTTTGTTTTGCTAGGACCAGAGGTAAGACTGCTGCAAAGTGTCATGTTCTATTACTTGTGAGCTTGTCTTGTTCAATCTAACATACTCTACATTGAGAAATCGTTTTGGGATCAGGAAGGATTATGACAAAATATTCTATGTATTTGATGAACTCGTACAAAGAACTCTGTGTCTGGTGTTCGGACTGGAAGAAATGTGCAGCCTGCAGCGAGGAATAAAAGCCGCTGAATTATGAAACTTTATATTAGTAAGAGAAGTTTCAGAGGTCAGTTTTAACTTGAGGATAAATGTGCTGAACACTTACTGGGGTTGTCGTTTTGGTAAGGCAGTCATTGGACTATTTCCTCATGTGGCTCATTAAAAAGGGCAACATTATATAAGCTTATAGAGAACATCAAGTGTTAATTGTGTAATGAAAATTGTACCTTTTTGTCTGGAATTCTTCAAGAAAATAGCCATACACGTTTTTATTTTATTTTTTATTTAGAAAAAGTTTTATTGTGCCATTAAAATAAAACACAGAATAAATAACAAAAAGAAAGGCAGTTACTACATCTGAAGGTTATGCAAAGTGCAGACAATAAAACAGTTACACATCACAATGACATATTCTTAACAGAAAAGGAAAGAGAGCTGTGTCGGGTGGACAGGCACTAGCCCGCCGACCCAGCACAGCAGAACAGAGGGCCAACGGGTCATGAAGTATACAATGTTGCCCATATTCTACCTGCTCATATAGAAATTCCCCCTCTGTATTACAGGGTGTGTACAGAAGTTCAATTTACCTGGTCATGCATAACCAAAATAGAGCATGCCCTTGCTCCTGCTCTAGTAGACAAAGTCTGCCCACCTCGTAACCACATACGCCTTTTATGCTTGTAGCAACCAATGCAAGACCAGTTGCGGGGGTGCCAACCCAGGGGTTTCCAACCAGACAAAAAAAACTAAGAAAAAAAAAACATTTAGAAGGGAAATCAAAGGAAAAGGTAAGTGAACCAACAATGCACTAGCTTAAAGTAACCTATTTAGGAAATAAAAAACAAACCTTTATAACCCCTTTAACCTCTCCATTGCTATCAGCACCATGGATAGCACATATGATGACATTTTGAAGTATACTTCAACCACTGTGCCATCACCTCTGTTGGAGACCACAAGTGGCTGTACTGATAAACATTGTGCATGCATGGTTCACATTGGTAGTATCTGAAAGCCGTTCCAGTGCGGTTGATGCTGGGGCATGTAAATGTAGACAGAATGTGACTAAACAAGGTTGAATGAGATCAACAGCACTGAGTTGCAAAATAGATTTGCCTAATTAAAAAGAGTGAAAATAGCTGGTATCACTTGCAATTTTTTCCATGTCCTGAAGCAAATTAAGCTTAAAGCAGACCTCCACCCTTACATTTTTTCCAAATACCTGCCTACCTTGTTGCGGGTTCTGTACCTTTCAAATACTGTTGTGCCCAATGGATCCAGTGTTAATCTGCCCCTGCTCAGTCCCATCGGGAAGCCTGCATGACTTCATCGGGAGGTCCGCCAGCAATTCTGGGCTCAGACGTCAGGCCTCGTATGCACCACTAGGCCTGCCCCCTCATCCTTTATCAGTAAAGGATTATGCCTCCTGGGATATATGACCTGCATATCTCAGGAGGCACAGCAGGCATAATGCATGTCATTCTCCTAGGCAAGAAACGTAACCTTTTTTTTAATGAAAAGAGGTAAACAAACAAAAAAAGAAAGTGCGCCCTGCATGTAGAAGAGGGGTGGAGTAGATGGAACTTAACTCTGATCATGAAGATCCACTCAATCAAGTCTACTGAGTTAAGGTAACAAATAAATAAAAATCAGCACAAGGAATGGTACTTACATTTTATTGGATGCTTCTCTGGTTCTGGTGTCTGCTCTGTTAGGTGAAAGCCTCTGTCCTTAGCTCTGCCCCATACCCCTGCATTTTCCAGTGCTTCATACAGCCACTGGACCTATCATATTTGTGGGTTTTTCTTTGCATCCCAAACAATTTTCCTGGCAGCTGTGGCTGAAATTTTAGTTGGTCTACCTGACCGTGGTTTGGTTTCAACAGAACCCCTCATTTTCCACTTCTTGATTAGAGTTTGAACACTGCTAATTGGCATTCTCAATTCCTTGGATATGTTTTTATATCCCTTTCCTGTTTTATACAGTTCAACTACCTTTTCCTACAGATCCTTTGACAATTTATTTGCTTTCCCCATGATTTAGAATCCAGAAACGTCAGTGCAGCACTGAATGAAAGATGTAAGGGTCCGTCAGGAGTCCAAAAACTCATTGACCTTTTATACACAAACACTAATTACAAGCAAACAGATCCCACCTTCGTTGAGAACCCTTCACTGGCTGCCAGTAAAAGACAGAATTGCATTTAAAGCACTCTGCCTGACACATAAGTGCATCCATGGGAAGGCTCCGCAATATCTTTGCGACAAGATAGAACCTCACAATTCGAATCGCGTTCTGCGATCCACCGACCAAAATCTGGTCAGGGTACCAAAAACCAAATACAAGTCCAAAGGAGAAAGAAGGTTTGCTTCTCAGGGTCCTAGACTATGGAACGCTTTACCAACCAGCATTCGGTTGGAGGAAAACCACCTGACTTTCAGAAGACGGATCAAAACTCTGCTCTTTTGATGTCATGAGACACGAACAACTAGCGCCCAGAAGCGATTCAGATCGCATGCGCCGCGCTTTATAAGTTTTTCATTCATTCATTCATTCATTCATTCATTCATTCATTCAGGTGAGGATGGCTACCTTTAATAGCCATTCAAACCCCTTTGGGTCAACTTGTGTGCATGTTATCAGGCCAAAAACACTAGGGTATGTAAACTTTTGATCGGGGTCATTTGGGTAGATTCCGTTATCATTATGACTTAAAAATAGTAAACACAGTTAATTGATAATAAATGGCTTCAGCCAAACACTAACCATGAGCAAAAGACATGTTTTTGTGTTATTTATATTTTCTGAAAAATGGCCAAGAAATCATAAATTCTGCCATGTAAACTTATGAGCACAACTGTATCTATGGTGTGTTCACCTGAAGTTTCTTTATCTTTTTGTATTGGATATCTACTGTCAGTACTTGTTATTTTTATTTATTACAAAAAAAATTTATCTCAATAAACATTCAAGGTTTGACAATTTAATTCATAGGATGGACTGTAAAAAAAGTTTGCGCAGGATCATTGTCGTGGTGGAGAATGCACTTGTCAGGCCAGGTCTTCTCCATTGAACAGATTCACATAGCCTTTTAACAAAGAAAGTACCATGATCTATGAACTTGCCTTGAAGTATCCATTTGCATTCATCCTTTGCGTTTTTGGCTGCCCACTTCTTACATCATGATGAACATCTTCCCGCTCCTTCTTAAACCACCTATGCCATTAATAAACTCTTGATTTCTTCATGTTCACCATAATCTTGTTGTAACAGAGCTTGACTATGGTAAACAGATGTAAATGCCCTTCCCACCAATTAACTAAAAAAACACTGCTACGACCCCTACTTTAACCAACTGTTTAATAATAAACAGACAACAGCAATTTGGAGTGAAAATTGCCCGTAGCGGCCATTTATTAACATATAACCAAAAACACATTCCTTTAACAGAAACATAATAATCACAATGATACACAATAATCCTGGTTGCCGATATTTAAAGGCACTGATGAACCAAAATGTGTTTTGTATCTGCAAAACCACATACAGGTCCCCAGCCACAACACACCGACTCAGGGACAATCCCAACTCTCACTTTCTACACAGATACCTCCATATCCCAAATGCCCAGTTAAACCTCTGTTAACTGGAATTTTACAGAGGACCCCATACCACAGATGGTTTCCCACCATGACAAATCACTGTTACTTTAGAAGGCCTCCAAAGATCCCAACCGTCAGGCCACTACAACATACACAGAACCCGAGCTTAGCAACTGGGCGGGAAGCTTATTCTTCATTCGCAGAGTCCAACTGCCTGAGATAATCCTGATCCCACCTCCTCTACAAGCGAAGCCCCTCCTGGATTTTTGAAGCTCACCAATCCCAGTTTGAAATTTTCTATAACCCTATAACTGGCTGTTTTCCCTG
The DNA here is from genome assembly GCF_905171775.1 of Rana temporaria. Classification (NCBI taxonomy): domain Eukaryota; kingdom Metazoa; phylum Chordata; class Amphibia; order Anura; family Ranidae; genus Rana; species Rana temporaria. Next base: position 29,291,744 of record NC_053499.1, on the reverse strand, counting down.
CTACCTAGTCATGCTTGCCCTTCGCCTATTTATTTTTTTTTGCTGCAGACTTATCTAAAGTTTCACTCACACTTTACCAATTTTTACGCAGAATTTATTGTTGATCCGCTGCTCCAGGTTCCTGGCACTCATTTTCTACCAACAGTGCAACACACACACACACACGTGTTATTTCTTCTACCAGTCCATAAAGACTATGGTCTGCAATCCAGGGGCCAGATTCAGATAGGTCAGCGGATCTTTAGATATGATTTACGTTACGCCGCCGCAAGTTTTTGAGGCAAGTGCTTTATTCAGAAAGCACTTGCCTCTAAAGTTGCGGCGGCGTATCGTAAATCCCCCGGCAGAATTCAAATTCCGCGGCTAGGGGGCGTGTAAAATTTAAATCAGGCGCGTCCCCGCGCCGATCGAACAGCGCATGCGCCGTCCGCAAATTTTTCCAGCGTGCATTGCTCCAAATGACGTCACAGGGACATCATTGGTTTCGACGTTAACGTAAATAATGTCCGGCCGTATTCGCAAACGACTTACGCAAGCAACGTAAAAAAATCAAAACTTGGCGCGGGAACGACGGCCATACTTAACATAGGATACGCCGCACTTACCCCTCCTATAGCAGGGGTAACTTTCCGCCGGAAAAAGCCGAACGCAAACGACGTAAAAAAAAAGCGCCGGGCGGTCGTTCGTTTCTGAATCGGCGCAAATGCTCATTTGCATATTTGACGCGTAAAAGATACGGAAGCGCCACCTAGCGGCCGGCCTGGAATTGCAGCCTAAGATCCGACGGTGTAAGTCACTTACACCTGTTGGATCTTAGGCATATCTATGCGTAACCTGATTCTATGAATAAGGCGCGTAGATACGACGGCCGGACGGCCGTCGTATCTTCTTTCTGAATCCGGCCCCACGCTCGAGTGTAAATGGCTGTATGACTCACGACTATAGTGATATGCCATGGGCATTCTGAGAATTAAATTGTCACACCTTGTATATTGAACAACATTTTTTACCCCCACTTTACTGGAAGATTGCAGCTATGGGGGTATGGGGGAGAGCAGAGGACAGAGGAGTTCAACTAACAGAGCAATGAATATAAGTACAGTCCCTTATGATGATTTTTAAAAAAAAATATTTTACCCAAATGTAAGCTGGGTTTACATATATGCCACTGCATGTGATTCAAGTTGGGAATCACACCACATTCCTATTCAAATCACATGAGATGTCTGTGCTGTGCGATTTGAGGCATCCATTTGTATGGCTCAAATCGCACCAAATCAGCACAAAAAAGATGAAGGACCCTTTTTTTCCGCATTGGAATTGGATCGCATGGGTGTTCACACCTATGTGATCTGATTTTGTTAATCGCACTGTATTTTTTGAACCGTTTTGGGGTGTCGTTTGTTGTGCAGAGTATTGAAATTATGCGATGGAAGATTCTTGGATACAGTAAACAGCTTAACTTTTATGGAAAAATATTAGATGGATTTTTTCGTCCGATATCAGATGAAGCTGACTTTCATGAGTCTTGCCTACACACCATCAGTCAAAAATCCAACCGTGTCCAACGTGGTGACGTAAAACACTACGACGTGCTGAGAAAAATGAAGTTCAATGCTTCCGACATGCGTTGACTTGATTCTGAGCATGCATGGATTTTTCTCCGACGGAGTTCAACACAGACGATCGTTTTTTATCCATAGGAACATTTTTAAAACATGTTCTATTTTTGAAAAAACAAACCGATCAGCAGACAAACCGATCGTATGTACAGGGCTATACACTAAGAAAGATAACACTTCCTCTGATTACATTACCATAGATACACACTACAGTGCCACCTGCTGGATAGATAAGTATGATGCATACAGTATATAGTTCACAGTACTTTACATTACATGCTGTTGTTCTTTCAACATCGTTAACTTAACATTGAAACCCCCAGCAGTTTGCATACATGCAGTGCAATTTTAATGCAGTGTGGGAAGCCTTTCCCGGGTCGCAAATATGTGAACCGAGCCATAAAGCAAATTTGCAAAGCACATACATGTGTTTTATAAATGTGCTGGAGTATATTTTTTAAAGCAGGGGTATTGCTAGGGTTTGGCCATATTGATGCTTTACAAATCAGCCTCCATGTCTGTTTGTCAATGTTTGTCATTTTAAATGTGAATTTTAGTGTATTGTTATAAGGAGTGACATACCACCCACTCTAAATCATTTGGATATTATATTAATCAGTGACCTGCCCTGGCATTCAGCCCTTGTGCATTGATTTGGTTTCTTTACTATTTATAATACAATGTATTATTATTATTATTATTTATTATTTACCTTTTAAAATTCTCCATTGTGATTTACCATTAGACCTTCAAAACAATACAAAAGCTATTCCTTCGTCTGGACAATGAAAGAGCTTATCATTCAGAAAGGTAAAAGAAAACGAAATGTTCTTTGACGGTGAGAATTACAGTTTAAATTGTAGTCCCTTGTCAGTATTTCCCCCTTACTTTGATTTCTTTTCACACTGTGAAGAATGATTCAGACAGGAGACAATAGCAAGATTTGAGCTGACCAATAGGTAGAAATTGGAAGAGCAGTGGAGGTTCTCGCACCTCTCTAGATCTGCCACTGGGCTCTCAGCGGGGGAAAGAATAGCTGCAGTTTTTGGAATTGTGACTTTTTTTGAAAATATTTTTATCAAAAGTTTTGAAAATGCAAACAGCAAGTATTGTTTGAGCTGGATATTAAATACACTAAACATAAACTGAAACTGGAAATGTTTTTGGCTGTTTTGGGCATTGGTGTGCACAGCATTAGGGTGAGCACCCTATTACACAATGCGTGTATATCAGTAGAGCAGTGATTGGTGTCAGTAGGACAGTGGACGGAGTCAGTCGTTTTTTTTTATTATTTTTTAATTATTTTGCACAATATTATTTTAATTTTTTTTAGGAACCCTGGTATGGGTCTTTGGTGAAATATGAAGGGTCTAAATAGACCCCTGATGTCTCACTTTTGAGACAGAGAAATAACTCTGACTCCAACCCTTCAACTCCACATATAACCCAGTATCTGCTGGTTGAGGAGTGAAGGGTAATGCTATGGAGCGTCACTTGAGTGTCAGCTCTAATTCTTGCTGACTTTACATCAAGATGGCGATGCCCCTACGCATCGAGAGAGAGGTTTTTACAGGTAAATGCCATGCAAAAAATATGTTAAATACAAATATAATTGTAATGTTCACGGGTTGCTGAGATTCTGCCCAGGTCTCCCTTGCTAGTACAGAGGCTGCCAGTCACAAGCACAGTTCCATGCTCGCCAACAGTACAAGCTTAGTCTAAGGGATGTCTTTTTAGGATTTATTACTGAGCAACTTGAAACAGGAGAGGGGTCTAGGGATCAGGGTAATTCAAACAATAGAAAAACAATAAAAATAATAGGAGGACAGCTTTTTTAAACTGCAGTCACCACCACTCATCTTCCATGGGAGATCCTCAGTGAGGGACATAGAAGATCTTTCTCCAGGCCAGGACTTCAGAATAGAGCCTTCCAGCAAATAATCCTTTACCAGTCTTCCCTAAGCCCTCAGCCCAGCTCCTGCTGAGGCCCAGACTATAGCAAATATCCACTTTAGCAATTTGTTCCAGGGCCTCAGACCAATTCTTGCTGAAGCCCAGACTGAACTTAGTTGACTCACTAGCTATCCCCTGGGGGCAGCAGCCCCAGAGGAACTAGAATACTCCCTGGAGAGGAAAGAACACTCTGGCAAAGCAAAGCATTTATCACCTCCCCAACCACCTTCTGGATGCCTCCTTCCAGAAATTGGCTGGAGTATGATAGATATTCATGCTGGTAATATGCCCCCCCCCCCCCCATTGTATATTCTAGAAGCTTCCCCCAGAAGCAGGAGAGTGAAATCATACACTCAGCTTGGAAACTCTGATTAGACAAGACTAATTAATAACTGCACCACTGATAACAGTGAAGCCAAGAACTAAATTTAGCCTAGCAGCCTAACTAGAGGAGGGTGCTACATAGGAATTTTTTTTTTTAAATGAATGGTGTGGTGACAGGAATGCAATGGACCTAGCAAGAGGAAGGCAGTGGGATGGGTAAGGAGGAGCCGCAGTGGATGCTTACAGAGTTTGGACTCAAACAGCCATTCCAGACAGTTCTTAAAAGCTAGGTAGTTGTCCTACCTGTCAACCCCTCTCTTATTTTGGTCATTGAGTACAGATCATTTGTCATAGAAGCCTGCCAAGTAGAAGTTCTTTGATACTTGCAAATGCAGCAGGCTAGTTTTGGTAACGTGGACAAATCTGATGGTATGAAGCCCTATGGCATTAGTGGTTGTTTCGGTCCTCTTGGGGCTTGCTTCCCAAGGGACTTGTAGTGTTTCAGTAAGAGGTCATCAAACTGTTGAGCTGTGGCTCATTCAACGACATATTGCAACCAAAGACACCCTTCCTGATGACTTTATTGTTAACTATTTGCAGTAAATTTGGAATAGTATTTCTACTGACACTGCTGTTATTTATTTAGGTATCTACTGTATGTTGTAATAAAGTGGCTGCTGTGCTCATTTAAAGCCATTGTCATGCCATTCTGGGCTCATACTACTGCTGCATAAGCCAACACTTACAGTACATACACTATATTACCAAAAGTATTGGGACGCTTGCCTTTACATGCACATGAACTTTATTGGCATCCCAGTCTTAGTCCGTATGGTTCAATTTTGAGTTGGCCCACCCTTTGCAGCTATAACAGCTTCAACTCTTCTAGGAAGACTGTCCACAAAATTTAGGAGTGTGTCTATGGGAATGTTTGCCTATTCTTCCAGAAGCGCATTTGTGAGGTCAGGCACTGATGTGGACAAGAAGGCCTGACTAGTAGTCTCCACTCTAATTCATCTCAAAGGTGTTCTATCGAGTTAAGGTCAGAATTCTGTGCAGGCCAGTCAAGTTCCTCCACCCCAAACTCACTCATCCATGTCTTTATAGACCTTGCTTTGTGCACTGGTGCACAGTCATGTTGGAACAGTGTGCACAAAGTTGGGAGCATGAAATTGTCCAAAATGTCTTGGTATGCTGATGCCTTAAGAGTTCCCCACACCATAATCACCCCTCCACCAAATGATTTGGACCAATGCACAAAACAAGGTCCATAAAGACATGGATGAGTGCGTTAGGGGTAGAGGAACTTGACTGGCCTGCTTCAAGTCCTGACCTCTACCCAATGCGGAATTGTTTGCCTTGTGGGTTAATTCATTGAACGTTGATCTGGGTACAGTGTTTGTAGCTGGGCTGGTGGTGTCAGGAGACAGAATAGAGAGGTCAGATAGAAAGAGGGACAGTCTTCTGCTCTCTTCCTGCCTGGACTCATAGAGCCAAATTTGAATAGGGGTAACCAATCCGATATAAAGTGTCATATTGTGATTTATTTGCCATTTAAGTGTGCCTCTGCTCTTGGGGACATTATCAGGTTTGGAATCCCCTGAAAGCAGCCTGAATATTGTATTGAGCTATATTGCACTTAATCTCAGTTATTGCCCTACAGTTGATTACTTGGATATGTATACTGTTACTGTCTGTTACTTTTTCACATCATTTTTTTCCACCCAAATAACATCTATATAAGACCAACTTCTTTATTCTTCTAACATGTACAGTATGCACTTTTTTTTTTTAGGCTCTACATACCTTATTATCGATATCTTCTATCCGGCTTCCGTGTACTTACTCTTGTGGGAGTAGGCGTTTCTATGCTGTGCCGCAATGTAATCTGGGAGTTTGCCCAGATGATTGATGTCCTTCAGAAAAAGTCCCCCCCCCGGCGGATAAGGCCCCGTCCCCCGTATTGCGTAGGCGTGTCACGAGAGTCACAGAGTTTCCGAAAGTAGCCGAACATGTAGAGCCGCGAGTTAGCTCTACATGGAGCCTGCGCACCGACTAGGAGCCGTGTAGAGCTGACTGCGCAGGCGCCGTATAGAATTGACTCGCAGCTCCACATGTTCTCGGCTACTTTCGGAAAAAACTCAGTGACTCTCGTGACGTGCCTACGCAATGCGGGGGGCGGGGCCTTATCCGCCGGGGGGAACTTTTTCTGAAGGACATCAATCATGTGGGCGAACTCCCAGATTAAATTGCGGCACAGCATAGAAACGCCTACTCCCGCGGGAGTGAGTACCCAGAAGCCGGATTGAAAATAGTGCATACTGTACATGTTAGAAGTATAAAGAAGTTGGTTTTATATAGATGTTATTTGGGTGAACCTCCGCTTTAAGCTAAAGTGGAGCTTTCTTTCACTTCAACATATAATATTATTTTATAATGCACAAATGACCTCTTAAATAAACGTTTCAAATGCACATTCCCTTATACTTTAAATCCTATTTTACGTTTAAAATATATATATATATTTGAAGCATTAGGGGATATAAAATAGTATCCCGGGAAAAACATAAACATATTGATGACTTTCTATTGAAGCCATCGGGTCAGTTGGATCACCAGTAGAAATATTGTACTCGAAGGTAATAAAATATGTGGGGTTGGGAACCATTTCTAGTTAATACATTTCCTTGTGCCTCAGGCACTGAAATGCAAAGCTTTCAGAAAGTATTCTGACTTTAAATGATGTATGTTGTCTGCTACATCACCATTCCCATTATAAGAATACCTATCAACAGGTCATGGAACAAGCTATGGGGTTTTGCAGGCTCAGGAATTATTAGGAAAGTATATCATAAGGCATCAGAAACATGTCATATTAGACATAAGGAGGTTGCCACTGCTGACTGGTCCCTAAAAATGCTAGGTGCTTGGCTGTAATGCTAAATCCATGGCTTTAATACCATGTGGATTAGTGACCTGGAACAAGTATACAGCTATGACTTTTCCTGACCACCTGGACTTGCATACCTATTTCTGCACAGTGGCTAAAAGTAAATGTTAACTAAAAAAAAAATGTAAATTTTATTAAATACTTACCGTAATTTTCCTTTCCTGGCACCAATCTGTATGCTGCCATGTTGGCACCAGGAAATGTATTTTTCAGCCATATAATTTTGTCATCATGTCCCACTGTATGTAGTTTTCTTAAGAAACTTGCTTTTTTTAATCTGCTGCTTCTTACCTGGAGATCCTGCCAGTAACAACACTCCCTATTGGCTGTCAATGGCAAAGTGAGGATCTTGCCATTGGGCTGTCTGCCAGGGCTATTACGTGGCAATTTAACAGCCAACCAAAGAGGCTAACAACGCTGTAAACAGTTAGGCCTGGATCATATTTTAACTTCTTTTCATAAACATTTTGAAAATCACAGTATGTGTCTGTCCTGATTCAGTCAGTTAATTTGGAATATTCATACCATTTTACCAGTACAGTGTCAAAGGAAGACCAAATGCATAAAGAGGAACTATCACTATTTTTGAGTTCCCCATGGTACAAAGTATATGTAGTACTTTGTCCCATCTCTCTAGGTTCCACGTGACACTAGATGCAATATCAGACAGGGCATGCCCAACCCTTTGGGCCTGATCCCACTATTCCTTCCACTGACACCACGGATGGGTCACAATTCCTCCTACTGATACCACCAATAGAGTACTATTCCACCAATAGAGTACTATTTCAGACACAATTAACAGGGCACTATTCCTCTCACTGATACCATCAATAAAGTACTATTCCTTCCACTGACACAACAGGGCACTATTTCTTTCATTGATACCAGTGATAGCTCATTATTCCTCCCACTGACACCACCAATATAGTACTATTCTTTCCACTGAGACATTCAAAATGTTGTTCTCACTTATACCAGCAATATGGCACTATTCCTCCCACTAACTAATGCCGCGTACACACAACCGTTTTTCATGACGAGAAAAATGCAATTTTTTTAATTGGTCGTGAAAAACGGTCGTGTGTAGGCTCCAGAGCATTTTCCTCGATGTGAAAAATGGCTGTTAAAAATTTAGAACCTGCTCTATTTTTTCTCGTTGTTTTTCACGTCGTTCTATTTTATGTTGTAATGGTCACCACCGTTTACGATATCCCATTACATCAGCCCACGACAGCTTATCCGACACTCCAACCATCCAACAAACATCAGACACGAATCCATCACATTTCCCAGAATAAACGAGACATACGCTCTGTTCTCTGGTTTCAAAATGTATGAACCCTTTTAATGGTATCTTAGCTTTCTTATATACAGTACAAGCATGTTTCAGTTAATCACAGGGACAAAGAAACTCTCCACCCACACATCACACAATGGGGCTTCAATCACATTCTTTTAGACAATGACATTCAGTTGAGTTAATTATTTTTTACAATTTTAAGGCATTTTTATTGAGCATTTTTGCATGTGTATACATGCATTTTAGAAGCATATATCAAGCGTTTTAGATGTGTAATTAGTTGAGTTAATTATTAGTCATCCCCCAGACTTCCCGTCTCCGCATTAGAGGGGTTAATTACTACAGCTTGACAAGTTCCCCTCACCTGTTACACAAAACACATTCCTTTACTAAACATAATTGACATGCTAATTCCCTACCCCTGAAAGGAGACATCTGACCCTTCAGACTTAGTTAGCATCACACAATGGACCTGGTGTGGGTCAGCATGAACCAAACTGTAATATTCTAAGATATCCTGCAAAACATGAATTATCGTTTCTCAGTCACCCTATGCCCAAAAGGGGCACAGGGTGACGCTAGACCCAAGAGTCATTAGTGACGCTGGCACAGGAGTACCCCCCATCCTTCAAAGGTCTCTGGGTGTCACGGGTCATTCCGTTACACATATCATGAAAAACGGTTGTGTGTACGCTTTAACGAGGGGAAAAAAACATGCATGCTCAGAAGCACGTTATGGTAAAACTTGTGTTCGTAATGAAGATAGCACATTTGTCACGCTGTAACAGACTGAAAAGCACAAAGACTGAAAAGCGCGAATCGTCTCTCACCAAACATTTACAAACACGCGGTAACACAAAATCAGCAAAAGCAGCCCAAAGGGTGGCACCATTCGAATGGAACTTCCCCTTTAAAGGTGCCGTCATACGTGTTGTCATACGTGTTGTACGTCACCGTGCTTTGCGCAAGCATTTTTTTTTCACGATCGTGTGTATGTAAGGCAGGCTTGAGAGGAATCACGTTGAGAAAAACTTCGTTTTTTCCATGACATGAATAACGGTCGTGTGTACGCGGCATAATGGAGCACTATTCCTTCCATTAACACCAACAATGGGGAACTGTAACTTCCACTGATACCACAATTAGAGCAATATTTTGCCCATTGACGTCACCAATGAGATACTATTCCTCCCACTGATACAACCAATAGAGCACTATTTCTTCTGCTGACACCACCAACATGGCACTATTCCTCTCACTGATACCAGTGTTAGTGCATTATTCCTCCCACTGATACCACCAATGGAATACTATTCCTTCCATGGACACCAACACTATGGTACTCTTCATTTCACTGATACCACCAATGGAATACTATTCCTTCCATGGACACCAACAATATGGTACTCTTCATTTCACTGATACCACCAATGGAATACTATTCCTTCCATGGACACCAACAATATGGTACTCTTCATTTCACTGATACCACCAATGGAATACTATTCCTTCCATGGACACCAACAATATGGTACTCTTCATTTCACTGATACCACCAATGCAGTACTATTCCTTCGATTGACACAACCAATGAGGTACAGTTCTTCTCACTGATACTACCAATGGAGTACTTTCTTCTACTGACAGCAATGATAGGGCACTATTTCTCTCACTGATACCAATAGTGGAACACAATTTCTCCCACTGATACCAATGATGGGGCACTACTTCTTCCACTGACACCAAGGATGAGGTACCATTCTTCCCACTGTTACCATTAAGGGAGCTCTATTTCTTCCACTGACAGCAGCAATGAGGTACTATTCTTCTCACTGATACTACCAATGGAGTACTATTCCTTCGACTGCCAGCAATGATGGGGCACTATTTGATACCAATAGTGGGGCACAATTTCTCCCACTGACCCCAATGATGGGGCACTACTTTTTCCACTGACATCAATGATGGGGCACTATTCCTAACCAGACACTAGGCAACTTTTACCTTCCACTACTCACTAACCCCTAGGGACAGTTTAGGCCAATATGTATTTTACTTCTACTGACTACTAAACCTGGGGCATTTTACCCCGACTGATAACAGTCTGGCCCTTATAGGGTCACAAAAACAGAAAACTGTCTTTTGTTTAAAAAGTTTGGAGACCCCCTGATTAATATGGTCTGTGTCTTCCTGTCCAGTGACATTTACTTTCTAGTATTGTGTATTTCTGTTGCTGGGACAGGATATACAGGGGAAACTCCCCTCTCAATAGGTTTGTATAGACAGCAATAAAAACCTAAAGGACCAGATCCAGAGAGAATTGGATCCGCGCAGCGTATCAGAGATACGCTACGCCACCGTACCTTACCTGGCGGAATTTCGAATCCTCAACGATTTTGCGCTGTAAGTTACGGCGTCGTAGTGTATTTCTGGTGGCGGAATTCAAATCGGCAATCAGGGGGCGGGTTTCATTTAAATGAAGCGCGTCCCCGCGCCGAATAAACTGCGCATGCGTCGTCCAGAAATTTCCCGCCGTGCTTTGCGCGAAATGACGTCGCAACGGCGTCATTTTTTAAACTTAGAAGTGAGTTACGTCCATCCCAATTCACGGACGACTTACGCAAAAAAAAAAAAAAATCAAATTTTGACGCGGGAAAACAACGGCCATACTTAACATGGCAAGTCTATCTATACGCCGCAAAATACCAGCTTTAACTAAAAGCCAGAAAAAGCAGACTATAGACGACGTTAGAAAATGCGACGGCCGCGCGTACGTTCGTGGATCGTCGTAAATCGCTAATTTGCATACTCGACGCAGAAAACTACGCAAACTCGACCCAGCGGGCGCCGAAGTATTGCATCTAAGATCCGAAGGCGTACGAAGACATACACCTGTCGGATCTTACCCAAAAGCCGTCGTATCTTGGTTTGAGGATTCAAACTAAAGATACGACGCGGGAAATTTGAAAGTACGCCGACGTATCAGTAGATACGCCGGCGTACTTGCTCTGTGGATCTGGCCCAAAGTATTTTTCCTTTCAAAGTATATCCATAAACAACTAAAAAAGAACTTGAGTTGTAAAAACTTATTATGGATTGACTTTAAACGTTATCACTTCAATTATGATGTCACGCATACTGAACATTATTTCCGAATGCTGCTTTGTGCCGGGAGTGGTTCAAATATTATTATTCAGCAGCACACCTCGGATTCTAATACGTTTATTGTCCTCCGTGCTACTTATTTGATTTTCAGCAGACAGATGTGTTATTTCTTAAAGAAATTAAAAGACTTTGGAAGAAGGTTTCCCGCTATGAAAACTTCTTGCTCTACAGGGCTTGGTTCGTTATTCAAGGTCTGGCAGCTTCAGATGAAAATCTCCATGGACAGCAGTGGGGATTTATGAATACAACACACTGTGTGAGAATATATTCTACCTATTACATTTTAATTCATTCCACTCAGAGCTATCCTACCTCTACATGTACGATGTACCTGCAAGCAGGAAATAATGAGAGTGCTGCCCTGTCTTGGCGAGAAACTTTCATGCCCAATGCACTGAAGTAATGTACAGTTTTGGCCTAAAGGGCATGAACAGTTCCAGACCTTTTCAAGTGAAGCTGTAGCCAGGCTATAGATAGACATTCAAGTATTTAAAGATTTTATAAAGCTGAATTTAGGCCTAAAAATATTCTCCAAACTCTTAACTTAAAGGTCAAGTTCACCTTTACACACATTTCACAAAAAGATCTCCATGCAATACATTGTTCCCAATATTTTAACCACTTGCTGACCGCCGCACGCACTTTTACATTGGCAGAATGGCACGGACAGGCAAATGGGCGTATATGTATGTCCCTTTAAATTTGACCCCTGCTGCGAGCTCCGTGACCGTGCCCGCGGGACCCGCAGACTTGATGTCACTGGTGTCTCGCGATCGTGCCACGTAGCTGCAGAACAGGGGGATGTATGTGTAAACAAGGCATCTCCCTGTTCTGCCTAGTGACAGGACACTGATCGTCTGCTTGTTTACATAGGCAGACTGTCATTCTGTCAGAGTCCCAAATGATCTGCGGGTCCTGGCAGACATCAGGTACGAGCAGGGGCGTTGGTAGGTGGCAAAAAGACCAGGGGCTTCAGCCCGAAGTCGCCACCGGGGGGACGGGTCCGGGGTGGTCAAGGCGCTAAACTCACCTACCTGACACACTGACCTACCTGACCTCATACACTCACCTCACCTACTTGACATACACTGACTTCACCTACCTGACGTATATAGACTTACCTGACATACACTGACTTCACCTACCTGACATACACTAACTTCACCTACCTGACATACATGGACCTACCTGACATACACTGGCCTCACCTACCTGACATACATGGACCTACCTGACATACACTGACCTCACCTACCTGACATACATGGACCTACCTGACATACATGGACCTACCTGACATACACAATGACTTCACCTACCTGACATACATGTAACATGGACCTACCTGACATACACTGACCTCGCCTATCTGACATACATGGACCTACCTGACATACATGGACCTACCTGACTTACACAATGACTTCACCTACCTGACATACATGTAACATGGACCTACCTGACATACACAATGACTTCACCTACCTGACATACACCCATCATGTGTCACGGCAGGCAGCCAGCCAGAAAGGAGGAGAGGTGAGGAGAGCCGCCCGCCCGAGCCTGGATCTTACAGTGATGTGGCTTGTAATTGCCACCTTCTGGAGACTGCAGCGCCTATGATGGACGTCACACATCCCGCGATCCTGGCATTGGACCTGTGGGACGTCAATCATAGGAGCTGCAGGCTCCAGAAGGCGGGACTTGCAATATCACTCGGCCACACTCAGCGCCGTTCCTAATCATAGCGGTCCCTGTTCGGTGGCGGCCGGCGGCACTCGGGGCTGTCAATTGGATGCTGAATTCCTGACACTCAGGGCTTTTCAGGGATCCATTCGGGGCTCCAGCCCCCCTAGCCACACCCTCCCGACACCCCTGGGTATAAGGGGACCGGTGATTGGCGCCCAAAAGCCGGAAGTGTACAGAGTCCGCCATGTAGCAGTAAATCTGCTATGGGGCGGTCGTATAGAGGTTAAAGGGTGGGTGGTTGTTAGTGGCGGCAGGTGTTTTTTTGTTTGGGGAGGTGGCAAACAACTGAACCCCCCGCAGCAAATCAACCTCCCCCCGCTGTCTACCAGTTGGTCCACCAGCATTTACCCCATCTAGGCAGCAGGCATCAGGCATTGACAGGCATCTGAGGAGCAGCTGCGGGGAACGGGCTACCGAGGAGTAGCGAAGATCGGGCATCCAAGGAGTGGCGGTGGGGACCAGACATCCAAGGAGCGGCGGCGGGGACCAGGTATCCAGGCATTGGCCAGTGGCTCTCCTCCTCCTCGCTTCTGCCGTGCGTCTCCGCCCCTCCTCCTAGGCATCCAATAGGATCGCCTGTCCTTTCAGCCAATCGGCTGATGGGTAACAGACACACTTCCGAATTGGCCGGGAGGAGGATTAGTGTTGCAACAGTGAGTATTCATTTGCTGTTGTAACACACCTGGGTGGGCTCTGGTCGCACTCTCTGTGACCCAAGCCCACCCTATTTTGAAGTCAATTAGAGCCTCTGGCTTAGACGCTCACTTCACAGTGGGCATTTGGCACCTAAATAAGCTCAAAATCAATCAATCAAAAAAAAAAAACCTGACCCTGAAAGGGGCCGGACACATGAATAGGGGGTGGCCGCAGCGGCCATAGATAGATTCATGCTATGCATAAATCTATTCAATGCATAAAGGGGAGGTTGAGAAGGAAAGAGGAGGTGGCGCCCGGCGCCCCAAATGAACGGGCCACCCCTGGGGGTTGTATGTAAAAATGCAGCTCAACCGCCTGTTTTTACAGTCCCCTAACCCCAAGTGTAAATACGCCTTAATAGTTTTTCTATTAACTGATGTTTTATATTTTATTATTTATATAAAATCTATATTTTACAGATACACAGTTAATTGGTGCAACCGCAACAAAGATCAGTGCAAGGGATCATGGGATGAGCACCCCAACCCCTCAAACACTCCATACAAGGTTCCTTTGGGAGATGACCACATCCAATGAAATATTTTGCTAAATCTGAGCAGAAAATACATTGTGTAGTCTGGGTGTCATTTTGCAGGAAATGATAAGCATCTCTTTCTTTGTTTACTTTGTAAACAGGATATCTGGCTGCAATTTAAACAGCAATTTGAGTACTGGAAAAATAGAAATATCAATTTAAAGATTATAAGCCTGTTCCTGATCCATTGAGCAACAAAATGCGTCTCGGAGCCGTTTATATAACTGTGTTGTTGTTAGCAGTAATTTGGCACTTTGCGCTCAATCGATTGATTGACAGCCGAGCGGAAGGAAGGTTAAAGCTCTGTGTCTAGAACAGCTTTTAGATGTTAAATATAAAAGGGGAAAAGTGATATGTGTCAGAACCCAAAACAACTAATTATATTTTCATGGCTTCGGTAAACATGTGCTAGAAAAAAAAGAGGAAAACTGTAGGCGGCACTACATAGCAAAAGCTTTATAATGACCCCTGAAGTTTCTTAATTGATGATAACCTTAGGATAGGGTGAAAAGCATGAAGAATTGTGTGGTAGAATGGTGATGTTCTTGGAGTACTAGTGTCATAGTCAAGTATTCTCCCGAAGGCTATTTTAAAGTGATTGTTTTATATGCTGACACTCAACAGGGCCTGTAGTTGTGTGAGGTTTTTTTCTTTATCATACATCATGGGACACAGAGCAGATGAAGTAATAACTATGTGGGTTATACGCCACCTATAGGTGAATGGACACTGGTGCACTCAAAAGACAGGATGTCCCCCTCTATATAACCCCTCCCATACAGGAAGTACCTCCGTTTCTTTCGCCAGTGTCTAAGGTGTTATTCACGGTTATTGAAGTGCTAAGAAGAGCTCTGTTGGAGATCCTTGGCAGGATCAAGGGGCTATGCAATCGGATCCATTCAAAGCGCCAAAAAAGCCCAAAATGGATGGTACCCGGGCCTTGAGGAAGAAGAGCAAGATTTCTGCCTTTAATTCTTCTCTTTTGAGGGTTGGACCCTGGGATCCAGCTCCTTGGTCACATAACTAAACCAAAGGTTGCTCTAGCAGGGTGCTGTACAGGTCCAAGGGAGTGGACCCCAGTACTCAGTTATATTGTGTGCATTTAGGAAAGAATCCAGGCCTTTCTTAAAGCAATCTACTGAGCTGGCCAGAACCACAGCTTTCACTGTGAAGAAACCTTTCCGTATTTGAAGATGTCATAAAGAGTTCCCACTTGTCCTCTGTTTTGACCGTAAAGTGAATGACTCAACACCAAGTTAATTTGTTCATGTTGATCATATCCCCCCTGATGAGGCGGCACTGATGAGGAGGCACTAAATTTGCAGCACTGATGGGCACTGATATTTGTCACTGATGAGTTCTGATAGGTGGCACTGATGGACACTGATAGGTGGCAATGATGGGTGGACCTGATGGGCACTGACTTGCATCACTGGTGGGCACAGATTGGCATCACTGCTGGGCACTGTTAGGGCTGCACTGATAACCAGAGAACTGATTGTCTGTACAGGTCTCCCCTTCAGTGTGAGGCATGGAGAGCCGACAACCGGTATTTCCTTGTTTCCATTGGAAACAGCCGATCACATGGGTAAAGAGCTGCATCATTGGCTCTTTATCGAGACCAGGGTTACATTGTGTCCCAGTCACACAGGCTCGCTGCATGCCCCCCGTGGTGAGACTGGGGCAATGTCATATGACATCATCCCAAAACAACAGAGCATCCTGCCCGCCGTCATTTGTCTATATGGCAGACGGGAGGTAGTTAAAGTAATTGTAAACCTCAGACATGACATATGAACAAAGCATTTCATTCTATATTGTGTACTTGTCTCAATCAAGAGCACTAAGTGTAATTTCTATCCGCTGCCTCATTCCTCTGCTATTAACATGAGTCACATCTGACAAGTTTTTCTGGCACCAAGAGTAAAAGGGTGACAGGGGAGGGAGCTCCAGCTGATCGACAGCCTGAGTTCAGTTCCTGTGTGCTACTCTGGAAGGGACACCTCTCGCTCTCTCTCTCTCTATATATATATATATATATATATATATATATATATATATATACACACACACACATATACAGTACATAAACACAAGTAAAACATAAACATATCAAAAGTGCAAAACTCGTCCTTCTTTTCATACACCCGCCCCCCTTACAGACGATATAATAGTAATACACACGCCACACCCCCCGTGGCCTGTGAATTACTATTATATCATCTGATAGGGGGGCGGGTGTATGAAAAGTAGGGCGAGTTTTGCACTGTTGATGGGCGACTTTGTGGCATCCGCCCCTTACACAATATAATTGTAATATACACGCCCCCCTTGCAGAGTGGAGCGAGCATTGGCAGCGCGCGGCAACGACTGTCACTATGCCCTGTTCACTGCGCAGGCGCAGTCTACAGCTCATGCCCAACTCTTAATGTACGGTCATTTTCAGAGCTAGAGCGCTGCGCCTGCGCAGTCCAGGGCGGGCATAATCCACCAGGGGGACACATCTCAGCAGAACACCGGCAGCACTCATGCAGCCCCAGGCCATGACACTCCCACCACCATGCTTGACTGTAGACAAGACACACTTGTCTTTGTACTCCTCACCTGGTTTGCCGCCTTGACACCATCTGAACCAAATAAGTTTCTCTTGGTCTCATCAGACCACAGGACATGGTTCCAGTAATCCATGTCCTTAGTCTGCTTGTCTTCAGCAAACTGTTTGAGGGCTTTCTTGTGCATCATATTTAGAAGAGGCCTCCTTCTGGGAAGACAGCCATGCAGACCAATTTGGTGCAATGTGCGGCGTATGATCTGAGCACTGACAGGCTGACGCCCCCCCCCCACCCCATTCAACCTCTGCAGCAATGCTGGCAGGACTCATACGTCTATTTCCCAATCACAACCTCTGGATATGACACTGAGCACGTGCACTTAACCCCTTTGGTCGACCATGATGAGGTCTGTTCTGAGTGGAACATGTCCTGTTAAACTGCTGTATGGCCTTGGCCAACATGCTGCAACTCAGTATCAGGGTCTTGGCAATCTTCTTATACCCTAGGCCATCTTTATGTAGAGCAACAATTCTTTTTTAGATCTTTAGAGAGTTCTTTGACTTGAGGTGCCATGTTGAACTTCCAGTGACCAGTTTGAGAGAGTGAGGCCTTGTACACACAATAGGTTAACTAGAGGACAATGGTCTGATGGACCGTTTTCATCGGTCAAAACCGATCGTGTGTGGGCCCCATAGGTTATTTAACCATAGGTTAAAAAAAAGCCAACTTGCTTTAAACATAACCTATGGATTCCTAACCGATAGGTCAAAACCGATCGTTAGTAGGCAGACCGTCGGTTTAAAATCCACGCATGCTCAGAATCAAGTCGAGGCATGCTTGGAAGCATTGAAATTTTATTTTTTCAGCACGTCGTTGTGTTTTACGTCACCGCGTTCTGACACGACCGGTTATTTAACCGATGGTGTGTAGGCGTGACGGACCATCAGTCAGCTTCATCGGTTAACCTATGACCGTTCTCATCGGATGGACTGATCGTGTGTACGAGGCTTTAGAGCGATAACACCAGATGTAACATACCTTTTCCCCATTAAAACCTGAGGGGAGGGAAAATTGCTAATTGGGTCCAATTTGGACATTTTCACTTAGGGGTGTACTCACTTTTGCTGCCAGCCGTTTAGACATTAAAGGGGTTGTAAAGGTAAAAAAATGTTTTCCCTAAATAGCTTTCTTTACCTTAGTGCAGTCCTCCTTCACTTACCTCATCCTTCCATTTTGCTTTTAAATGTCCTTATTTCTTCTGAGAAATCCTCACTTCCTGTTCTTCTGTCTGTAACTACACACAGTAATGCGAGGCTTTCTCCCTGGTGTGGAGAAAGCCTCTTGAGGGGGCGAGCAGGAGGGTCAGGATGCTATCTACTTTGCAGATAGAGAAAGGAGCTGTGTGTTAGTGGGCTTCCTGACACTCCTGCTCGCCCCCTCCCCCCTCAAGAGGCTTTCTCCACACCAGGGAGAAAGTGTTGCATTACTGTGTGTAGTTACAGACAGAAGAACAGGAAGTGAGGATTTCTCAGAAGAAATAAGGACATTTAAAAGCAAAATGGAAGGATGAGGTAAGTGAAGGAGGACTGCACTAAGGTAAAGGAAGTTATTTAGGGAATGTTTTTTTACCTTTACAATCCCTTTAATGGCTGTGTGTTGAGTTATTTTGAGGGGACAAATTTACACTGTTATACAAGCTGTTCAGTCACTACTTTACATTATAGCAAAGTGTCATTTCCTCAGTGTTGTCACGTTAAAAGATATAATAAACTATTTACATAAATGTGAGGGGTGTACTCGCTCTTGTGAGATACCTTTTTAAAAAAACGTAAAATATATAAAAAAAAACTTTAACACACATCGATAATTTTATTACAGCAATCTTAAAAAAAGGCATGGGAGGACTATATATTTTCTTTAAGTAACTGGGCTGCAATCTGTACCATTGCTCAGTCATTCATTCGGGAGAAAATGAATGCAGTTGATGATAAGAACATATTTGAAGATGCAACCAGCTCTCAAATTAAAGTCTGTATGGTAACCTAAGATGGCAGGTCAGACGTGAAATTATCCCCAGACGAGGGTCGCTGCTTGGCACTTGCCTTGTGGGAATTCTCATTCTGCTCAGGCTTCAGCTGTCTCCCATTCTGCTTCCTAAACCTGAGTGGCACTATTCTTATAGGTCTCGATAGAAGGGAAAAAACACTAGAAAACTTCAAGAGAAACTTGCCACAGCAAACAAAGATTTCCCTATTCTCTATCCATAGAGAGATTTCATTTAAAGGGGTTGTAAAGGAAAAAAAATAGCTTCCTTTACCTTAGTGCAGTCCTCCTTCACTTACCTCATCCTTCCATTTTGCTTTTAAATGTCCTTATTTCTTCTGAGAAATCCTCACTTCCTGTTCTTCTGTCTGTAACTCCACACAGTAATGTGAGGCTTTCTCCCTGGTGTGGAGAAAGCCTCTTGAGGGGGGAGGGGGCGAGCAGGAGTGTCAGGACACCCACTAACATACAGCTTCTTTCTCTATCTGCAAAGTAGAGAGCGTCCTGACCCTCCTGCTCGCCCCCCTCCCCCCTCAAGAGGCTTTCTCCACACCAGGGAGAAAGCCTTGCATTACTGTGTGGAGTTACAGACAGAAGAACAGGAAGTGAGGATTTCTCAGAAGAAATAAGGACATTTAAAAGCAAAATGGAAGGATGAGGTAAGTGAAGGAGGACTGCACTAAGGTAAAGGCTCAATGAGCTCTGTTCTTAACGAGCTCCATTTCTGGGACAAAACCTTTTTCTATATGATTTAGCCAATCCATAAGACGTTCTTTCTGCGGCTCTGCCTTTGTCAAGTTTTCCAGACAACAAGTCTCTTTCTTTGAGATATGCGCTCCCACTACTCAACACAAACCATTATTCGTTGGGGCAGATTATTACAGGGTTGTTTGCAGGCTGTGCAAAATATGCAGAATTTTTCTAGTGACAAATTTGCAGCAATTCAGGAATTTAGGGAAGAATCAGTGGATCTCCTATCAATCAGCCAGGACAATTACAACCTGCCAAACTAAATTTGTTAGCAACCCTGTCTAAACACAAGGGGGCTACAATTGGTTTTAGTAGGAGGAATAGTGCCCCATAATTGGTATTAATGGGAGAAATAGTGCCTCATCATTTACATCAGTGGGAGGAATAGTGTCCCGTTATTGGTGTCAATGGGGGAAATGGTGCACCATTGTTGGTGTCAGTGGGAGGAATAGTTTCCCATTGTTGGTATCAGTGGGAGGAATAGTGCCCTATCATTGACATCAGTGGGAGGAATAGTGCCCTATCATTGACATCAGTGGGAGGAATAGCACCCCATTCTTTGGTGTTATGACTGAGGAATAGTGCCCCAAGACCTGGATAAAGACTAGCAAAGGGCCACATCTTGCCCCTGGGTCACAATTTGGAAACTACTACCCTGGAGGATCTCCATGTTGTCCATGGCTTGTAGTGTAATATAACACAAAGTAAAATGTTATTTTTTTATTCATTAAGCACAGGTTTGCTTAACCACTTAAGGACCGCCTAACGCGATATACGTCAGCAGAATGGCACGGCTGGGCACATGGACGTATATATATACGTCCCCTTTAAGAGCCCAGCCGTGGGTCGCGAGCGCGCCGCCGCGCTCATGACCCGATCCGAAGCTCTGTAACCGCGCCTGTGGACCCGATTGTCGCCGGTGTCCCGTGATCGGGTCACAAGATCTGAAGGACAGGGAGAGGTGAGTGTAAACACACCTTCCCCGTTCTTCTCTGTGGCAGTGTCACTGATCGTCTGTTCCCTGTCATAGGGAACGACGATCAGTGACCTCACACTTACAGCCACGCACCCCTACAGTAAGAATCACTCCCTTAGGGAACACTTATCCCCTTAGCGCCCCCTAGTGGTTAACCCCTTCCCTGCCTTTGTAATTTTCACAGTAATCAGTGCATTTTTATAGCTGTGAAAATGACAATGGTCCCAAAAATGTGTCAAAGTGTCCGATGTGTCCGCCATAATGTCGCAGTCACGAAAAAAAACGCTGATCGCCGCCATTACTATCCCCTATTTTGTAAACGCTATAAATTTTGCACAAACCAATCGATAAACGCTTATTGCGTTTTTTTTTAAACAAAAATATGTAGAAGAATACGTATCGGCCTAAACTGAGGACATTTTTTTTTTTTTTTTTTTTAATATCTTTTTTGGGGATATTTATTATAGCAAAAAGTAAAAAATATAGATTTTTTTTCAAAATTGTTGCTCTATTTTTGTTTATAGCGCAAAAAAATAAAAAACGCAGAGGTGATCAAATACCACCAAAAGAAAGCTCTTAATGTGGGAAAAAAAGGACGCCAATTTTGTTTGGAAAACAACGTCGCACGGCCGCGCAATTGTCAGTTAAAGTGACGCAGTGCCGAATCGTAAAAAGGGGCCAGGTCCTTAACCTGCATAATGGTCCGGGTCTTAAGTGGTTAAACTAATTTGGAATCCTGCAGAGAGAAATAGAGGGGCTCCTTTTTTTACGGAGAATTCTCCACTTGCAGGCCTGCAGTATAAGTATAGGCATGCAGTTGTACTCGATTTCGCCAACAGGTGTTACTTCAACTGAACTCTCTAATTTGAACTTAATTTCCCAGCATAACCAAAAACCTGCAAAAAAAAAAAAGGATTGAGATCTGGAGGAAAGGAAATTGTGGGTTTGTGTTTTTGGTGGAAATCCCTTTTAAACCACATAGTAATGGAACGCTGCTGACCTCATCCAAGTCTCCAGTTCTCTTCCTGCTTCGTTCTTAGAACTGATAGATTTTTCCACCACTGATGAAATGTCAACGGGTCCTGTCCTAGTATTTTCTAAGCAAACACAGCAAGTTTGGCCAGGGATTCAGTTTTTATGTCATAGCCATGTATGTTTGTGTTAGTTTCTGTTTTTTTTAATTCCTCACATCATCTGTTCCATTCTGTAGCTTCAGCTGCTTGCGGTTTAAAATAAACATACAACAGAATTTTATCTCTAACATTTATATCCGCAGACTGACGGCTTCATTCCTGCAAGATAAAAAAAAAAAAACATTATTTTAAATTCTCATTTCTAGGTCAGTACATTTTTTGTATTTTTTTTATCTTTGATTTTTTTTGTGTTTTGCACTTGATTTTTTTTATTCTACTTTTACTTAAAGTAATGCTCTTGTCATTAAAAAAAGTTAGCATGGAAATACAATAGAAGAAACAGCCTTGTGTGCCAGAGGGGTTCCTTTTTATAAAAAAAATCAAATTTCTTTGCAACATACTAGGGTTGATTTACTTAAACTGGAGAGTGTAAAATCTGGTAACGCTCTGCGTAGAAACCAATCAGCTTCCAGGCTTTATTGTCAAAGCTTAATTGAACAAGTTGAAGTTAGAAGCTAAATAAAGAATACAAACATCCGCACCAATATCAAAGAATAACAGTATACACTCACCGGCCACATTAATAGGTACACCTGTTCAATTGTTCGGTAACACAACTTGCTAATCAGCCAATCACAAGGCAACAACAGTGCATTTAGGCATCTAGACATGGTGAAGATGACTTGCTGAAGTTCAAACCGAGCATCAGAATGGGGAAGAAAGGAGGTTTAAGTGACATTGAATGTGGCATGGTTGTTGGTGCCAAACGGGCTGGTCTGAGTATTTCAATAACTGCTGATCTACTGGAATTTTAACAAACAAGGTTGGTCTTTATTGAGAAGACATCACATAACAATTGACAGACATACATAGCTCATCCAGGAGCAATCCAATAATAGGCAGAAAAAACAAGAGAGGAAAACATAACTTGACATTGGCATATATGCACGAAAGACATGCCATGTTCTCAGCCACTCCCAGAATCGGATCTACTGGAATATTAACGCACAACCATCTCTGGGGTTTACAGGGAATGGTCTGAAAAAGCGAAAATATCCAGTGAGCATCCATTGTGTGGACACAAATGGCTTGTTTATGTCAGAGGAGAATGGGCAAACTGGTTTGAGATGATAGAAAGGCAACAGTAAGAGCCGGTTCACACTGGAGCAACTCGTCAGGCGACTCAGCCACCTGACAAGTCGCGTTGCATTCTAGTCAATAGAACCGTTCTAATAGGAGCTGCACAAGTCGCTCCGACTTAGAAAAAGGTTCTTGTACGACTTCGGGGGCGACTCGGGGCGACTTGCGACTTGCATTGACTTCTATACTTCTATACTTCTATACTTCTATACAGAAGTCATTTTGCAAGTCGCCTCTAAAGTCGTCTTCAGGATGCCTTGCCGAGTCGCCCCCAAAGTCGTGCCGCCCCAGTGTGAACCGGCTCTAACTCAAATAACCACTCGTTACAACCAAGGTATCTCTGAACGCACAACACATTGGGGATTATTTATGAAAGGCAAATCCACTTTGCACTACAAGTGCAAACTACAAGTACAAAGTGCACTTGAAATTGCACTGAAAGTGCACTTGGAAGTGCTGTAATAGCGGTACTCTGGCCCAATTCCAGAGAATAAACCCATGTCTGCCGGTTGACCCAAATCAATAAGGTGAAATATGTGGACCAGACAAAGATCTACATCTCACCTTTCAGCGTCTCAGCCAGCAAAGAGGCCCCAGCTGGGCCTGCACATTTCCAACATAAAATCCCAAATACATGCATTTGATTGGTTAGCTTACACATTTCCCAGCCCCCTTATTATACTGTGACCTCTGTTCTTGGCATGGAGCCCTCATAGGTCAGTTCACATAAATGGTTCCTTCTTGGAAGTCCATTTTTGGGCATGCACACACACCCTTTTTGTCATGTGGCATAGAATTCCCCTCGTGTCTTTCATTCAGACTCATTCGCCATCTTACATAAAATTCCTCTGGTGGGATGAAGAGAAGGGGGAGGGAAGGTTGAAGTCCACTTTAGAATGCAGTAGGGAGAAGGGGGGGTGGAGTGAGTGGATGACACATCTGTTCTTAATAATAGTCCTTTTGTATATCCATCCAAGTTGAAATATACTTTAAAAACATATCTGACAAAACTTCATGTAAGGATAATGTAACAGGATGACCTGGGACAAACAGAGACTTTGGAAGGATGAGGGGTACTCCTGTGCCAGCGTCATTAATAACTCTTATGTCTAGGGTCACCTTATGTCCGATAGGGCCATAGGGTGACTGAGAAATGATATCCTAAATTACAGGACAGGGGACATTACTGATAGTTCATATTGCAGGATCTTGAGATATTGCAAGTTGTTGGTTAATTGTGACCCAACCAGTCAATAGTGACTAATTTCTATGATTAGCCATGGCTAGTGAGTTGTTAATTGAGTCAGGCTTCTGGAAGACCTTTCATTGTGTGAGGCTGTTGAGATGCTAACTAAGACTGCTTCTGTGGATTGAAACTGAGAGTCAGCCTGGCTCCTAGACCTCTCATTAAGTATACTGTTTATGTGTGGAATGTACTTGTCGGAGACGTAACGTCTAGGGGATAAATAACTCTGAATATCATTATGTAAAAGAATGTGATTGAAGCCCCCCATGGTGTGATGAGGGGGGTGGACAGTTTGATTGTTCCTGTGATTTCTGTAACCTGTTGTACTGCATATAAGCAAGCTAAGAAACCATTACAAGTTCGTTCATACATTTTTGAAGCAGAGAATAGAGCGGTCAGTCTCATTTTCTGGGGAATTGATATGGATCGGGTCCTGTTGGTTTGTCTGTGTGTCAGATGAGCTGTCGTGGGTTGATGGAAGGTCGTAAACGGTGGTGACCGTTACAGATAATATCTGCATTGCAACACATACCCATACATACATATGCATATATATCTTATTTAGATAATGAACAACAATTGTGACTTTTTATACTCAAGTTTTTGGGAATTGCATAAATACATTTTGATAGTTGCAGTGCAGCGACTTGTTTTAGGAGGGCTTTCTCTTTTTTTGTGGCTGATACAGGTAATGAGGGAATGTCTCCTCAATGGGCCACAGAGAGCAATATAAACTGAAAGAAGAACAAACATTTCCTTGCTTTAGCCAAAGCTCCTGTACAAAATAAAAAAGTTTTGGATGAAGTTACATTTTAAGGCACACATTTATCTTCGGTTCTTTTTAGTGTTACATCTTATATTTTCTGCTATAGGTTACTGACTACAAAAACGTAATATTTTAGACTCAGCCCATAAATGCTCTTCTACAATTTTCTTATACGACAGACTATACATCAAAAGTGATAGCAGAGAGTCATGCATCCATTGTCCTGATAAACCATATTAGTAGAAAATAAATGATTTAAAGGGCGAGAAATAAAGCTTGCTGATTGTAGTGCAGGGAAAGTTATTTTCTGCTGTCAGAATAGTTTTCTTTACATTTGTGATCTGGATAATGGAGTTTTACTGTTATGATCAACTTTACTGAATCAACTGTGCCGAGCAAAGTTTATAGACTCTAGAGAAGCAATTTCCAGCAAGATGTCATTGCTAGGAAGAAGAATAAAACACATTTACGTATGGAGAAAAAGTACATAATTACAATCATATGTAATTGCCTTGCTTGGTTTGGTTGGGCACTGCCCATAATTCCTATCGGCAATCCAACACTGGAAATGTCCCCATTTGACATTTATAACCAATTTCAAAAACAAAAACTCCCTTTCCTTCTTTTGCAACTTAACCACATCTCTATTTAAAAGTGAATCCGTGGGTATGCTATGGACATTTAAAGCCCAATTGGGCTTTTCGTTTTGGGTAGCTAAATAAATCACAGGTGCATCAAAACATAGGGGCCCGGATTCAGGTAGAGCGGCGTATATTTGTGCCGGCGTAGCGCATCTCATATGCGCTATGCCGATGTAACATTGAGAGGCAAGAGCAGTATTCACAAAGCACTCGCTTCTTACGTTGCGCCAGCATAATGTAAATTGGCCGGTGTAAGCACGCCTAATTTAAAGTAGGAAGGTAGTGGGCGTGATACATTTAAATTAACCGTGACCCCATGCAAATGAAGGGCCGAACGAACGGCCATGACAGTTTGGAGGACTTTGCTTTCTATTTTTTTATTTATTGGGACTTTATTATCTGAAATTGTGGTGGGAATTTTTGGAAGCACTACCTATTTTATTTGAATAAACCCTCTGCCTACTGTCTTGGGACCTCTGCTGCCTACCTGGTATCAACCCTGGCTTAGACTTTGACCTTGCTCATGCTACTGACTTGGTACCTTTGCTGCTCAGTTGTTCCTGACTTGGCTAATTTTGAACATGGCTCTTCTTTTTGCACCTGCAACTTCCTGTGCCTGATCTGCATTGTAGCTTCCTGCGCAGACCTGTTTCAAGCACGGTCAGCAGCACAGCAGCACGCAGACTGTCTTTTGATCTTCCAGACCTAATGCTGCTCCTCATCCTTCTACACCCTGTCTCCAACTTTGCGGGGTATTACGCAGGAGATGTAAGGCAAGCCCTTTGTTTAACTCGGCCCTGACCATTCACACAACACTCTTTCTTAGATTTCTGGCTGTGGAAAACAGAGTATGGCTGGAAGTGCAAAGTCTACCATAAAAAGCGCAACAAATTTATTGTCACCTCAGCAGGCTGATTGGCTCATCTTTCTGTCACTCCAAAACCAAGGCAAATTCAGGTACTTTCCTGACCGAATATCTATCAGTCAATAGTACCTATAGACAACTACTACTGCTTGTGGTTAACCACAAGTGATTAGGTACGCATACATGTGGCCTGACGACAAGTGGCCTTTAACGCCAAGTGGGTGTATATATGTGGCCCTATGTAAACACTTCACTGTACTGAGAGCGTGCTCCTGGCATAGTAACTGTCAGGTACCGGAAAACTCCTGACGCATGTGTCATGGATATGCAATGAAGTCTGGCAGCTTACCTGTCTCCATCTGTTCATTAGAGGCCTGACTCTGTTATGGTTGCCTTTTTATCACCTCTCCTTCCTGTATGGCCCCACCCAGGCCATCCCAGAAAGTCTATTTTAACTGTTGCACTACAAGTCTGCAGTGCTGTTCAACCGTGTTGTTAGCGTAAGTTCCTGTCTGCAGTGTGCTACGATTACCTTCCTGTGTACCGTTTTTGGCTCGTCCCTGACTTCTCCTGTTTGCCTGTGACCCTGGCCTTTTGCCTGTCCCTCTGTTACACTTGTCTGCCTGTTGCCCTGACCTCGGCTTACCCATCACTATCGCTTGTCCTGCTTGCTGCTTCTCCTCTCTCCCGGCAGAGCGTGACCTAGGGGATCCCAGGGGTCGCGACCTGGATCCAGCTGCGGCGAAGGCCATCCTCACCACTAGAGGCTCTGGTGAACACAAAGCTGGGTCTTAGACTCTGTGCCCTGGGGAATCTTGGGTTCACGCTTCCTCTCTGATAGCAGCAGTCGGCTATGGGGTTCACTACCCTGTGGTGCATCCCTGACCCCAACGGGGTGCACTTGTCACCTGGCCACAGGTGACCTGACAGCATGTTTGTGATCGGGAGCTTTCTGATCATGTGACTGACAATAACAGCGGTCACATGATCAGAATGCTGGCCTCCACCTGCCAGCATTTAGAACCTGTTAAGGGGCTGGGAGGCAGCGGCAGGAAGGGCATTCAAGTGGGAAGGGAGATGATGTAGTGTTCACAGGGTT
Source organism: Rana temporaria (assembly GCF_905171775.1). Lineage (NCBI taxonomy): Eukaryota > Metazoa > Chordata > Amphibia > Anura > Ranidae > Rana > Rana temporaria. The sequence continues at coordinate 29,264,236 of NC_053499.1, read as the reverse complement.
GGATGTACTAGTGGAAAAAAGCTGGACACCCTGCAGATTTAAAAGACACTAATTAATACAGCTCTATATTCATTAATATCTGGGAATAAGCTACCTATAATGAAAAAATACTAAAGACTGCATCTGAGATTTCTCTACTCATCTATGGTACCACATCCATGTTTATGCATGGTTCTGTCATAATAGTAAATGAAAGTGTTACTAAACCCAGGAGCCTGCATTCACTATATCTGGTCTCCCACAGTACACAGAACATGGAAATGCAATTATTTCAGTAAATATAAACTTCTAAATACCTTTTCTCATCAGCAGTATATAGCAGTCTTGTGACTTCTATCAGTGCCTTGCTAAAGCTTATAGAAGGAGTTTTCATTATCTCATGATTGTCTGGTCAGTGCTGATTGGCCCTGTGCTGATCACATGCACTCTTCCCAAGAAAAAAAAAACCCTCACGTGAAACTGAGCATGTGCAGCCTGACTCCATAGACTCTGTGTTATCAGGAAATAATCAGGTGATAGTGGAAGGAGTGGAGGATCAGAGAAGACAGGATCAAACAGTCTTTTTACACAATGCAGAGGACTAGCCCCTTAGGTTCCACAGTGAGTATAACAAGCATGCTTTACTCCATATACAGACTGATTTTACTGTTGTGGGTTTAGTAACACTTTACGTTTCCATTGCTAACTCCTTTAATAACAGCAGCATTATGTTTAATGTGTTTTGCTCACTTTGTTCTAGTGCTGTACTTAGAAATCTTATAATAGAAAGATTTTTAGTTTGACATTTGATTGTTGAAAAACAGGGATATGTTGACATGCCTCAATCCACCCTACTGTATGTAATTAGTCTGCTGGTAATTAGCTTCCACTCTAACAATGATTTTTTCAACGCCTCGGGTGACCGTAAGGCTTTAATCCAGAAAATTTAACATGAGAATAAGTAACTTTATTTTGCCCATGTGATAGTCATTTTCAAATCAAATTTTTTTAAATATGCTTCTTTATCTTGGATAGCTAACTTTGTGAATTAAGCCTTTAAGGCTCATTCACACATGCTTTGTTCTTTAACCACTTAAGGCACGCCTAACGCCCATATACGTCGGCAGAATGGCGCGGCTGGGAACAGGCACGTACAGGTACGTTGCCCTTTAAGTGCCCAGCCATGGGTCATGCGTGCGACGCCGGTGGCACGCTCGGGACCCGGTCCGAAGCTCCGTGACTGCGCCCACGGGACCCGTGGACTCGATCGCCAACAGTGTCCCGCGATCGGGTCACAGGAGCTGAAGAACAGGGAGAGGTGAGTGTAAACACACTTTCCCTGTTCTTCTCTGTGGCAGTGTCACTGATCGTCTGTTCCCTGTTATAGGGAACGACGATCAGTGACGTCACACGTCCAGCCACGCCCCTGTACAGTAAGAATCATTCCCTTAGGGCACACTTAACCCCTTAGCGCCCCATAGTAGTTAACCCCTTCACTGCCATTGTAATTTTCACAGTTATCAGTGCATTTTTATAGCACTTTTCGCTGTGAAAATGACTATGGTCCCAAAAATGTGTCAAAAGTGTCTGATGTGTCCGCCATAATGTCGCAGTCATGAAAAAAATTGCTGATCGCAGCTATTACTAGTAAAAAAAAAAATATTAATAAAAATGCCCTAAAACTATCCCCTATTTTGTAAACAATATAACTTTTGCGCAAACCAATCAATAAATGCTTTTTGCAATTAAGTAGAAGAATACGAATCGGCCTAAACTGAGGAAAAAAAATGAATTGTCAGTTAAAGCGATGCAGTGCCGAATCGCAAAAAGGGGTCAGGTCCTTTACCTGCATAATGGTCCGGGTCTTAGGTGGTTAAAGAGCAATACACATTCAGAGCACTCTTCAGAAATCATTTGACAGGTGGAGAGTTGGTGTTATATCATTTGTGTTAATATTATAAAAAAAAAGCTGTATATATATATATATAAAAGTTTATTAACATTTTACTTTCCCTTTAAGCCTAATATAAGGCTTTGAAAAATGTTATTAAATAAGGCGGCATGAGTCATTGTTTCATTGCTGTATTGTTTACATGGTCCAAGAACTAAACTGCAGCCACGGAATGTGATTTAAATCAAATGACATTCAGCACAAAAATGTAATAAAATGCATGAATAATTTTGAATTTGAAGTTCTTTAAATTGAGTGCATTTGGAGAATATTTGCTTTAGTGCTCATTTGTAAAGGAGACCAGATTAAATAAAGTCTCAAATAAGAGGATTATCACTGGGTTCTGCTAGGCGGTATTAAAAGGATCCCATTCAATTAACCTGTCAGGTTTTAGTGTTTTTAATTATTTGCATAGCGACCTGTAAAAAGGCTGTCAGTCCACATTGTAACATAGAATAACTGTGCTTACTTTATGTTTGCTTTCATAGAAAGGTTAGATACACATGCATTATATACGTTTTCCCCACACACGGTCATTTTAATTGACGTTTTTAAAAATGTCGTTTTTTTTTAATCACAAAAAACGACCGTGTGTACGCGGCATTAGAGAGTTCTTTGCCATGAGGTGCCATGTTGAACTTCCAGTGACCAGTATGAGAGAGTGAGATCGATAACACCAAATTTAACACACCTGCTCCCCATTCACACCTGAGACCTTGTAACACTAACGAGTCACGTGACACCGGGGAGGGAAAATGGCTAATTGGGCCCAATTTGGATATTTTCACTTAGGGGTGTACTCACTTTTGTTGCCAGTGGTTTAGACATTAATGACTGTGTGTTGAGTTATTTTGAGGGAACAGCAATATTACACTGTTATAGAAGCTGTACACCCACTACATTACATTGTAGCAAAGTGCCATTTCTTCAGTGTTGTCACATGAGAAGATACAATAAAATATTTTCACAAATGTGAGGGGTGTACTCACTTTTGTGAGATACTGTATGTATGTATATATATATATATATATATATATATATATATATATACATATTAGGGTTGTCCCGATACCACTTTTTTAGGACCGAGTACAAGTACCGATACTTTTTTTCAAGTAGTCGCCGATACCGAATACCGATACTTTTTTTTAATGTCATGTGACCGTTTTCAAACCACAATACAGACCAAAGATATTTTCTTTAGAATTATGAAGAACTGGTACATCATGGTGTGGGGCTGTTTTTTAGCATACGGTACTGGAAAACTACATATCATTGAAGGAGTGATCACTGCCAGTGCCACCTATCAGTGCAGCTCATCGTTGCCAGTGCCCAAAAGTGCAGCTAGCCAGTGCCACCTATCAGTGCAGATCAGTGCCCATTAGTGCATCAGTGCAGGGAGGCAGCTTATTAGTGCATCTCATCAGTGCCATTCAATCAATGCCAGTCCCACCTATCAGTGCCATCCAATGGTGCCATCCAATTTGTGCTCGATGTAAAAAATAAATTAAAATAAAATTTAAAAAAAAGTATTCTATTTTGGTATCGGGAGTATTTGCGCGAGTACGAGTACTAGCGCAAATACTCGGTATCGGTCCCGATACCGATACTGGTATCGGTATCGGGACAACCCTAATACATATATATATATACATATTGGCCCGGATTCACAAAGCACTTACGCCAACGTATCTGTATATACGCAGCGTAAGTGCACACATGCGCCGTCGTATCTATGCGCCTGATTCTTAAAGCTAGATACGCCTGAATTTTGGCTTCATCCGATCAACGTAAGTTTCCTATGCCGTCGGAGCCTGGGCGCATATTTACGCTGGCCGCAAGGGGCGCTTCCATTGATTTACGCGTTGAATATGCAAATGACCGAGATATGCCGATTCACGAACGTACTTGCGCCCGTCGCTGTAATCCACGCCGTTTACGTAAGGCGTACGTGCGGCGTAAAGTTAAGCCTCATAAAGCAGGTGTAAGTCATGTTAGGGTATGGACCAGGGAACAGCCGTCGTATTTTACGCCGTTTACGTAAGTCGTACGTAAATGGGGCTGGGCGTAGGTTACGTTCACGTCGTAGGCATTGAGCCGTCGTATCTTAGGGAGTATATGCCACGTGATTCTGAGCATGCGCGCGCATGCGCCGTTCGTTCGGCCCTTCATTTGCATGGGGTCCCGCTTCATTTTATTAGATCACGCCCACTTCCTTCCTACTTTGAATTAGGCGGGCTTACGCTGGCCAATTTACGTTACACAGGCACAACAAAGGGAGCAAGTGCTTTGTGAATCCTGTTCTTGCCTCTCTATGTTACGTCGGCCTAGCACATATAAGATGCGCTACGCCGCTCTAAAGATGCGCTGATCTACGTGAATCTAGCCCTTCGTGTGTGTATATATATATATATATATATATATATATATATATATATATTAGGGCTGTTACTGATCAAAATGTTTCTGTTCCATTAATCGTTTTTTTTTTAAATCGATTAATCGACTAATTTCGATTAATTATAATGCACATACAGATCCAACTACTTTTAGCTGATCTCCTTGCAGGCTGATTCCCAGTGCAGCTCCCAACCACTGGAAAAATGGATAGCAGGATACAAAAAACACACAAAGGCAGCGCTTGATGGGAATAGCATTAAAACTTGTATAGTCTTCAAGTAGGTAACCAAATAAATATTGAACTGGAGATAAAATCGACGTAGCTACGTAAACTGTAAAAATGGTGCGAGTAATACCAAACGGTACCAAAAGCAGTCATAAAAACATGTAGCTAAGTATGATACTGGTATAAAAATGTGTACAACGATGCCACTGCTGAATCCAGATGAGGAGAGGTTAACATGAGTCCGTCGGCATGTAGCTGTCCCGTGAAGGGAACTATCACAACTCCCAGTGGATGGCTGTAGAATCCCAGGTTGATAGAGGGAAGTGTAACAGCCCTTGCGTGTGGCAGATAGTAAGGTCCCGCCGGCATGCAGATATGAAGGCACAGCAAAGGAGCCCTTCAGATGGACACGGCAAACCCCGCCGGTGTCCGTGACTTTACTGGATCTCCGACGGAACTCCCTGAAGGCCCAGAAGCCGGCGGAGAGGTGAGTACCAATCAAAAGAATTTTAATTGATCAAAAAGATTTTGATCGATCAAAAAAATTTAAGATTAATCAATTAATTAAAAGTTAATTTGCACAGCCCTAATATGTGTATGTATATATATATATATATATATATATATATATATATATATATATATATATATATATATATATATACAGTTGCAATAAAAAGTATGTGAACCCTCACATTTTATGACCAATTTGTGCAGAAATCCATATCATTCCAAAAGGGTTCACATACTTTTTATTGCAACTGTATATATATATATATATATATATATATATATATATATATGTATATATATATATATATATATATACACACACTGTATAGTGATTGGCGCTTATCATGATAGAAATGGCCTTTTTTATGTTACTAAGCAGTGCCTTATTTAGCAATGTCTAAATAACATTCACATTATGCAAGGCTTGCTTTAATAAGAAAAAAAACAGAAGGAATGCGATTCATCTCTTGTTTTTTTATGACTTTTATTATAATTATTTTTTATTTTGCCTAAAATTCCTTTGGATCTCTGTAGGTAGACGAGAGTCTCACTAGTCACGATATAAATAAATAAAGGCAAGGAAAATAAAACAGAGCAGATTTTATTTATTGCACTCCTTGACTGGATAATTATGGCGGACTACCTGTGGATAAAATGTGACTCATCTATTGCAGAAAAGAGCACTTACATTTTATCATCTGTTATTCTAGGGGAAGGTTTATTGTTATGCATGAATGAATTCAAGAGTGCTGTACTAATAGTGATTTACAGACGCTACAGTAACAACTTTCACAGACTGAGATTGGCTTAAAGGAGAACTCCAGGCTAAGCAGAAACTTTTCTATAGTTTCTAGTGGGATAGTTGTTTAAAAGTATAGACTGTTAACATAACTAGTAAGTTAACTGATGATAGTAAATCAAACTCTACTGGACATTTTGATTATCCTTAAAAACTCATCCAAGCAATTTATTTAATTTATCTGGTACGATGGATTCGCTGGCCTTTATGCCATCACATAATGCAATTAACATAATGCAATCACCATAATGCAATTAACATAATGCCATGTACACTTGGCAGGTGTTAGCTGAGGTGCTTAAAGCACACCCAGGGCTGGACTGGGACAGAAATTTGGCCCTGGACTTCATCCAGACTGGCCCACTTTGACAGGTCTCTCCCATGGTGGCCGGACAACTCCCACACCCCGCCGGCCACCCAAGCCCCCTCTCCACCTTCACTAGCCACTAGCCGTTCTACTTTATTAGAGTAGAACGGCTGGTACTGGTACTCTTATAGGCAGTACCAGTGGGGAAGCTAGACATTATTTCACCCGGGGCAAAGAATCAGTTCGGTGCCCCCCTTATGGGACAAGATTAGGCAGAAGTGAGAAACTCCCAGGCCATAGCTGTTGAGTCAGCTGTCTGTCCCCTCCCCCCATGCTCCTCTGTCGTCCCCCATGCTCCTATGTTGTTCCCCCTGCTCCTCTGGTCCTCCCCCTGCTTCTTTGTTCCCCCCAGGTGAGTGCTGCGGGGAGGGAGAGACAGGGGAGCAGAGGGGGCGGTAGTCCGCTGTCACTGAAGCCAGCCCACTGAGCCATCGGCCCACCGGGAAACTCCCTGTAGTCTTAATGGCCAGGACATCCCTGAGCACACCATACTATTTGATTGTTCAGGGCAAAGTGTATTCTATTCCTCCACCCCTCCCCGGTATACAATTACTTTTTTTTTGCCCACCTTCCACTTCATTTAGTGCCAGGGGCTGAAGGAAATGCCATGTACTTCTAGGTATGGAGGAGCATGTGACTCGCTTAATCTATGTAAGACGAAACGAGCCAATTAGTGATGTCACATGAAGAGTTCACAGACCTCAATGCTAATGCCACGTACACACGCTCGGAATTCCTGACAACAAATGTTCGATGGGAGCTTTTGGTCGGAAATTCCGACCGTGTAGTAGGCCCTATCGGACATTTGGTTCTAAAATTTTCCGACTACAAAATCCGTTCTCTTAAATTCCAATCGTGTGTAGACAATTTCCGACGCACAAAATTACACGCATGCTCTGAATCATGTGCAAGACGGAAGCGCTCGGTCTGGTAAAACTAGCGTTCGTAATGGAGCTAGCACATTCGTCACACTGTAACGGACTGAAAAGCACGAGGCTGAAAAGCGTGAATCGTCTCTCACCAAACTTCTACTAACACGACTGGTATTGAACTTCTCTTTAATAGTGCTGTCGTATGTGTTGTCCGTGTGAGGAGTTAACTTCAAAGGTAGAGTGATTCCAAAGGAAAAACAATGAATGAACACCAATCTTCCCAAAAAGAACCAAGGAGCGTGTCTTCAAACACCCGTGAATGTGGTTGTCTGCTTACCAGAAAAAGCGACTGTAACCAGTCTCATCAAACACAGGGATATGGGTCTCCCAAAAACCAATCAGGTCAGCAGCGACTAGATCCAGGGATGGCTCAAAGGATAAAAACAACAAGATCTCTCATAGCGCAATATGTTGATATAAAAGCGTTTAATGAAAGAAGTATTGCACTTACGTCAACGATGAGTAATCCAGCATGTCAATAAATGTAAATCCACGGCTTCTCCATCTGCCAGCTCTCACTTCCTATGTGTCTGTAACACCGCCGTCTCAATAGACAAAAATGGGATGACATCACCGGCACCCTACGCACGTTTTGTCTCAATAGGACTTCTACTGGGGATTGGCCAGGAAGAAACCAGAGAGGCTTCCAGGAAGGATGGCGTGTCCCTATACTTTCTATACTCATCTGGAACCTCTCCCTACCGCTATTCACTGTCCCTGACAGATGGGTGACCTGTCCCTACACTATCCACACACAGAATGCGTGCCAAGCCCAGGAGCCAGGGTCTTTAAAAGACTCTGCCTCACCCAAGAGGGCCGCCAGAGTCAAATGGAATGGCACATCCAACCAGATAGCTTCTCCAGTGACCCATGAAACCATAAAGGAGCCATGTTCCTCTTGACTTCCTTTCCCTCTGCAATTGCACTGTGGCTGAGAACCACCTGCCGGAGAAAGTAGACTACACCTGCCTACACACCTGATGACCCCCATGACATACCTACCTTTCTCACCCCACTAATCCCACCATGAAGTGTGCTGATTTACTACAGGGACTGAAACGTTAGCTCACCAAAGTAACTACTCAATGTCCTATTAGCCCACCACACTGACTCCTCATTATCATAATATCCTGCCGTTAATATTATTGTGGGAAAAGTAAAATTTTATATTATTATTATTATATTTTAAATATCATACGGGTACAGTGTTGCATGACCACGTAATTGAAACTGAACTGAAAGCTGAAAATTGGCCTGGGCAAGAAGGGGGTTTAAGTGCCCAGTAGGTAAGTGGTTAACATTAGCTCCTATTGACGTCAACGGGGTTCAGATTTGGTACCCAATTCTTCCTGAACCCAGCTTAGTTGTGTTTGGCTCATTTTTAGTGGCCTTAAGCAGACGGATATCTGCCAGAGATAGAGAGAGTTGAATTTGTCTAGCCGAGAAACATCAATACTTCTCCACCAAAATCAGGGAACTGCAAAGTATGGTAAAAAAAAGTCATATAGGTAGATTCACGTACAGATGCCTAAACTTGCGGTGGCGTAGCTTAGCGTGTTTAGGCTACGCCGCTGTAAGTTAGCTAGGCAAGTACATGATTCACAATGTACTTGCATGCTATGTTACGGCGGCGTAGCCTAAAGCGGGCGGGCGTAAGGGCGCCAAATTCAAATGTGTGTAAGGGGGGCGTGTTTTATGTTAATAAGGCTTGACCTTAGGTTTTTGACGGTTTTTTTTACTGCGCATGTGCCGGGCGTCTACATTTCCCAGTGTGCATTGCGGCTAAGTACGCCGCACGGGCCTATTGATTTTGACTTGGACGTAAACTACGTAAATCGCTATTCGTGGACGACTTACGCAAACGGCGTAAAAATTTTGAATCTCGAAGCGGGAACGGCGGCCATACTTTAACATTGCTATTCCATCTAATAGATGGAATAACTTTAGGCCTGATAATTGCTTACGGAAACGGCGTAAATGTACTGTGTATGTTCGTGAATCGGCGTATCTCCTAATTTACATATTCTACGCCGACTGCAATGGAAGCGCCATCTAGCCGCCATCCGAAATATTGCAACCTAAGATAGGATGGCGCAAGCCGTCGTATCTTAGATATGTTTAAGCGTATCTCTGTTTGAGCATACACTTAAACATAAGTCGGCGCAGATTCTGAGTTAGGTCGGCTTATCTACTGATAAGCCGGCCTAACTCTTACTGAATCTACCTAATAATCTTTAGCATTAGCTGCATTTTAGTTATGTTTGTTATGTATTTATTTCACTTATCTCATACAAAGTGTTTTTTTTCTAAATATGCTGAGGCCCCATTCATACTTCACGTAGCAGGAATTCTTGTTCCCGCGCGCAATTTTTTTTGTGAGCGATTTTCATGCAATTTCATGTGTCACGCATAAGGCAGGTCATTAACCTGAATCGGCTGCCCTATGCATGTTTGTCATGGCAAAGAAACTCAAAGACCACATTTTGGCCCTGAACCAAATGCATTTTTAGATGCACGTTTTGTCACGTGACAATCGCACAATCAAAATTGCACAGCGTTTGGGGTGCCTTTTAGGTTGAATGGCACCCAAACATGCGTCACACGTTTCGCTAAAATTTTAGCTTGATTCTGCCCATGATCTCAAATCACCTAAGTGTAAACGGGGCCTAAATCAGTCAGTCCCTGCTGCCTCAGAGGAGCTTACAAAGTGAAGTACCTACACTGTATACCATTTTGACAATTGCAGTCCACAGGGCAGGATTTCTTCTGTTCTTTGATGGTTATTGACACTGCATCATAGGCGTGCGCACAGGGTGTGCCAGGTGTGCCCAGGCACACCCTAATCAACCTGTGCAGCACAGATTTTCCCTACTGCCCTGGGTCCCCTGCCCCTTCCTCTGCTGTGGGCACGCACAGGGGGATGTTTTACAATATGTGAGAGAAGGGGACGGCAAATACAGGTATGTCATTTAACGACCCCTTCCTTTTCTGAATGAACACAGTGAAAGATCGGTAGCATGTGTTTGAGCTTTGGGGTGCACACCCTAATGCAATAGGCTGTGCACACCTATGCACTGCATACAGTATTTTCCAGATCCTCCCACAGACATGCTGGAGAAAGATTTAGTATATTTTTTCCTGTACATACCAATGATACCATGTACCTTTACATTCCCTGTAAAGGTTTCAAAGACATAAATTGCTGCAAGGAAACCTCTCGACTGGAAATCTCACGACAGGTGGAAATAACATGACAGCAGGTACCTACCCATCAATGCTAAAATGGAAATAACTGTTTTTAGATGGAGTTCATTTTTATTTAAAACTTGTGTAGCGTTGTCATAAAGCATATAATTCTCCCCCCAAAAAAAATTTAGCATCTGTAAATTTATCCACCTAAAACTGCTTAATTCTGATACTCCTGTCACTGATGCACATGTTAGCATTCTATAAACAGCATCTTCTACTTTGCAGCAATGGGTGACTATTAGGCCTCTGACAATATAAGTGGCTTGTTAAAGGCACAGTTAAATAGCAGAGCATGCATTATCCTAAGTATAGAAACCCATTACGACTTTGTATGCTTGTTATGTGCTCCATCAAGTGAATTTATATAGTGCCTGTAACTCTTTCCCACCCAGACCAAAAGGAGCTTTAATTAAGTTTGTACTAATTTAGCTCCTGTCTGGAATCTGCAAAGATTTGTTTCCTGTTCTGCTTCCATCCATGGTACAATGCAGAGAGAAATGGATTGACAATATCCCTGATCTCCTTGGTGAGGAATGGGAAGATATGTGGGATTACCCATTCATGCAGTTAATCTCTGCTAGAGATCAATTTATCCATTATAGGTTTCTACATAGAATGCAATTCACCCCTGAAAAACTTGTCAGTATTTACCCGTCACTGTCCTCTGAATGTTGGCATTGTGCTTACTGACCCACTGACTTTAGCCATGTTCTTACACTGGCCCTACTCATCTGGAGCCTCTCCCTGTGCTAAGCATCGTCCCTAACCAGTGGGTTCCTACCCCTAGCCTGCCACTCGCTAGAAGCACACATAATTGATGTTGGATCCCCTATTTAAAGGCTCCCATGTCAAGATGGCTGCCCCAACTCTTGCGGGAAGTTGGTATTAAATAAGATATCTTAGGCCACTTCCCTCAACAGACTCCTCTTCCCTCGTAGTGTTGCAATGTGCCATCTACAGAGAAAAGAATATCGGCACCTGCCTGCAAATATGTCAGTCCGTTCTCTTGCATGCAGTGTCTCATACCTCTGTATTTTGCACAGTGGCGTCACTAGGGTTGGTGTCACCTGGTGCGGTAAAATATGGTGTCACACCCCCCCCCCCCAATAACATTTTTCAAATAGTTTTTACCCTACTGTTTGCTCTCTGTTCTCCTTTCTTCCCCTTTTCTCTCTCTCCCTATCCATCTTTCTCGTTCGTTCTATCCCTTCTTCTTTCTCTCCATTTTTCTTTGTCCCCTCCCCCCACCTCTCTTTCTCCAGAACCGGAATTCACATCTCAGGAGCCTTATTGCACAATACTTAATTTATCGATTGCATTGCCACAGTGCCATATACCTACCTATCGTATAAGTGCCTCGTTCCTGTGTAAAACATGCAGTACAAATAACTCTGCATTATACATACCTCTAAATTACATAGCAGGAACCACAGCAGCCCCCATCTTTACCTTATCCTCATGGGAGGAGGAGAGGTGCCTATGCATTGCAGTAACTACCACTAATATCTCATAACACTTTGCTGCACCTCTTACGCCAATCCTTGCCTATTAACAGAACTGTCTGTAGACTTTAGGCCTGTTTCAACATGCTTTTGTTTTTCTTCAAAGACATTTTGCATCCCCATTCAAATCTATGGGGATGCAAGTCTACCCACTAGAAGCAGGTTTATTGCTGGTTACAGGGAGGTCAACTTGTGTCTGTCAATAAATTCAACATTTTCACAGAAAGTTCCCAAACTGATGCCATTGACACAATCCCAAAAGCCAAACGACTCAGGCCCTTTAAGTGTTAGAATACACCTATCAGCCATAAATTATGACCACTCACCATTACATGAGCACCAACCTAATATTGAGTAGGTCCTTCTTTTGCCGCAAAAACAGCCCTGACCTGGCATGAATGCCACAAGACCTCTGCAGGTATGCTGTGGTATCTTGCATCAAACTGTCACCATGAATTGGACTTTTTGTTCTAGCACAGATGCTTGATTAACTTGGGGGCCAAGTCAACACCTTGAAGACACCTTCTTCCATTGCTCCATGGTCCAGTTCTGATACTAACGTATCCATATAAACACAGGTCAGTATGGGCGCAATAACGGGTCTGGGGCTACACAGCCCCATATGTAAGAATCTGCAATGTACTGTGTGTTCTGACATCTTTTTGTTGGAAGCAGCTTTAACTTTTTCAGCAATTTAAGTTAAAATAGCTCTTCTTTTAGATCGGACTCTGCTCCCCATGTACATCTATAAGCCTTGGTTGCCCATGACCCTGACTCTGGTTAGCCTGATTTTCCATCTTTAGACCACTTTTGGTAGGTCCTGACCAAGGCCATCTTAATGCAAGGGAACTCCTGGGCACTGCCCAGGGGCCCCTGGAACATGGGGGCCCCCGCAATAATCTTGCATTGCATCAAACTTGCCAAGTGTCCAGGACTTGCTGGGACAGTCATGCTTTTTACTAAACTGTCCCGATATGGTCGTGCGCTCCTGATACCCCCCCCCCCCCATACTGTGCCCTTTGTGTTAACTAGTCATTGATTTATGGAATGTTTTCCTTTTGTAAAATCGATTTTATTAAAAGTACTAATGAATATAATATTTAATTCTATCAACTATTTATACTTCATTTCTTGAAAGTAGGTGCGTAAATTGGGGCAAGCTGGTGGGGGCCCCAGTGCTTTACTTTGTCCAAGGGCCCATGATGCTTTTAAGATGGCCCTGGTCCTGACCACTGTCGATCGGGAACATCTCACAAGAGCTGCAGTTTTGAATTTTCTCTGACCCAGTCATCTAGACATTACAATTTGGCCCTTATCAAAGTAGCTAAAATACTTACGCGCTACTTACGCTCACCCATTTCTTTCTTGCTTTCAGCACATCAACTTCAGGAACAACGGGCCAGATTCACGTAGAATCGCGGCGGCGTAACGTATCGTATATACGTTACACCGCCGCAAGTTTTCATCGCAAGTGCCTGATTCACCAAGCACTTGCGTGAAAACTTACGCCGGCGGCCTCCGGCGTAATCCCGTGTAATTCAAAGGGGCGTGTGCCATTTAAATTAGGCGCGCTCCCGCGCCGGACCTACTGCGCCTGCTCCGTTTTGAAATTCCCGCCGTGCTTTGCGCGAAGTGACGTCATTTTTTCGAACGGCAACGTGCATAGCGTACTTTCGTATTCCCGGACGTCGTACGCATGAAAATAAAAATAGAAATTCGACGCGGGAACGACGGCCATACTTTAACATGGGCTGTGTAAAGTTAGGGCAGGTAAAACGACGACTAACTTTGCGACGGGAAACTAGACTAGCAACAACGTAACGAACGCGAAAAACCGTTGTGGACCGCCATAAAACCTCATTTGCATACCCGACGCTGGAATACGATGCGAACTCCACCCAGCGACGGCCGAGGTACTGCATCCTAAGATCCGACGGTGTAAGACAATTACACCTGTCGGATCTAAGGGCTATCTATGCGTAACTGATTCTATGAATCATTCGCATAGGTACTCTGAGAGATACGACAGGGTTTCAGAGAAACGCCGTCGTATCTCTTCTGTGAATCTGGCCCAACATGTCCATTTTCTGCCTATTATATACTACCGGCTTTCAAGTACCATTGCATGCCTCCCAACTTTTTGAAATGGGAATGAGGGTCACCTATCAGCAAAAGGCATAGGACACACCCCTTGTCACGCTCCCCTTAAAGGAGAATTGTACAAAAAACAAAAGATTAAACCTACAAGTGCTTTTTTTTTTACCACTACTATTCCTTTATAATACAAATGAAGCAATTTGGAAATCAGATGAAAGGTTTAGTACTGGAAAACACTTTTTGATAGATAAATAGTGCATTTCATACACATGTATATTGATCAGGCCAAAATGAAGGACAAATGAAGGGAATGAGGGACAGAGGGACATTGCTCCAAATCAGGGACAGTCCCTCGAAATCAGGGACAGTTGGGAGTTATGCCATTGTAACAATATATTCAATACTGTTCACTTTACCTGTCAGTGGTCATAAGGGTGGCATGTCATGTAACATTTTTGTTTGCAAAGAATACAGTTACTGAATGAAAAGCCTACGCACGCCTATATGACATCTGCATATGAAAATACACCACTCCAAGGAATAAAAGGTAAAAATCTATATAAATACTATTATCTGGTAAAATAAGTGCTCAAAAGGAATGCTCACTGTGAAAACTATAATAATATCTTATAAAACAACTCATGTGTTAAGAAAACTAGCCATTTATTAACACTATAATGATAAGGGGGGTAATCCACAAAAGGGATACGCCGGCGTATCTACTGATACGCCGTCGTATCCCTGTTTCTATCTATGGAACTGATCCACAGAATCAGTTTACCATAGATAGGCAGAAGATCCGACATGTGTAATTGAATTACACTGTCAGATCTTAAGAATGCAATTCTAGGCCGGCCGCTAGGTGGCGAGGCCATTGCGGCCGGCCTAGAATATGCAAATGAACACTTACGGCGATCTGCGAACGTTCCGACAGGCCCGTCGCGCTAATTCTACGTCGTTTACATCGAGTTACGCCGTGTAAAAATAGGGCTGAGTCCTATTTGACTAAGCCCTATTAAGTATGGCCGTCGTTCCCGCGTGGAAAATTCAAACTCTACGTCGTTTGCGTAAGACGTCCGTGAATGGCGCTGGACGCCATTTACGTTACCGTCTAAGCAAATGACTGTTAGCGCAATGCACGTCGGGTAAGTTACCCGACGGAGCATGCGCAGTACGTCCGGCGCGGGAGCGCGCCTAATTTAAATGGGACTCGTCCATTTGAATTGGCTCGCCTTGCGCCGGACGGATTTAAGTTACACCGCCACAAATTTCCAGGTAAGTGCTTTGTGGATCGGCACCTAACTTTGCAACTTTGCGGCAGTGTAACTTAAATTGAAAAAGTTACGTTGCGCTGGCTGGCTGTGGATCTGGCCCTATGTTCACAATGTACTACATTGCAGAAATTAACTAACTAATTTTAAATCATTTATGCTCTGCCATGTTTTTGAAATAAGAAGAAATCTCCATCATACATTGTCACAAGGACTATGTCACATAGCCGGGAGGGGGGTAACTCTGCATTCCTTTATTATGGTATGACAAGGCTTTTGTTTTCTTAAAGGTTTGATCTGACTGCATTGTCCATATCAATACAACATTAAACAAAAGAAGCATTTCTGTTCTCTTTTAAGCAGATTATATAAAAAAAAAAAGACAATTACAGAGTAGCATGGACATTGTGTTGCTCTGAATAATAAATGACAGGAATGGTAATATGCTAATCTATCTGTTATAAAGTGCTGCTTAAGACATTTTATTATAGTAGATAGGGATGAGCTTCGTATTCGAGTCAAACTCATGTTCGACTCGAACATCGTATGTTCGATCGTTCGTCAAAATACGAACAAAACGGGTCGTTCGCGCCAAATTCGAGTTACGTTTCACAGACCATAATTCACTGCGGCATCGCTGGCTGATGATTGGCCAAGCATGCACTATGACCCCCATGCTTGGCCAATCACAGCACGCAAAAAACGGAGAGCCATAATTGGCCAAACCCAGGGTGGCTTTGGCCAATTACTCATAGTGCTATGAATAGGCACTGAAGCACAGTGCGAAACGCGTTAGCCTTTTCCTGATTGTTTGCTGTGGCGTGTGATGTTCTGTGACCAGTTTTAATAAAAGGGAACATTTTTGGAGTGCGGCTGTCCCAGTTCTTCTCTTCAATTTTGCATTAATTGCATTGCCGGCACCCACGGTTTGGATCCAGTGAGTAAAAGTTCCTTGGTTCATCTAAGCGGTTACTTTTCTTCTCATATAATAATAATAATAATGTGCATAGCTTTTGCCTCTTATCAGCTGAGCCACAAGAGGCAGTCATTTGAAGGAACCTATTGAATGCAATAAGATGGATCAGCAGGACCATATCAAAAACAAGAAAAGCACAACATCTTACACAAATTCCCCATATCACATACAACAATCAAATCTGATGTGAGAATTTATCTTTCCAGAAACATTTGATAAAATGACTTGAGCTTCTGAACTTGATTGATGAAATGATTAAGATGCAATGAAAAATATAGTCATTTTTCTAGTGTGTTAGTTACCCCTCTTTTTCCTGACATCATCATTTAACATTATTTGCCTGGATAATGCACTTAATGGATGTCAAAGTCAGAGGCGTTATAATGCAATTAGAAATGATAAAATGTTGTTCTTATTTATAATTGCTATGATATTTAAGGACAAGAAAAGTATTTGCTGTTCTTTCACATTAGCATGTGTGGGTGGCTATGTAGCTCACAGGTTGATATGAGGCATTGGGGTTAATCAGTCATTGATATATGCTGTACTAGTAAAGTGCTAGTTAGAAATGATTAAGAGAAAACACTGCTATGTTATGTCTAGGGATGAGCCGAAGCCCCCCCCCCCCCCCAGGTTCGGTTTGCACCAGAACATGCGAACAGGCAAAAAATTGGTGCGAGCACGTCTATGGGACACAAACGTGAAAAATCAAAAGTGAAAAGTTCACAAACGTGAAAAGTCATTTTAAAGACTTATGCCTCGTACACACGATCGGCTTTCCGAGGGGAAAACCGAGAACCTGCTCAGTTGCTTTTCCCTGTGTACACACAGCCGGTTTTCCCGACAGGAAAACTGCCCCATGACAGCTTTGGTCGGGAAAACCGGCCGTGTGTATGCTCCACTGCAGTGTTTTCCATAGGAACAAGTTCTCATTTTTGTGCGGGCAGTTTTCCTGCCGGGAAAACTGATGTGGAGCATACACATGACCAAAAGCAAACATGGCAGTTTTGCCGTCGGGAAAACCGATCGTCTGTACGAGGCATAATATGCAAGTTATTGCCATAAAACGTGTATGGGGACCCAGGTACTGCCCCAGGGGACATGTATAAATGCAAAAAAAGTTTTAAAAAATGTCATTTTTTCAGGAGCAGTGATTTTAATGATGCTTAAAGTGAAAAAATAAAAATTAAATATTCCTTTAAATATCGTCCCTCACATCTTTCCCATGTTCATAACAGTTCCACAGCAAAATAAAATTTCTATAGGAAAAAATGTAATTCAAAATTGCTCATGGCTGTAATGTATTGCTGGATCCCGGCAATAGAAATAAAAATCATTGAAAAAAATGGCGTGGGTGCCCCCCCTAGTCCATTGCCAGGCCCTTTGGGTCTGGTATGAATATTAAGGGGAACCCCACGCCAAAATGAAAAAAAAAATAGCATGGGGTCCGTCCCCCAAAATCCATACCAGGCCCTTTAGGTCTGGTATAGATTTTAAGGGGAACCCTGCTCCAAAATGTAAAAAAAAAACATAGCATGGGGGTCCCCCCAAAATCTATACCAGATCCTTAACCGAGCACGCAACCTGGCAGGCCACAGGAACAAGGACGAGAGAGCGCCTCCCCTCCTGAACCGTACCAGGCCACATGCCCTAAACATGAGGAGGGTGCTTTGGGGTCCCCCCAATAACACCTTGTCCCCATGTTGATATGGACAAGGTCCTCTTCCCCAAAACCCTTGCCCGGTGGCTGTGGGGGTCTGCGGGCAGGGGGCTTATCGGAATCTGGAAGCCCCCTTTCACAAGAGGGCCCCCAGACCCCACTCCCCATGTGAATGGGTAGGGGGTACCCCTACTCATTCACCAAAAAAAGTGTCAAAAAGTAAAAACAGAGGACAGTTTTTGACAATTCCTTTATTATAAAAAAAAGTGTCCCGCAATGTAAATCCATCTTCAAGCTCAGGGCCGAGACCTGAAAGAAAAAAATGTGTCATTGTTGGTGCAATGACTCAGCTCAGCCCGGCCCCTCTCTTTTTTAGGGGGATGTTGCCACATGCCCTTACGCCGAGGGATCCATGAAAAAAAAATTGTCGTCGATGCCGCAATGACACGGCTCCGCCCTTCTGCTCTCTTTTTTTGGGGGATGTTGTCCCGCGCCCTTACGCCGAGGCATTCATGATGGATGTTGGATGCCCAGACTTAGGTACCAGCATGTTCATCTTGCCATATCAGCTGCCCCCTATTATTCAATTAAGGATTGAATCATCAAACCCTTCATCTGGGTATATCTGCTCCTTCCTGTGTGGTCATTCCTGCAGCACACAACTAGGAGTAGGTTGCATTCGAGATGACTGTGGAGACTAAGGTATGTTGAACAATGAGGCAGATATGTAACTGGATGCTAGCCAGATTTATTCTCTTAGTACCTTGCTTATGACTGTATTGCAATCTAAATGCCTCTGAAGCCCTGCATACCTGTGCATTATATTTACAACTCTTGATATCTGCTTATCAATACAGAAGACAAACATAATAAACTCTCTAATGACCGATTACTAACTGGCTGTTTGGCATTACATGGTGGAAGCATTTGCTCCGTTACCCGGGGACCCTGTATGTGCAGTTTTGTGCTCATTTCCTCACGGTCCTCATTGTTCCATCTGGTGAATGTCTGCGCTGCCCTCTCTGGGAAACAACTGATCACTTACTCATCAGTTATAAACAATTTTTATAATTTTGTTCATTTTATTTTATATAGATACATGAATGCACTTCTCTTTGCTCTATATGCATTTTTATGTTACTAATACTATATGATATATTTATATTGTAGAACTACTACTACCCATTTGACATAAAACTTCTGAAGAAGGACTATAATTAGTCTGAAACATGAAAGGTGTCTACGCCAGTATGTACGACAGCTAGCCCGCCAGCATCCATGGGCAGTATGCATTATTTTGGGTATTATGTATCATGAGTTTCTATTCATAATTACATTAATACTATATGATGTTCATTTTTGATTTCTATTATTTTAACATGTTATAATAAAATATATATTTTTTACCAACATTTTTGTCTGCCAGTCAAAAAATCTATGAGGGTTTTTACTGTGCTTTATGCGCCAGGTGTTTTTTGTTCTATGAAATGGGGGTGGTTGGTCTTGCTCAAAATGCAAGTTCCCTGACTGTTACAAAATTGATCACAGCCAGCACTCATATGTTAATGGATAAGGTACATCCACAGGTTCTAATAGAACTCTACTTAGACAATAGTGTTCTTGGCTTTTCAGCCCTCTTCAGACTGGGAAAATCTTCAAACAACACTATAAAATACAAATAGTGCATTGGACTCATACAAAATCATCAGTAAATTATATTAATAAAATTACTTAAAGGGGTTATAAAGGTTCGTTTTTTTTCACCTTAATGCATCCTAGCAGTCACGAGCCCCCCAGCCCCTCCATTTTACTTACCTTACTTACTTACAGTTCACCTGCTCGGTGCGTCCCCGGCATCCTATTCTCTTGGATAGACTGATAGCAGCGCAGCCATTGGTGTAGTGATCCTGTTCGAATCCGGATCACGGCACCAATGTAGTGATCATGTATATGTATAGTGTCCAGTACTCCGGTTAGATAATTGATATCTTAGATGTTAGTATGATGACCATAAATTAAGTTGTTTCGCAGCAACACAGGTTCTCCAGAGAACGCAAAATTTTATTAACTTCCAATAACATACAAAGTCCAAAGTCCACAGACGATACAAAGATCCAACAGAGTATTTCAGAATCCCATCTTTTCCTAGACCTGTGCAATATTCATCATAGAGTGACAAGACTACACTACCTGAATACCAGCTTGAGTGTCTCAAATATTGGTCTCACACTCAAAAGGGAGGGGTTCCTTCAGGTCAATCAACTGTTTCCTTGAATGAAAACTTCCCCAAGTCTAATTACCATCAATAAATACTTCCTTATGTAAGGAAGTACCAGGCCATCTCACACAACTAGTCTAAGATAAGATTAACACATCAAAGGGTCCTCTGTACCTTTTGATACGTGTCGTTTGGCCACAAGATTTGGTCAGCAAACACCCTTTAATGTCTAACCTTGAATGCCTGTATGTAACACTATATATACTGTGCCTTACATATACCACAATATTTTAAATACCTATACATCTCTATTAATATTACTACAATTGGCTCCTGCTGTTGTCAATCAAATCCAATGACGCGGGCGTCGGGGGCAGGGCCGAGTCATACACTCGACTTCTATAGATGCCGAGTGTATGACACAGGAGCGAGCCCGCAAGGTAACCTCCTCGGGAAAGAGCTTTCCAGAGGGGGTCATCTAATGCGGGGAGGAACCACGAGAGCCACTGTGGGACCCCAGAAGAGGATGTTCGGGGCCAAATGAACTGCACAGTGGAGGTAAGTATGACATGTTTGTTGTTTAAAAAAAAAACTTGAACCTATACAATCACTTTAAATTACCCAAAAAGGCACCCTTCTTTGCAGAACAGCTTCAGTTCAGTTCAATTTTGATGGTGACTGTTTGTGGACTGCAGTCTTCAAGTCATTCCACAGATTTTCAATGGGGTTTAAGTCTGGGCTCTGATTAGGCCATGGAAGGATGCCTAAAATTTGCCTTGCATCTTAGTGCAAGCTTCTGAGAAAATCACATAAGCAATGAATTACATTTCTGGGGCGTTTTATACACCAGGTTATACATACATATTCTCCAGCACACCGTGGATCGTACAGAACGTCCAAAAATGTATTGCAGTGAAAAGATCACAAGAATTGCAACGTTTAGAAGTCGCACAGGACCTGACGAAGAGCAATACATTTTTGGACGTTCTGTACGAACCACGGTGTGCTGGCGAATATGTATGTATGATTGTTGTTACAGTTCCCAGCTGGTGATGACCCATTTTTGCACTTATTGGCCGTTTCTCCAGGAAGGTGTGCGATTGGAATATTGACTAAGACTTATACACCAGGTTGCCATATTAAATAGATTTTTTTGCAGAAAATTGCAGCCCCGCAGATTGAAAAGGAAAGGTACCGTATTTATCGGCGTATACCGCGCACTTTTTTCCCCTTAAAATCAGGGGAAAATCGTGGGTGCGCGATATACGCCGCTACTGCTGTTCCCGGGCGCCGCCGAAATAGACCGAGCCGAGCCGAGTGTACTATGCACTCGGCTAGGCTTGGCCACGCTCGGCTCCGCCCTCAGCCACGCGAGAGGGCCGCCGATGGACGCAGGGCAAAAATTTTTCCTAAAAATACCTTCCTAAGTTTGGGGTGCGCGGTATAAGCTGGCACGCGGTATACCCCGATAAATACGGTAAGTATTAATAACACCAAATAACAATATAGCTTGTGTAGAAATTGTATACAGTATTATTTTCTTCACAAAAGATACCCTTTAAGAATTGAAGCTAGAGGGTTAAGATAATGACCAGATACCTAGAATTTGTTTAGAAGAAGGTCAGTAATGTCAGCCTTCATGTTTCCTTGTGTATTATTTATAATGTGGAACATTTAAACCCTGTCATTGATACAAGACCAATCTCCCTGCTCAAGGGAAGAGAGAAGCAGTGACTGGTCCTTATTACAGTAAGTTCCTGCACAGGGGCAAAGTATATGAGTAGACACCAAGATTTAAATAAGATTACACATGCCCCTTGTATTTGGACAATCATTTTCTGAATTCCAGCTTTAAATCTTGGACACTGAGTGGATTGTGCCTGGAAAATTATTTCAGTCCCTGCATTACAGTATCGGATTCTTCAGAAAGGCACAATCTTTCTATAAAATACTTATACTATTTGGAATGACACTTGTATTATTTTGTGATTACATTTTTTATTGCCACAGACCGAATTCACAGTCTGTATCCCAATAAAACCTTAGCCGAATGTACCTACTATATCATTGTGACGTCTACGTTTCAGATACTTTTTTTCACTTGTTCCCATAAAGCCAAGCAAGCATAGAAACAAAATGAGCATTATTGACTAATTGTCCTGCAATAAACTGAACTACCATTGATTGGAAAAAGTAACATTTGGTTACAGCGTGTTTCATTTAAGCATTCACAGTCTGGAAAATCTATACAGCTTTGTTACACAATGTGCTATCTGTGGTAGTACTCTAGATTTTCAAGATATTAAAATATTTGGCTGATCAAACTTTGAAACGTAGTAACTGAGTCACAGCCAACTAATCCATGCATTGTGCCCATGACCTCCTCTTGTAAAGTAAACCCATGAAACTGGTAAGCTGAAGGTGTCAATGTCACTCAATAATAAGGGTGCTAACATCAAGCAGCTTCCTCACTGCTACTAAGCATATACAGTGCCTTAAAAAAGTATTCATACCCCGTGATATTTTCCACATTTTGTAATGTTACAACCAAAAATTTAAATATATTTTATTTGGGATTTTATGTGATAGACCAACATATAGTGGCACATAATTGTGAAGTGGAAGGAAAATTATAAATGGTTTTCAAATTTATTTACAATTAAATATCTGAAAAGTGTGGCGTGCATTTGTATTCAGCTCCCTTTACTCTGATATCCCTAACTAAAATATAGTCAAACCAATTGCCTTCAGAACTCCCCTAATTAGCAAACAGAGTTCACCTGTGTATAATTTAATCTCAGTATAAATACAGCTATTCTGTGGCCCTCTGAGGATTGATAGAGAACCTTAATTTGCAGAGAAGCAAGCTTCGAACATCTCACAGAGCACTGTTCAATCCATTATCAAAAAATGGAAAAAGTATGGCACAACTGCAAATCTACCAAGACATGGACGTCACCCTTGACTGACATGCCGGGCAAGAAGAGAATTAATCAGAGAAGGCCCATGGTAACTCTGGAGGAGCTGCAGAGATCCACAGCTCAGGTGGGAGAATCTGTCCACAGGACAACTATTAGGCCTCGTACAGACGACCGAACATGTCTGCTGAAATTGTTCCGCGGAGCAGTTTCAGCAGACATGTTCGGTCGTCTGTACGGCCGAGCAGACAGGTTTCCAGCGGACATTTGTCCAGCCGACCGTTTTGCCGCGGACAAATGTTTCTTAGCATGCTAAGAAACATGTCCGCTGGAATCCTGTCCGTCGGACATGTTCGGTTGTCTGTACAGACTCACCGTACATGTCCGAGTGGCCGCCATCCCTCGCATGTGTCGAATCACTTTGACGCATGCGTGGAAGCATTAAACTTCCAGGGCCGCGCACGTCGCCGCATCATCATCGCGGCGACGGTGCGGCCACGTCCCCGCATATCGTGTACGCGGGGATTTCTGTCTGATGGTGTGTACAACCATCAGACAGAAATCTCCGGCCAGACATGTCCGCTGAAAACGGTCCGGCGGACCGATTTCAGCGAACAGTCCGGTCGTCTGTGCGAGGCCTTAGTCGTGCCCTCCACAAATCTGCCCTTTATGTAGGAGTGGCAGGAAGCCATTGTAGAAAGAAAGCCATAAAAAGGCCTGTTTGCAGTTTGTGAGAAGCCATGTGGGGGACACAGCAAACATGTGGAAGAAGGTGCTGTGGTCAGATGAGACCAAAATTGAACTTTTTGGCCTAAAGGCAAAACACTGTGTTGCGGAAAACTAACACTGCACATCACCCTGAACACACCATCCCCACTGTAAAACATGGTGGTGGCAGCATCATATTGTGGGGATGCTTATCTTCAGTAGAGACAGGGAATGATGGGAAGATGGATGAGTCAAATACAGGGCAATCTTAGAAGAAAACCTGTTAGAGTTTGCAAAAGACTTGAGACTGCGTTGGAGGTTCATATTCCAGCAGGACAATGTCCCTAAACATACAGCCAGAGCCGCAATGGAATGGTTTAGATCAAATCATATTCATGTGTTAGAATGGCCCAGTCACGTACAGTCCAGGCCTATATCCAATTGATGATCTGTGGCAAGACTTGAAAATTGCTGTTCACAGACGCTCCTCATCCAATCTGACAGAGCGTGAGCTATTTTGAAAAGTATAATGGGCAAACATTTCACTCTCTAGACATGCAAAGCTGGTAGAGACATCCCCAAAAAGACTAGCAGCTGTAATTGCAGTGAAAGGGGGTTCTACAAAGTAGGGGGGCTGAATACTCATGTATGCCACACTTCACATATTTATTTGTAAAAACAATTGGGAAAACCATTTATCATTTTCCTTCCACTTCAGAATTATGTGTAACTTCGTGTTGGTCTATCACATAAAATCCCAACGAAATACATTTACTTTTTTGGTTGTAACATGACAAAATGTGGAAAAATTTCAAGAGGTATGAATACTTTTTCAAGGAGCTGTTAAAGATCAGAAGGCGCCGCAAACCTAGTTCACTGCAAAAACATTTTTACTAAATTTAGATTGTAGTACAAAAGACAATACAGACAGTTCACTGTTTCACAACCTTTGAACTTGATAGTACACCTGAAACAGCTGTTCTTTTTGTACTATGCTTTGCACTACAATCTACAATTATTAAACACATTTTGCATTTCCTTCTGAACTTTTTAAGTGTGTGACCTATTTATAACCAATATTTAATATTAACCTGAACAAAAAGAATATACAATCAAGTAACAATTAGCCCTGAACAAAAAATTAAGAAACTATATAAGAACACTATGGCCCGGATTCACAAAGCACTTGTGCCGACGTATCTCAAGATACGCCGCGTAAGTGCAAATATGTGCCGTCGTATCTATGCGCCAGACTCAGAAACTAAGATACGCCTGAAAATAGGCTTCATCCAACCGACGTAACTTGCCTACGCCGGCGTAGAGTGGGCGCATATTTACGCTGGACGTATTTGGCGCTCCCATTAATTTTCTATTCACATATGCAAATGAGGGAGATACGCTGATTCACGAACGTACGTCCATCCGACGCAGTGCGCGTTAAGTCATACGTCCGGCGTAAAGTTATGCCCCATAAAGGAGGTGCAACTCAGCAGCATCCATGCAAATGGCTGCACCAGGGAACACAAGCCAACGTATTTTACGTAGTTTACGTTGGACGTGAATATGACTAGGCGTAGGTTTCGTTCACGCCATAGGCAGTGATCCGACGTATCTTAGGGAGTAGTTCCGACGTGATTCTGAGCATGCGCACTGGGATGCGTCCACGGGACGGCGCATGCGCCGTTCGTTATAGATATTTGTCTGGCGCTCGGCCCATCATTTGCATGGGGTCACGGCTCATTTGCATGGCTCACGCCCACTTCCACCTACGCCGGCTTACGCCTAGGAAACCCAGCGCAGTTTTGGCAGCACTGGCTTTGTGAATACAGTGCTTGCCTCGATCTGCGCTGCATCGATGTAGCGTACAGGAGATACGCTACGGCGGCATAAATAGGCGCTGCTGTATGTGAATCCGGGGATATATATTCCCTTTAAGCTAAGAGAGATGTTAAATTAAGCTAAATATTTAAGTTTTCATCAGTGCAAACCATAGATGTGGAAATGTGTAGTTAGTTACCTAAAGAAGAGAAGGAAGCACTGTAACACATGTAAAAATGGGTTAAGAGCACAACCTTTTGGCAGTTTATAAGAATACATCTATATATATAAAACTCAACGTGTGTATGTATGTATGTTCCAGCATCACGTCCAAACGGCTAAAGATATTAACATGAAACTTGGCACACATGTTACTTATATGTCAGCAACAAACATAGGATAGGTGGTTTAACCCTTACCCACCCCCATTTGCCATGGTCGGGGTTTTTCTTTAAAGTCCCATTCAACTCTATGGGAAATACATGTTACTTCATGTTCCAGCATCACGTCCAAACGGCTAAAGATATTAACATGAAACTTGGCACACATGTTACTTATATGTCAGCAACACACATAGGATAGGTGGTTTAACCCTTACCCACCCCCATTTGCCATGGTCGGGGTTTTCCTTTAAAGTCCCATTCAACTCTATGGGAAATACATGTTACTTCATAACTTCCAAACGGCTGTAGATATTTCGATAACACTTGGTCACATGTTACTTATATGTCCACTTAAACTATAGGATAGTTAATTTATCCCTTAACTACCCCCATTTGTGAGGGTCAGGGTTTTTGTTTAAAGTCCCATGCAAATCAATGGGAAATGTATGTTCCCACATAACTTCTGTACGCCTGGAGATATTTCAATAATACCTGGTACACATATTACTTATATGCCAAATAAAAATATATGACAGTTAAATTAACCCTTACCTACACCCTTATATAAAAGATGGGTATATTTATATTACTATGATTTTCTTCCCCAAAAGGTTAAGATAGGAAGACCGGGCAACACCGGGTATTCAGCTAGTAATATATATAAATAATATCTCATATTTACCTGTCAATTTTTATTATTCATCCACATAATAAAAAATAAAGAATATAACCACAAAACACATTTTTTTTTTTATAAAAATGTATTCAAGGCTGAATCATAAAATGTTTGTTGTTTCTAAACCATTTAGACTGAATAGCTTACTTCAGTGGACTAGAAGTATTAATGTCAAAGAATTTGAGAAATGCAATGCAATGTAATTCAGTTAATCTGTAAATTATTGTGTACCCATATCTTACTAATGAAAGTAAATCACAGCTACCTATAAACTGTCAGGAATGCCAGCAGAAGGGATTATGTTGGTTTGAGAAGGAGTGATAACATTGTACACTTAGCCCTATAGATGCTGCACAGAGCTGAAGCTTTCGTGTTGAACATGGGGCTGTCAGTTGATGGGAATTTGCGTAAAAATGAAAATCACACCTCCGCTTCTGTGAATAATTATCTTGAGCTGTGTTTATTCATTCTCTGACAGCTAAATAATATGGATGCTGAATGAACTGTTAAATTAGGAATGATCAAAGAGTGAGCCTAGTAAGAAAAAAATAACACTACTTGTGATGCATAGAGGAATCCCTCAAAGCACAATTAAAGTGACCAATACAATTCTTCTTGCTATTACATTTTACAGTGCCGGTAAATAGAGACTGTTGTAAAAACGTTATTGTCCCCTCTCTCATGTCACATATCTCTAGTTATCCTTAGATAACAGCTGTGAAACCCTGTGCAAAAATTGCACCACCTTTTACTCTTCCCTGCTGTTTTTGGTATTTTTCATATGGTCTGATTTACACTCACCGGTCACTTTATTGGGTATACCTGTTCAATTGCTTGGTAACACACATTGCTAATCAACCAATCACATGGCAGCAACTGTATGTATTTCAGCATCTAGACATGGTAAAGACAACTTGCCGAAGTTCAAACCGAGCATCAGAATAGAGAGGAAAGGGGATTTAAGTGACTTTGAATGTGGCATGGTTGTTGGTGCCAGATGGGCTGCTCTGAGTATTTCTAAAGCTGCTGATCTACTGTAATTTCCACACACAACCATCTCTCTGGTTTACAGAGAATGGGCCTAAAAAGAGGAAATATTCAGCGAGCGGCAGTTTTGTGGAGGAAAATGAAAAAGAAAATAGGGTCACGTTAAACCTAAAATATTAAAATGTCAATATAAACACTCAAGACTTAACAAAACACTGAAAAAGTGAACACAAAAAGTGAATGGTTACTAAAAATTTGTGACAACTGCAAAAAAGATTGATAAATAAGTCCATGCAATGTGCCAACAAAACAAAAGTTCATAAACGTTGAGTAGATGATAACTGTCCACCCGTGCAAAAACCAGTCACTTTAATTAGTACAGTAATACATATATATATACATACTGTATTTAAAAAAAAAACTATTAAAATAAAAACAAACCACATGATTGTATTCTAAGTATGAGACAACAGCAAAACCCATAAACGAACATTGAGTTTAGAAACAATTTTAATTATTGGGGGGGGGGGGGGGGCTATAGAGCACATTTTCTCAACATGGCTACCCCATAGCATTTCTGGGATCTTTAAAGAAACTTAACCCCCCTCCCCCTGCCCCCAATCAACTGATTATTACAAATTTTTGGAATAATCAATTATGAGATTTTAATTGATTTTGTTATTCACTACACACTCCCACTCTGCTTAATTGTGCAATCCACTGGGGACTTCTAACCTGTCTTCCACACTCCGTTGTCTTTTGCTATTTTTTATTGTGTGCTGGGCTTTTTTGTTTTGTGTTGTCCATTCTCTTCATCACAATTCCTTTCACAGCGCAGATCCCCTAATGTCTGCCTCTGTCTGCCTGTAAAGCAGGGAAACACAACATACAGAAAGGTAATATGGATTTGAAAAATAAAAGAATAAAGATAAAGAAAATCTTAATTGCATCAAGTCAACGGATAAATAAGATGGAAATCTGAAAATTAAAATGTGTTTTTTTTTTTTTTTTTTTAACTTGCGCACACAGACTTGGTTGAATAAATATCAGAAATGAGAAACAGATGTTAATCAAAAACAAACACATTGCAAAAACTGGTAACCTAATGTAAACCCAATCACTAAAATCTCCTATAATCTTTAACATTTTAATGTCAATTCAAAAATAGTTTTTAATATTTGTATGTCTTCTTTAGCTTTCATTAAAATAGTGTCTGGTTCACACGGTCTCAGCCGTATATTGGTTTCTGGTTCTACCTTTGGAAGACTTTGTCCCTGCATGTTTACTCAAATGGGAAAGGGACCTGGAAATCTCTTTTTCTCTCGCTTTTTCTCTCGCTTCAAGCAGATACCAGGAACTGGGTTATAAGATCCTTGTGCGATGGTATAGGGTGCCGTCAGTGAGGTAAAATATACCCCCAAACTACAAACATCTGCTGTAAAAGCCGAAGAGCAGAGAGTACACTCTTCCACATTTTTTGGACCCGAGACTCAACAATTCTGGGCTTCGGTTAGATCCTTCATCAGTTGACGGATTTGACTGGGAATTAAATCTGCTACAT
The DNA here is from genome assembly GCF_905171775.1 of Rana temporaria. Taxonomy (NCBI): domain Eukaryota; kingdom Metazoa; phylum Chordata; class Amphibia; order Anura; family Ranidae; genus Rana; species Rana temporaria. The sequence continues at coordinate 29,235,045 of NC_053499.1, read as the reverse complement.
TCTTTCCAAGAAGAGACACAATATGACCAAAATTCACCAAATGGAAAGCCTCACGGCAGCCCTTAAAGGCAGAGAATAATTGTGTCGGCGTACTTGGTTGAACTAGATGGACTTTGTGTCTTTTTTTAAACAGACTAAACGTGTAGCTATGTTCACATGCTCTTGGGAATATGAATCCCTGTCTGCTAGTGATATGTAAATTCTTTCCCATGCCCTCCCGCTTGAGTGGTGGTTTTGGGTGCAGTTATGCCAGAATCTCTTCCTAATTCCCCCTCCCACCACCTGCTCCCATGCTCTCTGCCATGTAATGTTGAAAAATGCTAAATAAAGAATAATAAAAAAAATATCTGGTGTTCCTACTGTGCAGATCCTTGTTTAGGCACTTCCGGTTATAGCAGTGATTCTCAAACTGTGTACCGCAGGTGTGCCGTAGAATAATAATAGAGACTGCTCCATTTGTTTGTTCAGTTTGTCGACTCCAATCTGATTTGTCTTTGAAAGCAGGTACATCCTTCACATTAAATGTCTATTTAGAGCCCCTCCCCTATTGCTTGTCCTATTGCCCCTCCCCTACGTGTTACGCCACAGGGACACGTGGCTTCCTCACGTGGGTGGGAGAATCTGTATACCAGCGGCTAGTGCGATTGAACGATTTTTAAGATGTCAGTGTGGTGCGTAGCTACTTTGTTGAACTTATATTAATATCACCTGGTTTTAAGATTTAAGCACTATTGGAGATAATTTTTCTATATACACGGATGTTGGGGAAATCATATGACGTGAGGCCACGGTGGGGGCACAGGGAGATAAGGACATCGCTACAATTTAGTCTGGATGGGACTTGAATGCGCATTTTTGACCAGGTCACTGTCATTCAGGTGACAATACACCCAAAGGGGAGCACAAGTGGTGTTTCACTGGCCTAAACAAATTGAGCACTTAAAGAACCATAGAGAAGATTGGTGGTTATTGTCAGCACGGCAATAAGGAACTGGACTCTATACCTAATCACCTTAAGGACAGTTTATGTATGGGTGTGTATGTGTGTATGTGTATATATATATATTTTCTTTTACACAGTTTTATACTTGCACAGATATTTAGTGATTTGTTTATATTTATGTAGAATTTGTATATGTGGTTTTTCAAGTAACTTTTGTGGTTTCATATTATATATCAGCTGTATTTTAGATTTAATTTGATTGTTCGCGTTCAGCAAGAGGTTATAGAAGCACGACACATTGATTGGATTTTGATCATGCTTAACACATTGTATAGGAATGTGAAAAGTGCTTGTGGCTGACATTGTAGTTTTATCATATCCAGGATTTGCTCGCAATAATTTTGGCTGATTAATTTGTATTTGAGTGTTAACCAAGTTGTTTTCAGTGGGATCTTCAAAGGAGATCATAACGTGTATTACTACATTTAGAACTTGATCAGCAAAAGGGTTAACTTTTAAAAACACTTAGCCTTTTCAGTCTTTATAGGGAAAATGATGGAAAATCTACCTTTCTACCGAGAAGTGTTAGGTCTCGTCCTGACATTATGAAAAATGTTAATAGCCCCATCGATAGAGCTCAGTAATCTGTAAAGAATATGGAGTCATACATTACACACACTTTAAATTACCCTCTTCGTTAATTATTCCAAAGGTGGAAAAAAATAGAAGGATCAATTCATCACTTGTGAATTAGTGTTACTGGTGTTCACGCTCTGTTCTCTTGCTTCGCTTGCTATGGACAGACACAGCTCAAAGCCTAAGGAAAATAATTAACTCTAACAGAGTAATGGGTTGGGCAGATGCGGAAAAGGAAGTAAATGGTCTTAGTTTGCGATCAAGCATGGTTCGGGGGCACAGCGCGAGATCTGAGCCCTTCCATGTTCCTTGAAGTTACAAGTAAGACAATGTCCACAAGAAATTTAATCAGTTTTCTCATTAGATACAGTTTCATGACTCTGTTGATTCTACTGGTGGTTCTACCCGTGTTATCGCTAAATAAATTAAATGTTCAGTTGGAGATTTAGAGTCAAATATAATTTTATTGCGTTTGACAAAATAAAATAGTACAGACAACGTTCAAATGTCCCCAACACAAGAAAATATAATTCAAATCCCACTGTCTAACCTTCGCAGGAAACATTATCAACAAAAACTCAAAGACACCGCCGCCTACAAGGAGCGGATAGTGCAATACCATACAAAGGGCAGTGAGGGCTTAGATAAATACATAGTACGACACTTGACTTATTAACCTAAAATGACAGAGAGAAAAAAAGAGGCAAAGAGAGCAATAGAGGAAGAAAGAAAAGAAGGAAGAGAGTACATAGAGAAATGAGGGAACAAGCAGACCACGGCATGTCAGACCTACATGATGTAATCAGGATTTTCAGGAGTACTGAAAAAAAACGACAGTTTTTAAAACTTTTTTTCCATTGATACATGTTCCCTCGGGCAAGACCCGGGTTCTCAAAGACGTTTTCACAGGCATACTATAGACACCCAGCAGGTACAATATTTAAAGGAATTTTTCATTTTTTTTTTTCAATTTAAGCATCATTAAAATCACTGCTCCTGAAAAAACGACCGTTTTATAAAACTTTTTTTCCATTGATACATGTTCCCTGGGGCAAGACCCGGGTTCTCAAAGACGTTTTACGACAATAACTTGCATATTAGGCTTTAAAATGAGCACTTTTGAATTCGAACGTTCGAGTCCCATAGACGTCAATGGGGTTCTAAATGTTCGCGCGAACGTTCAGTCCGTTCGAAGGTTCTGGTGCAAACCGAACGGGGGGGTTTTCGGCTCATCCCTAGTGGTGAGGCATCTACTAAATGCGGCTAGGGCCTGTGTGCCAACACATTGGAAATCCTCATCCCTCCTACTATAGGTCAATGGATCAGAGCAGTAAATGAAATCATGAGAATGGAGGAACTTACAGCATCGTTAAATAAATAAGAAGCCCGCTTCTGTAAAACATGGTTGCAATGGAACAATTCTATTTATTATATTCTACAAAATATCAGGTACTTGTTGACCACTGATTTTTTTATGTACAGCAGCCCTGGGAAATATGACACTTTAGTAGATATGATATGGAAGAGGAGACCGGTAAAGGGGGAGGAGGGAGGAAGGGGAGAGAGAGGGAGCAGGAGAGAGAAGGGGGGGAGAGTGTTTTTTTTGTGGGGGGACATGGGGGGAGTGGGGAGGTAAAGGAGGGGCAAACCAATGGGGCTCTGCAGAGCATCCCCCAAGTGATATAAAACTATTGAGACATAGGGCCAGATTCACATAGAACTGCGGCGGCGTAACTTATCGTAGATACGTTACACCGCCGCAAGTTTTCATCGCAAGTGCCTGATTCACAAAGCACTTGCGATGAAAACTACGCCGGCGGCCTCCTGCGCAAGGCGGGCCAATTCAAATGGGCGTGTGCCATTTAAATTAAGCGCGCTCCCGCGCCGGACCTACTGCGCATGCTCCGTTTCCTAACTCCCGCCGTGCTTTGCGCGCCGTGACGTCATTTTTCCGAACGGCGACACGCATAGCGTACTTCCGTATTCCCGGACGTGTTACGCAAACGACGTTAAATTTTAAATTTCGACGCGGGAACGACGGCCATACTTTAGACAGCAATACGATTGCTGACTAAAGTTAGGGCAGGTCAAACGACGACTAACTTTGCGACGGGAAACTAGACTAGCAGCGACGTAGCGAACGCGAAAATCCGTCGGGGATCCGCCGTAACTGCTAATTTGCATACCCGACGCTGGTTTACGACGCGAACTCCACCCAGCGGCGGCCGCGGTATTGCATCCTAAGATCCGACAGTGTAAAACAATTACACCTGTCGGATCTTATGGATATCTATGCGTAACTGATTCTATGAATCAGTCGCATAGATAAAAACAGAGATACGACGGCGTATCAGGAGAAACGCCGTCGTATCTCTTTGGTGAATCTGGCCCATGGACCCTTAGATCAAACAAACGGAATCCCCAAGTCAGATAGAATAAATATAATTAACCATAAAAATCTGGTTGACTAGATAAAAAAAGTCATTTTTAAATTATTATTTAAGATATACTATTTGTTTTTTGATCTTATGTACTATATTGAGCCTGGGTATGCCCAATAGGCACTGTTTTGTATTTAATTTTTTTTTAATGAATAAAGACAAAAAAAAATAAAAAAAATGTAATGCCCCTTTCGACAAGTACAGCTTTCTTCTTCTTTATGGAGAATGATTAAATGTACAGGTAGAAAAATTCCTAATTTTTTTTTTTTTTACAAGACGTGTTCTACCTCCTCCTCTTCTAGCGTCCTCTGTTTATTGACATAAATATAAATGCTTGACTGAGCTGTGCATACACATTTATAGAGTTCTCAGCAGAACAGACACTTTTCCTGCCTGCGTGTCCAAATGTCCTCTAAGTTCTATGTCCACCCTTAGGGAACAAGGTAATAAATGCTTTTTATAAAGTTCATGACTTTTTTTGCTAATCCTAACAGCACTGAATTTGTCAAAAAGATGAAGTGCCTGGCTTTCTTATATTCTGTGCTCTCTGTACTGCCATGGACCACTGCTAAAGGCAAAACACATCTTCAAGATAAATATGTAAAGTTAAAAGCTTTTAGCCTTTGTTTTTTTTTCTGGTTGAAGGGTTTGGATGAAAATATAATGCTCCAGAAAGTTTGAGAACTCGTAGCAAGAAATGAAGCTGCCATTGTCGGTCCTAGAGATCTTCCTGCCTATTTTACATAATGCAGTGTAATTTAAGAATCAATCTCACTCTCTTTCCATTATTTCAATTATGTTGTAGTAAGTTGGCTGGAGAAGGGTTTTTACCTTTTTCATAAGAGGTAGTTCTGCAGCTCCCAATAAAGAAAAGAAACAATAGTGGCACATAAACTTAAAGGGGCAGATCCACAGAGCGAGTACGCCAGTGTATCTACTGATACGCCGGCGTACTTTCAAATTTCCCACGTTGTATCTTTGGTTTGAATCCTCAAACCAAGATACGACGGCATCTGGGTTCGATCCGACAGGCGTATGGCTTCGTACGCCTTCGGATCTTAGATGCAATACTTCGGCGTCCGCTGGGTGGAGTTCTCGTCGTTTTCCGCGTCGAGTATGCAAATTAGCTTTTTCCGACGATCCACGAACGTACGCGCGGCCGTCGCATTCTCTTACGTCGTCTCTAGTCGGCTTTTTCCGGCGTATTGTTAAAGCTGGTGTTTTGCGGCGTATAGTTAGACTTGCCATGTTAAGTATGGCCGTCGTTCCCGCATATTTTGAATATTTTTTTTTTTTTTCGTAAGTCGTCCGTGAATTGGGATGGACGTAATTCACGTCTATGTTAAAAAATATGACGTCCTTGCGACATCATTTAGCGCAATGCACGGCAGGAAATCTAGGGATGCCGCATGCGCAGTTCATTCGGCGCGGGGACGCACTTCATTTAAATGAAACACGCCCCCTACTCGCCGATTTGAATTAGGCGCCTTTACGCCGCAAGAGATAGACTACGCCGCCGTAACTTACGACGCAAATTCTTTCTGGATTCGAACCAAGGACAAGTAAGTTACGGCGGCGTAGCGTATCTCTGATACGCTGCGCGGGTGCAGATCTCTGTGGATCTGCCCCAAATTGTACAGCTCTACTAAAGTTTTTAAAGTCCAAGTTTGGGATCTACCAAATTGATCCTCATGTCCCCGTTGTTGCCTCCAGTGGCCATGTGTATTGCTTTTTTTAATACTTTTTCTGAGTTTTATTTTGACTAGTCGCATGGCGCTACAAGGTTCACTTCAGCTGTTTCCTATTTTCTGGGCTTGGTGGTCCATAACGTTGTAAAAGAGGCATTGATGTGATGACATCAGCACTACTCTCTGCACCAATACAGTGTGAATGAAGTACCATACATAGCTCTTTCGGGGGTATATCCATTGCAAGGGTCCTCAGTGTTGAGAGATGTTGGGTGTCAATCAACTAGGAAGACAGATTGTGGCGATACGACACTGTGTTACTTTAACTGACAATTCGGCAGTCTTGTGACGTTGTACCCAAATAAAATGTGTGTCCTTTTCACCCACAAATAGAGCTTTCTGTTGGTGACATTTGATCACCTCTGAGGTTTTAATTTTTTGATAAAGAAAAAAGACTGATAGTGTTGAAAAAAGAAACAATAATTAACGTATATTGATTGGTTTACACAAAATTTATAGCATCTACAAACTATGGGATATTTTTATTTATTTTTTTTTTACTAGTAATGTCGACGATCAGCGACTTATAGTGGGACTAGTGCTAAAAAATATGCACTGTCACTGTAATAATGACACTGGTTGGGAAGAGTTAAACTTTAGGGGCAATCAAAGTATTAACTGTGTGCCTGACCAGTGTGTTGGTGTACTGTGGTAGGTGCTTTTACTAGGGGAAGGCATGGATCCATGTCCCTGCTTTGCAGGAACACAGGATCTATGCTTTCCCTACAGACAGAATGGTGATCTATCTTGTTTACATAGGCAGACAGCAGTCCTGCCCCTGTGCTGGATGATCAGAAGGTGCTAGCGAACATTGAGTCTGTGGTACCTGCAAGATGGTGGCAGCAGCACCCAAGACCCGATTCATGAATCACACCGCTGGATGCCTGGACAGGTAAGTATTCTAATGCCGCGTACACACGATTGGAATTTCGACAAGAAAACTTAGATGTGAGCTTTTGGTCGGAAATTCTGATGGTGTGTAGGCCCCATCGGACATTTTCTGTCGGAATTTCCGACAGCAAAAATTTGAGAGCTGATTCTCAAATTTTTTGACTGGAAAAGTTCTTGTCGAAAATTCCGATCGTCTGTATGCAATTTCCGATGCACAAAAATCCTACGCATGCTCGGAATCATTGAACTTGATTTTTCTGGGCTTGTTGTAGTGTTGTACATCACTGCATTCTTGACGTTCGGAATTTGCGACAGCATTTGTGTGACCGTGTGTATGCAACACAAGTTTGAGCCAACATTCCGTCGGAAAAAAATCCACGGTTTTCTTGTCGGAAATTCCGATTTTGTGTACATGGCATAATAGTATACCGTATTTATTTTAAGGGGAAAAAAGTGCGCGATACAAGTTTGTAGCTGCTGGCTTTTATTTTTTTATTTTTTTGGGGGGGCAGAACTCCTCTTTAAGTGAAAAAAAAGGGTTTTAAATCATATATTGTGTTTTTAAAATAATATAATATAATTATATACTGTATATATAAAAAATTTAAAAATCTCCACCCCGTTTACCATGTATTTAGCTGTTTGCTTTGTGTTATACCCATCAATTTCTGAACAATTCTTATGCAGCTGCAAGTAGCATAGGCAGTGTCAGGGTCTCACTCCAAAATCCACAGTTTATGGGGCAGATCCATGTACATCGGCGCATATTTCCGCCGGGCGTAGCGTATCTAAGAATGCGCGCTGTAAGTTATGGCGGCGTAGTGTATCTTTGTCGGCGTAAGGGCGCGCAATTCAAATCGATGTGATGGGGGCGTGGGTTATGTAAATACGTCGTGACCTGACGTAAACAACGTTTTTTTTTAACGGCGCATGCGCCGTCTGTGGGGGTATCCCAGTGCGCATGCTCGAAATTAAACCGGAACAAGCCAATGCTTACGACGGTGACGTCATTCTACGCAAATCCCTATTCGCAAACGACATAAAAAAATTAAAATTTCAACGCGGGAACGACGGCCATACTTAAAATTGAGTATGCCTCATAAGAGCAGGGGTAACTATACGCCGGAAAAAGCCGAACGCAAATGACGTAAAAAAATGTGCCGGCCGGATGTACGTTCGTGGATCGCCGTATCTAGCTAATTCGACGGAAACGCCACCTAGCGGCCGCCGGAAAAATGCACCTAAGATTCGACGGCGTACTAAGACTTACGCCTGTTGGATCGATCCCTCATTCCGTCGTATCTTGTTTTGTGGATACAAAACAAAGATACGACGCGGGAACTTTGAAATTACGCGGCGTATCAATAGATACGCCGGCGTAATTCGTTTGTGGATCTGGCCCATTATATCTATACACATACCTGCTCCAGTGTTGTAATAGAATAACTTCAATTATTTCGTTGTCCAACCCATCCCTGAACTGCATTAGAAAATGGCAAATATGCACTTAGCACATTACACAAACCTCTATTTTATTGCTTATATTTTTTTTTATTTTTTTTTTACTGCCTGCCCTTATGTAAACTTTATTAAAAACTGTTCATGTTCTCTATGGCCTTCCATAATGATGATAACAGTACAACACCGATCAGGGCTATGGATAATAGCATTGCATAGAAATCATTTTTTCATTCCCAGCTAAACAGAAAGTAAACAGTAAAGCCACAGTTTGGCCTGAAAACAATTATCATGACTCTGCTGTACAGCCTTGAATAAAATACAGGAAAGAAAGACCATTAGAATATTAGCTCTGCAAGGTTTACCCCCTTCATGACCAGGCCATTTTTTTTGCAATAGAGCACTGCACTATAAACAAATAAAAGACCAGACAATTAAAAAACAAACAAAAAAAAAAAACAGAACAATATTTTTTACTTTCTGCTATAATACATATTCAATAAAAAAAAATAAAAAAAAATCGAATTTCTTTTTTAATTTTATGTGTATTCTGCTATATATTTTTGGTAAATAAATCCCAATAAGTGGATATTGATTGTTTTGCGCAAAAGTTATAACGTCTACAAACTATGGGATATTTTTATGGAACTTTTAATTTATTAAATTTTTTTACTAGTAATGGCGGCAATCAGGGGCGGACTGACCATTCAGGCACTAGGGCACTGCTTGAGGGCCCCATGCCACAAGGGGGCTCCATCAGGATTGCCAGCCTCAGTAAAACCAGGCAAAATATGTAAAAATCTGTGTCTTTTTACATCTGTCCCTGAAATGTCCTTTACCAACATCCTTTTGGTCTAAAAATCCCAAGACTATAGCTGCCCCGCCTCTTCAGTACCTTTTCAGTGTGTGTATACTGTGTGTGTATACTGTGTATGCATACTGTATGTGTGTGTATACTGTGTGGCCCCATAATCTGTTGCCTGGGGGCCCTATAATCTCCTATTGCCAGGGGAGCCCCATAATCTCCTATTGCCCAGGGCCCCCCTGAGTTGTCAGTCCGCCCCTGGTGGCAACCAGTGACTTATAGCGGCACTGCGACATTATGGCAAACAAATTTGACACTAATCACAGTCCTGATAAAAAACGCAGATCGCCGCCATTACTAGTAAAAAATAAATAATGATAAAAGTGCCATAAAACTACCCCCCTATTTTGCAGACACTATGGGCCAGATTCAGATAGATCAGCGGATCTTTAGATCCGCGTAATCTATCTTATTTACGATCCGCCAGCGCAATTTTTTGAGGAAAGTGCAGTATTCAGAAAGCACTTACCTCGAAATTTGCGCCGGCGGATCGTAACTCCCCCGGCGGAATTCAAATTCCGCGGCTAGGGGGAGTGTATTATTTAAATCAGGCGCGTCCCTGCGCCGATCGTACTGCGCCTGCGCCGGCCGCGATTTTTCCCAGTGCGCATGCTCCAAATGACGTCGTTAGAACGTCATTGTTTTCGGCGTGAACGTAAATTACGTCCATCCGTATTCGCGACCGTCTTACAAAAAACGATGTAAAAATTCAAAACTCAGCGCAGGGAACGACGGCCATACTTAACATTGGATATGCTCCATATAGCAGGGGTAAGTATACGCCGGAAAAAGCCGAACGCAAACGACGTAAAAAAAAACTACGGGCGGGCGTTCGTTTCTGAATCGGCGGAAATCGGAATTTGCATATTCGTCGCATAAAAAACCGAAGCGTCACCTAGCGGCCGGCGGGAGATTGCAGCCTAAGATCCGACGGTATAAGTCAATTACACCTGTCGGATCTAAGGGAGATCTATGCGTAACTGATTCTTATGAATCAGTCGCATAGATCCGACCGTCGGGTCTCAGAGATACGACGGCGTATCAGGAGATACGCCGTCGTATCTCTTTCTGAATCTCCTCCTATAACTTTTGCACAAATCAATATACGCTTATTGCGATTTTTTTTTATTTACCAAAAACATGTAGAAGAATACATCTGAGGAAAACATTTTTTTTTTTTTTTTAAATGTGGGATATTTATTATAGCAAAAAGTGTTTTTTTTTTAAATTTACACTTTTCTTTTGTTTATAGCGGAAAAAAAACTCACAGAGGTGATCAAATGCCACCAAAAGAAAGCTCTATTTATGGGAAAAAAAGGAAGCCAATTTTGTTTGGGTACAATGTCTCACAACCGCGCAATTGTCAGCTAAAGAGACGCAGTGCCGTATCGCAAAAAATGGCCTGGTTATTGAGCAGTCAACTCTTCCGGGGCTGAAGTGGTTAATCTGCCCAACAAAAAATTTGACAGAAAAAAATGGCACAAAAAACACAAAACGCAAATCGTGGCAGAACGCACATCAAAAAGCACTGCAGAATTGACCAAAAAGCAAACTGTATAGGTTATGCAGCACATCTTGTTCCATTTACTGAAATATGTTAAAACTAAAACAAAATTTTATGTCATTCAAAACTTTTAAATTTTTCCTGCAAAAAAAAGTTTGAACAGTGCACACATTTTCTGACATATAAACACACTTATCAATCGTCGGTTAGAACATAGACTAGTATAAAATATATTATTGTGTATAAAAAGTTCTATTCGTATAATGTTTAAAAAAAATATTACTATCTCAAGGGAGGATGGAGGAAAAATTCATTGCAGAGATCCTTTTTTTTTTTTTTTCAGAAGTTGCTATAGCAACTGATAAGTGGAGTTTAAAATTAAATGGATAAAGTCGTTGGAACATCATCTTCTGTGCTTTAGAGTCAAACAGCAGTTGTTCCTAAAATGTTGGTGATGTTACATTTACAACCAACAACCAACATAATATTTTATAGTTTATTGATACTGTAGAATCGTGATGTGAGAACCCTTGTGCTTAACACATTTGACAACCATCCGATAGCCGATTTACTCTGCCTATGAGCTTGTAAAGGGACTTTTTGGACAACTTACTAGTTTTCTTCCCATACAGAGCATGATGTGGCCCTATGTGCCCTCTTCTGGAGCGTAGGTTGCCCGCAATTGTATTGATAATGTGGCAAATGCGAAGGGCTTTGTGCTGTGTCATTAAAATGGAAGTAAATTTTTTTTGCACTTGTACATACAGGTAAGACCAGTGGCGGCTGGTGCTCAAAATTTTTTGGGGGGGGGACAGGCACAAACAAACTGAAAAAAACAAAACATAAATTTCCACCAATTTGTGCCCATTAAACGAAGCCAATGTGCCCATCAAACGCAACCAGTTTGTCCCCTCAAATGCAGCCAGTTTGTGCCCCCAATTGCCCCCAGTTTTTGCCCCCAATTGCCGCCAGTTTGTGCCCCCAATTTCCGCCAGTTTGTGCCCCCAAATGCAGCCAGTTTCCCCCCAGCCCGGCAATTACCTTCCTCGGGTCAGCTGTCCTCTCCACGTTCCCTCGATGTCTTCTCCCGCCCTCAATGTCGCTTCAGCCAAGCAGGTGATCGGTAACCAAACCCGGTGCACCTGATTGGCTGAGAGCAGGGCTGGACTGGGACAAAAATTTGGCCCTGGACTTCATCCAGACTGGCTCACTTTGACAGGTCTCTACCATGGCGGCTGGACAACTCCCGCACCCCCCCCCGGGTCACCCAAGCCCCCTCTCCCCCTTCACTAGCCATTCTACTTTATTAGAGTAGAACGGCTGGTACTGGTACTCTTATAGGCAGTACAAGTGGAGAAGCTAGACATTATTTCACCCGGGGCAAAGAATCAGTTTGGTGCCCCCCCTTATGGGACAAGATTAGGCAGAAGTGAGAAACTCCCAGGCCATAGCTGTTGAGTCAGCTGTCTGTCCCCTCCCCCGTGCTCCTCTGTCGTCCCCCCTGCTTCTCTGCTCCCCCCAGTTGAGCGCTGCGGGGAGGGAGAGGAGGTGAGCGCTGCGGGAAGGGAGAGACAAAGGAGCGGAGGGGGCGGCGGTCTGCTGTCACTGAAGCCGGCCCACTGAGCCATCGGCCCACCGGGAAACTCCCTGTAGTCCCAATGGCCAGTCCATCCCTGGCTGAGAGGCGGGGAAGTGTTAGGGAAGTGATTCCCTAGCAAAGCACTGTTTAACCAGAGAACGCACAGCTCTAATCGGGAAGCCTATTAGCGCATCTCGCTCTAATCAGGCACTTCCAAAACATGCCCACCGCTGTTATTCAGATGGCCGGCACTCAACAGGAGGCCGGACATCTGAATAGTGGGCAGCAGCGGCAACAATACATAGCTTCATGCAATGCATGAAGCTATGTATTGTTGATTGATGGGTGCACAGAAGAGAGGGGGCGGCGCTCCTGCACCCACTATAGACGCACCTCCACTGGGTAAAACTATAATAAAGCTTTCCTGTAGGTACTGTAAATATCTCCTAAACCTGCACTGTTTGCCCGTCGAGTTCCCCACAATGCGCTGCGCACTGCATTGTACATAGCTGGTTGTTAAGGAGCAGGCCAGGAAGCCGGCCACTCCGTCTTTAACAGACGAGTCATCAGCTATCCCCAGGCTTCCCCTCTGAGAGCTGAATGAAAAAATCCATTGCCGTGTTCTGCCGAGATGTGTCCACCTGGTGGATTATGCCCGCCCTGGACTGCGCAGGCGCAGTGCTCTAGCTCCGAAAATTGCCGGACATTAAGAGCTGTGCATGAGCTGTAGACTGCGCCTGCGCAATGAACAGGTAATTGTGACAGTCGTTGCCGCACGCTCCCGATGCTCACTCCACTCTGCAAGGGGGGCGGGTGTATTACTATTATACCGTGTAAGGGGCGGATGGCACAAACTCGCCCATCAACAGTGCAAAAGTCGCCCTTCTTTTCATACACCCGCCCCCCTTGCAGACAATATAATAGTAATACACATGCCACGCCCCCCATTGCGGACAATATAATAGTAATATACACGCCCCTTCCAGAGTGGAGCAAGCATCGTGAGCGTGTGGCACAATATTGTGCTCATTGTGCATGCGCCGTGTCCAGGTGATTCATAGCTGTAAGCAAAAACTTTGAGTATAGCCTCAATTAAAACTAATAAATGATATGTATCAATGTGCCATCATCCAGAATACAGCAAATAGGACCAAGTGAATATAGGGTAAGGGCTACTTGATGCCGACTAACCTATCAATAGTCACAGATCAAGGTGTGTTGACTAGGATTTTTCTAGGCACTGATAACAGAAACATATGATAGTATAAAAAATATTTATTAACATAAAAAACTATACAATGTTAAAAACATTTGGGACAAGCGTTATAACGTTAAAACGTTATATATCTTGTTAGGGTGGAGCAGGCCACAACCTTGACCGGTTTTGCGGAATTACCGCTTCTTCAGGAGGATCTATAGAACAGGTAATATAATACACAAAAACAAGCAATATTATATAGAACACAATAGACATGAGATAACAATATTTTGTCATTGCAAAGCAGTCAAATGTAACTTCTTGTTACCAACATTGCTGTTCTATATTGTGGGGCTTGTTCCAAACATTTTTAACATTGTATAGTTTTTTAGGTTAATAAATATTTTTTCTGTTCAAATTTTTTATTGCAAAAATAAAGAGTACAGAGTAAAAAGAAAATAAACATTTCCGCTTAAAACAGTACCGGGAGGACCTTCCGGAATTACTTTACAAGGGATTAAGTGCAACATAGTGAGAGAAGGTGTTATACTAGGGTTATGTGGGAACATAGTGGTTAAAGACAAATAAACCTAGGATAACAAAGCACACGTTTCTATTCCATAAGGTGGCATAGAACAATAATCCGTACTCAACACATTTAAGGATAGAGAACTGAAGGCTAATGGGGGGTCACGGGTAACCGTATCACCCTGGTGCATAAGACAATAGTTTTCAACATAAGGGGTGGGGGGGAGCCCAGGGAGACCAGGGCAGGGAAGGGGAGATGTAGAAATGGGAGATGGAAGGAAAGAGGGTGAAAGGAGGAAAAAGTAAAGAAAAGAGAGAAAGAGTGTGTCGGCGCGGACGGGTGCGCCCCCAATGGGCCATTGTGTCAATTTATGAGAACATCACGACAATCATGGGATAGGGAAGGTGGTTACGAAGTCAGGAGGGAGAAAAAATTCCACCCATGGAGACCATACTTTATCATGCTGTGGAATCCGGTCCAGAACAATTGCTTCGGTCTTGCTGTGGATCATTGCTTGGGTCACTCTGTGTTTAACTTCGGCTATATGTAGTTTGGAGGTTTTCCAGGCCTTGGCTATTGTTTGTTTAGCAGCTGTGGTCAGTTGTAATAGGAGGCGAATTTGGGCTCTGGTATAATCACCATTAATATGATTCAATAAGGCCAAAGCTGGGTCAGGGAGGAGGGTGTCATGTAAGAGGGTAGAGGCCATAAGGAATATCAGCTTCCAGAACTGTTGTGGCACGACCACCAGATATGTTCATGGGTACCCCTCTCTCCACAACCCCGGAAACATACTGGAGAATACAAAGGTGAGAATTTAGCTATCCTAGCCGGGACCAGGTACCACCGCATGAGGACTTTATAGTTGGCTTCCATGGCCACCACATTCTGAGTGGAGGACTTAGTGCGGGCCCAGATATTTGCCCAGTCCTCTGGTTCCAAAGCTATTTGTAGGTCCTTTGACCACTGTGCAGCATATAGAGGGAGTTCAGAAGGCGGGGTCGTGAGATGGCTATAGATCCGTGAGATAATGCCGGGAGCATGTGGATCTGAGTTACATATATTCTCATAGAAGGCCATACCGTCAAATGAGGAACAAGCACCCACCACTGTACGAATGAAGTGGGATACTTGGAGGTAGTGAAAGTATTCGACAGAGGGTAACTTAACTTGGGACTGGAGCTCTGAAAAAGTAATAAATATTTTTTATACTATCATAAGTTTCTGTTATCAGTGCCTAGAAAAATCCTAGTCAACAGCCCTTACCCTATATTCACTTGATTCATAGCTGTATTGAGCTTTGGCTATTTTTGGAGGTCCATTGCACCTGCGCAGGACAGAGCAGGAGGTCCACTACGCCTGCGCAGGACAGAGTGGGCAAAATCTGCCGGGGGACAATTCTCGGCAGGACACCGGCATTAGAAAAAAGTGAAAAAAAATGGCGTGGGGGTCCTCCCCAATCCGTACCAGAAGGGGACCCCCATGCTGATTGCTGACCCAGCTTGTGACCTGACTCTGCCTTTTGCCTTCTGTTCCGATGCCTTCTCTGCTTGCTTGAAACCGACCCTGGCTTAGCCCTGACTCTTCTCTGGATCTGATTTGGTACCTCTGCTGCTTGGTAGTTATTAACTACTGCCTGCCTGACCAACCGAGAGCCTGCATCCACCTGCTCTCCAGCTTGGTTGCTGTCTGCTGTCCTGCACCTGCTGCTGTGTACCTGCACCTGCCAGTCCACCAGCATGCCTGCTGTCCTGCACCTTTTGGCGTGTATCCGCATCGGCCAGTCCACAAACCTGCCCATCGCTTGGAACCTGTTGCAAGTACCTTCTGTCCAGGATCTCCAACCAGGCACCCGTGCCACTCCGTGCCCTGTTATATCCTGTCACCACCTTCAGGAGAAACAGGACAGGAAGTGTAAGGGAAAACCCTTACATTTTTTACATTTTGGCTGATGTGCAGCTGTAATGATAATCTAACTTGTCATTTGTTTTTTTCTATTGCTTACAAATTGACTATTTTACATAAGACTTTTGTAGCACAATAAAACAACTTACAAATGGTGATATAGTAAATATTGAAGTGAGATTTCCCACTTGAGAGAATTGGAAAGATAATTTTGATCTAAATACAGATCCGGTCTAGAAAGTATATTATTAAAACCCAGCACTATGCTTGGTGTCAGTACAAATGATTGAAAACAAATAAGGTATTGGACTCCAGCTAGTAATATCGACCTACTTCCTCTAGGGCACTGGCTTAAATATTATTGAAGCTTAAAACAAAATCTCTGGGATACAGCAAGATTATTTTTCATGTGAGCAGAAAAGAATGACAGATTCTGATGTGACTTGACATGAAAAAGAATGCTTTAATCAAACTTGTAAGATACATAGAGCCCTGTGCACAAAAGTATTAGCACACATTTTCAGTTGTTTCCACATTAAAATGTGCATTGTGCTTTGTTTTTGGTAATGCAGTGTGTTATTGTTCAGCAATATACAGTATTTGCCAGTAAAAAAATATAGTTCAGTGTAAATTATTCTAAATTATTGTAAGTATTCTAAGAAATGTACAAAAAGAGCTTTTAGAAGATCTGACATACGATTTTTAGTACACCGTATGTAATATGTGTCTGCAAGTTTTACATACTCCTTTTTATATAACCTTGAGTAGTCATGTTTCTCAGCCCTGATGAAGGAAGGGGGAGCCTCGGGAACCCAAAATGCATTGGATTTTTCTTCTGACATTTTACCATGAATGATACATTTTTACTTGAACTAACCTGTGGAAGTCCCTTCATTGCTTGGATTTTCTTAGGGACCCTCAGGGATACCCCATATAACAGAAAACTGCCAACCTTAATTGGAGATCAAATGTGTTTTTCCCTTTTAGGGTCCACTGCTCCTAACACACCTTTTGTGAAGTAGCTGCCAGGAAAGGCTAATTGCAGCACTCCATATCCAGTGCATAGACAATGACCAGGCAAATCAGCACCATAGAGACCATGCACCAGCTGAAAAGATTTTTTGATCCACCAGAACTGAATTAACATAGAAGAGTTAGGGCAGAAAAAAAGACCAAGTGGTCAATCACAGTCTGTCCCATTTTATTTATTTATTTTATTTATACAGTATATTTAAAAAAAAAATGTTTACTTTTACTTTTTTTTGTCTGCTTATAGACAATATGTTTGTCTTAAGCATGTTTGAATCTACTTACTGTTGAATGACTCCCTACCTCTGCTTAAAGTCTATTCCAAACAAACTATTCTTTTGGTGAAATAATACTGTACTATAGCTACCATGAATGAAAAACAATCGTTGAATGGAGATCAGGCAGATGAATGAAAAGTCTGCCCCTTCCATTCCTTTTTGGCAAGGTCAACAGGTATCTCTTTAGCCTTAAAAATGAAAACCAAATCAGCCACCACACCTAAAAGCTGGTATGCTGCAATGTTTTGAACTTTTGTTCTTGTGTTTAGATATCCTTGAAGATCAGGATGCTGCTCTGAGGAAAGTAAGAATATGGAGGGACATTAGCCTACACTAATTTTGGTGGGCTAAGAAGGATGAGTTAAAGTTGTTTTTATAATTTATGCATGTAACCATCAGGTGTCTAGTCATTTTAGTATTCCTGGATAGTAGTTTAGCCCAGGTCAATTTGTAGTTTTCGTCACCTGGTTTCTCTCCTAGGTTCAGGATTGCTGCTGTTCCCTGTTGCTGCTCCTGGGTGTTGCTAGCAATATTCTTGGAGGCAGTGAAAATATTGGGCTGTTGGGCATTAATGTCCCCTTTGGGCACAACTTTGAAGTTCATGACTAGTGGTGCATGCTGAGTGGGGCTATAAATATTTGGGGAGTAGCCTGATGAGCTCTTTTCCTCCAGGGCTGTGGCCTGGGGAAGTTCATCCAATGGTTTGTGCTATGTAGGCCAGAGTCCATGTAGGGTCTAGCACAGAATTCCTCAAGCTGTCCAGCCTGGTCGAGGATGGTACAGAATCCAAGATGGAAGAGCCAGTGTATGGAAGTCCTGCTAGAGGGAGATTAATGTCCATCCTCAGAGAATCCGGGAACCCCCTTGGATAGAGGAAAAGTCTGGTGGAGTCTGGAGCCCTGATGTTGAAGGAGACTCATAACTTAACTCTCTCTCCATGCAAATCAGCAAAAAAAAAAAGACTAAAGTTACTGGGGCCCATCTTTGTGACTGTCTCCAATGCCTCCATGGATGTGCCTGGGGTAATGCTAGCCCTCTCTGAGTTGGGGTATGATTTCCTTGCTGTTCTTTTAAGTTTTTCAAATGTTTTATGATATTTTACCCACCTTCAGTACATTGTAACCAAGCTTCACTATGGTCACTCCAAGGGCTGCTGTTAGAAATCACAGGCCCCTTACAGCTTACTTAACAGGGCCCCCCAAATATCATAATTATATTTTCACAAAAAATACAGCAGTTGAAAATGGGCTGGAAGGAGATAAGGAGAAGCCGGCTTTCCACTGCTACAGAGAGAGCCATACAGGGGATTGGTTCCAGTAATTGCCCTACCACCAGACCAATCCCTATCCACACCTGATTCCTCCTGCTGCCTGGGCCCCTCTGCTGGCCCGGGCCCCATACAAGAGGACCAGTTGTACCCCCTTATCGGTGGCCCTGGTCAACTCATCAGTCATAGAAGAGCAGTACTATTGTGGTTGAATGCAAGTTTTGAACTATAACGTTTTTGAGTCTCTGCAGAAGTAGTTACAGATGATATACGTTTTACTAAACTGAGAAAATGTCGTATTGAAGTAAATTAGAATAAAATCAGTAGAATCTTTTTCATACTCTGATAATATTTTGCATGTCTCTTTCCTACTGATATTACTCAAACACCAAACACTGCGCAAGGTTCTTGTGCTTCATTTTTCTCCTTTGAGATACGGCAAAGTGCACTTGTAGACAGCAAATGAGCACATTAGTTCCCAAGCCAGCAGTGTAAAGTGAGATGTCCACAGTCATTAAATGCATTATTTTTGAAGTTTTACGCAGCAGGCATGGTTACTTGGCAAAAAATACATCTTTGAGGGCTAACTAAATACACTTTTTTTTTAAACAATCAGTTTTTCTGTGATTTCTGTGCATATCAAGACCTTAATTGTGGTTGGTAATCAGGCTGCTCTGTGAAAATTAAATGTCCAGTGGTAACACTGTAGACATTTACATAACACATAGGCTGGAAATGTGTGGAATATTACTTCAAAATCTTGAATTGCTATCTTTATGACAACTTGCAGCAAAAACAACTTTAGGGCTCATTCACACTTGTGTGGTGAGTGGCGTTTTTCCACACTTGATAAATACCAGCCATTGCAAGTAGGATTGTCCCGATACCGATACTAGTATCGGTATCGGGACCGATACCGAGTATTTGCGGGAGTACTCCCGCAAATGCACCAGATGCCTGGCCGAATACTCAGCCCCACCACCCCCCCGCCGCCGCTACGCTGCAACGCCACCGCCGCCGCAACGCCACCGCTGCCGCTTGGTTAATACGGGCGGGGAACATTACAGCTTTCATTTGAATAGCTGTAGTGTTTCCCGCCGCGCCGCGTATAGACACTCCCCCTTGCTCTGGATTGGACGGGTGATCTGTCCAATCCCGAGCAAGGGGGAGTGTCTATACGCGGCGCGACGGGAAACACTACAGCTATTCAAATGAAAGCTGTAATGTTCCCCGCCCGTATTAACTAAGCGGCGGCGGTGGTGCTGCAGCATCTAGGTATGGGGGACATGGCTGCTTATATGAGGGAGAGATGGCTGCTTATATGGGGGACATGGCTGCATATATGGGGGGACATGGCTGCATATATGGGGGGGACATGGCTGCATATATGGGAGATATGGGGGACATGGCTGCATATATGGGGGGACATGGCTGCATATATGGGGGATATGGGGGACATGGCTGCATATATGGGGATATGGGGGACAAGGCTGCATATATGGGGGGACATGGCTGCATATATGGGGGACATGGCTGCATATGTGTGGGGACATGGCTGCATATGTGTGGGGACATTGCTGCATATGGGGGGGACATGGCTGCATATGGGGGGGACATGGCTGCATATGGGGGGGGACATGGCTGCATATGGGGGGGACATGGCTGCATATGGGGGGACATGGCTGCATATGGCTGCATATGGGGGGGACATGGCTGCATATGGGGGGGACATGGCTGCATCAGTGGGGGGACATGGCTGCATTTGTGGGGGGACATGGCTACATTTGGGGACACATTTAAAAAAAAGTATCGTATTATTATTATTATTATTATTATACAGGATTTATATAGCGCCAACAGTTTGCGCAGCGCTTTACATCAGGGAAGACAGTACAGTCACAATACAATTCAATACAGGAGGGATCAGAGGGCCCTGCTCGTTAGAGCTTACAATCGTATCGGCGAGTACTTGAAAAAAAGTATCGGTACTTGTACTCGGTCCTAAAAAAGTGGTATCGGGACAACCCTAATTGCAAGGGTGCATGATGTGTGGTGTGAAGTGTTGCAGATATGGTGCATCTTTCCACATTGCAGATGACAGCACCACATGCCATCGCAACGCAACGCTCTGTGCTGCTGTGCAGAAACTTAAAAAACTATCACCATGTGACACTTTAAATAAAATGTTAAAAAAGAAAACAATGCTGAGTTTTACCGTGTGGGCTGGTGTGGATAATCCCTTAAAGTGCAACTGAAATTATAGTTTAAATGAGCTAAATGCATTCCAGGTGCCTTAAAACAAAAGGTGTGCAAAGAAATCCAGTTTGTTATCTTTACAAAGAAGACATAGCTTGAGTAGAAAACATTAGACATGTGCACACTGAAATATTTTGTTTCGTAATTTCGTTTTCGTTCGAAAAATAAATGTATTTAGTTACTCCCGAAATTTGTTTTTATTTATTTTGTTTTTCGTAAAAAAAATGCATTCGTCCGAAAATCCAAATTAAGGTCGAATCTGTCATTGAAGGCTTATGGTCTCTGTCGAATGTTCTAAGAAAAAAAAAAGAAGATTCAACAGAATCTTTAAAAAAAAAAAATCGACTCTTCATGTCTCTCTATGTCGAATCTGCCATTGAAGGCTTATGGTGTCTTTCGAATGTTCTAAGAAAAAAAAAAAAAAGATTTGACAGAATCTTTAAAAAAAAAAAAAAAAGATTTCGACTCTTCGGGCCAGATTCACGTAGATCAGCGGATCTTTAGATCCGCTCGATCTACCTGATTTAAGATCCGCTCCCGCAAGTTTGCGAGGCAAGTGGGTTATTCACAAACCACTTACCTCCTTACTGCGTCGGGTCCGCGTACGTTCGTGAATTTGCGTATCTCGCTGATTTACATATTATTCAACGTAAATCAGCGGGAACGCCCCCGGCGCCATTTTCAAATTAAAGATAAGATCCGACAGTGTAACACAGTGCAACACTGTCGGATATTAGCCATATCTATGCGTACCTGATTCTATGAATCAGACGCATAGATAGGACTAGTTTACGAATGCACATGTCTAGAAAACATGATGTCTGCCAGCATGCTGCAGAGAAGTACCCTCACCCTCTATTGGAAAGCAGTGGGCACTCTGCAAAAGAAGGTTATATGGTGCTGGTTTACAAAATGTTCTGCTTGCCAGTGTTCCAACCTTCTGTTGGCAGCATTATAACCCAAGTTACTAAATTCCTTTGTCCATCAAAGAAGAACGATGTGCAGTTAGATGGACATTGTACTAACAACTTCCATTGTCACCCTTTTCTTGTTGTAATCAGGCCCGTCGCGACAAGGCAAGCAAACTAAGCAATTGCTTGGGGCCCCCGAGCTGGCCTGGGTTCCCCAAGCAGGGCCCTTGCCGCGCTTCCTATAAATGCTGCAGCCGCTTGAGCGCTCTATAGAGAGCCTCAGGCGGCTGCAGCACTGCTGCCTCTCTCGTCACTTCTTTCCCTTTCTTGTAGCGTGGCCGAGCTCCTCTTCCTTCCTCCTGTCAGTCCGGCCGGGTACTGCGCAGTAAAGGAGATTCAGTTTCCTGTTACCAGCCGGACTGACAGAAAGTGCACACTGAGCGTTGGGGGCCTCCATATCCATTTTGCTTGGTGCCCCCAAATTCCTTTAAACAGATCTGGTTGTAATAGTTGTGCAAGGGGCTTAAATGTGTCTTATCAGTTAAATAGGCACCACAACCAGACCAATGGCACTCGGTATTCAGCATTTAGTAGAACTATTTTGACATGTTTCCTGCTCCTCTCTACAAAGCAAATCTGTGGGAGGACGCCTGTGATATAGGGGGTGGCAACCAAAAAGCTGTACTGTGGGGACAGGAAGTAGCATTTTCACCAAGAAAAAAAAAATATTTTAAGTAATTATCCTTGCAAAAACCATATGTAAAAAGGGTTACAAAACATAGGGTGTATGTCCATGGCAATAAAGAAAATATATATATATTTTTTAATGTCATGTGTTTTGACCAGGGCTTTTAATAAAAAAATACTAGGATCTTATACTTAGAGGTTTTGTAATTAGATTTTTTTTGCACAAGGTAATGTTGTAAAATAAAGTTGTTTCTCTATATTTACAGATATGTGTACATCGCTTAACATTTGTAATCTCCACCACTTTCAATCCTCTTGAATTTCTACCAAATTTTTGCTGAGTGTCTGAAATTGTAATTGTAACCAATAGCTCCAGCAATTTAATAATATCCTATTCACTTGTTTAGTGTGCAAATGCACCATAAACCAAGGTTATTTAATTATTTAGTTAAAAAAAAATCTCTGAGCTGTAAGCAAAATTAACACATTTAAATATTTTATATCTTTAACAGCTATTTTTCCAGAAACAGATACAGCTACCAAACACAAAGGAGTGCTGTAATTGGCATTCCTGTACTACTTGCTTCACACAGAACAAAAAGTTGTACCCGTGGGTGCCCATTATGAGCATAATTAGATGAAATGTCTTAATTGCACTCAACTGGTGGTTTGCCAAATTTGCCCCCTGAATCTAATTTATAGTGTCTGATGTCTGTGATCTACCATTTTCCACTTTTTTCTGAGAATGATGAATCAATAGGGATTTTTTTTGTTTAAATTAATAATTTTAAAGCTGGTCTGTAATGGGTCGAAACTCCTGGTCCAATTATAAAGGACATGTAGTGCAGTAGCGATCAGTAGAATTTTGTTCCAGTAAACTGTAAAAGAGAGTAGTTAGTAGACCACATGCTGATTGTTGACTATTCCTTCATTTCTGTGGCTGCACAAAGAATAGCTTACATGCAAGTCAAGGTTACCAGTTATTTAAAGCCTGAACACCAGGCAAAACTTGGTGTCTAGTTTTGGAAAGGATATGGAAGGTTAAAAAATATCAGGCAGGGTTACCAATCTTCTGCAACGTATTTTTACTGATAAAATGTAGAAAGTTTACTGACTTGTACACAGGTGCCTACTGTGTATGTATTATGTTTTGCCGTTAAAAATAGTTTCTGGTAATATACCTTTAAAACTTTGCTGTTGTTAGCAAGGGTTATTGTATTCGTGTGACATGGGCTCCTATGCAAGTGTGTCACTTCCCATGTGTAGGATTGAGAGTACTACTGCTTGGACCTTGAAGAAGGGGACATTCCCGAAAGCTTGTCCTGAAAAATTGTATGTTAGTGTAAGTAAAAAAAGTATCACGGACAGTACTCAATTTTCTCACAATTGCACTAATACAGCTACAATCGCGTCAAGCATGTGTAGGATTGAAATACAGGGGAAAAAACTTGGTCTAAAGTCCAGTGTGGGAGCTGTATAGAAAAGGCCTGGGTCTGATGTAATTTGCTTTGGATACTGCACTCCCTTTATATGGGACCAATTACTTAGGGCAATCACAAGCATGTTTTTTTTGCTAAGAACTTTCTAATTTACCAGATATGAACAGCTCCATTAAAGGATAAGTTCACGTAAACAACAACAACAAAAAATTCACATTTGTTTTGCAGTTAAAAACATTTGCATTTGCCAGTAAAGCATTGCACCCATGATCAGCAGTTTGTGGGTGTAGTGCCAGGCTCCTGCAGGCTTTCTGTGTAGCTGTCTACCTCCAATACAGGCAGGAAGTTATTGAATGACAGCAAGCTCAATGAACTACCTATAGCTCTCATCTGCGTCCTGGTAGTTCATTGAGAACTACAAGCCGCCAGCCACAAAGTCTGGCGATAGTTGTAGTTCATTGCATAGGGATCTGTGAATGAATGACAATGAATGGGTCGAAGAGTAGAGCGGTCATATGGTAACAAGTGTAACAAGGTTTACCCTTATGGTTTTGTGTCATCAGTAGAACATTTAATCAACCCTTATGTTTGGGGAGCAAAGGTGCAACAAGGAGTAGTAGCCAGCTGGTAGTGGAAACGGTGAGGGTATCAGGTGACAGGGACTTGGTAGTGAGGGAACATTTAGTACTTCATGTTCCACACTTAGTGGCAGGGTCTTCATAATGGAACACAGCAGTACAAGTCTTGCCTATGAACTGTTGTCACGTTGTGCAAGGCCTTGCAAACAGGAGTGCGGTGGATCCTTTTTGTGTGTAAGGTGAACATATTAATACAAGTATTCAGTGAAGATGTGAGATGATGGAGTTAAGGACTCTGTAATACTTTCTCTCTACAGAGTCAATTGTCAGGGCAGGAACAAACCTAACTGGCTGGAGAAAAGATGTGATCCTTCTGTAGGTGTGTGGGTAAGTTGTGTAAGTGTGTGGGTCTATGATAGAAAGTATCCTCCAGTCTGAAAGTGTAATGCACACATGAAGTAAATGATTTAAATGTATAATTGATATGGCTTGCAATATAGTTTGGGGGGAGTCTATGGATGCACACATCCCGGTTTAGGATCCAGTCCACAAGCACCTTGTTATAGGGGCACACAAAGAAGAGAAGGAGCCAAGAGAACCAGTAGGGGACCCCAGAAAAAGAGGTTAAGAAGAGTGACAGTCACAGGGCAGAAGAAGCAAGTACTCCAATTGGTCTGGCATGCATTAGCTGAATTTGAAGTATACCTGTAGATGCTAGCTAAACCCTGCACATGCGACCTGTCATTAGGGCAACCCCAATGTCATGTCTGGGGGCAAAGTGGTGCAAGGGGAGATGGTGCACTGAGAACTATGCAGGAGGCAAGCAAGGTTGTAAGGTTTATCATTGAAGCTATGTAGGAAGCAGGGCAGCTGCAAAGAGTTGAAGTCCCAGATTGTCATCTTCCTTATGCTATGTTAATGGAGACTGAAGAGGATACTGATTACATTATGTTTGATGGTCATGTCAAATGTCTTTCTTCACTTTACTGGCAGCAGGAGGGTAATTTTAAAGATGCCTTTTTCCATCTACGGACAATTATGGATTTTTTCAATTTGTCCACAATATCGATGATTGTTAACAATGCTTTCGAGATTAATAACTGTCGGAATTTCTACTGGGGAGATTTTACCTTATTTTCTGTCCCAATAGCAGCTGGTCTGGTGAACAGGAAGAAATGGGAAATCAAACTTAAATTAGGACTCCAACAAAAGCAATTTTTTAGAGCATAGCAGGTTATACCTTCTGTGAGGCTTTTATTGTTGCCTTACTGTACTAGTGAGCCTTGTTCCTCCAATTTTCTGCCCTTTTGTTACAGGGACAGGCATAGGTGTGCGCAGGGGGTGTGCTAATAGGGTCACATTTAACATTTCTAACCTTTACCCATTCTATTCAAAACATCAACAGAGTATGGCTTTATGTACTGATGTCTAAGTACAAGAAGACAGAGGAAGGCCAAAATGTGTCCGGTAGGAACGTGGATCAAGAAGGGTTGCCAGCCAGTAAAGATCCCTCTCCTTGATACCATGAATTCTAGGGTCCTTTCGCAGGCTTTTCAGAATCAGGGAGCACATGCAGCGTAAGTTTGCAGAGGCATGAGATTCTTAGTCCCCTTGGTCACTGAGGATGGCATTGTCAGGCACTACCTCCTCCCAGATATTTGGGGGCTGAAAACCATCCCTTGAAGACTGCTGCGTATTATCCTCTACATCCATGCTGACACAATTCTCCTCCTCCTCTTCTTCCTGTGTGTTTGACGGCCCTGGAGGAATGCTATCTGCATAAAGGGGACCTTGAGAGGAAAGGAAAGCCTCCTCTTAGTCGTAGACCAACAAATTTCAGCCACGACTCAGCCAGGAAAATTGTTAAGGATACAAAGAAAAACCCACATATAACTTCAGGTGAAATACAGGGCTCTCTCAAAACATGTGGTGTGGCGGTTTCAAGGTGCACAATAAGGAGGAAGAAAGATGGGCTGCATGGTCGAGAAAGCCATTACTACGCAAATGCCACAAAGTATCCCGCTTAAAATACGTCAAACAGTACAGAGACAAGCCTCAAACCTTCTGGCACAAAGTCATTTGGAGAGATGAGACCAAAATCAAGCTTTTTGGCCACAACCATAAACACTACAATTGAAGAGAAAACAACAAGGCCTATGATGAAAGGTACATCATTCCTACTGTGAAACACGGAGGTAGATCGCTAATGTTTTGGGGATGTGTGAGCTACACTGGAACAGGAAATTTGCTCAAAATTTATGGCAGTATGGTATCAAAAAATACTGGAGGAACATTTGCATTCGTCAGCCAGGAAGCTGCGCAAGGGATGTACTTGTACATTCCAACGTGACAATGATCCAAAACACAAGGCCAAGTAGACCAGTCATTGACTACAGCAGAAAAGAGTGAAGGTTCTGGAGTGGCCATCTCAGTCTCCTGACCTGAATGTGATTGAGCCACTCTGGGGAGATCTCAAATGTGCAGTTTGTGCAATACAGCCCTAGAATTTACAGGAACTGAAGGCTTTTTACCAAGAGGAATGGGCAGCTTTGCCATCTGAGAAGATAAAGAGCCTCATCCACAAATATCGCAAAAGACTTTAAGCTGTCATTGATGTTAAAGGGGGCAATACACAGTATTAAGAACTGGGGTATGTAAATTTTAGATCAGGGTAATTTGGGTAATTTCTGATGCCATTATGATTTAAAAAGAGTAAACACAGTTGATTTTGATTGATAATAAATGGCTTCATCCAAACATTAACCATGCGTGAAAAAAGTTTATATATATATATATATATATATATATATATATATAAATACACTACCTGCAAGCCACTACATACAGCCGCTGTGTAAGCAACCTTATATAGTGTGGAGCGTGGACCTGACCCATGATTGGCCAAAGGCACCCTGCTTTTGGCCAATGATGGCTCTAGCAGCAGAGCACGCTGTGATTGGCAAAAGCATGCAAGTCAGGTGCATGCTTTGGGCAATCATCAGACGTCAATGCACTGCAATCTCGCAGTGCAGTATGGGGTGTTCCGCAGTGCTCGAATTTTCCGCAAAAGCCCCATAATGTTCACTATTCGGCAAACAGGTGAACACCCAATGTCATCGGGCCCCTCCCTAAAGTAGAGTGTTAAATACAGCCAATATTTGGAGGGAGAAGAGAGCTATGTACTTTACTGGTGCAATCCTTGTTGGCACCTGACGATAAAAGAGAACCCCCTCACGCAACACATGTCAGGTGACCTAGGCCCCTATGCCTCATGGGCTCCAGGTGGTTGGCTTTATTTCTGGAGCTTCCATCTGAACCACATGTAAAATATATGCCTGGGTGTGAGTACTCCAGACGGGAAGGTGTTAAATGTGAGGTGACCGGAAGGACGGTAATAGGAGGTCTAGGATCGACGCCATTGCACATACAGTACGTGGTTTGGGTTGAAAAACCTATGATTCCCTGCTACATGTATGTACAGGAGGAGCCCAGCTGAATGTGACAGCAAAAAGTTGGGCCCACCTTACATACTGAAAAACATTTTTAGGGTGTACATACAGTTCAGAGGTCACACTTAGATTAGGCATTGTATTTTCACACTTATTGAGATTTACATATTTTATGATAACTATATTTTATCAATATATTTTGGATGCGGTACATTATTTTGCATGTCTGACCATTTCATTTATCATACCCGACTTTGCTCTTTCTGGCATCAATTTTGACACCCCAAAACCCCTGCAGCCATTTTATATTGCACACATATAAAGAAATGAGTGCCCCTACATAATTTTCTCCAGCTAAGCCCTGGATATGGCACTTAATTAGAAATTATAAAAGGTCTTAGTCTTACTGAGTCTATTCCATTAATATGAAGCCTTTAAAAAATACATTAAAAGACTCCATCCTTTTCTAACCCTTTACTACATTGCTTTATAAAATGATGAAGTGTACAACAAAAGAACTCTCCTGCTGTTATTACTATGCATTTAAAATAAAGAAAGAAAATTGTTCCCTAATAGCCAGTGACATGTTAATAAAATATGCATAATAATACATTTCAGCAAGTCACAATGGATTTTAAAGATAAAGCATACACTGAATAAAAAAAGGACACAATCCCCAGTATGGAAGCGGCACAATAGATGCTACTGTCAGGCTGAGTTAAATGCACTATAAACATAAACAAGGTAGGTTTATTGCCAGTTGACTCGGCTATGCTAATGGGTATTTTAATATTTTATATTTCAACTTCTGTTTCTTAAATGGAACAAATGAATTGCCGGAGAGAGACAGAGATACTGTACGCTGCTACAGATAACTTGACATAAGGATTTTGATTAGTTGGATGATATTGCTTCCTAAGAATTTTTTTATAGCTCTGAATGAATGCATTGTAACTTTAGAGACAAAGGAAATGACAATGTCCAAAGATTTGGAAGTTTCAAGCAATCATATGCTTTGTAAAGTTTTTTCCGGACTGTACAATGCTGGTGTCTAGCAAGCTCCCCCTGTACTCCAGCTTGAAAGATGAATGCTCAGATAAAGTTTGTTTCCATGAGGTGCAAGATCACCTTCTCCAGAGCCTCATCAAACAAGCTTTATCACCGAGTGTTCAGCTTTCAAGCTCCTCGCGTTCCACCTTAACTGGAACTATGATACATGTACAGTGGCACTACTGGAGTACTGTATATATATGTATTAGGGCTGTTACTGATCAACATTTTTCTGTTCGATTGATCGTTTTTTTTTTAAATTGATTAATCGACTAATTTCGATTAATTATAACACACATACAGATCTAACTACTTTTAGCTGATCTCCTTGCAGGCTGATTCCCAGTGCAGCTCCCAACCACTGGAAAATGCATAGCAGGATACAAAAAACACACAAAGGCAGCGCTCGATGGGAATAGCATTAAAACTTTTATAGTCTTCAAGTAGGTAACAAAATAAATATTGCACTGGAGATAAAATCGATGTAGCTACATAAACTGTAAAAATGGTGCGAGTAATACCAAACGGTACCAAAAGCAGTCATAAAAACATGTAGCTATGTATGATACTGGTATAAAAATGTGTACAACGATACCACTGCTTAATCCAGATAAGGAGAGGTTAACATCAGTCCGTCGGCATGTAGATGTCCCATGAAGGGAACTATCACAACTCCCAGTGGATGGTTGTAGAATCCCAGGTTGATAGAGGGAAGTGATAGAGGGAAGTGTAACAGCCCTTGCGTGTGGCAGATAGTAAGGTCCCGCCGGCATGCAGATATGATGGAACAGCAAAGGAGCCCTTCAGAAGGACACGCCTACGCCGGTGTAGGGTGGACGCACATTTACGCTGGCCGCATGGTGGCGCTGCCATTGATTAGCCATTCAAATATGCAAATGAGGAAAATACGGTGATTCATGAACCTGCGCGCGCCCAACGCAGACTACGAGAGGTGCGCGTAAGTTGTACGTCCGGCGTAAAGTTAAGCCCCATAAAGGAGGTGTAACTTAGCAGCAGACATGTAAAGGTCTGCATCAGGGAACACAAGCCGGCGTATTTTACGTTGGATGTGTGTTTGGATGGGCATAGATTACGTTCATGGCATAGGCAGTGATCCGGCGTATCTTAGGCAGTTGTTCCAACGTGGTTGTGAGCATGCGCACGTCCATGCGCAGTTCGTTCAACGTACTTGTCTGGCTCTCAAACCATCATTTGCATGGGGTCACGCCTCATTTGCATGGGGCATGCCCTCTTCCACCTACGCCGGCCTGCGCCTTCGAAATCTACACCACGCTGACGCAGCTTTGGGAGCACTGGCTTCCTGAATTCCATGCTTACCTCTCTGCGCTGAATCGACGTAGCGTACATTGATATGCGCTACAGCGCCCGCTCTCTGTGAATCCGGGCCCATGTGTATATATTGCGACAGCAGGCAGGTAAAATCGCCTGTTTGCATCCAGGATGGCAAATATGATTCAGGCTTTATTCCGATTTGTACCACTAGGGGGAAGTGCTGAGAGCACTGTAGGGGCAGAGGTAATGAGCCCAGCTGAATTAAGTTGGCTCATTGAGGCCTCTACAAAAACTCCCAGCATTCAAAGGGAGTTGCTCCATCTTGGAACCAGTTTTGTACCTGTCTGTGCGGTGAGACAATGCCTGTGTGGCAAGCCTCTGTAACAGGGAGATAGGTGCTGGGAACAGGACAAGGCTGCACCCAGCTGATAGCCAGGGAAACCTGTGTGTAGTAAGTGGCCAAGTTGGCAAGAATTTATTTTCATGTTTTTTTTGGTTTGCTGTTTTTGGACCATTGTAAATAGTGTAAATAAACCACAACTTTTGTTTTTTCATCTTCACTGTTGTTTGCTGTGTCTAATTTTTGTGCAGTGAGCCCATCCAGGGGGTAACACACACCCGCTTTTCTCAGTTACATAAGGAGCTCAGAGAGGATTGGATGGGGGAAGAGAAACAGCAGGACACTGGTCTTCCCAGTGAATTGCTGTGCAAGGAAGGGGAGATTGTGTCAGGACAAAGCTGATCATTGGAGGAGAGCAGGCTGAGTTTGCGGCACAGTCAGAAAACTGACCACGCTGTGCTCTCATGCCTAATGTGGTCTGTTTTTGCAAGGAAAGCAGAGGGACTGGCAGGAACACTAGTGATTTCACACAAAGAAAGTAATGCAAAGAGAACAGGATACTTTTTCAGAGAAGTAAATGGTACAGCAGGCACATATCGGGAATGTGAAATGTTGGGTTTACATATTCTTGTAGATGGGTCCATCGATGAGCCAATGAGTTCTGCATGCACCATGGCTGCTTTGCTCAATACTGTTACTTGATTTAATCCGAGAGACACATCTTATGAACAGACCTTAAAGTGGCTTTACAACCACTTTTACCTACAGGTAAGCCTAGATTAAGGCTTACCTGTAGGTGCTCAAAATATCTCCTAAACCTCCACAGTTTAGGAGATATTTACAAAAGAGACGGGCGCACTTTAAAAACCGTTAGAAGCGGCAAACATACCGTTTCTAAAGGCGATTGTGCCGTGACTGGCGACTCCAGCCAATCACAGCTCCAGAGCCACGATAACCGGACGGAAGAGGGTGAAAGATGGACGCTTCATGGAGGCGAGGAAATCAGGGACATCAAAGGCTTCGGTTTCAGTAAAGTGACACATACTGTAATGGGCTACTATGAGATGCAGAGTAGCCCATTATGCTTTACCTTTGCAGGTAAACGAAGAGTAAGTAAAACCCATCAGAGATGATTGTGATGAAAGGATTGCAATCCAACTGGAAAATCTAGAAACGCACTGTAACGGTATGGCCCGTGGGATCCAGAGGCTCTTGAAGGATGTGGGGTACTCCTGTGTCAGCTTCACCAATGACTCTTGTGTCTAGGGTCATCCTATGTCCACTAGGGGCATAGGATGACTGAGAACGGATATCATGGATTACATGAGATGGGACAGTAATGATAATTCATGTATTGCAGGATATCTTGAAATATTCCAAGTTGTTCATTCTGAACACAAC
Source organism: Rana temporaria (assembly GCF_905171775.1). Taxonomy (NCBI): domain Eukaryota; kingdom Metazoa; phylum Chordata; class Amphibia; order Anura; family Ranidae; genus Rana; species Rana temporaria. The sequence continues at coordinate 29,203,370 of NC_053499.1, read as the reverse complement.
AGGTCAATAGAGTGTCTCCTTCAATGTGGAACATAGACTGTTGAGATGTTAATTGATGTTAATCACCTCCAACTACCTGGCTGTAGTGATGAAAGCTTGCTGTGATTGCATTCTATTGTCTATTGTGTTAATTAAGCCTGGCTCCTAAGATATTTCATGGTGCTATGCTAACTAACCCTGTATTGTGTGAAAGTTCTATTGATGCTAATATGTGTTGTGAGTTAGCACCCTCTAAAGGTCAGACGTCTGATTTATGTTCACTAAAGGAATGTGTATTGTGTAGCAGGTGAGAATAGCTTATCGCGGAGTCAGAACGTCTGTCTAAGATGTGGATTGAGGGGGACTCGTTAGCACCCATTGTGTGATGTTGTGGGTGGAGTGTGTCATTGTCCCTTTGATTCCTGCAGCATGCTTTTTAAGTGTATATAAGAAACCTAAATTTGGAACCAGAGAACAGAGCTGTGCCTTGTTATTCTGGGGGGAAATCCAATGGGTCCTGTCTGCTGGATTGTGGAGTGTAGGAAGCTGTCTTGGGTTGGTGGAATGGAATATCGTAACGGTGCTAACCCCTGACCGTTACACGCACATCTACTCACAATAGAATAGGGACCACCTGGTGACACTGGCATGATGATGCCACTGGCTCCCTGAAGGATTCTTCATAGGACTATATCAAGGTTATAACACAGTGAGAAGAACTAGAAAGTAAAACTGATGGCAAAGCTCTAGCTTTCAAAGCTATGTTGGGACGGCACATGATATTCCATCAAGGTTCCAGACAGCAATAAAGACCCCGGCGCTAATGAATCCCAACATATACCTACCCAAACCTAAAAATGAAATAAAATGGTTTTAACTTAAGTGCCAATCTCCAAATCCAATAAAACCCCTTAGCTCCTTGCCTATTTTATGTTTTACTGAGACTGTAACTAGTTATCCATCACATTTATGCTGAGATTTCCAAAATCCGGCTAACCTTCTTGTATTCAAGTTGTACTGTAATTAAATATAAATATTTAAATAGGAACATTTTGGTTTCCAGCAAAGAATTCTCATGAATTATTCCCGATTCGAAACAATAAAACATCTGTTACTAGTTTAACATGTGATTATGCGATATCTCAATTAATAGGACGTAATCACAGGGGAGGCAGTGCGTCCTGTAATTAGCCTGTGTGTCACAAAATTGCTTAGCTACCTGCATTCTTTTCTCGAAGGTTAAGAGGGAAAACACTGACGAGCTATGTTTTGATATATGCAAAAAAGGCTTGAAATAATATCTGGTTTGTGTGCAGAGAATAAAATATAAAGATAACAGAGAATGAAAGATAGCATAGTAAGGACTGCTACGGTTTGTCATCTCGAAAACTGGATACCGTCTCCTGGAGATATAGCAAAAATTACCCCCGTTCTCGAGTGGTACCTAAATCATCTGGTCAAGTGACCATGGTCAGTAAGACTCCAGTTTGCAATTGCCTAAACCTATACCAATGCTTGAGCAAAGCCATGCTACGAGAGCCTGAAGTCCATGATATGTGTGAAAGCTCTCTGTAGAATGTGACAAACCACACAATGAAAGTCAATTGGGAAAATAGAAAAGACCTTATTACCGCATTGATAATTTGTTTTGTGACTCCTAGATTACTTTGTCACACCACGAATAATAATATGTCAGAGAAGCGTGCCACAGCTTGCTCCTAGTATGTCTTCTGTTCCTCCTCCAGGAGAGAAGACACACTGTGAATGCCAATTAGAAGTCATCATCACAGAGCTATATTATGATTCAGATTAGGGATGTTGGCTTGACACCGAAGAATGATGGACCACCCACTGAGCAGTAATACAATTCTCATTATTTAACAGGAAGGAGACAAGAGTAAAGGGCTGCTAGGAGCCGACGCAAGACTCTTGCCATCTACCATTTTTATGTCTGTGGCTTGTAGACATAGGAGATTGTATGGGTATGATCATATTTATCATTATACAGTAAAAACTTGGTTTGAGAGTAACTTGGTTTGAGAGCGTTTTGCAAGACAAGCAAGAGAGAAGCGCCTCTTGGGCCTCGTACACACGACCGAACATGTCCGCTGAAACTGGTCCGGCGGACCAGTTTCCGCGGACATGTTCGGTCGTGTGTACGGCCGACCGGACAATTTTCCGGCGGATCGGACAGGTTTCCAGCGGACAAATGTTTCTTAGCATGCTAAGAAACATGTCCGCTGGAAGCCTGTCCGTCAGACATGTTCGGTCGTCTGTACGACTCACCGGACATGTCCGCTCGGCCGAAAGCCCTCGCATGCGTCAAAGTGATTTGACGCATGCGTGGAAGAGTTGACCTTCCAGGGTCGCGCACGTCGCCGCGTCATCGTCGCGGCCACGTCACCACGTATCCTGTCCGTGGGAAATTTGGTCTGATGGTGTGTACAGCCATCAGACCAAATGATCGCAGCGGACATGTCCGATGAAAACGGTCCGCGGACCGTTTTCATCAGACAGATCCGGTCGTGTGTACGAGGCCTAAGTGTAGCAACATGGTTACATTTAACCACTTCAGCCCCGGGCCATTTGGCTGCCCAAAGACCAGAGCACTTTTTGGGATTTGGAACTGCATCGTTTTAACTGACAATTGCATGGTCATGCGACGTGGCCCCCGAAACAAAATTTGCTTCCTTTTTCCCCACAAATAGAGCTTTCTTTTGGTGGTATTTGATCACCACAGCGTTTTAATTTTTTGCACTATAAACAAAAAAATAGCGACAATTTTGAAAACATTTTTTTTTACTTTTTGCTATAATAAATATCCCAAAAAAATATAAAAATGTCTTTCTCAGTTTTGGTTGATACGTATTCTTCTACATATTTATGGTAAAATAAATCGCAATAAGCATTTATTGATTGTTTTGCGCAAAAGTTATAGCGTCCACAAAATAGGGGATAGTTTATGGCATTTTTATATCAAAAAAATTCTAGTAATGGTGGCGATCAGTGATTTTTAACGTGACTAAGAATCGCGAAAAGGAGAAGCCAACGCATTTCACACTAATTAGTGCTTAGTCATGGCTGAGCACTAATTAGTGTGAAACGCGTCAGCTGCTCCTTTTCCCGATTCTTTGGCTGTATCCTGTGATGCATTTCTATTCATTTTACCAATAAAGACAACTTTTGAAGTTCCTTTGGAGTGCAGCTATCCATCCCTTTGAAATTTCAACATGAACATACATGGGGTTACACGTTTATAAAGGATGCATGGGAGAAAAAGGGGGAGGGGGAAGGGGAGGGAAGGGGAATGTTAATAAGAGAATAAGAAAGGGAGGGGTAGGATGAGGGTTAGAAAGGGAAGGAATAGGAAAAGGGGGGGGGGGTTCTGAAGCTATACTTACACCCGCCAACCCCCAGAATATAGAAAGACCTTTTATTAGAAAACCTGTAAATGCAAATATAATACCTGTCACAAGGCAGAACAGGGAGATGCCTTGTTTACAAAGACATCCCCCCATTTTGCAGCTTCATGACACGATCGAGGGACACAGGTGGACATCAAGGGGCAGATCCACAAGCGAGTACGCTGGCGTATCTACTGATACGCCGGCGTACTTTCAAATTTCCCGCGTCGTATCTTTGGTTTGAATCTTCAAACCAAGATACGACGGCATCTGGATTAGATCCGACAGGCGTATGGCTTCGTACGCCTTCAGATCTTAGATGCAATACTTCGGCGTCCGCTGGGTGGAGTTCTCATCGTTTTCCGCGTCGAGTATGCAAATTAGCTATTTTTGACGATCCACGAACGTATGCGCGGCCGTCGCATTCTCTTACGTCGTCTCTAGTCGGCTTTTTCCGGCGTATAGTTAAAGCTGCTATTTTGCGGCGTATAGTTAGACTTGCCATGTTAAGTATGGGCGTCATTCCCGCGTTTCATTCGAATTTTTTTTTTTGTGTAAGTCGTTCGTGAATCGGGATGGACGTAATTTACGTCCAGGTCAAAACCAATGACGTCCTTGCGACGTCATTTAGCGCAATGCACGGCGGGAAATTTATGGACGGCGCATGCACAGAAGCGCTTCATTTAAATGAAACATGCACCCCTACTCGCCGATTTGAATTAGGCGCCCTTGCGCCACAAGAGATACACTATGCCACCGTAACTTATGGCGCAAATTCTTTCTGGATTCGAAGCAACAAAAAGTAAGTTACAGCAGGGTAACGTATCTCCCATACGTTGCGCCGGTGCCGATCTCTGTGGATCTGCCCCCAAGTCCATATATACTTTGCTTTGTGCCGACGTAAAAGTGGTCGGCATGGTCGGCAAGCGGTTAACCACAATGTGAAAAATGTTAGGAAAATGCATTTGAAAGCTTTATGTTTTTCGATATGAAAGTATATATATATATTTTGCTACTAACAACAGGATGACCACAGTTGGACCTCAGACCAGACCAGAGGGAATAATGCTTGTTTGCGGTTGCTGACTGTAAATATAGAAAACATTGATTATTTTCTCTTTTCCCTCCCACGTCTCTGAATGTTTGCAAGTTAAATACCAAACATGCACCGCTCAAAAAGCAACCATTATCTGTGCTTGAGAGGACACACTATAAACATTGTATCAATCTTCTGTGGTGCGCATGGTAAAAAAAAAATATCACCCTAAACCACGTAAGAATAAAAAGCTAATTTTCCGAAAATCAAAGCTGGAAACACTCGCGCTCGCTGTTTGGACTTACTGAAGCACAGACGATTTTGATAGCTTTGTGTTTTGCTTCCCTGTGCATCTACTTGTACGGACAACATTTGAAAAAAAAAAAATATATATATATTTATCGTTCCTTTTAAGCGGTTTATGTAAGCTGCGAGGATGCTCAGTCAGGTGACAATTAAATAAGAGCGATTTAATGGCTTCCCAAATAAATTTGCGGGCTCCGTAGAGCTAAAATAACAAATTAAACGCTTCAGCGCTAGTCCATTTTCTGAACAACTTTAATCTCGAATGCTCTTGAAAACTGCAATGGATTTTGAAATGACTCGATAGAATAAAAGAAGATCTCCATCTGACTGTGTAATATCCTTCTCTGATAAAGGCCTGCCTAATTTCTCCAATTTAAAAATTAATCAAGGTCTATAAGCTGTAAAACAAAAGACATACGGGGAAAAAAGAGAGAAATGGGGGGGGGGGAAAAACGTTAATGGATTTGTAGAGAGACGTCCGTTGATGGGAAACAGAAGTGAGTGACAATTAAACTATCTGTAGTGAATGGAGACATGAGGATTTATGATATGTTTAATCCATGTATAATGTCCTAAGCAGCCTGGCTGCTTTATTAAATTAGACTTCAACGTTACAATTTGAAATGAAAGAAAGAGCAAGTGGAGGCGAACGCACTGCAGTGTAGTCAGCAACCAGTTCAACAGCCTGTACATGTCTGTCAATGCCGCCAGATAAAGCAAGTCAAATAAAGGAAAGAAATTGATACAGAAAAAACAAATATATTCAATTGGATCTCAAAGTGGTTCCAAAGGCAGAATTTTTTTTTATCTTAAAGCGGAGGTCCGGCATAAAAAATAAATTAAAAAATAAAAGTTAACAGCTACAAACCCTGTAGCTGCTGACTTTTAATAAGGACACGTACCTGTCCAGGGTGCCCGCGATGTCGGCAGCCAAAGCCGAGCAATCGCTCGGGTCTCGGCTGCCCCGCCGCCACCCTCAGTGAGGGAATCAGGAAATTAAGCGTTGCGGCTTTACTGACCGATTCCCTACTTCGCATGCGCGCACCGTGCGGCGCTATGTGAATAGGCGGATGTCTCCTGGAAGCCACACAAGGTCCCATAAGACACCGCTACCCATTTCCCAGGAGGCAGCGCGAGGAGGAGAAGAGAGAAGACCCACCGCGGACGAGGAAGTGGCAGATTAGGACGAAATGCCTAGTAACAGTAAAAAAAAAAATTAAATTTTTCGTAGCCTGTTTGGCTATTTTAATATTTTTTTAAGGGTGAACCTCTGTTTTAAAGCATTTCATGCATTAAGATAAACAACCTTCTGTGTGTAGCAGCACCCCTAATGCCACGTACACACGATCAGTCCATCGGTTAACCGATGAAGCTGACTGATGGTCCGTCGCGCCCGCACACCATCGGTTAAATAACCGATCGTGTCAGAACGCGGTGACGTAAAACACAACGACGTGCTGAAAAAAATGAAGTTCAACGCTTCCAAGCATGCGTCGACTTGATTCTGAGCATGCATGAATTTTTAACCGATGGTCGTGCCTACTAACGATCAGTTTTGACCTATCGGTTAGGAATCCATCGGTTAAATTTAAAGCAAGTTGGCGTTTTTTTAACCTATGGGGCCCACACACGATCGGTTTTGACCGATGGCCACTGAGGAGGATGCACTGATATGTAGAATTGATGGGCACTGATAGGCGGCACTGATATGCAGCACTGATGGGCACCAATAGGCAGCACTGATATGCAGCACTGATGGGCACCAATAGGCGGCACTGATATGCAGCACTGATGGGCACTGATAGGTGGCACTGGTGGGCACTGATAGATGGCACTGATGGGCACTAACAGGCGGCTGTGATGTCAGAGGCTTCTTACCACGATCGGAGATGCGCCATGTCAGACTGACACGCGGGCGTGCGCCAGCATGTTATCTTTCTGGGCGTTATATGATGTCCAGTCAGGATAACAGAACCACTTTCCGGCTGTCAATTTGTAATGCAGTATTCATTTTTTTTATCAGCATTTGCACTGTATTTTAGTAATTCTGGTTTTAGTTGTTCTTTTAAGACCTTGACTTTCCTATGCTTGTAAGACCATTTCAAGTAACTACATAAACTCTTGAAATTCTCTGCAACAAACCCAAAGAAGTTGGAGTAAAAAGTTCACAGATAATAATAACACAAGGGCAGGCAGATCTTATCTGATAAATAAAGCCATGAACGGGTCAGATAAAGCAATCATCACTGGAGGCTTACTCTGACTGTCCTTTAAAATGTCTCTTACCTTTTCACTTCTCGTGTTGCGTTTTAAAGGAATATTATTTTACAACACCGATTCACAAAACGTTGGCATGCGAAGTAAGATCTATCTACATAAAAACAGAATGCAATAATTTGCAAATCTCATAAACCAGCCCTCAAAAAATCCACTCGCCTGCTCGCATTTTGCATAAAGCATGAAGACATGAATGAGCAGGTTTGGGGTGGAGGAACTTGACTGGCCTGCACAGAGTCCTGGCCTCAACCCGATAGAACAGCTTTGGGATGAATTAGAGCGGAGACTGCCAGCCAGGCATTCATGTCCAACATCAGTGTCTAACCTTACAAATGTGCATCTGGAAGAATGTGTAGTGATATAATATATGGTGTATTAGTGGTCCGTTTGATAATTGATATTTAGGTATTAGTATGATGACTATAAGATTTGTTCCGCAGCAACACCCAAGTTCTCCAGAGAGTGCAATTTATTTGACTTCCAATACAGAACAAAGTCCAAAGTCCACAGATGATACAAATCTAACAGAGTACATATAATTCAGAGTCCAATTTGACTAGATCAATTCTAGACCTGTGCCTTCATATCTATAGAGAGTATTCAGAGAGTCTCATAGATCAATTCTAGACCTGTGCCTTCACATTCATAGAGAATATGACTAGACAAGGCTATTGCCAGCTTATATTGCCTATCCACTGAATGGCTGAGCAATTCGATTGGCCATCAGTCACCACATGCCCTAATTTGCATTATTGCATAATAACATCAACAAGTCTCTTTTGATATATGCGATTAGATTACAGGTACCAAAGGTGGCCTGAACACAGTATTTATGTGTAAAATAGACGTCTCCTGGATCTTTGCATATTGACATCAACAAGCCTCTTTTGATATATGCAATTAGATTGCAGATACCAAATGTGGCCCGAGTACAGGTTTGATGTGTAAAATAGACTTACCATATTTGCCGGCGTATAAGACGACTCGGCATATAAGACGACCCCCTAATATTCTGCTGAAAACTGTGGTTTTGTGGTCTACTCACCGTATTAGACGACCCCCTTGTGCAGTAGTAATACCTTTTAAAACGAAGAGGCCGCCGCCGGGTGATTTGTAAGGCTGTATGTAATGCCTTTTAAAACAAAGGGGCCGGCGCTGCCGGGTGCTTTGTAAGGTTGTATGTAATGCCTTTTAAAACAAAGAGGCCAGCCCGGGTGCTTTGTAAGGCTGTATGTAGTCTGTATATGCACCGCTCAGCCAATCTCGATGCACTGTGTTGATGACAGAGCATGCTAAGCCTGCTCGGATTGGCAGAGGTTATTACTCCAATCCGAGCAGGCTTAGCATGCTCTGTCATCAACAGAGTGCATCGGGATTGGCTGAGCGGCGCAGAATACAGAATACAGAGCACCCGGAGGGCTGATATCGATCGAGCAGCTGCTTCACCCGTCGTATAAGTCGACCCCCGGTTTTTGGCTGTGTAATTCCTGTGTAAAACGTCGTCTTATACGCCGGAAAATACGGTATCCTGGATCTTTGCATATTGACATCAACAAGCCTCTTTTGATATGTGCAATTATATTAACAGGTACCAAATGTCAACTGAAATCTGGCCTGGTGAATTTTATATATAAAATTTCCCACATAAATCGGCCAACATATTACACATTACATATTACATCACATATTACAACAGAATGGTCAAACATTCCCATAGACACACTCCTAAACCTTGTGGACAGCCTTCCCAGAAGAGTTAAATCTGTTATAGCTGCAAAGAGTGGGCCAACTCAATATTGAACCCTTCGATGTAAGACTGGGGTGCCTATCAGTCTGGATATAGATATCAGATATTCCAGCTGCTCTCAAGCACACAACGAGACGAGACTTGTTTGTCAGCTGAACATGGAGTGTTTATTAGAACCAAAATGCCAGTCTTATATACAGTTAAAGAGGAGGTAACCTGAACATAAATTACCATGAGCTAATTAACTAAATCATTTAGACAGACAAGGTGACTCATAGATATGACCTTTCAGGGTCTCCTCGCTCACCTGCTATACAATACACATTATCATAAGTGTAAACACAGGACATCTTCACACAATAGCAGGGTCAATTAGCACAGAGAACAGACAGATGGCTGGAGGTGATGGCATGAGCATCTCCTTACACTATATGTCCCAACAGTATGACACAATCACTATAATATGGCATATACAGGGTCCCCAGGCATACAGCTCACAAAGAGCACCCTTCCCCCAAATGCCAGGGTCCATGATCGCAAGGCGAGAGGCTAGCATTCAGACCCCTCCAAAAGCCCCTGTCCCGGGTGAGTCTGTCACAGACTGGATTCTGATATGCCTTCAAATTGCTCGGAGAGCCATTCTCAAGAACTGGATTTTCCTATGCACTCCAAAGGTCTCACAGGTCAAAAGGGAACTTTTGCTTCTATTATATAAAGATAAGTCAAACACCAACTTTAACCACGCAAAAGCCAGAAAACGTCTCTACTCTCGATGGACACCTTTCATAGAAAAGACCCTATCTCAAGAGGAACTCAACAATTTTGAAACTTCTTTTTCATACTACGGGACTCCCCGCACGACTTTGGGGCAAGAGGATCTATCCGACAATTGACTCATAAATTTACAAATTCGAATTCCTTCAACCAATACCAACAATACCAACAATGTTTACCCTTCTCGAGAGTACCCAGTTCATACCTTAATGTGAATCACCATTATAGTGTCCTCCAATAACAAAGTGGTGTAACCCCCCCTCTTTTCCTTACTCCACCCTTTCTTATTTTTCTGCATTCCCACCCCCGGAATCTCAAGGTCCCTCCATAGTTGACTCATCCAGTTAACTCTGCAAGATAGTTATCTTTTCTTTTGTTTCATTTATGTTGTGTATTGTTTTATTAGCAGTGTCATAGCCATAAAACCCACCTAGGCACACTATTCACAGGCTACATGGCTTTTGTTTATGACAAATGTTGCATGAAAATTGTATATCTTCCTTTATGCTATATCTTGTAATGTCATATCCATTCAATAAAATCTTAAAAAAAAAAAAAAAAGTTCATGTGCGTGTAAAGGCAGGCGTCCCAATACCTTTGAAAATATATAGTATATTGTCTACATACAAGAGCCATGGATATTCTTACTTGAATTTTAGGGGTCTATTTATATAACAAGTTGCTGTGCAAATGTCTCAAACATCCATCAACAATAATCCCTGTAATTTGACTAATACATATACAGTATTCATCAGCTCCATCTAGTGGGCATGATGAGGTATTTTTCTGATTGAGATATTTCCGGAAAATACTGCATTATGGCCACTAGATGGAAGTGACAGTCATAGGAAATAAACGTATTAGTCAAATTATGGGGATTATTTGTTAATTAGACATTCGCACAGCAAATTTTTTAAACAGACCCTCTAGGTTCCTTTCTGTATTTATTCTGGATCTGTGCCGCAGTCCAGCATGAATCAACTTCTTCACTTTGACTCTGTGAAGCAGCTTTCCTTAATAAAGACTGGCTACTGCTGCAGTATTCTTCAGAATTTTTCTTTTTTTTTTCGGCCCCCCATAAATTTTGAGCACCAGCCGCCAATGAAAGCCACTCTTTGAGGTGGAACTAAACCCTCCTATCCTTTTCAGCCAAGGAAGCTGCCATCTTGATCTGCAGCTGCCATGATGCTGCACATGTGATCAATTATGACTCTAGCCATTTGGTGGTTTGAAAGTCTGGTTGAAAGCACAAGCAAATGTGACAGTTAGCAATCAAGCATGCCTGGAATGTAGGGATGTTACTGATTAAAATATTCGTGTTCGATTAATCGATTTTTTTTAATCGATTAATCAACTAATTTCAATTAATTATAACCGTAATGTCCACACATCTCCCCCGTAATGTCCACATCTCCCCGTAATGTTAACACATCTCCCCCGTAATGTCCACACATCTCCCCCGTAATGTCCACATCTCCCCCGTAATGTCCACACATCTCCCCCGTAATGTCCACACATCTCCCCCGTAATGTCCACATCTCCCCGTAATGTCCACATCTCCCCCGTAATGTCCACATCTCCCCGTAATGTCCACATCTCCCCCGTAATGTCCACATCTCCCCCGTAATGTCCACACATCTCCCCCGTAATGTCCACACATCTCCCCTGTAATGTCCACACATCTCCCCCGTAATGTCCACACATCTCCCCCGTAATGTCCACATCTCCCCGTAATGTCCACATCTCCCCCGTAATGTCCACATCTCCCCGTAAAGTCCACATCTCCCCCGTAATGTCCACATCTCCCCCGTAATGTCCACACATCTCCCCCGTAATGTCCACATCTCCCCCGTAATGTCCACATCTCCCCCGTAATGTCCACACATCTCCCCCAGTAATGTCCACACATCTCCCCCAGTAATGTCCACACATCTCCCCCGTAATGTCCACACATCTCCCCCGTAATGTTCACACATCTCCCCGGTAATGTCCACATCTCCCAGAATAGAAAGCACACTCACAGCAGGCAGCAGACGAGGACGTACCAAGATGGCCGTGGCTAGGCAGAAGCCGTGGCCTTTCCTATGGGCGAGACCGCGGAGCTTGTGCTTTTGAATTAGAGCTCAGATTCTCTCCCAATGCAGGTTAGGATGAAGGAAAAAAGCTGGGACAGCCGCACTCCAAAAAACTCCTCCTTTAATTAAAAATCACAAAATACATGCCACAGCAAAAAACAGCACAACAAAAGAAAAGCTGACGTTTCGCACTATGCCTTAGTGCTTCTTCAAAGCTATGGAGTGCGGCTGTCCCAGCTTTTTTCCTTCATCCTAACCTGCATTTTGATTGCACTGCCTGCACCCTTGGCTCGGACCAACTCTCCCGGTTACCCACTCTCTCAGATTCTCTCCCAAAATGGCAGTTTTGTGCTCTAATAACTTCTGATGGATGCAACTCTCAGCAGACGGAAGATACTGCTTCATCTCTGAAATAAAAGCCTTAGAACCAATATATTATAATATAGCATTACTGTGTCCTATAAGCCTCATAGCAAAACAATCAATACGATAGGGAGAAAAAAAAAAAATTCTGCCCAAACCACAAATGTGTTAATCAGCCAAACCCCAAAAGTCAAGGCGGCGTAGTTACCAAGCTCTCTCTAATGTTTATTTCAAGAGTGTGCTTTATGATTCCCCGGCTGCATGTTAAGGTGCCAAGCTATGAACCTTTAGGAAATGAACAATGAATTCAGCTTTAGAATTTTTAACAAGGAAATCTCTTTGCAAGGAACAACAATATATTCTCCTCTTAATGCGCCGCGACAGCACCTGCAATCCGATAAGCCGCATCAGAGGGGGGGCGACTGGCACAGTGCTGGGCATTGGCTGTGTTTATCTGATCTATACATATTTTGCTGTGCTTTGGGGTATTGTCTGGGGTTTCTATAAGAGGATGACATGATCATTATGATGTGGATTTGTTTGATTTACGCACAAAACGACAGAACGGCGGAGCAGACAAAGCAGAGGAATATTTTAGGAAGTCTGGGCCAAGGTTGGCATGGCATATCACAAGGGAAGAGACTTAATGTGACAAAAAAATTCTATCATTTCACATAAGGTACCGTGCAAAGGGTCATTTGATGACTTCTTCTGGCACTGAAATACCATATCTATGACATCAGCTTTTGTTTCTGCAAAAAGGGATCTGTCTTTATGAGCTTGCAATATTACAGAAGGATGGTACAGATTGTCATGGAAACAAACATCTCTTTTTTTTCCAATGGCCGTTGTTAGTTGGTATAGAGCTGATCAGCAAAGCTGGATAATCGCTACTCTCCACACCAGTCCATCAAGAGGATACTGTCCCCCCAGCACCATAACAGCCTTTATCAGCTGACCACATATTAGGCCTCGTACAGACGACCGGACCTATCCGCTGGGATTGATCCGCGGATCAGTTCCAGCAGATAGATCCGGTCGTCTGTACGTCCGAGCGGACATTTCCCGGCGGATAAAAATCCAGCCGACGGATTCCCAGCGGATAAAATTTTTGTAGCATGCTACAAAATCTATCCGCTGGGATCCAGTCCAGCGGACTGATCCGGTCGTCTGTACAGACTCACCGGATCAGTCCGTCCGCTCCCCTCCCTCGCATGCGTCGTAATGATTCGGCGCATGCGTGGAAGTATTTACCTTCCAGCGTCGCGCACGTCACCGCTGATGTATTCCGCGCGGATTTCGATCTGATGGTGTGTACAGCCATCAGATCCAAATCCGCCAGAGGATTTATCCGCTGGAAACGGTCAGATACTGTCAGAGCACATGGGAGCAGAGACTTAAAGCGGTATTAAACCCAAAACCAAAAATGTATTGTGTTGCAGCGTATCAATCAGTGTTTGCCAACCTACCACATTGAAATTTACTGACAGAACACCCATAATTTACTGGCACAGCTAAGTTTTTACTGGCAGTTACAAAAGTTTAAAAATTACAGTTTTAAGTGCAAATTACAGTATTTAGGCTACAAATAAGTAGAATATGCAATTAGCAATGTGATTTAAGGTAGATTTTAAAGCAATAAAGCATATTTATTTTTTATTTTTCGATATAGTAAGAAAGTAGCTAAGGGACAGGACTCATGGTCCGTACGCACAATCCGAATATCGGACGAAAACGATCGTCCGAGGAAGAATCGTACGATTTTCGATTCGTGTGTACACTTCTTTCCAGAGCCGATCACGACAGTTCATCCGATATTACTGACAGCAGTGTGCAGCAGCACAGATAATGATGACACCACACCGACAAGACCCGTCCCCTCCCAAGTCACAATGACAGTCTCTCTCCATGCCAAGTGGTCCCTTCAGTCCCCTTCAGTCTAAACAGCACTGACAGTCTTCCACACTTGCCTTCCTCCCGTCCTGCAGACCCACACAAGAGGCTCTGGCCACTCTGCTCGGCTCCCTTGGTTACATGACACACTCAGACACTGCCTCCACCAGACCCCACCGCCGGCACTGCCCGAACACACTGTAGCAGGCACTTGGAGGGTCTCAGCCAGCTCCAGACCCAAGCTGCATATGCACAGTTCCGAGCTATGCGTCACAGCCATATCTTTTACTGGCAAACTTTTCCTCTTATGACGCGTACAGACGAGCATACATGTACGATGAAACCGGTCCGCCGGACCGTTTTCACCGTACATGTATGCCCGGGGATTTCTGTATGGTGGCTGTACTCACCATCATACAGAAATCCGCGCGTAAACAATACGCGGGGCATGTCCGCACCGTCGCCGCGACGATGACGTGGCGACGTGGGCGGCTCTGCCAGTTAAATGCTTCCACGCATGCGTCAAAGTCATTCGACGCATGTGAGGGTTTGGCGGGCGCTCGGACATGTACGGTAGGTCTGTACAGACGACCGAACATGTCCGAGGGGACAGGATTCCAGCGGGCTGTTTTAAAACAAGTCCGGAAATATTTGCCCGCTGGGAAAAGGCCTGGCGGGCAAATGTTTGCTGGAATCCTGCCCGCTCGGGCCTACACACGACCGAACATGTCTGCTGAAACTGGTCCGCGGACCAGTTTCAGCAGACATGTTTGGTCGTCTGTACGGGGCCTTACTGGTATTTACTGGCAGTAGAAAAGTGCCCATTTTTTACTGGCTGACAGTAAAAATACTGACGGTTGGCAACACTGGTATCAATCATTAGATGGTGGTTGCATCTTTATAAATATATGGGCTTGCTTGTCTTCAGCTCTCCCCCTGCTAGCTGGAGGAGAATTGTACAGCATAACATCAGTATCTCAGTAGCAGGAAAGAAGAATAAAAGACAATGGGGTTGCTTTACTAAAACTGGAGAGTGCAAAATCTGGTGCAGCTCTACGTAGAAACCAATCAGCTTCCAGGTTTATTTGTAAAAGCCTAATTAAACAAGCTGAAGTTAGAAAGCTGATGCATTCTCCCATTTTAGTAAATCACCAATTTCAGTAACTTGGTGTAGCCCAGTACTATATTTCATAGAGCATTTACTTTATATTGAAAAAATGACTCATTCTCTATGTCAACGAGACTGTGGTTTTGTTTGTGATTAAAATTTTGTATTTGTACAATGTGGCTTAAAGCTGAACTCCATTGATAATACAAATCCATAACTACATATTATCCATATTATACTGTATCTATGTTTAATATCATCTTGTATGAGAATTTACCTTCTTAGGCCTCGTACAGACGAGAGGATATCCGCTGGAAACGGTCCGCCGGACCGTTTCCAGCGGACATTCCTCCTCCGGATTCGCGACGTGCGCGACCCTGGAAGGTAAATACTTCCACGAATGCGTCGAATCACTTCGACGCATGCGAGGGATGGGGATCGGGCGGACTTATCCGGTGAGTCTGTACAGACGACCGGATAAGTCCGAGGGACTGGATTCCAGCGGATAGATTTCTTAGCATGCTAAGAAATTTTTATCCGCTGGAAATCCGTCGGCTGGATTTTTATCCGCTGGAAAATGTCCGCTCGGGCCTACACACGACCGGATCTGTCTGCTGGAACTGATCCGCGGATCAATCCCAGTGGATAGATCCGGTTGTGTGTACGGGGCCTTAAAGGCACAGTCTTCAACCTCTTGCTGACCATGTAAGGCATATGTGTGGTGTCAAGGAGGGTGGGACACGGATGAGCGAGTTTGGGATGGAAGAACTCGACTGGCCTGCACAGAGGCCTTACCTCAACCCGAACACCTTTGTAATGAATTAGAGCGGAGACTACAAGCCAGGCCTTATTATCCACATCAATTCAATATTGAACCCTACGGACTAAGACTGGGATGCTATTAGATTTCATGTGCGTGTAAAGGCAGATGTCCCAATACTTTCAACGATATAGTGTATAAGTCTATAGTGGCTGAGGTGCTCTTAGCTTACTGCATGCTCCCAGCACAGTAACTGAGCTGTCACAAACAGCTCTCATGTCTAGTTTTGATCAAAAAACAGTGGGGCAAGCTCCCAATGATGCGACTACCACCAACGGATTGTCAAAGTCAAGATAATCAACATCAAGTCTTATTAGGTACCAGTATGGCTTCCAAAAAAATGTCAATGTTTTTTTTCTTGTTTATTGTTTGACTTGTGTCTTTTTTCAACCACACTAACTAAAGTATGTAACTATGTGAATAAAAGAAAATCATAGAAGATTTTATTATATTTTTCATATAAAAAATAACGCAAAAATTCAAAAGCTGGCTATTATTTTAAAATTATTTCAAGATTCAGGCTCTTACCCCCACCATTTTATTCATTTAGTTCTTCAGCCCAAAGAGGTACGGATTTTTCTGGTAAAGGACCCCAATGAAAACTTCTGAACTGGACATAGCGCTAGCTCGACTCTACTAGAAAAGCAAAAAGAAGGAGAGACACTTTTTCTATATGTGCATGGCAGAGACTGCATATTACTTTACGAAATCTAAACTTTACAGTCATATTCATTCCGTCTTAATGAAAAGAAAGAAGAAAAAAAAGAAGATAAATCAATAGAAGGCTTGCCAACTAACATTCTGTTCTCGATCCCTTTGTAGGAATAATTTATCATTTAAAACACAGAACTGAATATAAAATACAGCACTTATAATTTACCATAGAGAAGATTCAATGCAAACAGCACAATCTAATACTCTCTTTAGAGCTGAGCATTATGTTGTCATAGTAACGCATTTCATATCTCAAAAAGTCACATTGCCATTGGGTTATGTATTTATCTTCATAAAGATAAAATGGCAGAGCCATGTACTGTAGAGCTGGAAACGGTATATACGGTAATTAAAAACAATTTAAGACAGAATATTTTAATTGCATATAACAAAAGCAATCTGAAGCTGCTGGCTGCTGAAACTTTTTTTGCCTGATTTTTAAAGTTTGGACATTGCAAGAGAATGCACATATCCTTTTGCAATAATCTGGAGTTTAGTTTCAGATTATGATGATTTGTTTGGTGTGAATCATGTCTCGTACACACCTACGGGTTTCCCGTCCGGAAAACTGCCATTAGAGCTTTTGGCCGGGAATCCCGGCCGTGTGTATGCTCCATCGCAGCTTTCCGAAAGGAAAACTGCCGGGAAAAAGAGAGCCAGCCCTCTTTTTTCCCGCCGGGATTCCCAGCGGTTTTTAAGCCGGAAGTTTTCCTATGGGAAAAGACTGCGGTGGAGCATCCACGCCGGCGGGTTTTTCCGACCAAAGCTCTCATGGCAGTTTTTGTGTCGGGAAACCCTGCCATGTGTAGAGGAAAAAGTAACCAAGCAAGGTTCTTGGTTTTCCCCTTGGGTTTCCCGGCGGTAAAAAGTCCGCCTGGAAACCAGTACGTGTGTACTAGGCATTAGGCTACAGTAGGTTCACCACAGCCCATGCTCTTGTAGGCAAGCCCAGGTTGCATCTTGCTTCATCCTGAAGGGGCCAATGCGTCACTTCTTCAGGCTGAATGGAGTTCATTAGAGGGAAATTGTCTCCCATTGGGCGCTTCAGTATTGCGAGATATCAGGTGGCAATCTTGATGGGAGACCTTATAATTAGAGGATCCTCACATCATCGGGAGCACCTGCAGCATGTGTTAAGACAAGCAAAGAATCCCACTGGCTAGCAAGCAAAAGATCAGGGAAAGTGCAGAACCAGGTTCTAGATGAAAAGGGACAGAATAGGATTCCCTTGCAATGTGCTACCACACTGTTATGCCTGGAATAGGACTCAGGTACAGCCTCTAACAGCAGGGACTTTTGCAAGTAGTGCCACAGTGGCACAACTCCTCTATGGATGCAGTTCTCAGATATCTGTAATTGTGACTCAATACTGTATTGTGCAATCGTTCAACCACTTTGCTTGGGCTTTTCAAATCAGTGTCCTACTATATCTGCTGTAAACTCTATTCCAAAAGACAAAATAACTACAGTGTTTACCAAGTCTGTGTGGTGGTTTCTCACGAATTGGGTACACTCCTTAGGCCCCACCTAAACTCTGAAAAGTAATCTGCAGGGTGTATCTAAGCAGTCACTTCCAGGCAATCAGTCCTCTTAAATGCCATTTTTGTTGCTGAAGAATGGGCCAATGCACCACAATATGGCTCTACCCCATTGACTTGAATGACCAAGTCTGACAGGTAGTGCCACCTATCAATTGGCCATGCCACATTAGATCTGCCATGATGGAAAGTATCGCAGTTGCGGCGTGTAAACAGTTGCCTCCAGGGGAATATTAAACTTGAGGTGGGATTTCCCTGGCTGCCCATGTAAAAGAGGGCTTAACCACTTCATAACAGCGCTTACGCCAAAAGACCGCCAAAAGACCGCCACATCACCCTTTCGGACACAGCTGATCACAGATCCTGTTAAAGGGCCAATAACAGCTAACCTTTTGCACAGTACTCACAGTGCTCCCCACTGACAATGCCTTCATCTGCTTTTTATTACTTTGCTTTTATTAAAGTTTTAACAACAGAAATGGTTCACGTGTGGTGCAAATGAAGAGTACTTCCCAGTAGACGATTATATAAAACCTCCACCCTTGGTAGAAGACAACAGAAATAAAATCATAACAATAGGGTCTGACCTAGGTACATACAGTAATTGGCAACATAATATTTTGAAGAGAATAGGAAATGGTCTTGCTATACAAAGAATCATTACATTTTGGCAATGTTGAGAGATCCAATGTCAGAGTAATCAAAGCAATATCACACACAATGTTCCACGAGTGTACAACTCATCTGATTTTTTCTTCAGAATGACAGAGCTATCTTT
Organism: Rana temporaria; assembly: GCF_905171775.1. NCBI lineage: Eukaryota > Metazoa > Chordata > Amphibia > Anura > Ranidae > Rana > Rana temporaria. Next base: position 29,184,558 of record NC_053499.1, on the reverse strand, counting down.
GTTCCGACATTATCCAGGGTCAGCATCTACTTCCTGTACTGAGATGCAGGCTCATAGATATAACAATTTTAGAAATCCCAGTTCTTTGCTTTGTCTCTACTCAAAGGGCCACTGGTATTTAACTGGCTCTTCCCCAACAAGCACAGAGGCTGCTCGTCTGCACACGCAAGAGTCCTTTCACACTGGCTGCAATAAACAGTCTAGGATGTCTTTTGTTTTTTTATTCCTTGATGAACTTTTACAGGAGAGGGGAACTTGGGCATGGCATACTGCAAAATGCTTGGTAGTCAATAGTTAGAGAACTATCTTCTCTATGAGTAGTAACTAGCATTGGACAGCCTGAAGCCCCACAGCTGAAGACCATAGGCAAGTCTGTGTGTTGACATTTGGTTATCTCGTGCTCAAATGCCGGTGCCAGCTCCAAAACACTGCCCAGTCTTGGGGATCATTTTAAGGTCACTATTTCCAAGTCTCCAGGACAGCTGCCACATTCCAGCTTCCTCTGTACATAGTCAAATGAGTGAGATGGCATCTCTCAGAACCAGATCCCTCTGTTGTGCAGTCACCTCCTAAAAAAATCCAGCTCTGAACCTGCTGAGTCCTCAAGAGCAGCTGTTCTGTCTGTGGGCAGCCTGAGGGCATCAGCCCCTCTGGCTCTGGAACCCCCCTGGGGAGAAGGAACCTTGCTCTCTGGGGTCTTTTATCAACTCTTGAGGGATTTGCTTGAACCTAATAAATGTTCAGGTTGTTTTAAATGTATTGCCTTAAAGGGGTTGTACACCTTTGTGTTTTTTCACCTTAATGCATCCTATGCATCAAGGTGAAAAAACACCTTGCAGTCACCGGCCCCCCTGAGCCCCCGTTTTACTTACCTGAGCCCCGAATCTCCATGGGCGCGATCCCGGGTTGCTTTCCCCCAGCTCTTGTCGGCTCTTCATTGGATGATTGATAGCAGCGCATCCATTGGCTCCCGCTGCTGTCAATCAAATCAATGATGGGGCGCGCCGGGGGCCGAGTAATACACTTGGCGGCTATGGCCGTAGAGTGTATCACACAGGAGCGCACCCACAAGGTAACCTCCTCGGGAGAGAGATTCCCAGAGGGGGTTAGCTCTGGTGGGGAGGAGTTGAGAGAGCCATCCTGGGGTACCCCAGAAGAGGACGTTTGGGGCCACTCTGTGCAAAACAAACTGCACAGTGGAGGTAAGTATGACATGTTTGTTTAAAAAAAAAAAACTTTAGTATCTCTTTAAGGTCTAGAAACTTCTTCCAGAGACAGGGGGAAGCAATCAAACTCCCAGCCTGTGAGACTCTGAACAGACCAGAACAAACAATTCTGATTCCCTTGATCACAGAAGACATCAAAGCTACATTTACCTAGCAGCCTGCACTAGGAGGATGCTACATTTATTAATGTTTTACTACAGCCTCTCAACTTGCTACAACTTCACAATGTTGCATTGTAATCACTGAAGGAGAGGAGACTTGGGAAATGCTTCCTCCTGTCTGCAGCACACCAATAATACCAGGCAATGCCACTGGAGCTCAAAGATGGGTTTTTAGGACAAAACAGCCTTTTCATAACAGTAGTTATGAAAACCAAGTATTTAATATTTTTGATTGGCTGGGAGGAGGATCCGTGTGATAATAGCGAATACTAACCCCCCCCCCCCCCCCCACATTGGAAACCATGCATCCGGCGCCCTGTATGTACCTATTTCCCTAATGGGCAGGCAATCACTGCTGATAACTAAGGGAACATGAGGAAGAAGGGGGTCTATCTAAATATTACACCAACTAGCCTCAACATACAGGTAAATTGGCATACACCATTTTACAAATATTGAATTACAAGTTGTAGTTACACTGAATTACTACTAGATATCACCACAAGACATTTATACATACATACATAATTAAAATTAAATGTTCCATAACAACACTTAATAGCATTAATAAGTGCAGGTCATGTACTGACACACTGTGGGGTTGGTTTACTAAAGGCAAAATATTTGCAGGGGAATTTTCCCTTAGCTTAGTAAATAAGGTGAATCTTTGCTGACATTCATCATCCAATCTTCTGCAAGCAACAGTACTGTTTTTTTTTTATTTAACTTGCATGTAATTCAGTATTCTGTACACATTTTTGCCACATTCACTAAGTTTGCAAAGTTAAAATTATTTTGCCTTTACTCCATGCTCACTATTTATTATGTGAACTTCACTTGCCATTAGCTGGCCATACACACGGCAACCTGGGGACAATTTCCACCACCCTTTACCAGATTTGAATTACAAACAAGACCAAATGGATCAAGGCGACAGCAATAGTTTCTATTGAAACCATAAAAAAATATAAGTGTAAGTGTTTGTGGTAGGGCTCCTTGAGCCATTAGATTGTTTTTGTGATTGATAACTAATTGCCAATTATTGAAATGTGTAACCAAAGTCCCATAAGAACAACTTAATTTAATACAGAACACTAATGCTTATGTTTATTGGACTCTCAAGTCTTCAACCATAGCTAAAGGCTAAAGCTTAATGAGTATGTGAGGACATAATATCAAAACATGTATGCATTAGTATTGTTCTGTATTGGGTTCAGCTTTTATGGGAATCTTTGATACACTGGTAACACCTTCCATCTATTTTTACCATGTGTTGGGAAACACAAGTCATACACTCCCTCTCTCTAGAAAGGCATTACATGGAAATTTAATTGGGTTGTCTTAGAGCCATGTCACACTACCAATCTTGTTGCTGATGAAAATTCCATAGTGGCTGAATTGCTAAGAGACCACTTTTACTTCATATAGAACCCGCTGACTGCTCCAGTGAGACATTGTTCTTGTACTGCTCCCTCACTAGCGAGAAGGTTCTTGCAGCGATTCAGTGGTGGGAGAGAGCAATGACCATTGTAAAATGTGTCATGTGGTTGTGTGTTGCCAGTGGCAGATTGACCTGGCCCTAAGCCTAATACGGCCAGTCTACTAGTCACTGTCAACACTTTACTTCTTCTACAACAGCAGATACACCAGTAATGCAAAATCTTTTTCGGGGTTTTCATCAAATTTTTTAGAACTTTAGTACTTAATGTCAAGCTTTGTCCTATACAGGAAGAACAACTCCAGCCATACTGATATTTCATCCAAACATGTATATGTGATTTTCCCCCCCTTTTTCTGTGGTAAGCATTGGCCCTAATTCGTGTTTTTCAAATGTTCTATTGTTACAACATACTGCAGTCCCTCTTAATCAGCCTCTCAATCAGGTTTCCATTCTATGGATTTCTTGAGCAGTGAACAGTGATGCATTAATCTACCATTCTACACAATCAATGTAAGGGGGACTTCTACTCTGCACACCAATGCATATTAGTTACACAGTAAACTTCAGTGTAAAGCTGGCTATACACTGGTAGTTTCTTGTTTGTTCAGTCCGTAGGCTAAACACTGTAGATCCGCACAAAAGAAATGGGTGGAAGATCTCACCCCCATGGGGACATCATTTTCTAAGAGGGGCATTTTGACGGAACCATCCAGCACCCAGCTTGGGTGCTTCCTTCAGTATACAGCTTCCTCTAGTCTGGACCCAGGAACCAGGTAGCTGAATATTGCACCCAAAATTACTAGACGACACTAGCTTAGGTGCATACTGGAACTGGAACTCATTATTGAAAACTCACACAGAATTTATATAATACACAAGATCAGGTGGCCTGATCACATTATCCTAACACTGCAGCTGTAAACATGAATATCATTAGCACATCTAGGGAACAGCCAACATAAACATTATGCTAATTAAACAATTAGCCACCTAGGAGACTCAGTGACCACCCAGACAATGCTTTGATTAATCAGGGATCCCAACCTGTACTCTTACATTGAAGTACATGGAACAGGGGTCAACCAGCTCTTTTAATGAACATGTATCGTTCCAATTCAAACAAACCAGGAATAGTCTTTAGGGCAAATACAAGAAAACAGCCCCTCAAAATTTTTACAAAAAAAAGAAATATAGCAGTAACAAATAACAAGGTGGATGTGGGCAGAAAAGGTCCCTGCATTCAATGTCTGTGACAGGCATCTGCTGCAGTTAGAGTACATTGATCAGTGGAATGCCGCTGATTGGCTGTACCTGCTGATCAATGGAAAATTTTGCAACATGTCCCTTTGACTGAATTCAATTAGGCCTATTTCACACAGTACGGATCCTTGATGATCGCTTTGTTGATCCCCGCTGACCCGGCGGATGACAGGGCGGTCCCCGCACACTGTGCATCGACCGCCCTGTCAGATCTCCGCTCTCCCCTATGGGGGGATCGGATGAACATCGCGACGCGGGAACGACGGGTATACTTAGCATTGGCTGCCCCTGCTAATAGCAGGAGCAGCCTTACGCAGAACCCGACAAACGCAAACGACGTAAAATGCGAACGCAGGGCGCGCGTACGGTTGTGAATCGGCGTGAGTATGCAATTTGCATACTCTACGCTGACCACTACGGGAACGCCACCTAGCGGCCATCGTAAGAATGCAGCCTACGATACGACGGCATAAGAGCCCTATGCCAGTCATATCTTAGGCTGCAGTCGGCGTATCGACCTTTCTGAATCAGGAGCAGTCGATACGCCGGCGCAACTAAGCAATTGCACTGCGTATCTATGGATACGCAGACGCAATTGCTTACTGAATCTACCCCACTGTATGTCCCTTTTTCATCCATACACGGATGGATGGAAAAGCGGACATACCAGTGGCGGCCCGTCCATAGGGGCGCCGCCCCCCCTCCTGTAGTCATAAAAAAACGGGCCCTTTAAGGCTTTTAAAAAGTCGTTTTGCAGCACCGCGCAAATAACATACACTCATGCATTGCATGAGTGTATGTTATTGTGGCCAGCCTATTCAGATAACCGGACAATGGGCGCCGATTATCTGAATAAGGACAGCTGGTTGGCTGTGCGGAAGTGCCTATCAGAGCCAGCCTTTCCCAGTACAGCCCTTCAGCTCCCGGATGTCTTATCCTCGGAACGTAGTGGGCTACGTCCCTTGGATAAGACTGACGGCCGTCTCAGCCAATCAGGTTCACTGATTCTGGTTATCAGTAACCTGATTGGCTGAAGCGTCGTCGAGGGTGGCAGAAGACATCGAGGGACCGTGGAAGGAGGGTGGCGAACCCCAGGAAGGTAAGTGCCGGGTGGGGGGGGGGGCATTCAATCTGACTGGCAGCATTTTACAGGGCACAGTGGGGACAATTGATGTGGGGACAATTGATGTGGGCACAGTGGGGACAATTGATGTGGGCACAGTGGTGACAATTGATGTGGGCACAGTGGTGACAATTGATGTGGGCACAGTGGGGACAATTGATGTGGGCACAGTGGGGACAATTGATGTGGGCACAGTGGCGACAATTGATATGGGCACAGTGGCGACAATTGATGTGGGCACAGTGGGGACAATTGATGTGGGCACAGTGGCGACAATTGATGTGGGCACAGTGGGGACAATTGATGTGGGCACAGTGGTAACAATTGATGGCATGGCACAGTGGCTGCATTTGATGGGCACAGTGGCTGCCTTTGATTGGCACAGTAGCTGCCTTTGATGGGCACAGTGAGGCTGCAATTGTCTTTTTTTTTTTCATTTGTTTGCGCCCCCCTAAAAATTTTGAGCACCAGCCGCCACTGGGACATACGGTCCGCACGTGTGAAAGGACCCGTAAAAAAAATCAAGATTTGCCAAACATGGGAGGTCACACAGATCAAAATTTAACCAGTCCCTGCTGACCACATTTCAAACAGTGTATGGCAAGCTTTTGGGACCCTTACACCACTGTTCACTAGTGTAAAAACTGGTATTTGGTGAGGAAAGCACAAAACTCATTTTTGTAAAAGACCCACATTTTATTATCGAGTTATAATTTAATACAGCCCATGAATATGCATGTCAAATTTGAAAATTATCCCACTTCTTCAGGAATGTAGTGTAATTTGTAAAAGAATGAACGGAATTTGTTGCTCAAACTGACATCTGGAGCAGATCCCTCAGCACATTTTTCTACTAATAAGAACATACTACAAGGGTCACTCCCTTAGTGACCAAGTTATTCATGTCACCAAGGTCTCCAAGACCAACATTCTTCTTCAAATCACATTCCAGCCCTGATGTGGCCCGCAAAATTCTTAGACTGTAATTTATAGTAGCTTTTATTAAAATTAACTTTCTGAACCTTTAAGGCCCCGTACACACGACCGGATCTGTCCGCTGGGATTTATCCGCGGATCAGTTCCAGCAGACAAATCCGGTCGTGTGTACGGCCTAGCGGACATTTTTCAGCGGACATTTGTCCAGCCGACCGTCTTCCAGCGGATAAAAATTTCTTAGCATGCTAAGAAATCTATCCGCTGGAAACCTGTCCGTCGGACTTATCCGGTCGCCTGTACAGACTCACCGGATAAGTCCGACCGATCCCCATCCCTCGTATGCGTCAAACTGATTCTGACATCCTTGCAACGTCATTTCGCGCAATGCACGGCGGGAAATTTAGGGACGGCGCACGCTACCCTACCCGCCCAACTTGAATTCCGCGCCGTTACGCCGCTTGAGATACACTACGCCGCCGTAACTTAGGCGCAAAATCTTTATGAATTTGAGCCAAAGCCAGGTAAGGTACGGCGGCGTACTGTATCTCAGATACAATGCGCCGGGGCAGATCTTTGTGGATCTGCCCCATAGTGTCCATTTATCTCTTATTGAACATGGCACTCTATCTCCACTGACCAAACAGGAAATGAATGAATCCTGTCACAACTCCAGCTTTTAAATAGGATTATGTTCGGCGACCGACAACGGAATACAAATCACATGGCTACAACAGAAGAAGTTGATCATAATTCGTCTATCTCCGGCCTGACATCCTCTAGAATCAACAGAGCAGTCAGATGTCAATCATTATTGACAGAAGACAGAGATATATTTTGCCGCTCGCGGTAGACGCTGTTAGTATAATTACTTAGGGCATTGATTTTTTTCCATTAAAGCTTGAAAGATTTATCCTCTAGAAAGTTACCTGTGTTCATAATTTCAGTTTATTTATAGGAATATGCCGTGAGATGAGAGAAAAACGCCTGTCATAGTCTTTATTTTGCCAATATGAAATTCTGATGTTGCATTATTTATGCTGAGGATTAACCTTGAAGTTCTCATTCCGTTGTCTTCAAGAGCACACTGATCCCTGTTTAAAGGGCATTAACTGAGATTTAACCCTTTCTTTATTGAAAGTTCTTTTCTTCCCTATAGCTTACACCTTTTTTGAATCGCTAAATATGACAAAACAAACTGTAATGCTGCGTACACACGACCATTTTTCAAGACGAGAAAAATGCAATTTTTTAAAATGGCCGTGAAAACCGGTCGTGTGTAGGCTCCAGAGCATTTTTCTTGAAAAAGAAAAAGGGGCGTTAAAAATTTAGAACCTGCTCTATTTTTTCACGTAGTTTTTCATGTTGTTTACCTCACGTCGTGAAAAACGGCCGTGTCTACGCCTTAACGAGGGGGGAAAAAAACGTGCATGCTCAGAAGCAAGTTATTAGAAGGGGGCACTCGTTCTGGTGATCAGTGTCGTCACGCGTAGCCCATCCCCCCTACTGTTAGAACACATCCCTAGGACACACTGAACCCTTCAGCGCCCCCTACTGGATAACCCCTTCCCTGCCAGTGTCATTTACACAGTAATCAATGCATTTTTATAGCACTGATCGCTGTATAAATGACAATGGCCCAAAAATGGCGTCAAAAGTGTCCGATGTGTACGTCATAATGTCGCAGTCACGATACAAATTGCTGATTGCCACCATTACTTGCCACCATTACTAGTAAACCATTTTTTTTAAACAAAAATGCCATAAAACTATGCCCTATTTTGTAGACGCTATAACTTTTGTGCAAACCAATCAATAAATATTACAAAATAAACCCGCGCCACAGAACACTCAACAGTTAGGACAAACAGAATGTGATATGAATCAAGTCCGTAAACAGCAGTAAATCAGCATAAAACTCTGTTAGGCACAGTTCAAGCAAATATGGGGTCCTGGAAATTCACACTACCAAAGTGACAGGTAATGACATATTGAAGTGATCCCTTCACCAGAAATGTGTGGCCGCTTACCAGAGGGCAAGCTTTCTATGCAGTCGGCTATAGCCCAGCCGCGGCCTTTATGGACTCACAGGATCCAAGAGGGAGACAGGTCCCAGGAAAAACATGCCAGGTACAAACTCAAGCTCATCCTATGGTGAAAATGAAAAAAAAAGAAGGTGCATCATATCATAATTCCATTTTAAAATTAAGGATTTATTAAAAACTTAAGTGTACTCACAAACATCGATTTAAAAACAGCATGTAACGAAAGTGCCGGCCGGCAGATTCTAGGAGCCGTCACCTTAGCGTGGTGACGTCACTGCAATCAATAAATGCTTATTGCAAATTTTCTTACCAAAAATATGTAGAGGAATATGTATTGTAGTGTTGCTCACGAATATTCGCATTGCGAATATTCGACTCGAATATAGCATATTCGAGAAATCGCGCTATATTTCGAATTTTGCGGTGAATATTCGCAATTCCGAATATTCGCATTTTTTCAATTTGATTTTTAAAACAGATCACATCCTATCGACGTCTAAAAGCATTGCTGGTATGATTAGAGACCCTGGGCCGAGTAGCTAAGCTGAGGCGATCCTTTTATGTTGCCAAATTGAAAAAAAAAAAATTGCGATTTTTCGCTATTGCGAATGCGAAAATGATTGCGAATTTTCGATAACTGTGGTAGGAGAACTCTGATTGTCTCTGATGCAAAAGGGGGGGGCTTTGTGTATGTGTATGTTATGAATATTTGTATGTTTGATATTATTATTTTTTGTAAGAAGGAAAAAATTGCGCATACCTTAAAAAAGGGGAGAATACAGCAGCAACTCAAAAATGTTATACAACATAAATTAATACAAGACAGAAAATGGAGTCGCTCTACAAGAATAAAAAATATGTCTAGTGACAAGACATGTGGGCAAATTATAAAATAAGCAAGCGCAAATAACTTGTGAAATACACAGTGAAACAAATATATAAAGAAATATAGTCCCAATAATAGAAAAATAATCTTTCATAAAAATGTCTTTGATATGTGAAGTGAAAAAAAGTCCAAAGCATGCAGCATGAACGTGTTCAATCTTCAAGGTGTTTGATTGACAAATGGCTGTGACAGATGGATAGAGTAAAGAATCACCACCAATGCAAAACACTTTTTATTTTGTATTGTAAAATATCACGAATATTCTGAGCCAATCAGAGTGCTCCTTCCGCATTTGCCGAATATTCGCAATTATTTTGTATTGTAAAATATCAAGAATATTCTGAGCCAATCAGAGTGCTCCTTCCGCACTTGCCGAATATTCGCAATTATTTTGTATTGTAAAATATCAAGAATATTCTGAGCCAATCAGAGTGCTCCTTCCGCATTTGCCGAATATTCGCAATTATTTTGTATTGTAAAATATCAAGAATATTCTGAGCCAATCAGAGTGCTCCTTCCGCATTTGCCGAATATTCGCAATTAATTTGTATTGTAAAATATCACGAATATTCTGAGCCAATCAGAGTGCTCCTACAGCATTTGTCGAAATTGCGCAATAAATATCGCATTCGCATGTTGCGATATTTCGATAAAATATCACGAATATTCTGAGCCAATCAGAGCGCTCCTCCAGCATTTCTCGAAATTGCGCAATAAATATCGCATTTGCATGTTGCGATATTTCGATAAAATATCACGAATATTCTGAGCCAATCAGAGTGCTCCTACCGCAGTTATCAAAAAATCGCAATTATTTTCGCATTCGCAATAGCGAAAAATCGCAATCATTTAATTTCGATAAAATATCACGAATATTCGAATTTAGCGAATATATCTCGAATATTCGAATATATATTCGAGATATATCGCGAAATCGAATATGGCATATTCTGCTCAACACTAATGTATTGGCCTAAACTGAGGAATTTATTTTTTATTTTTTTTATATATTTTTTGGGGGTATTTATTATAGCAAAAAGTAAAAAATATTGCTTCTTTTTTAAAATTGTCACACTTTTTTGTTTATTGCGCAAAAAATAAAAACCGCAGAGGTGATCAAATACCACCAAAAGAAAGCTCTATTTGTGGGGGAAAAAAAGGATGTCAATTTTGTTTGGAAGCCACGTCGCACGACCGCGCAATTGTCAGTTAAAGCAACTCAGTGCCGAAACGCAAAAAGTTCTCTGGTCTTTGGGAAGCCAAATGGTTAGGGGCTGAAGTGGTTAAGACAACCTGTTCTACCTCCAGGGACATCCCAGTCTACAACAGATTTATAAGAAGCTACTTTCAATCCCTCAGGCCTCGTACAGACGAGGGGATCTCCGCTGGAAACGGTCCGCCGGACCGTTTCCAGCGGAGATTCCTCCTCCGGATACATCCGCGGTGACGTGTCGCGCCATCGCCGCGACGATGACGCGGCGACGTGCGTGACGCTGGAAGGTAAGTACTTCCACGCATGCGTCAAATCATTACGACGCATGCGAGGGAGGGGAGCGGACGGATTGATCCGGTGAGTCTGTACAGACCACCGGATCAATCCGCTGGACACAATTCAAGCAGATAGATTTCTTAGCATGCTAAGAAATTTCTATCCGCTTGAAATCGATCGGCCGGAGGAATCTCCGCGGATAAATATCCGCTAGGCCGTACAGACGACCGGATTTGTCCGCTGGAACTGATCCGCGGATCAATCCCAGCGGATAGATCCGGTCGTGTGTACGAGGCCTTAGTTTTCCACTGAAGTATTTGATAACATGTCATATGTAATTCACATATATAACATTGCTTTTAGAAGATCAAATAATTTTGCTTTCTCTTATTTGGGTATTTGGCAAGAAGGACCTCCTCTAGTCCAACAAAGCTCAACTGACAAATCAAAGGAAAAGAGTCCAGTGAGACGAGTACTCAACAGACATTCAACATCGAACTTCCATATTTGGAGAATGTTCGTTTTGGAAGATGAGAGATATCGTGTTCAATTTTCTCCTGCTCGGAAAAAAAAATCTCTTTAAGGCAATTAACAAAGCTTTACAAGTGCAACTGCATCTATTCCCAGCACAGGCAATTAGCATAACAGAAAGAAGTCTGCAGAATGAGTGATGTCTATCCAGAATCAGGGCATTAACAAGCAGCCAAAATGAATGTTTGGGACCTGAAGGAAGGAGTTTGTTATTTTGTTTTGTCAATTAGGAAATTAACTTGTTTTGTTAAGACCTTATTCTCAGGTTCACAGAGTAATTGTGTTGGCCTTTTTAAAATACAAACTTACAAAGATATAAACCAGTGACATATGTGCGGCTTGGAATCAGCTGCGCGATAATGCTACCCCTGTGTGCCATTCCACTCAACGGGTTCTGCACAGGAAACAGAATAATTTATCTTATTTCCATAGGGGGGTAGAGAATCTACAAATAGAAGGGATGAATGCAAAACTTTACAGCACCAAACAGCAACATAGGGCCAAGGAGCTAAACTGTTTCCACCATAGAGTCCCAAACACCAATGTGGTGTGGTCACAAATGGTATTTTTATTGTTCTGGATTATAGAACAATGTGGTTCAAATGTTGGAACCAGAGGATCATCAGGTGGGGTGTTCATACTCATAATAGCAGTCTGGAAAGTCTTGAATTTGCCTAAAGGACCTAGACCAGGCATATCCAAGGTCCGGCACGCGAGCCAATTGCGGCCCCCGTTCCAGTTTAATGTGGCCCCCCTGGGAATTTGGATATATATCTTTTGTATATATTGTAGTCAGGGCTCAAGTCCTGCGGGAACGCGTGGGAACGGAGTTCCTGCACTTTTCTCACAGCAGGAACGCAGTTCCCTTTGCAGGACTGGAGCAGCCAAGAGCAGCTGAGCCGCCTGAGCCAATCCTTCACTAAGCGGCGATGCCCAGCTCGAGTCACTGTCAGGGGCAGGCTAACCTTAGTAATCCTTTATGTTACTGGCCGCTTCCTGTATATGGATTCATCGGGTAGTGTGCGGGTATTCCGTCACTTCCTTGATGCCGCAATGTCTCCTGGGAGCTTTTGTCATTGTTCTGAGGAGACATTGCGGAGGTCTGCCGCGAGTTATCGCGGGATTTAGAAAGAACTTGCTTAAAAAAACATGCGGTTTAGTAATTATGCTTATGAGCATATCATTTATTTTTTTGGTGGGGGAGTGGATCTTGGGTGGGAGTTCCCACACTTTTTTCCCCAGGACTTGACCCCTGATTGTATTTATCAGCGCTGCCTCGGAGGGGACAGGGAGGGGGGGAATGAGTGCTGTCAAATTACATACAGGAGAATCTCCTGTTTACTTGGTGGCATCTGTAATAGGAAGTCCCATCTCCTGGACTGCCATTGGACGACTCCTCTGTCTATCATAGGAGGCGGGACATTGAATTAAAGAGGCTGCTGTGTAAACAGGTGATTCTCCTGTATGTAATCTGTTGGCGCCCGTCCCGCCCCACCCCATCCCCTCCGAGGCTGCAGATGGGCATAGATCAGGCTGCATTCATGGCAATGGCGAGGCTGCAGATGGCTACTGATTAGGCTGCATTGTAGGGGACTGACCCTTATTTTGCTTCACAGTTCTTTAAGACGCCCAATCTCATCTCTATACCACACACGGCCACAAAGGCAAGAGAATTCTTGTTGCGCAATGTATTAGTGCTCAGGCGAACACACTTAGAATGTCAGGCAAAATGGTCGGCCCTCACGCATCTTCACTTCAACAAATCTGGCCATCTTTGAAAAAAGTTTGGACACCCCTGACCTAGACTAAACATCTGTGGACACCTGAGAAATACATTTTGATGATCATGTTGGACATCTAATTCCCAAATCCCACTCGTCAGGTATTGATTGTGAGGTCAGGTATTGATAAAGGATAAGGAAATCTGGATCATAATTGGCATCCAAATTAATCTCGAAGATATTCAATAGTGATGAGGTCAGGACTCTGACCAGACCTCACTGCTTACTATAAATGGGTGCTGCAATTCATATAGTAAAAATTAAACTTAAAGGGGTTGTAAAGGTAAAAGTTTTTTCACCTTAATGCATTCTATGCATTAAGGTGAAAAAACTTTCGTCAGCCCCCTGTTATACTTGCCTGACCCCTCGAAAGTCCCGCACTCGGCCCCGACATCCTCTTTACCGCTCAGCCTGGCCATTGATTGGCTAGAGCGGATGGATTGAAAGCAGCGCAGCCATTGGCTGGCGCTGCTGTCAATCACATCCAATGACACGACGCGGCGTGCCGAGGGGCGGGGCCGAGTGATACAGTGAGCGTCTATGGCCGCTCACTGTATCACGTTCAACCCATTACATTCAACCTATTTTACCACGCATTTTAAACTTCCAAATTGTAAGTGCAATACTTTTTTGGTTTCAATAAACCTTTTACATACAGTATTATGCTATGGAGTTTCCCCTATTTATATTTTTCTGAGATGCAAGGATCAGATCTAGTCTCTGTTGCCCAGTTACCAGCATAGGTCTTTCGGGAGACCATTAAATCCCTGTGTCTGGAGAGACCGCCGTGATAGTGGTCATATCTCTGCGGTAAGGAGACTACATTATCACTCTTGGGTGTCCAATTGGTGAATGAAGGTTTTCTTGTCACAAGTCCTCCTCTTCTTCTGCATTTTTATGGAATCACTTTTTCAATATAGACTGGCTTTATGATTAACCATTTCAGTATTTGGGATCAATCCGTTTATATGTAATATTCTTCAGTTATTAATTTTTATTAATCTTCTTTGAGACTTTATTTAATTTTATTCATTTAGTTGTTTGATGATATTAATTCATTTTCTATATATTATCATTATATTTTACTTTGCGGGTTTATAAATTTCTATTCACTGATATATATATTATTCTCTCATTTTATTCAATTTATATCTTAATTCATATATTCGTTTTGAGTGTTATATCAAATCTTTTGTACTGGTGGCTCTTTTCATAATCATCAATTTCACAATATTCATTTTTCCTTTCATTAATATTATCTAGCGCAGTGTTTCCTTTTTTGGTTCTTTTTAATTGTCGTGTTTTTATATAACCCTAATCTTGATCGCTACCACTTAAAATATCATAAATTGTCTCATTGCATTCACCAATTCAAATCAGGTAAAGCGGCGCTGTTATACTCTATCAAGTATCAAGCAATTATAATTATGTGAAATACAAAAACACATCAATAAACACTAAAAGCAGTATAAAATCAAATAAACAATAGGTATAAAGTAAACCAAACAAAAAACGCCAAGCATTAAATGTGAGGTGACACAGATTAAAGTGCCTAATTCTATAAAAGTCCATTTAAATATCCACTTTAATTCTTCCCAAAATCTATGTTTCTCTGAGAGTCTTCAATCTTAATATGCAATTTTTATGTCACCACTTCCCCACAAGATATACACTAACCAAATTAAATTGCCTCACATTCTCACGCCCGGCAACATGCACTCATAACCATAGGGTTAATTGCTTCCATCCTCGGCAATCTCCAGGCCACGTTTTATATGCTAAAAAATTAAGAAAAAAAAAGAAATACAATCACATCATCACATAGTTGTGATGACGAAACGCCCAACTGTATGGCAATCGGAAGTGACGAATCACGCCCAACCGATCTGGGAGAGAGGAACCGGTGGTTGGGTGAGACGCAACTTGGTTTGCTTCCTGACTACTGAATATTGCTCATTGACAGTGATGTGTGAGAGTTTGCTGGCTTTTTTATTCATAATTTGAAGTTTAATACGTAAATGGTTCCACACCGCTGGAGCCATCTGACTTGTGACTTATGTGCCTTTTGACTTCTACTTTTTTTGTGCGTTGCCAGCCAGGTTGTTTGGGTGGTGGTCTTCTATCCTTTTTGTTTTTTTACCACAAGGGTGCTGGAGAAAAATTTGATATTTCATTCATTGTGAAAAACGACATCTGTATGTTTAGGATCTCACAATCTGGTTAGTGAATCACTGTTTTTTTAATGAGGAATACATGGTATAAGAGCAAGTCTGGTGGTGCTGCACTTATTTTATGTACATTTCTGGGAGACTGCATTATATCCTTACTACAATTACACAGTTATATATTGTGTTGGTGTCGATTGTATGTATATATATATATATATATACAAAATAGTAATAGTAAAGTATAACTTCAAAAAAATAACAATGTCTTAAAAATATAGCAGCCAGCAAACTTTTAGGAATTCAAGATTCTTGATTTATCAGGAGATACTCAACTACTCCACATTCAAACAGAAGAAGAAAAAATGATTGACAGCACAGGACTCCTTGGGATATGCCCTCTCTAAAATGAGTCAACCTCCTTTACAGAAGCCTGCCTCTGTCATAGCGTATGAATTAAGACCATAACACAAGTCTGTTAGTACTGGCTAAAAGCTGCTGAATTTTACTTTTCAGAAAGTGTTTCTCCCACAGGAAATTATAGATTAAAAAGACACGACTGCACATGTCAATACTTATCAAAAAACTTTCTCTACAATTAGTTTTTTTTAAAGTAGGTCTAAACTCTATGGACTCATTTATACTTGCTTCAAAATGTGGCATTGGACATGCTTTTTTAAAGCACTCTGAATCCCAATCAAATGGTAAGCTTACAGTCTTGTCTACATGTTGTGTTTGCTTTGCTTCAAAAATTAAACTCCATGTCGCTTTTTTGGAGCTTCAAAGCATCTCCAAAGCCTCCATAGAAGTCTATGACACTTACAGTACCTGAAGTTTTTGAGGGTCTTTTATCAGCATTAGCTTCACTTTGTTGTGGAGGTAATGCAGGTATGAGATACCCCAGGATGCAATGGTAAAACAACAACAAGTGAACCAGAAAGACATCATCGGTAATCACTTCCACGTCATGAGTATATATTCTGGAAGTTTCTGGTGCAGACGTCACATCTAGTGTGCAGCTGTCACGCCGCGTCCAGGATTTGATCCTGGGACCTGGTGTTTGTGGATGGTTTCCCTTGGCCTGAACCACCAGGAAACTTGTGTTATGGTAGAATCCTGGTTATTTTCTACTCCATGAGTTGGGATGTTGGCTCCACCCTGGGACCAGCTGTTAGTAGTCATCTCATCAGTGTCCCTATAAATCTCCACTTTCCCTTCCTGTCCTTGCCCTAGTATAGGTTCCTGTTTATGGATGCTATTTGATTTTGGTTGCCGACTTGGCTCGTTCCTGACGTCGATACTTGGATTACCCCTTGGAATTTGCTTATCTTGTTGCCGACACCGCCTGTTTCCGACGCTGCTTCTGGTTGACCCCTGTGTACATCCTGATTCATAAGCTTACTTGGATTGTGCTTTCTCCCCCTGGGTTCCTGTCTTCAGCCTCTACTAAACCGTGAGTTGTTTCTGGGGATTTTGGTTAGGCTGTTTGCACCATTCATTGCGGTCCCTTATATCCTGGCTGCAGGATCTCAACTGTCCCTCCACCTGATACTGGGAAAACAAGACTACCGGTCAGGAAAGCGCAGGGACGGTTGTAATCTCCTGACAGACCTGACAGCAGCATGGAGAAGCAGGAAAGTAAGCGGGATTCGGACTAGACAGAGCAACAAGCTGTCGGCACACAGGGTGTGCAACATAGGAATGCTATAGTGGAAGGTGAACAGGAGGTTTGTGGTGCTCCGATATAGTTACATCTGTACTCAAAAGTTTGCTTACCCTGGAAGAAATTGTGAAATTCTGGCATTGATTTTGAAAAAAGTCACTGATCATGCCAAAGAACTGATTTTATCTAGGGATAGTAATTATATGAAGCCATTTATTATCACATAGTTGTTTGGCTTCTATTTAAATTAAAATGATAAAAAAACACCCAAATGGCATTGATCAAAAGTTTACCTTGGTACAGACACATAAGGTGACACACAGGTTAAAATGGCAATTAAAGGTTAATTTCCCACATTTATGGCTTTTTAAAATGCATTGTCTGTGTATTAATAGCCAAAAAGTTTAGCTCTCACGTGGATGCTCTGAGCAGGCTAGATACTGAGCCATGGATGGGGAGCAGAAAAGAGCTGTAAAAAGACCTGCATAACAAGGTAATGGAACTTTATAAAGATGAAAAAAGAATATGAAAAGATATCCAACCCCTAAATATACGAGTCAATACTGTTCAATCACTTAATAAGAAGGGGAAAAATGAGGGTATCTCTTGATACCAAGCCAAGGTCAGGTAGACCAAAAAAGACTGAAACTCCAACTATCAGAAGAATTGTTCGGGATATACTGTTCCGGAAAAAGATGGCATGGTTGTTTAAAGGAGCACAATATGATGATACTTGAACAAAAATGAGATACATGGTTGAGTTACCACAAAAAAGCCAGATTACACTATGCTCGACCACACTACGACAAACGTGAAGTTCATGCAAGACGGCCAAAGACTTTGCATGACCCGGAGGCATTTTGCCAAGACGAATGGGCAGTTATACCACCTACAAGAATGTGGGGCCTCATAGACAACTATTAAAAAAGACTACACACTGTCATTGATGCTAAAGGGGGCAATACATAGTATTAAGAAACAAGTGTATGCAGCCTTTTGAAAAGGGGTCATTTCATTTGTTGACTTGTTGCCATGTTTTGATTTAAGATAGTTGAATATAAATCCCATGAGAAATTAAAAATGTTTTGCCTACTCACTCATGTTTTCTTTAAAAATGGTACATATATTACCAATTCTCCAAGAGTATGCAAACTTTTGGGCACAACTGTAGGTTCCACTTTAACCCCCTCCCCCCTCGTTCTGGGACAATGTCATATGAAGTCACCCCAGTGTCACCGCTCTTGCGTGCCCACTGGGACACGCAACACTGCAATAGCGCCATGTCTCTAGGACACGGCCTGACCCCGATCTCGGTAAACAACTCTTTACCTATGTGATTGACTTGTCCAATCACAGCCGATCACACGTAAACACGGAAGTGCCATTTATCGTCTCTCCTCGCCTCACACTGACAGCGTGTGAGTTTAAGAGAGATGATTAGCAGCATCTCCTCGCAGGGGAGACCTGTACAGATAATCAGGGCACTGATGATCGGTGCCCTGATTATCAGTGCAGTGCCCATGAGTAATACCAGTCTGTACCCATCAGTGACACCAATCAGTGCTCATCAGTAATGCCAGTTAGTGCTGCATTTCAGTGCCCATCAGTACCACCCATCAGTGACCATCAGTGTCACCCATCAGTGCCGCCTATAAGTGATCCCTATTATTGCCCATAAGGGCCGCCTATTAGTGCCCATCAGTGCCCATCATTGCCACCTATCAGTGCCCATAAGTGCCGCCTATCAGTGCTCATTGGTGCCGCATATCAGTGCCACCTATCAGTGCCCATCAGTGTGGCATATTAGTGCCTCCTCATCAGTGCCACCTAATCAGTGCCCATAAGTGCTGCCTCATTAGTGCCCATAAGTGCCGCCTCATCAGTGCCCATCATTGCAGCGTATCAGTGCACATAAGTGAAGGAGAATTTTTTTTTTTTTACAAAATTTTCTGACACAAACTAAAACTTTTTTTTAAACTTTTTTTTGTCTTTTTTCATTTTTTTAAGAAAATAAAAAAACCCAGCAGTGATTAAATACCAGCAAAAGAAATAACCCATATATATTCATACATTCCCATAAAATGAAAAAACATACACTTTCATTGGGCGAATTGCTATGGATTTTTTTAGTGTTTTTTTTACAAATACACCCCTAAATATAATATTAAAGATTTTACCATTATTTCTTTGGGGTTCTCATTTTCTAATCAATAGTCAACCCATTAGACAATATGTAAAATTTGTGTCGTAAGAGGGCGTTGTAATCTCAGATAAGCTCAGTCAATATAGAGAAGCGTTTACATGAGCGAGCCGTTAAGAAAGGCTCCTCTCTCACAAGTCAAGTTTGGCGTTCTGCATGCTCCTTTTACATTGTCTTGGAGATCAGATTTGACAAGGTTAACCATGAAAACCTCAAGCACAAGACAGATTTTAAGATTCTATTCCACTGAGGTGACAGGAGCATCCACCAAAATGGTGTTTTACAGTTCTCTTGGGGAAGGATGGCATTTTTATGACGGAGGGTAAATTAATCTTCACCGAGGTGTCAAGGAAACGGTACCCCCTCAGAAAGGATTGTAAATATAGATTTAACTGGTCCATGAGCTAAGACATTTTGTAAGGCTGAAAGTTCTGATATTCTGCATAACTTCATGGACTGAATAGATATCAATCACCATTCATCATCATTTTTCAAGGCAGAACAAGTTTTCTTTTCTGCAGAAATACTCGGCCCTGTTGTAAGTTTGATTTATTTTTTAGTTAAATTTGATAGAAATACTTAGAAAAAGACAGTCATAAATGCTTTGTTGCTGGAAAAAATCTAATCCATAGAAGCCATGGTGTCCATATCTTGCACTGATACAAGTTAACAACCCTCAAACAAATATATGGGATTAAATTCTTTAAAGGGGAAGTATGGGAATTAAAAAAAAAATAAAGATCGTTTTGGGCAGCATGGAGTGGGGAGGGTGTTGCTCCTTTGGAGGTTTACCGCTATATTGTGTCTGTTTACTGTTAGGTAGATTCACAAAGAGTTAGGCCGGCTTATCTACAGATTAGCCTACCTAACTCTGAATCTAAGCCGACCTATGTTTAAGTGTATTCTCTAACAGAGATACACTTAAACATATCTAAGATAGGACGGCTTGCGCCGTCCTATCTTAGATTGCAATGTTTTGGCTTACCGCTAGGTGGCGCTTACATTGCGGCCGGCCTAGATTATGTAAATGAGGGGATACGACAATTCACGACGATTCACGAGCGTACGCCGGGCCTACACCGTCGCATTACGTCGTTTCCGTACGCGATAGGCCGCCTAAAGTTATTCCACCTATGAGGTGGAATAACAATGTTAAGTATGGCCGCCGTTCCCGCCGCGAGGTTCGAATTTTTTACGTCGTTTGCGCAAGTCGTCCGCGAATCGGGATTTATGTCGTTTACGTACGCGTCGAAATCAATAGGCCCCTACGGCCTACTTAGCCGCAATGCGCACTGGGAAATTTAGTCGCCCGGCGCATGCGCAGTGTAAAAAAACGTCAAACGTGAGGTCAAGCCTTATTTCCATACTACACGCCCCCTCCCAGTCATTTGAATTAGGCGCGCTTACGCCCGCTCGTTTTAGGCTACGCCGCCGAAAATTTGAAGGTAAGTGGTTTGAGAATCACTAATAGCCTAAATAATTTACGGCGGTGTAGCCTAAAAAGACTAGGCTAGGCCGTCCTAATTTTAGGCATTTGTATGTGAATCTACCCATGTGTCTCTATTTACTTGCTTTTAGGGTTTAATAAAAGATAAGTCCACCCTAAAAACTACGGCCCGGATTCACATACATCGGTGCATATTTATGCCGCCGTAGCGTATCTTCTTTACGCTACGCCGACCTAGCGCAGAGAGGCAAGCACAGAATTCACAAAGCCAGTGCTGCCAAATCTGTGCTGGGTTTCTTAGGCGTAATTCGTCGTAAGTGGAAGTGGGCGTGAGCCATGCTAATGAGGCGTGATCCCATGCAAATGATGGGTTGAGTCTCAGACAGATACATATAATGAACGGCGCATGCGCCGTCCTGTGGATGCAACCCAGTGTGCATGCTCAAAACTACTCACTAAGATACGACGGATCACTGCCTATGACGTTAACGTAACCTACGCCCAGCCCTATTCACGTACTACGTAAACAACGTAAAATACGACGGCTGTGTTCCCTGGTCCATACCTTAGCATGAGTTGCGCCTCCTATATGGGGAATAACTTTACGCCGGACGTACGACTTACCTTTTACTTACCTGATCCTCTGCTCCCCTGGCAGATGGCATTCCCCTATGCCCTGGTGATAGACTGTTCCTCTGCATCTTCACAATGCAGGGCTATAGACCCTGCAGTATTTTCATCATGCTTGTGACACCACTAAGTCTGCTACCTAACAGACCCAGAATTCCCCTTTTATATGTTTGAAGGAGTAAGATGTTTTCTAATTGGCTGTCAAGAGTAACTGCAGTCATCAAGCTACTAGACTGTCTGCTGTTGTCTTAGCCTTGCTTGGTTCCTTGACTACTCTTGTTTGCTGCCTGAAAATTCTAGATGCCTGATGTTTTATGCCGATTCAATGGCTTTAATACTTTGTGGCACTTAATTATTAATTCACATTCTTGTTCCAGGTAAGAAAGTATTGACCAGGCTATTAGTATACTTGGAAGGAGGTTAGCAATAGCAACATCCTGCATGTCTGTCAGTGTGTGTTTCTCTTAAAGTGATTCTGAAGGCTTGTTTTTTTTTTTTTCATTTAAGAATAACAAACATGTTATACATACTGGTTCTGTGTAATGGTTTTGCACAGAGCAACCCAGACCCTCCTCTTCTCAGGTCCCTTATAATGGGGACACCTGCTCGGTATGTCCATCCAGACATAGAGCTGCGGTTTGGCCCTGCCCCCTCTCTCTCTCCTCATTAGCTCAGTGACTTTGATTGATAGCAGCGTAAGGCAATGCTGCCCACTGCTGTCTCAGCCAATGAGGAAGTAGAGTCCCGGGCAGCCAAGACTCTCATGCAACATCGCTGGATTGAGATGGGGCTCAGGTAACTATTAGGGGGGCTGATGATGCCCACAATAAAAATTGAGTTTGACACTCCTGCTTTACAAGCACTTTAATTTTGTACCCAGAACAGGACATAAGCATACAAATATTGCAAAATATCTATATATATATATAAAAAAAAACTTGGAATGGGTTTTAAACCTTCCCTACTTAATCCAAAACAAAATGTTTTGGCTATACATAACCTTTAAAGTTACCAGTTCAAAGGGTAGGTGGTAGTTAGGATGCTCATAATCCAATGTATTATTGCACAGCCTTTTGGGGGGCACTGGAGTAGAGATGCTGACAACACTACTCTAATCAATTAGCATATAAGCCAGAGGCAATCATATTTTTGATTTAACCATAGTCTCCAGTCCATTTCAGTAGTGTTCCCAGGGTTTGCCAATTGTTGCTGAACTATGCACACTGTGTCCCAGGCAAAGAAGACCATTTGTCCTTTCTGCCCTTGCAGGTAAACTGTGGCAGTACTACAGCTAAAGTGAATATCCTAAAAGTGCAGATTTCTGGAGATAACTTTACACTAGGGAAAGCAATTAAATTAGTTAACAAGCAAAAGTAAAAATCTCCCAAGTGACATGTGACATATATTACATAGTGAAAGTCAGCATTGTGTCTTTCTCCTATCATACCATATGCTCAGAATTATTATTTTAATAACCCCACTGAGGCATTTCACTTTTTATTTTGTAACCCTACCCTAAATTTAGATTTTAGCAGGAATATAAAGGAAAAATATATGTACAACAATATTCTTCCTTGTACAGTAAAAGCCACAATGAAGGTGTATGCCTTTAAAAGATATGAAATACATTGAAATACATTGATTCCAGAATGATATAGATTTAAAGGCCCCCATCCACTCAAAAGTGATATTTTGGACATAAGTGGAACCTAGTAGGCCTTGGAGATCTACCTACTATTAAAGAAAAATAGGTAGTGAAGTATTGTGAAGACAGACGACAGAGCAAATTCACAGAGCCTCTCTTTGCTGGTGACTAGTCTTCTGGTGATATACTACAGTGGGTGACCGCGATATTGTGTCAATCTCGCTCCCTTTCTCGGCGAGATTGACCACCTACGAGCCCCATCGCGGGAGCCAGCGCCGAGCTGGCTTGCCGCGATGGAGACAAAGCCGTCATAGAAGCGACGGGGATCCGACTTGGATTCCCGCCAATTCTAGCATCGGCATTTGGTATGCATTCCTGAGAGGGAGAACTCCACGCCAATTTTTAAATAAAAAAACGACATGGGTTCCCCCCCCCCAGGAGCGTAACTTGGCGTACGTAAGGGGGTCCCCCCTACAATCCATACCAGACCTGTATCCAAAGCACGCTACCCGGCCGGCCAGGAAAGGAGTGGGGACGAGCGAGTGTCCCCCCCCTCCTGAGCCATACCAGGCCGCATGCCCTCAACATGGGGGGGTTGGGTGCTCTGGGGCAGGGGGGCACACTGCGGCCCCCTGTAGGGGGGACCCCCTACGTCGGTTTTTCGGCATAGGGGGGTCTCCTTACAACCCATACCAGACCTAAGGGCCTGGTATGCTCCTGGGGGGGAAACCCATGCCGGTTTTTTATTTAAAAATTGGCGTGGAGTTCTCCCTCTCAGGAATGCATACCAAATGCCAACACTAGAATTGGCGGGAATCCAAGTCGGATCCCCGTCGCTTCTATGACGCGCTCGCTGGAATGTGCTTTATCTATTCCAGCAAGTGCGAGATGTTGGCACCATGCCGCCGAGAATCAGCGCGATGCTGTCGTGCTAGAAACACATTCTCGGCAACATCTACTGTATGCCCTCTTTATGGCAGCATGCCTTTTATATACCTGCAACTGAGTTTGTATTCTTAGCTTCTGCTATCTTGGTCTACCAGCTGCTAATTAGAGTAATCATTCTTGTCATTAGCTCAGACCTATGGCTACAGGGGAGTGGGAATGAAGACTTGGACTGATGGCACTGTGAACCACTGGAAGTAAGAGAGAGAAAATGGGGAATACATGTGGAGTTCAAAATTAATTACAGGCCCTCACTATCCAAAGACACTAGTAGTTACTGAAATGCCGCATACACACGATCGGACATTCCGACAACAAAAACGTGGATACATTTTAGATGGATAGTGGCTCAAACTTGTCTTGCATACACACGGTTGTACAAATGTTGTCGGAAATTGTGGTAGAAAACTTTGTCATATGACTAAGCCCTGGAAAGGTGAAATGTGTTAGTATGCGGGTGGGAGGTGTTCTGTGTGTGATTTTTCTAACATCATCAATGTGCGACTTGATTCAACACCCAAACATTTTTTTTTAATATGTTATGGTAGATTTCAATTTCTTTAGCTTTTTATTTTTTGTTTTTTTTTGTTTGCATTCTGTGTCCCATTGGGAGACCTTCCGCTTTACTCCTGCGTCTATGAAAACTCACAATTTTAGAATATCCATCACCTTCAATTTCAGTTACAATTGTCACCAGAACAAATAGAGGTGGTAAATCTCCCCAGCAGGGCTCAGACATCAAGAATCGTTGGTGACACTGGAACACTAATGCCACGTATAGACGATCGGATATTCCGACAACAAAACCGTGGATTTCTTTCCGACGGATGTTGGCTCAAACTTGTCTTGCATACAATATCACACAAATGTTGTCGGAAATTGCAAATGTCAAGAACGCGGTCACGTACAACACTACGACGAGCCAAGAAAAATGAAGTTTAATAGTCAGTGCGGCAAATCTGCTTCATTCCGAGCATGCGTGGAATTTTGTGCATCGGAATTGTGTTCACACGCTCGGAATTTCCAACAACAGGTTTTGTTGTGGGAAAATTTGAGAACCAGCTCTCAAATTTTTGTTGTTGGAAAGTCCGACAGTAAATGTCCGATGGAGCCTACACACGGTCGGAATTTCCGACAACAAGCTCCCATCGAACATTTGTTGTCGGAAATTCCAACCGTGTGTACGCGGCATAAGTGGTTGATAATAATTTAGAAACTTGTTTTATCAAGATAGTAGCACCTGTTTGATAAGTGAGCTGATTCTGTGTCTTAACGGACTACCACAAGAACTTCAGAATGTGAAAATAGTATTGGCATTCAAAATCAAAGCTCCACATAAAAGTATTAGATTCCAAAATATAGTTTTATTAAAAACATATAATGGGTGCAAAAGCCAACGGGTTCCAGAGGCTATGCATTACCCACTTCTTCAGGGCTTATGGAAATACAATATCTGGTGATAAGACTGTTATCAGACTGTGATATATATACTTTGGTTTGATATCAAAAGTAACTTTCCGCAGCTGGTTTGGGTGCACAGAAGCAGCCCACTTACCTCTCAGGCCGCGTACACACGACCGGTCCATCCGATGAGAATGGTCCGACGGACCGTTTTCATCGGTTCACCGCTGAAGCAGACTGATGGTCTGATGTGCGTCCACACCATCAGTTCAAAAACCGATCGGGTCAGAACGCGGTGACGTAAAACACACGACGTGCTGAAAAAAAACGAAGGTCAATGCTTCCAAGCATGCATCGACTTGATTCTGAGCATGCGCGGGTTCTGAACCGATGCTTTTGTGTACTAACCATCGGTTTTGACCGATGGTCAGCCGTCCATCGGTTCGATTTTAAAGCAAGTTCTCTCATTTTTGTCCGAAGGACAACAGACCGATGAGCCTTACACACGGTCAGTTTGGACCGATGAAACTGAATGAACCAATTAACTTAAGTCCGTTTTCATCGGTTTGGACCGGTCATGTGTACGCGGCCTCAGAAGCAAAAAAAATAAACTTGACAGCCCCGCTAACCCTTCCCGATGTATCCACAAATTCCGATATGGGAAATTTTCCCTTGCTTTCTGTCCTGGAGCTGCATGATAAAGTACAAAGAAATGTTCTAAAAGTTATAGAAAATCCATTTGACAGGGGTCAACAGAACAGTTGTCCTCATTTGGAGATTACACCTCTTCATGGAAATGGTATTCCCCGATGACAGTGGCCTCTTTCAGCAGGATAATGCGGCCTGCCACACTGCAAAAAAATGGTTCAAGAATGGTTTGAGGAATACACCAATGAGCTTGAGGAGTAGATATGGCCTCCAAGTTCTCAAGATTTCAATCCATTGAGCGTCTGTGGGATATGCTGGAAAAACAAGTCTGATCCATGGAGGCCCCACCTCGGAACTTACAGGACTTAAAATGGATGTAAACCCTCTCTCATCCTTTCTAAACTACTGCCATAGTGCTGATCTACAGTATAAGGATATACATGCCTCCTGCATACTGTATATCCTTACCTGTCAAATGTTTCCCCTCTGTCTGTTATAAGAACTGAAAAACTGCAGATTCTGTGGGTGGATCTGTTGTCTGGAGCTCGGTGGGTGGAGTCGTGATGTCAGTAGACTCCCCGCCCTCCATAACACAACCCTTATCAACATACATTTTCTCCTGTGTATTCCTACACTAACTTATGCTATGATTACTAACATCCAGTCAAAATCCAGAAAAGTAACCACATGACTTCAGAAAAGGAATGGGGGTGGGAATTAAAAAAATAATGCCTGTCTCCAGGCTAGTGCATGAGATATACAACCCAGGTACAGCGCTAATAAAAGTGATAAAGTGAAACAATATATATGTGGCAGTCAATTAATCAGCATGCATATAACATGATTGATAAAATATAAAAAAATATAAATGAATAAGATTAAACAATGTCCAAAATTAATCCAAGAGAGGTTAATAATGATAAAGTTCATAAAAAGTGATCTGTGGCAAAAATGAATTTTGTGTAAACGGAATTCCTCTACCAAAAGGACACCAACTTGTGTGTTGTAGTCTTCTTACCATAAATACATGACCACCGTTACAGTGATCATAGCAGGCACAGGGATATTTTAAGTCTTCCCGAACAGACTATCTCCAGATGAGAGTGCTGGGGGAATCAATCCAATAAGCTCGTTCCAAAGGGGTGTGCTGGATTCAGACTCACATGGAATAAGAAATAAGGGGGATCCCATAGTGTAATACCGTATGAAAGGCGGTTTTATTAAAGAATAAAATGCACTTACAATTAAGAAGGCAATCAAGCGCGGTGTATATACAAAAGAAGCGGTGTCTCCTCTGAGCCATCTCCCTTCTGCTGAGCTCCGTGTAACGTGTCTCCGTCGGTAATTGCATGGGTAATGCGTGATGACGTTCCAGCTAGGCCACACCTACGCGTTTCGTCATCAAAAGGACGTCGTCGAGGATAGGCAGCCTATCTTTTGTATATACACCGTGCTTGATGCCTTCTTAATTGTAAGTGCATTTTATTCTTTAATAAAACCGCCTTTCATACGGTATTACACTATGATACTGATGGATCGGTGCCAGATACTACAGCACACCTTCAGAGGTCTAGTGGGGACCATGGCTGGAAGGGTCAAGGCTGTTTTGGCAGCGAAGGGGGGGGGGGGGTCTGCTCTATAATAGGTGGGTTGTTATAACGTTATGGCTGATCTATGTATATAAGCAACACTGCTTGAGTTTCTTGAGTCTATTAAGGAACTACTGCGTTTATTCTTTAATTGATATTGGGAAAAGGGTAAAAAGAAACGATTTAAACCAAGAAACATTGTTGTACACCAGGTCCCTTGAAGCCATAAAAAGGATTTAAAGATTCAATTTGAACGTTAAAAAATCTTCAAACATGAAAAATAACGAAGCTCTGTGACTGCACATCGGCTTATGAAATTTTAAAACCCTGATTAAACATTTAAAAGAGAGCTGCAAAAGGTTGTCAGGGATGCTAGCTGTTTGATGTAATATTAAAAACACGCTTAAGCTGGACTAATGAATTTGTCTTAATTAATTGAATATGACAATAAAATAATATTATCCGATCCCTAGTCTGTGGCACATAGAGGACCGCACACATCAATGACAAACATTTTATAGAGCCATTGATGGTATAATTGCAGCGAGACATTCCAGGCAGACATCTGAAGGACACCGGCTGTACATTCTATTATATCAGACACGTCGCTGAGCTCAGCTTGACATCCACTGTTATACACTCCATAAAGTCTATGAAAATAACAGTACCACTCAATATGCTTGTGTCCAATGGAAGTTGTATAGAAATATAATACGGGGCAAGGTGAATAGAGTAACCAGGCTGTAAAAATTTCCAAGTAGCACAAGTACTTACACAATTACAATGACTTTAGCAACAGTTATTTAAAGTTTTACTAAAGACAAAAGTTTTTTTTGGATAGAGATGGGAGAGAGATTGGAACCCCTGTCAGGTTTGTATTGCTGACTGTGTCCCTATTAGGAAAATTCACCCTCTCCATTTGTTGTTTTTACCATTCTCTCCAAAATTGAAAGAAATTCCCTTAAAGGGGTTGTAAAGGTACATTTTTTCCCCTAAATAGCTTCCTTTACCTTAGTGCAGTCCTCCTTCACTTACCTCATCCTCCCATTTTGCTTTTAAATGTCCTTATTTCTTCTGCGAAATCCTCACTTCCTGTTCTTCTGTTTGTAACTCCACACAGATGGTGTGGTGTGAAGTACCCCTTTGAAAACGTGTGTTGACACGAAACGCGCCAGGGATGCCCCATTGTTGCCATCATTTTATTGAAATGCGCTGTATTCTCATCTGATATGTAAGTGCAACTTTTAATTAAATTTTATACTGATTTTTACGGTGTTACACTATGGCGTCCCCTCTTCTCTTTTTTACATCCATGTGTGATCTTTAATACGGATTACCATCTCCTGCACTTCCTGAGTGAGAGATCTTCCAGCTTGTCCCCAGGTCACAGGATTTTACTTCACAGCCATTTGCAAAAAAAAAAACCCTCCTGAAGAGATTCTACACCAAGGTTCCAAGCACTTATCAAGCCTGACTGACTCTGGAAATTTAATTTTCACAGAGTCCATACATTCTGGTAAGCCTGCATCTACACTGGTAGTGGGATTTCTTTCTACACTTGGAACTTCATTCCCAATTTCACTTATTCCATCACTGGAAGTCATCATTTTATTTTTAGTTTGATTCGCCAGTTTTTGAACTTTGTGACATTCACTTATCACTTGGCACATTCTGGACTTTATATGTTTATTGCTTGATGTGTTGGTCTCCAATTCCATGTGCAATATTTACATTTTTACATTGTTTATGCAATTTCTGACTTTATTGTCACATTTGATTGTATCAGAGCGCTGCACTTTTTTGTAACTCCACACAGTAATGCGAGGCTTTCTCCCTGGTGTGGGGTGTCGTGCTCGCCCCCTCCCTTGGACTACAGGAGAGTCAGGACGCCCACTAACACACAGCTCCTTTCTCTATCTGAAAAGTAGAGAGCGTCCTGACTCTCTTGTAGTCCAAGGGAGGGGGCGAGCACGACACTCCACACCAGGGAGAAAGCCTTGCATTACTGTGTGGAGTTACAGACAGAAGAACAGGAAGTGAGGATTTCTCAGAAGAAATAAGGACATTTAAAAGCAAAATGGAAGGATGAGGTAAGTGAAAGAGGACTGCACTAAGGTAAAGGAAGCTATTTAGGGAAAAAAAATGTACCTTTACAACCCCTTTAAGGGAATTTCTTTCCATTTTCTTTCCAGATCCTTTTCCATCCTCGATTCCCCCCAGAGGTTCTCTCCCTAGCGAGTTACTTGCAGTAAGAGCATAGAATAAGTAATATGGTCAAGAAAGACGCTCTTGCATGACAGGGGTAGCCAAGAGCTAACCATGCCACTTAACACCTTACCACGTACGGCTTATCATTCGCCTTTTACTTACACAAGAGACCACACCACACTTGATTTGGGTAAAATGTCCGAGCCCGGCCTTTAATTAACAACCAAAAATATTAAATTAACAAATAACATTTTAAATAACCACAAAAACAGACCTATTGTTTTTGAGGTCCTTGACGGTATCAATCTAACTATACCCTTTACTTGTGACAGAGGAACCAGCTAGCTGAGTTGCCATCCCAGTCTCTAGTTATAGACTCAGGGCCTAAAACCCAGCTGGCCTCAGCCACCCAGGGTCCTTTAAACGCTCTCCGTTCACTACCCAGTGAATCGGTCCCACTCGAGGATACCATCCCTGAGATGGTTCCTCACCACTCGCCCCAAATGAACCAAAATCATACCGCCGCCAAGGACCCCAAAATGTTATACACTAACACACCACTTAACTACAAGATTACAGGCGGGAGGGAGGGATGTTCTCCTTGACTATCTAACAGAAACTGTTAGAGAGCCCACCCCCACAGCATGGCTAATATACCCTTGCCCCCCCCCACCCCTACCAGCCTCCTAATCTACCAATAAGCAAGCTCCTATTCAAATGCTAACAACTGCCATAACCCTATGTTTGCTTGGCTAACCTTAACACCCGGTCATGTGCCCCCCTCCACTGATTTGTTCCTGCTCAACTATGGGGCTTTCATTCTGTTGGTTCAGTATTCCTTTTCTTGTACTCTGGATTGATGTATCAGCTGAGACCACCTGGACCGACAGTTGGATATAGCAGAGAAAAGTCAAAGCCTTGACCCACCTATATCATTTCAATAGAAAGCGTCTACGACATTTCATTTAACTTACCTTTGTGTGCCATTGTTTCAAGAGATAGCGATAGGTTTCTTTACCTTTTAGCTCAAAGTTAAAACATATCTATTGTGTTTATTATCTAGTTCAGAGAAAACGCACTAAGCCGTCCATTGATGTCTTGGAGGTCTTTGTACTTAGGGAACTATATAGATCAAAAACGACCATATTCAAGTAATCCTTTTTTCATGGTTATTAATACCACATATAACCCTAGGCATTTCATTCTTAAGAGGGAATAGAAGATTTAAGTTGAAGAAGCAAACCTACTCTACATCCAGTATTTATCAAGAATTAATTCCCTACCAGCTGAGTACACAGAAGATGGAGATACCATCTAAGAATCATGGAGGTGAAACTGCACAGCTGATAGGAAAGAATTGGGATGTTGCAGTTAGTTTATTTAGTTCAACAATGGCATACAATATATGAAGCCTATTTATAATTCAGAGCATTCTTATTTACCTAAGAGCATAGATAGCATGTGAAATCTAACATATTTTATCATTTAGGTACTGCAGGTTGGAGTACTTTATGCCTGCCATTTGTATTTCCCTTTATGTTATTTGTTAATGCTGTTAAAACTGAACTCTAGACAAAGAGCTAAACACATAGGTATGTATATATATATATATATATATATATATATATATATATATATATATATATATATATATTTACACAATATCTCACAAAAGTGAGTACACCCCTCACATTTTTGTAATTATTTCATTACATATTTTCATGTGACAACACTGAAGAAATTATACTTTGCTACAATGTAAAGTAGTGAGTGTACAGCTTGTATAACAGTGTAAATTTGCTGTCCCCTCAAAAAAAAACTCAACACACAACCATTAATGTCTAAACCGCTGGTAACAAAAGTGGGTACACCCCTAGGTGAAAATGTCCAAATTGGGCCCAAAGTGTCAATATTTTGTGCGGCAACCAATATTTTTCAGCACTGCCTTAACCCTCATGGGCATGGAGTTCACCAGAGCTTCAGAGGTTGCCACTGGAGTCCTCTTCCACTCCTCCATGATGACATGTTAGAGACCTTGCGCTCCTCCACCTTCCGTTTGAGGATGCCCTACAGATGCTCAATAGGGTTTAGGTCTGGAAACATGCTTGACCAGTCCATCACCTTTACCGTCAGTTTCTTTAGCAAGGCAGTGGTCATCTTGGAGGTGTGTTTGGGGTCGTTATCATGTTGGAATACTGCCCTGCAGCCCAGTCTCTAAAGGGAGGGGATCATGCTCTGCTTCAGTATGTCACAGTACATGTTGGCATTCATGGTTCCCTCAATGAACTGTAGCTCCCCAGTGCCCTCATGCAGCCCCAGACCATGACACTCCCACCACCACCATGCTTGATGGTAGGCAAGACACACTTGTCTTTGTAATCCTCACCTGGTTGCCACCACTCCCGCTTGAAATCATCTGAACCAAATACGTTTATCTTGGTATCCTCAGACCACAGGACATAATTTCAGTAATGTCCTTAGTCTGCTTGTCTTCAGCAAACTGTTTGCGAGCTTTCTTGTGCATCATCTTTAGAAGAGGCTCCCTTCTGGGACAACAGCCATGCAGACTAATTTGATGCAGTGTGCAGTATATGGAGTGAAAGAGGCGAAGGGGAGTGCCGGTTTTTGGACGGTTCTCTCCCTGAGCTTCCGGAGCTCTCGTTCCTTCCTGGTGGGGAAGGGGGCTGTGACTGCCCGGGCTGTGGGCCAGGGTCCGTTGAAAAGCCTATGGTGATGTGCCCCTGGAGTGGCAGTCCAGGGGTGCCGTAATTGCACTTGTGTTTCTACCGGCACATTTGGTTTTTGGCACCTTGGTCACGTCACCATATCACACTTTTTAACCACCTGCCTCTAGGGCCAGGCCTTTTGGTCAGGACCAGAGGAATTTTTGATTCCTGGCCGGAGGGCTGGCTATTGTACTGCACAATGGTCACTTTTTCACTCTCCTCATCCTCCTTCTCCTCCACTTTATTTTTTGTTTCCCCTTTGATTGTCACTTTTATGTTTTTTTTTGTTTGATGTTCAGGTTTGTCACGTTTGATTAGTAGGGTGCGGGTCCTCGGACCAGCTCTGAACATCTTGGGAGTGGGTGGACATGGCCTTCTGGCTTAGTTCGCCTGCCTTAATGGGGTCTCCCTTCGGGGGAGCCCCACCTAGTACTGGGAGGGTTCTGTTTCGGAATGGGGTCTGTGTTGGCTTTGGTTGCACAGACCATGTGAGTACCTCAGTCCCTGTCAGGAGCCTAACCCCCCGGGGGATCAGGGTTGGGTCCTTCTTACGGAGGACCCATTGACGTAAGCACCCGTTTGCACTTTTTTGACGCACCTCTTTATGTGTGTGCACATTTTTTATACACCGGGTGGAAGTTTTTTTGGTGTGTTTTGCACGCCATAGGCTTATCAATAGAGCCGTTTCTTAAAGGGGATGTATATATACATCCTTCTGCCTGCCCGTGCCATTCTGTCAACGTATATAGTCGTGCGCTGGTCTGGAAGCAGTTAGTATACATCAAAATAATACAAGTTGTACATTGAAGTGGAGGTCCACCCGTTTGTTTTTTTTGTTTTTTTAAAACCCAGCAGCTACAAATACTGCAGCTGCCGACTTTTAAAAAATGGACACTTACCTGTCCAGCGCGATGCGATGTCAGCAGATGAGGCTGAGGAATCGCTTGGTCCTCGGCTGCTTCCGCCGCCATCCTCGGTGAGGGAATCAGACAGTGAAGCAGTAGGGAAGTGCCCGATTCCCTACTGCGCATGCGCGAGTATCGCAGTGTGCCATCACTGGTCCCCGCTTTCTCCTGGGAACAGTGTTTCCCAGAAGACAGCGGGGGGGTCACAAGGCTGGACTCCCGCAGCAGTCAGAACCCAAAAGTGATGCAAATACCAGGTATCCACCCCCCCTCCCCCTGAAAGATGCCAAATGTGACACACGGTGGGAGGGAGTGATCCAAAAAGCGGAGGTTCACGTTTTGTGTAAACCTCCACTTTAAATATTCCACCTTTAGAGGAGTTGATGGACATATGGGAGACCCCTAAGTTATGATAATGTCCCACGGCCATAACTTTTATCAAACAATTGCCTATTAGCAATACAAAGCCAGTTTCCTGAGAGCAAACCTTTAATTTAGCATTTAGCAATTGGGCATCTTCTCCACAGTTTCCTGTGAAGCTTGGAGGATGTCGCCCTGTTGATCTGTGTACATCACAAAAAGCACAAGTTTCCCTGTTACTTCAGATGGGAGAACATTTAGACAAAGAGAAATTGTATTCTACAGACAATAATTTAGCGTGTAGGCGGAAGGTGCACTTTAGAATGTACAAAGGTAGATCCATTATACAATATAAATTAAATGAAAAGCAAAAAAAGACAGGCACTTAAGTAAAATGTAAATAATTAAAGAAATGCACTAGAAGTGATTACAGGCTTGTGTCAAACTGAAGAAAAACATTAAATTACGAGAATTCTCCTTTCTGGAATCTGATAGACTGCTGATTACATGCAGGTAAGACTGAGCAGTCATGCTGGGCTGGAGATTAAAAAAAGGACAGGAACGCTGGATGGTTTGTAGTTACAAGAAGATCATTTCAGCTTTGGCGGGGAACACAGCTGAACAAGTTTCTGTACATCCTCTGCCTGGTAACAAAGAACAGTTGGGCTCTTTTAATAAGTTTGTACAAAGAATAAAAAAACACAAAACACAACCATACAGAATCAGCTTTAATTAGTCTGATTAGCAAAAAAGCGAAAACAATTATGATTATTGCATACAATATATTGGCCTCTTTCCACTATGCTATTCAAGAGAACCAGCCACAATGTGGGTTGAAGTGTTTATAAATGCAAAATTGTAATATATTGTAGCTTACCAGTCTTTGTTGTAATAGCTGCATTTGTTTCCTTTTTTAGGCTTTTTCACACAGTAATCCTGACAAAAAAACACATGTTCTGTTTTAGAGTGACAACGCTCCCTCAACAAACTGTATCTGTGAAGAAGTAGGGTTGTCACCAGTGGCGGCAGGTGAAGTTTTAGGATGGGGGAGGTTCAGACACCGCCATTCCTTGTTGACCCCTCCCACTTCTCTTAAGCTACACCCCTTATATAATCCACCCACTCTATCCCCTGTATTTCACTTGCTTCCATCCATAGTGTCAGGAGTATACAGCTCAGCATCACAGGACAGAGTATACAGCTCAGCATCACAGATTAGGGTATATAGGTTGCATTACAGATAGGGTACCGTATTTATCGGGATATTGAGCGCTCCGGCATATAGCGCACACCCCTAATGTTGACCCGAAATTCCTGTAAAAAAAAAACCATTTTATTACTTACAGTTTTGGTGTCTTGCCCGGCGTCCTTGTCCGGTCCGGCGTCCGTCCGCAGCCTCAGTGGTGTCCTCCCGGCTTCTCCCGCGCTGTCTTCGAGTCGAATCCCCGCTTCCCGCGCTCAGTTTGAAGCCTCCGCTGACATATACCGAGCGCAGTACACTCGGGCACGTTCGGCCACGCTCGGCTTCTCACGCATAAACGTCAGAGTGTGACCATGAGCGAAGCCGAGCCTGGCCGAATGTACCCGAGTGTACTGCACTCGGTATATGTCGGCGGGGGCTTCAAACTGAGCGCGGGTATCGGCGTATATTGCGCACCCATGATTTTCCCCTTATTTTAAGGGGGAAAAAGTGCGCGGTATACGCCGATAAATACGGTACATAAGTTGCATTACAGACAGGATACATAGGTCACATTACAAATAGGGTATATAGATAAGCATTAAAGACAGGGTATATAGATCAACACCCATAGACAGTGCACTTAAAGGACCTTTTTATGTTTTATTTTTTTTAAAGGACCTTTTTTTTTTCAGTGACCAGCTTTGGGGGCGGGGGGGGGGGGCGTGCTTCTGCTGATATATTTCATTAGTGTGTGCCTAGCATAGCCTTTTCTTTACAATCTTATCAGCAAATGATTGTACCCATGGCTTGGTCACCTGTGGATGAAGTCTGCTTCCCTGACCATGTGGAATAAACTTTAACAAGAGCCTTTATGGTCAGGGGTGGGTCAGGGTGGTGCCACTGTCTAGCCTGCAAATTTCTGTTTCAGAAATTCCTAACGCCTTGCTACAGTGGTTCTGCTACAGTAGGTCTGTGATTCCATTCACATGCGCTACTGTCTTCTCTGTTTACCTATGGGTGTCGCCTGTCCTACTGAGGATTTATATCCTTTTACCTTCTTTCACTTCCTGGATGGCCTCACAATATATTTCCCTATATATATATATATATATATATATATATATATATATATATATATATATATATATATATATATATATAGACATGTTCAGTGCAGTGTGGGTTGCCTGAGCAGCTTCCTAGTTCTCAGAGCTCCTGCTTGCCTAGAGTTTTGTGTATTCAGCATGTGACTTCCTGTGTACTGATCCGGCTTTGTCTTCCGTTCGTGCTTGTTTACCGCCCACCCTGTCATGGGCTCGTTTTCTGGATCCTCTTCTGTCTCCTGCCATCATTATTGCGCGTATGCTAATGGACTCCGTATCGTCAGTTGGAGACATACCTGGAAGATGTGACCTGGTTCCAGCTTTCTGCAAATTCATCCCCATCATCAGGGGCCCTGGTGAAGAAGCAGGCTGGGGATTAAACTCCATGACCCGGGGAACCCAGGTTGGCATTCTACAAAGGCTCACTACTGAAGCAACAGGTGGACATATGATTTCTGCAGACTGTAGAGGAATACTAAGAAGAGCGTCTGGGATTTGGTGGCCCCTGTTTACATAGGTTGGGTCTGTCATTGTTGCATAGACCTGGATAGCTCACACAAAAAATATTACCAGACTCCTGCAGTTTAGCTATTCAATTTGTTATATCACTGCATGCACTACAAAAGTAAAGGTACAAGCCTGGTGTATTTTTCTCAGTTTACCTCACACAGATCTCTACACAAAATAAAAACTCTATTCTGTTCAAATGTCTGGAAAATTACAGTATGTGTATGGATCAATGCCAAGCATGGTACATGAAGCTATTGTGAGCTATTAAAAATATGAGCAACCATGCATGATTTATTTGCAAAATATGCTCTAATCATCTGTGTATTCTAGTACCATCTTATATGACAAAGTATTCCTGTAATATATACATTGCTATCTGTTGTGTATGCAAAAAATATGCAAAAACTAGCAACAGCTAGCAAGGTTATTCTGGTCACGGCCGGGACGAATGGAAATTCCTAGTGCTAATGCTAGATGGGTTCTGATGGATCTGCCAAGAGGTGAATTGTCCTTCAAAGTAGCAGATTCGTGATTGAAATCTAGTAAGTGTGGACCCTGTTCAGTTCCTAGTGTGCTACCTTTTGTACGGCCTCAAAGGAAGTGCTCACCAGACATTAGATTACTGGAGGAGTCCTGGTACAAGAGTTCATCCTCAAAGGATATTTTGAAACATTAAATGGGTAAGAGCAGTGCCGTATTTAGGTTTTGTGCTGCCCTAGGCCTGACTAAACACATGCAACCCCTAATTTAAATATGATTACCCCTTCCTGTCAAGTTTTCACTAGTCACTAGTTCTGAGGGCCTTGGGGGGAGGGGATTCCCTTAATCTGCAGAGATTTCCTCTCACTTCCTGTTTGGCTATGGGGCAGGAAATGAAGGGAAATGAACGGATGGCAAAAGAAATTACGGGCTATAACCATCCCTTACTCTATCCAAAATGGAAAAAAAAGTGTTGTCTATAGTTCTACTTTAAGCACAAATTTCTGCTAAATTTATGGAGGACTAAGAGGATATAACCATGTTAGTGGTGCAACAGAAAACATGTAGCACAGTGATAAAGATATGTGGTCCAGGCAGTGAGCAAATGAAGGATTGGGGGCAGGAACAAATAAATCCATCTGTCTCTTGGGAAGGTGTGAAAGCAGAGCCTGAGAAGAAGAAATCTAGAATAAACTGAAAAAATAACCTAAAGCCTCGTACACACGATCGGATTTTCCGACAACAAATGGGCTAGATTCAGGTAGCTGTTACGGCGGCGTATCTCCAGATGTGCCGCCGTAATTTCAAATCTGCGCCGTCGTATCTTTACGCCGATTCTCAAAGGCAGATACGTTCAAAAAATAGGGCTTCCTCCGCCGACGTAACTTGAATACGGCGGCGTATAATTGTGTGCAATATTACGCTGGCCGCTTCCGTTTTCGGCGTAGAATATGCAAATGTCCTAGATACGCCGGTTCACAAACGTACGTACGCCCGGCGCAATTTATTTACGTCGTTTATGTTAGGCTTTTTCGGCGTAAGGTTGCTCCTGCTATTAGGAGGCGCAGCCAATGTTAAGTATGGACGTCGTTCCCACTTCAAAATTTGAATTTTTTACGTCGTTTGCGTAAGTCGTTCGCTAATACTGCTGGACGTAAAGCAATGACAATTTGCGGCGGAATTTTCGAGCATGCGCACTGGGATTCTTTCATGAACAGCGCATGCACCGTTCGTAAAAAACTTAAAATACGCAGGGTCACCATTAATTTGAATAAAACACGCCCCTCATCATCATTTGAATTCGGCGTGCTTACGCCGGCCCCATTTACGCTACGCTGCCGTAAGTTAGGAGGCAAGTGCTTTGTGAATACAGCACTTGCCTCTCAAACTTACGGCGGCGCAGCGTAAATACGATGTCCCGAATGGACACAGCTTTCTGAATCTAGCCCATTGTGTGATGGCAAGGTTTTTGTCGGATAATCCAACCGTTTTTTACGCTCCATCGGACAATTGTTGTCGGAATTTCCGCCAACAAATGTGGGATTGCATGCTCTCAAATTTTCAGGCAACAAACGTGTGCCGTCGGATTATCCGAGACTGTCGGAATAAAATCCAAAGTACCAACACGCATGCTCCGAATCAATGCTAACCATGAGACAACATTAGCAGAAGTTGCCCAAAGGGTGACGCAAAAGAGCAGAAAAACCATGTCGTTTCGTGAATGTTGGCTGATAAAGTTCTGCCGTCTGTATCCTGAACAAGTTCACGGACAACGTCCTTCGCACAGTTCCACGGATTTTTCCGATAGAAAATCTGATCGTGTGTACGAGGCTTAAGAAGTGGTCAGGCACAATGAAATGGAGAAGAATGAATTAAATATAACCAGAAACACACAACTAACTTCACTTAGCCATTCTAATATAATATCTTGGCTTCCTACAAGGCTTTCCTTTAAACATGAGTCTGGTGCACAAAGCATCTGTACTTCACGGTTCATGTATTTCGCATGTAAAACATATAAATAGAATCCAACAAAGGTGACTTACAGCTATGCATCACTAGTTTGATGTCATTCCTCAAAATACATTTAAAACCAGGTTGATTTTTTTTTTTTTTGTACTACTTCATTTTGGTCATACCAGATGCCACTCATAAAATGCGATGCATTGATCCAAGCCACCATTCAAGACCAACTGTATATTTTTATTCATTTCTGTTTAATAGGACAAAAATCACTGGGCTGAAGTATAAGGAATTAAAATAAAAATTAAGCCCATCCATCATTTTCCGTGAAGCTTGAACGGAAAAAAGTAGGAAATTAAATATACATGATAGGATTCTCTTTAAATTGCTTTACATTCATGCATCATGTGAACTTATTTTTAGAACAACATACAGATTTCCATAACCTTTGTTCAGGTTTACACTATACATTACAGTTACATAATAAGAATTATCTTACATGGTGTGTGAAAGATATATTTGAGACATGTACTATTTTTAATTTTTGTAATGCTGCTTAAAAAAGGCAAATTTTAGGTACCCAGATAAGCACTTTATACACAAAAATTGCCTATATAACGTGACAAAAAATGCAATTTGAAATTATTAGGGCTGTTACTGATTAAAAATGTTGTGTTCGATTAATCAATTTTTTTTTTAATCGCTTAATCTACTAATTTCGATTAATTTTAACGCACATACAGATCCAACTACTTTTAGCTGATCTCCTTGCAGGCTGATTCCCAGTGCAGCTACCAACCACTGGAAAAATGGATAGCAGGATACAAAAAACACACAAAGGCAGCGCTCGATGGGAAACGTTAGCTATTTAACCCACCACCATATTAACTTCTTGTCGACCTGACCACGTACATTTACTGCGGGGTGGCGATATCCCATACAGGTGCTTGATTCTGCACTTCCAGGTCTGGGGTGTACACACGCTCGCCACCGCGACTCATTCCTGCTGTGATTAGACACAGCAGGAGGCAATCAGTGGGTCTGGTGGACTCAATGTACGCCGCCATGTAAATAAGGCAGATCGCCATTCTGTTAGAGGGGAGGTAGATATACCGTATTTATCGGCATATACCGCGCACTTTTTTGCCCTGAAAATCAGGGCAAAATCGTGGGTGCGCGGTATACGCCGATACCCGCTCCGAGTTTGAATACTGCGCCGACATATACCGAGCGCAGTATACTCGTGTATTGTCGGGCAGTCTCGGCTCCTCCCGCGCTGACGTCCTGGTCGTACAGGACATCAGCGCGAGAGTAGCCGAGCATTGCCGACAATACACGAGTGTACTGCGCTCTGTATATGTCGGCGCAGTATTCAAACTCGGCACGGGAAACGAGCGGGGAGGACGCGAGGACGCCGCATAAGGATGCCAGACCCGACGAAGAGGACACCCGAAGCCGCAGACGGTCGCCGGACCCGACGAGGCCGCCGATGGACGCCGCGCAAGACACCAAAACTGTAAGTACAAAAAAATATTTTTCCACAGGAATTCGGGGCAACTTTAGGGGTGCGCGCTATACGCGAGAGCGCGCTATACCCCGATAAATACGGTACTGTGTTTCTGCTAAGCAAGAACTTGATCTTTGTCTTCTCACAGCAAAAACACACCCCCATAGTTAGTAATCACTCCCTAGGGCAGTGATGGCGAACCTTGGCACCCCAGATGTTGAGGAACTACATTTCCCAGGATGCTTATCTACACTGAAGAGTGCATGAGCATCATAGGAAATCTAGTTCTAAAACATCTGGGGTGCCAAGGTTTGCCATCACTGCCCTAGGGACACAATTCACCCTTTGACCGCCCCTGATGTTAACCCCTTCCCTGCTAGTGACATTAGTAGAGTGACCACTGTATTGGTGTCACTGTTTCTCAAAAAAAGTGTAAAAAATGTCACTTAGTGATCGATTTGTCTGCCACAATATCGCAGTTCCTGCTATAAATCGCTGATCACCACTATTACTAGTAAAAATAAATAAGTAAATATTTCGTAAAATGAACCCATACTTTGTAGGCAAATCAATCAATATAAGCTTATTGTTTTATTTTTTTAAACCAAAAGTATTTAGCAGAATACTTATTGGCCTAAATTGATAAATACATTTATTTTTATTTATTTTTAACATTGTATTTGTTTTATAGCAGAAAGTAAGGAATATTGTTTTTTTTTCAAAAGTTTTTGATTATAGCACAAAAAAAAATGAAGAGGTGATCAAATACCACCAAAAGAAAGTTCCATTTGTGGGGGAAAAAGGACAAATATATTTGGGTACAGCTTTGCACGACCGCGCAATGGTCAGTGAGGCCTCGTACACACCAGCAGACATGTCCGCTGGCCGTTTTCATCGGACATGTCCACTCGGAGATTTCGGTCTGATGGCTGTACACACCATCAAACCGAAATCCCCGCGGACAGACAGCGCGGTGACGTGGCGGTGACGTTGACGCCTCCACGTCACCAAACCAGGAAGTAAAATACTTCCACGCATGCGTCAAATCCATTCGACGCATGCGGGAGATATCTGTCCGCTGGTTAGGTGTACTAACCAGCGGACATGTCCGCCGGACAGCTTTCCAGCGGACATGTTTCTTAGCATGCTAAGAAACATTTGTCCGCTGGAAATTTGTCCGCCAGCCTGTACACACGATCGGATCTGTCCCCTGAAACTGGTCCGCGGACCAGTTTCAGCGGACATGTCCGGTCGTGTGTACGAGGCCTTATAGTAACGTAGTGCCGTATCGCAAAAAATGGCCTGGTCATGAAGGGGTGTAAATCTTCCGAAGCTGAAGTGGTTAAAGACAATACAGAATGCTGCAATGCTGGAATGAGCTAAAGGTAGGAGACACGGGCCACTGGAGAACTACAGACCTCTTCCATTTCAGGGGCATTTTATTATTATTATTATTGTCTACTGACTAGACTAGGTCACTTTAGATGATTTGTATAGCGGCATAATAAATGATTTGATTTATTATGGTCAGGACTAAAAAAAATGACTTACTTTAAGCTGAATGCAGTAAACTGAAATACTGAATAGCTGGCTGCTGAAGGTTACTGAACTTTACATATCATCTGTGTTCTTTTCTTAGCGCGACTGAATAAGCCTGCTTGTGTTGTATATTACTGCAGTATTAGTCAATTTCTAAGAGGAGGAATGTGACTCATTCACCTTATTATATAAAACAATGATCTTGCGTCGCAGTATATTAAAAATGCATCTGCTTAATATTACTGCAACAGTTTACACAGCAGTCACAGAGCAATTCATCCTTACCATTGCAAGTTCTAAGATAATGTTCTCATGAAGTCAAGCAAGACGGGGCTCAGCCAAGCATAAAATCAGTTATTTCCAACCAGTTCCATTCTGACTGCAGGAACGAGCTGTATTTGTACGCTCAAGTTACCATCCTGTTTCACAAGGCAGAAATAGCCCCATATAATGAAAATTAGCAAATCACTTCGATAGCCGGTAAGGCAGGGGAAATACAACACAGCCCTCAATGTACTAGGTTATGAAATGCAGGACAAGGTGTACAAGCTTTCGCTCATAATCTAAATAATGTAATGTTCTGGCCTAATGGAGCTAAGAGTGTCTCAATATCCATAATTCAGCGAATTTCTGTTGAGTTTGTACACTGAGCTAAAGTGAAAGTTGGGCAAGAGCTTCATGTGATATTGTTTACCTGAAAGTCATTTTTTTACTTTGTTTTTGTGATTGTATATGCTTTCTGTGCCATAAATCCATATTTTACATACAGGTTTGAAGATTCTTTTCTACCAGCTCCATAATGGTCAGAGCTGTAGATAAATTACGTAATTTCAGCATAATTAAAGTGGAAATAAACCCTCCTATTGTTTTCAGCCAAGGAAGCTGCCATCTTGGCCTCTGTTTAATCTGCAACTGCCACGATGCTGCACATGTGATCAGTTATGAAACCAGCCATTGGATGGTTTGACAGTTTGGTTGAGAGCACAAGCAAATGTGACATCTAGCATTTCTGGCATGCCGGGAATGTTAACTGTTTTTTTAAACTATCAAATAGATGGGTTTACTTCCGCTTTAAGTTACCTATTTTGCCTTTACTTGACCGGTGTAGATAAGATGTCCCACCTTGTTTTGTGTCTGCCCCGCCATGAGTACTCACCATCCCCTTGCTATTAACTAAATTAATGAGACCACGCATGAATTGGAGTACAAATGGCCATAGCAGCATTTTTATTAACAAAAACAACTTATCAGCCTGTTGGTCTTATGACGGCACCCAGAATTCCAACTTGTTCCACTTGTAACACTGTGGGACCTTTTACCATACCAGGCCTCCAGCCATGACACACCAGCTTGGAGACAACCCACACCCACAGTGCAACCATTACCGTATTCCAGCTAACCTTAGTAACTGGAATACACCAGAGGGGCACATACCACAAATGAGCCCCCCACACTTCCATCTCAACCGTATTTTCTTTCACCTTCAAAAGACCAACCACCACCACACGATCAGCTGCCATGATATCCTTTGCTCATATTGCACCTGCAAAGAGATAAAGCAAACCAAACAAAACAAAACACAGGGAGGGTGGGTGGGAAACTGCTTGTTTTTCACCTGTCCCTTCTCTGCTGTCCAGGAGACCCCAGCTATCCTGTAACTAACTATCACAAACCCCTCCTCATCCTGTTGCTCCAACCAATCCACCTCTCCCCCATTCTCCACCTGCAATCCTTAACCCCATAGTGTATTCCCCTTCTCACACTGTCATGCCGGTCCTGCACTATCTTTCATTTAATTTTCTCTCACTCTGGGCCTTACTATATCTTGAGAAAAAAAGACAATATTTTCTTAGAAATTATGACATTGCTTTGTTTTCTAACAAAGCCATGCAGATCACTGCTAGCACTGACCTAGTAATTGTTAGCTATGTTAATAAATAAATCTGTGACACTGAGAACTGTCACATCAGCAACACAAAAAATGAATACACTGAAAAAGAAAGTACCCATGCCAAAAAATAATACAAGTTAAATCAAAAAATGTAAATATTAATACCTAAGATCTCAGTGTCAAGCATCATGTTCCGAGCTCATGAAAGGTTGTTTTTTGGCACAAGAAAAGATCCAGGATTGTTAAAGGGATCTTGCCTATTCTTCTAGAGCCACTCAAAGCTCATTGCCTCTATTTAAATCCATCAATAACCAAATTCGATATGCTACTGGCTGTATTTTTACACTTTGTACTTTGCTAAACACAACTTTTCTTTAAATGTCTGGTCACCCTGTCTTTAAACATCAGTGCCTAATATCCAAAACCTAACCAGTCATTCTTGGATAACTCAATCATTTGGTCAAACCCTTACATGTCCCCCTCATTAATCTTTTGAACCTTGATGCATCAAACCCTAGTTAGTCACTTGTCCACCTCGCCAACCTCCAAATCTTAATTATTTATCAGTCCTTTTCTCCTCAGTTTCCCACCAAATTTCATTCACCCTATACAGTTGTCCTCCTGAACTTGATTTTTTGTCCTTACTCATCCCTCACACTTGATATCCTCGTTCAGTACACTCAGATGATGAGCATCACTCATCATCCTCACTTGCCACTGTGGTGGAGTACACCTTTATCCACAGTCAGGTGCAAGTCCCTTTAATTCAAGCTCCTACAATCCTCCAGGGGATATAAATTCCCTCCCTGCTTCTTGTGCTCAGAGAAACCCAGCCTGATGGGATAGCAGTGATTAGGCAAGTGATCTGTCACCAGGTCCTGGATTCTCCC
This sequence comes from Rana temporaria, assembly GCF_905171775.1. Taxonomy (NCBI): domain Eukaryota; kingdom Metazoa; phylum Chordata; class Amphibia; order Anura; family Ranidae; genus Rana; species Rana temporaria. Next base: position 29,140,085 of record NC_053499.1, on the reverse strand, counting down.
CCGCTAAGTCTGGTGTGCGGGTCACCAGCAGTGAGCACAAGCAGCATCTATCTAAGCTCCAGTCACTGGAGGAGACTTTGCTACAGTCCATGTGGAGAGGCTGTCTATGCAGTGGGGTGGCCCTATCTACATCCACCAAAACCTCCTCACCGAAGACAATAGCAGTGCCAGTGTGATGCCTGTGCCAGCCGTCAAGCTTTCCAGAACCTTCCTTCATAAGGTGAACATGTGAGACATTGGGGGTTATTTACTAAAGGCAAATCCACTTTGCACTTCAAGTGCAAACTACAGGCCAGATTCACAAAAGAGATACGACGGCGTATCTCCTGATACGCCGTCGTATCTTTGTGATCCGCCCATCGTAACTACAGTATGGGGCTGATTCATAGAATCAGTTACGCATAGATAGCCCTAAGATCCGACAGGTGTAATTCACTTACACCGTCGGATCTTAGGATGCAATTCTAGGCCGGCCGCTAGGTGGCGATTCCATTGCGGTCGGCGTAGAATATGCAAATGACTAGTTACGGCGATTCACGAACGTACGCTTTACCCGTCGCTCTAACTTTACTTTGTTTCCGTCAAGATACGCCGCATAAAACTAAGTCTGCCCTCTAGGTGGACTAGCCAATGTTAAGTATGGCCGTCGTTCCCGGGTCGAAATTTGAAAAACCACGTCGTTTGCGTAAGTCGTCTGTGAATGGCGCTGGACGCCATTTACGTTAACGTCGAAACCAATGACGTCCTTGCAAAGTCATTTAGCGCAATGGACGTCGGGTAATTTGACGGACGGAGCATGCACAGTACGTTCGGCGCGGGAACGCGCCTAATTTAAATGGTGCCCGCCCCATTTGAATTAGGCGGGCTTGCGCCGAGCGGATTTACGTTACACCGCCGCAAGTTTACAGGTAAGAGCTTTGTGAATCAGGCACTTACGCTGTAAACTTGCGGCGGTGTAACGTAAATGGGATACGTTACGCCGCTGCTGCGTAACGCAAATCTTTGTGAATCTGGCCCTACAAGTGCAAAGTGCACTTGAAATTGCACTAAAAGTGCACTTGGAAGTGCAGTCGCTATAGTTTCGAGGGGGACATGCAAGGAAAATAAAAAACAGAATTTTAGCTTGCACATGATTGGATGATAAAATCAGCAGAGCTTCTCCTCATTTCAGATCTACCCCTCAGATTTACAGAGACTGCACTTCCAAGTGCACTTTCAGCGCAATTTCAAGTGCACTTTGCACTTGTAGTTTGCACTTGTAGTGCAAAGTGGATTTGCCTTTCGTAAATAACCACCCATTATCATCTTTTCTATGTTAGAAGCTGAACTGAACTCAGGAACTCTACTGGCTATTTTAGAATTGTTCTCATTTATTTTGTTCGTATTTCCCCTATGCTATATAACATGCTATGTTAACCTTCATTGTTTAGTAAAGTAGAAATTGCATATCACCACTGGTCTGATCATTTGGCTGATATCATTACACTTCACTACTGATCAACATCATCGGGGTCCCCCATCAACCTCAATGATCATTCTCACTAGCAAATTTTAGTAACAATAATCACACCGATAAGCTACAGTAATCAGTTAAACTAGTCGTCTTTTGGCTATCCGTTTCACTCATCAGCAATCAGTAGTCTCGCTAATCATTTTCAGTCTCACTTGTAATCTTCAGTCTAGATTTAGATGTAGAGTGAGGAGCATGTTGAGGTTGTTTATGTTCTCAATAGACACCTTATGCCAGATCTGTCAATTTGAAATGAAACAGTGGTTTCAACTTATTTTCAAAGTCCCGCATTGTGGCTACTGGGGGGCCACTCCTAATCCCAGAAAAGGGCCCATAAAGCAGACTTCCACCCAGAAATGGAACTTTGCAGATCCGATTCCTCCAACCCCCCCCCCCCTCCGGTGCCACATTTGGCACCTTTCAGGGGGAAGGGGGCAGCGGATACCTGTCAAATCCAGGTATCTGCTCCCACTTCTGGAGAAAGATCGCTGGAATATTGTGCAGCGAACTAGGCAATGTCCGGCCTTCCTCCTCACTCCCCTTGCTGCCTTCTGGGAGTCCAGATAGCGCAGTGCGACATGCGCATTATGCAGTAGGAAACAGGCTATGGAGCCATAAGGATGGCGGCACCTGCACCTGGAGCCGAAGGGACATATTTGTATTTGGGGTATTTGTAACTGCTGACTTAAAATTTTTGTTTACCCAGGCGGATATCCGCTTTAAGCATTTCCTGAAGTATTGATCTGCTAAATTATTTTAGGAAGCATAACTTTTTTAATCTGGAGAATAGCTGTGACCTTGTTCAATAATAATAATAAAAACGACAGAGGGTCCTAATGCATGGGCACCCCTGGGCAGTGCCTGGGGGCCTTAGGTGCATGAGGGGCCCCATAATAATCTTGCATTGCATTATACTTACCAACTGTCCCGGATTGGCCAGGACAATCATGCATTTTATTAAACTGTCCCAGGATGGCTGTGTCCTGGGAAGCATCCCAGAACTTTACTATGCCCTCCTGATCCCACTTGTACTGTGACCTTCTGACCCCCTGTACTGTGCTCTTCTGCTTTCCCCCTGTACTGTACCCCTTGTATTGATTAGCCATTGATGTGTGGCATGTTTTTTTGTTTAAAATCAATTTAATTGAAAGTACTAAAGAATATATGTTTAATTGTACCAACTATTTATACTTGAATTTTTGATAGTAGCGCCCGCCCGCACGGCGACAAATTCAAAGCAATGTACCTGTAAATTGCTTTGCGCAGCCGTGCCATTCTGCCAGCGTATATGTGCAGGAGGCGGTCAGCAAGCAGATACGTAAATCAAGCTAGAATTTTAGGCAAACTGGCCTTAGTCACATATCTCTAAAAAAAATACAGTTTCTATAAAATCTAGGCTTTGTTTGACATCCATCATGTTGTTCACTTCTTTCTTTCTGGACCGCAGTAGATCAAAATCCCCAGGATCAGGGGAGTTGTAGGATTTTAGCACAGATTTTGTATAAGCTCTTCTAAAGAAAGAATGACAAACTGCTAAAGCAGCTTTTCTTAACCTTTTTACCACAGAGGAACCCTTGAAATAACTTTCAAATCTCAGGAAACCTCTGCTAATAATTACTATATTTAGTGAGTACATTAATGTGAGCAATATGTTGAGATATTAAAAAATATTAAAGAATGCAGCACCAAGGACTACTTTGTACATGGAAAGAATTTTCTGCGAAAATACAGAGATGAAACAAATAAAAATGATTAGAAAAAAAATGCAGACAGTGAAACTGTAATGTAGTGTAATATTGGCAGACCTTTGAGAAATGTATCCTTACACTGAAAGGGGCAGATCCACAAAGATCATGCGCCGTCCCTAAATTTCCAGCCGTGCATTGCGCTAAATGACGTCGCAAGGACGTCATTGTTTTGACGTGGACGTAAATTATGTCCAGCCCGATTCACGGACGACTTACGCAAACAAATATATATTTTTTTAATTATACGTGGGAACGACGGCCATACTTAACATTGAGTACGCCACCAAACAGCAGCTTTAACTATACGCCGAAAAAAGCCGACTAGAGACGACGTAAAAGAATGCGACAGCCGCTCGTACGTTCGTGGATCGTCGGAAATAGCTAATTTGCATACTCGACGCGGAAAACAACGGGAACGCCACCCAGCGGACGCCGAAGAATTGCATCTTAGATCTGAAGGCGTACGCCTGTCGGATCTAACCCAGATGCCATCGTGTCTTGTTTTGAGGATTCAAAACAAAGATACGACGTGGGAAATTTGAAAGTACGCCGGCTTATCAGTAGATACGCCGGCGTACTCGCTTTGTGGATCTGCCCCAAAGTCACTGGAAAAGCACATAATTAGATTAGTAGTGGCACCATGCCCCCCCCCCCCCCCCAGTAAAAATCATGGCCTACCTGACTGGGCCCCACCAATGCATATCTCTGCCATGCTTGTTTTTACTGCCCCCCAACCACTCCCACTTCTGCTGCTAGCGGAGGGGGAATACATATGCTGCGGCTATGATGCTTTTTGTGCAGCAAAAAATTATGTCCACTGTCTCTTTCAAGCAGGGCTTTACAGGTTTCCTTCACACGGCCGTTTAGCTACATCCACTGGATTTTAGCAGCAAGAATCAGCAGATTCCTGCGGCTGGAATAACAAGTGCATGCAATTACCGGCAGCCATTTAGCATGTACAAACCATGCACAGCAAGTGGTTACGTGCGCTTAGTAGTCTTGATGTAGTCATATGCATTCAGGCTCAGACACTTGTCTCTAATCACAGGTACTCGCTTTGTGTGTGACTACATGCGAACAGCGATGGCCGCTGTCAGTCTGTAAATGATTTACACAGGCCACTGTTATTTGCATGTCATTCCAGATGCAAACTGGCGGCAAGTGGTTAAAGAGTACCTAAACTCCCCCCAAACATTTTTTATATATTATAGCTTACCAGTTCTTTTAACCCCTTCCCGCCCCGCATATAACAGAATGAAGGCCGGGTGGTGGTTCAGTCATCCTGACTGTCTGTCATATGGCTGTCATATGACATCCAGCAGGATAACATGGCAGCGCACACCCACATGGGTGCGCAGCGCTGCGATCAGTGGTGCTGTGTGTCAGTCTGACATGTAATTAACCATTTGACCTCTGGAAGGTTTTCCCCCCTGTCATGACCAGGCAATTTATTGCTATTCAGAACTGTGCTCCTTTAACTGGCAATTGCATTGTCATGCAACACTGTACACAAATTAAATGTATATAATTTTTTTTTCAGAAAAAGAGAACTTTCTTTTGGTGTTATTGGATCACCACTGGGTTATTATTGTTTGCTATATAAACGAAAAAAGACAGAACAAAAAAACAATATGCGGTACTTTCTGTTATAAAACATATCCAACAAAATCAAATTTCTTCACAAATTTAGGCCAAAATGTATTCTGCTACATGTTATTGGTAAAAAAAAAAAATCCCAATAAGTGTTCACACAAACAAATATTAATTGGTTTGTGTGAAAATTATAGAATCTACAAACTATGGTATACAGTATATTTGAAAATTTATCAATTCTGATGTACCGACGGCCAATCTCGTATCTTGAGGCCCTTAAAATTCCAGGACAATACAAATACCCCCCAAAGTACCCCTTTTGTGAAAGGTATACAGTCTGATGTATTTAGTAAGAGACATGGTGAGAATTTAGAATTTGCAATTTTTGGAAAATTAAGAAATACACAGTAATAATTTTTTTACACTTTTTTTGGTGAAATGGTAGGGGTACAATGTACCCGGTTACCAATTCCCATAGGGGAGGGCCGGGATCTGGGGGTCCCCTTGTAAAAAGGGGGCTTCCAAATTCTGATAAGCTCCCCGCTCGTAGACCCCCACAACCACCGGGCAAGGGTTGTGGGGATGTGGCCCTTGTCCCCATCAACATGGGGACAAGGTGCTTTGGGTACATGCTCAGATAAGGGTCTGGAATGGATTTTTTTAAATTTTCAAGCAGGGTTCCCCTTAAAATCAGGTCTGGTATGGATATTGAGGGGGACCCCTACGCCATTTAAACAAAAAAAAATGGCGCAGGTTTCTTCTTAATATCCATACCAGACCTGAATTTTGTTTTTCATTTTGGTTCGGCCTGGTAATGGACTGGGGGGGGGGGACTCCAGCCTTTTTTCAATTACTTTTTTCTGTATTGCCGAGACCCAACAATTCATTACAACCGTGAGCAGTTTTAAATTACTTTTGCATTGATACATGTCCTCTGGGGCAGGACCCGGGTCACCAAACACTTTTTATGACAATACCATACATATAAGCATTTAAAATTAGCACTTTTGATTTCTCCCATAGACTTTTAAAGGGTGTTCCGTGGCTTTCGAATTTGCGGCGAAGGCCACAAATTGTTCGCTTTTCGGCAAACAGGCGAACAAGCGATGTTCGAGTCGAACTTACGTTCGACTTGAATATCAGGCTTATCCCTAGTTTCAACCTTTATATGAAATTGATGGTGATTAGCACCTGCTTAGTATAATTAGTTAATCATACACCTGACTCCAACAAAATCCCTGACTTTGTGCATTTGTACATAGTATGCAAGTTTAAGGGCCCTTTCACAGGTACGGACAGTCTGTATTTCATCCATCCGTTTTTTGGGCTAGCGGGTGTCAGCGGATGAATATCCTCTGACACCCGATCTCATCGGTCCCCGCTATGGTCCGAGTCTGCAGACGGAGGAAATCCTATTTTTCCATCAGTCATCGGATTGGGTGAACATGAACAGACGGTCCGTGTTCATCTGATCCCCCACAGTGTGCAGGGACCGCCCTGTCATCTGCTGGTCCTCACGGGATCCGTACGTGGGAAAGGGCCCCTACGATTGAAGCCAAAGGGTAGTCACACCAAATATTAATTTGCTTTAGATTTTTTTTCTTCTGTTCGCTCACTTTGAACTTTGTAAATTGATAAAAATAAAAAATGTAAATATATATTTTTGAAAGCATTCTTACTTTACATCATTTCTTCACACCTGCCTAAACCTTTTTGCACAGTACAGTATATTGTATACCATTCAGCCATTAATATTTTATGATTTTCTATTTAAAAATTGTAAATTTATGAATACTGGATATTTTTCTGTTTACAGTATTGTATAACCTTTATTTAACCTCTTCCCTCCCCCTTTTTTTTTCAAGCATTTTGAGATTAATTCATAACAAGGAAACCGATTTAATAACATGGCCATGTCTGTGAAAATGTATTCACTTTACAAAGGACTGTGAGAAAGCTAATGCCATGTCAATATTTTCGAGTCTTGGAGCATTACTCTCTGAAAAGAAAGTGGAATTATAGAGCTTTTAGTAAAATTGATTTTTTTTTTCCTCCGACAATCTGAAAGCCAATGGAATGGAGTGTCATTGCATATTCCTCCATAATATTGTTCCTGATGGCATCACAAATACAATAATTGCTTTAGCTCAGAAACTGACCAAGGCACTGACTTGTGATGCATAAGCAAAGTTTAGACAGCACAGTAAGTCTTTGTTCTTCACTTCACACTACCTGTTCTGAATAGTTAACATAACATGAAGGAGTTGAAAGACAAAAAAAAAAATCCATTTGTGAAAAATGAAATACATTTCTATGAATATGTTGGATAAAATTGAAAATGAAGGCTTGAATGCATACAGGGGACACATTCTAACTGCTCAGAGCTTCTGGATTTCATAAAGGTACATTAGGCCATTCAACCCAAAGTGACACATAACTAAAAAAACTTTTAAAAATATATATTTTTATGATTTTTTTTCACAAAGAATGTTTATTAAATGTGCAAAACAGGTTTCATTATTTTATTAACTTTGCACAACAGGTTGCAAAGTGAATATGAACACTCTGGATTTAAATACACAGTGCCGGGACAAGGTCTCCTAGAGCCCAGGGAAAACATGCAAAACGCCCCCCCCCCCAAGATGTATGAGCAATATCTGTCAGCAAAAACTCCCCCCCCCCAAAATTGAACACACTGCATGGTTACTCCCTCCTCCCATGACAAATCTGCCCCCCTGTTGAAATCCCTCCTCCCAGCACAAGTCTTTCTCATCCTCCAACCACCCAACGTAAATCCCCCCCCCCCAAAAAGAAAATTACCCCTACAACACAAATCTTCTGCCCCTGAAATTTCCCCTCTGAGTACACACACTCCAAATCCCCCCTCCCAGCACTAATACTCTTCCTCCAAAATATTCCTTTCCTAGCACAAATACTCTCCAATCTTCCTTACTACCACAAATTCAACCACCCCAAATACCCCTTCTCAACGTAACCTAAAAAAAGCTCCCTTTCCTCTCAGCTACCTCCAAATCTCCAATAAAGATAGGCAGAACACAACCCTGTTCGGTTCACAGCAGAACTCCCAAACAGGAGAAATGTTCTAGCCCCAATGCTAAACCTGGAACAAAGATTGTCTCTGGACAGCCGCACTCTGAACAAATTGTAGCCTTTATTAAAAGGACAGCAGTACAAGTCACAGCAAAATAAAATAAAACCTGACTACTGACGCGTTTCGCACTGAAACTAGTGCTTAGTCATTCGGCTGCTCCCTTTTCCCAATGGTAAACCTCATTGAAGTCTATGGGAGCCTAACAGGAAAAATCAAAAGTGCCCATTTTGAAGGCTTATATGCAAGTAATTGGCCAGGAAAGGGGTATGGAGGTCTGGGTACTGCCCTGGGGGACATGTATCAATAAAAAAATAAAAATATAAACAATTGTTTTTGCAGGAGCAGTGATTTTATTTATTAATAAAGTGCAATAATAACAATTCCTTTAAATATTGTGCCTGGGGGGAGGGGGGTCTCTTAATGTGCCTGTAAAGTGGAGCATCTGTAACATGCTGCAGCAAAAATTCAATTTCTAAAGAGAAAAAATTAGTCAAATCCCAAAATGACTTGCGGTTACAATTGCGGGTACCTGGCTATAAAAAAAGACATGGGGTCCCCCCAGTCAATACCAGACCTTTTGGGACTGGTATGGGTTTGGAGGAGAACCCCACACACAAAATGCATGGGCTCTCCCCCAAAATCCATACCAGAACCATACCAAACCCTTATCCGGGCATGCAGCCTGGCAGATCAGGAAAGGACCATACCAGACCACATGCCCTCAACATGGGTGAGGTGGGTGCTTTGTGGTAGGGGGGGTCTGCAGCCCCACCCCAAAGCTCCTTATCCCCATGTTTATAGGGACAAGGGACTTTTCCTGACAACCCCGGGCTGTGGTTGTCAGGGTCTGCAGGTAGGGCCCCCAGATCCACCCCCCCCCATGTGAATGAGTATCAGGTACACAGCACCCCTACCCATTCACCAAAACAAGTCTAAATTAATAAACACAAGAGACAGTTTTTGACAAATCCTTTATTAAAAAATCTAAAAATAGTGTCCCTCAATATAAATCCATCGTCAATCACGCTGCCTGCTGATCCGAAACTCCCCAAAAATTAACATGAGGACAAGGTGCTTTGGGATAGGGGGCAGAGCCATCCATTGGGATGAACCTCCTGCAAATTCGGGTGTTTGGTGAATGGGCAAATGTTCGGCCTGAACTGATGCTCGGGCCGAACCGTTTGCCCATTCCTAATCTCCAATTTCTTTAATTCTTTTGTTTTTGCTGCTGTGATCTGACTTCCTCTTCAAAGGTGGCTACATTCATTCTCTTCATTCAGTGCACATAACTGCAACTAATAGGCACAAGCAGTGCCTAATAGTTGCGGTTATGTGCACTGAATGAAGAGAATGTAGCCACCTTTGAAGAGGAAGTCAAATCACAGCAGCAAAAACAAAAAAATGAAAGAGGGGGAAAGGAGAGGTTAAAGAACTCGTATAGGATGATAAAAGGTTGCAGAAAATTAGTAAGAAATTATTTCATTAAAAATACCATTACCAAGGACTAGGGATGAGCTTCGTGTTCGAGTCGAACCCATGTTCGACTCGAACATTGTATGTTCGACCGTTCGTCGAAATACGAACGTTACGGGCTGTTCGCGCCAAATTGAAGTGGCGCGTCACGGCCCATAATTCACTGTGGCATCGCAGTGCATTGCTGGCTGATGATTGGCCAAGCATGCACTATGACCCGCATGCTTGGCCAATCACATTGGCTTTGGCCAATTATGGCTCAGGGGGTTTAGTACACGCCCCACACTATAAAAGGCCGCCTGTAGGTCGGCCTTGTGTAGTGTGTTGCGGCGGTGGTTAAAGACAAACAGAGAGAGAGACAGTGTAATTTTTTCTATGTAGATAGAGCAGGCAGGCTAGTCAGTTAAAGTTAGTGTGCAGAGGATATATATGCATCCCAGGTGTTGTACATCTATTTATACACTGTATAGTTTAGCTAGATCAGCTATTCCTAATTTACTGGCAGGCGATTGTGCTAGCTGCAGTATGTTCACGTGGTGTATTGCCTGTGTCCTCTGCAGTGTGCACCATAAAGCTACGTGGTGTGTGTACTGCCTTTGTCCTCTGTAGTTTGCACCTAAAGGCTGACAATGGTATTAGCAGTAATCAGCATGGATTCATGAAGAATCGTTCTTGGCAATCTGATCTATTAATCTTCTATGAAGAGGTGAGCTGCCATCTAGATAAAGGAAGGCCCGTAGATGTGGTGTATCTGGATTTTGAAAAAGCAAATGATAGTTCCCCATAAACATTTACTGTTCAAAGTAAGGTCCATTGGTATGGACCATAGGATGAGTACATGGATTGCAAACTGGTTACAGGGACGAGTTCAGAGGGTAGTGATCCGGGGTGGAAAGTTGGATCCCCCAGGGTTCTGCCCTGGGACCAGTCCTATTTAATGTATTCATAAAAGACGTGGAGGATAAGATAAACAGCTCTTTGTATTTGCAGACGATACTAAGCTAAGCAGGACAATAACTTCTCTGCAGGATGTGGAAACCTTGCAAGAAGATATGAACAAATTAATGGGATGGGCAACTACATGGCAAATGAGGTTTAATATAGTAAAATTTAAAATAATGCACTTGGGTGGCAAAAATATGAATGCAATCTACTCACTGGAGGGAGAACCTTGGGTGAATCTAGCATGAAAAAGGACCCGAGGGTCCTAGTAGATGACAGGCTCAGCAATGGCATGCAATGCCAAGCTGCTGCAAGCAAAGCAAACAGAATATTGGCTTACATTAAAAAGGGGATTAACTCCAGAGGTAAAATGATAATGCTCCCACTCTACAAGACTCTGGTCCAGCCGCACCTGGAGTATGCGTGCAGTTCTGGGCACCCGTCCTCAGGAAGGATGTGCTGGAACTGGAGAGAGTGCAGAGAAGGGCAACAAAACTAATAAAGGGACTGGAGGACATTAGTTATGAGGAAAGGTTACGAGCACTGAACTTATTCTCTCTAGAGAAGAGACGCTTGAGAGGAGATATGATTTAAATGTACAAATACCATACTGGTGACCCCACAATAGGGATAAAATTTCTCTGCGAAAGGGAATTTAATAAGACATGCAGCCATTCACTAAAATTAGAAGAAAAGCGGTTTAACCTTAAACTGCGTAGAGGGTTCTTTACTGTAAGAGCGGTACGAATGTGGAATTCTCTTCCACAGGCATTGGTTTCAGCAGGGGAGCATCAATATTTTCAAAAAACTATTAGATAAGCATCTGAATGACCAAAACATACAGGGTTATACAATGTACTGTATTTGCCGGCGTATAAGACGACTGGGCGTATAAGACGACCCCCTAATTTTCCAGCTAAAATGCTGGTTTTGGGATATACTCACTGTATAAGACGACCCCTCACTGTGCCATTTTACATGCCTCACTTGCCAGTATGCCTGCCGCACTGTGCCAGTATGCCTGCCTCACTGTGCCAGTATGCCTGCCTTGACGATCTTCCTACCTCGACGCCTCCTCAGGCTGTTCCGTGATAGGCGGAACACTAATTTTCCCAGCAGAGCCTCTGTTCAGTGTTTCGCCTATCACGGATGTCCTCTCATCCGAGGCCGAGGATTATTCCAAGCATTAGCTACCCTTTCAGTAAAATAATAATTTCATAAATTAGTTTTGAACTTTCCTCCCGTTAGTTTGAAGTCATGTCCTCGTGTTCTTGATTTTGGTTTCATATGGAAAAAACTGCCCTCCCGAACCTTATTCACCCCCTTGATGTATTTAAAGGTTTCAATCATGTCTTCTCTTTCCCATTCTCTCCAAACTGTACATATTAAGTTCTTGTAGTCTCTCTTGATATGTTTTATCCCCCAACCCTTTCACCATTTTGTTACCTCGTTCTATTTTATTAATATCTTTGTGTGAGTGAGGTCTTCAGAACTGGACACAGTATTCTAAATGAGGTCTCACCCTTTGCAGCTATAACAGCTTCAACTCTTCCTGGAAGGTTTAGGTGTGTGTCTACTGGTCCAAATCATTTGGTGATTATGGTGTGGGGTTGTTTTTCAGTGCCATATCATCTTCCACTGAACGTTTCATTTTTTCATACATATTTTATTAACTTAGATCTAAAGTTTGCCTATTCAGAGCAAAGAAACAGGTTCACTTGATATCCTTCCCCTCCTTTGATTATCCGCCATCTTTTCATTTGCTAAAGCCCCAAAAAATACATGGTACTTCCACATATGGAGAAGTAAACTACTCTCATCGCTTCCAATCAAACTGAAGAAGGGTAAGTGACCAATTGGAAAGCTTAAGAACTGGTTCTTTCTTTGACCTGTGTAAGCGTCATCCCAGATGGCTTCAGTGGGAAACTGGGGCAGCAGGGAAACACCTAAAGCCTTTCTTACATAAATCATTTTATAAATTACGTTCATAGGCTTTGAATTATCAAAAGGTTCATTAAAATATTGGATATCATATTAGTTAATAAGAGCAGAAAGCATTATTCAATGTTTGAGTTTCTGGAAAAACAAAATGTCATCTGACTTTGTATACAGTGTGAAAAAAACTACTTTCTGTAAAGTCTTAATTTTCTTTACCAAAGAGCAATTCTTTTGATGAAAAGCTTATCGATGTGTATGTTATTATCCAAAGAATCTGCTACTTTCTGCTCTCTCATTTGCCTGCCTTTTATTAACAACGCCTTTGTTCTTACTCTTATGTGGCTGAACAAAGCAAACCGTTTGTAATTTTTTTTTGTAATGGTGAAAATCAATTTGTAGTCTTGAACTGTTTTTTTTTTTTTTTTTTGGGAAAGGTCACATATTTTAAGATTGTGTTCCTTATTGGCAAGGAAATCAGGTTCACCTTTTTTAATACAGAATATCTGTCTTCTGAGCAGACATAAAACTTAAAATACTATCAAAAAGTATGACAGTGAAGTGAAGATAAGACTGCAGACAGCACTGTGCAATTGTATTGCAGTTCAGTAACCGATCATATAGTTTACTATCTGATTTTACAATTGTACATTGTTTCAATCTACTATCAACTAGTGCAAGGTCTTGTCTGACTGTACACAGATTTAATGAACTACATTACATGGTTTTGGTAAATCTAAAGAAACTTGAACAAAGATTGTGCAATTAGACTGTACTTGTATGGTTAGGTTAAAGTGCATTAATAACAAATATCTAAAGTTTGGACGTCTAAAGCCTCGTACACACGATCAGTCCATCCGATGAGAACGGTCTGAAGGACCGTTGTCATAGGTTAACCGATGAAGCTGACTGATGGTCCGTCGCGCCTACACACCATCGGTTAAAAAAACGATCGTGTCAGAACGCGGTGACGTAAAACACAACGACGTGCTAAAAAAACGAAGTTCAATGCTTCCAAGCATGTGTCGACTTGATTCTGAGCATGCGTGGATTTTTAACCGATGGTTGTGCCTACTAACGATTGGTTTTGACCTAGCGGTTAGGAATCCATCGGTAAAATTTAAAGTGGTAGTAAACCCTCCTATGATTTTCAGCCAAGGAAGCTGCCATCTTGGCCTCTGTTTAATCTACAACTGCCATGATGCTGCACATGTGATCAGTTATGACACCAGTCATTGGATGGTTTGACAGTTTGGTTGAGGGCACAACCAATGTGACAGTTAGCATTCCCGGCATGCCAGGAATGTTAACTGTTCTTTGAAAATGTTACATTGATGGGTTTACTTCCGCTTTAAAGCAAGTTGGCTTTTTTTAACCTTTGGATAATTAACCTACGGGGCCCACACACGATCGGTAATGACTGATGAAAATGGTCCATCAGACCGTTGTCCTCTGGTTAACCTATCGTGTGTACGAGGCCTAACAGGCATTCATGAGCACATATAAACCTGACAAAACAATTGCGATTTGTTTTACAAAAAATAGGTAGAAGAATATGTATCGGCCTAAACTGAGGAAAAAAAACTATTTTTTTTATATATTTTTGGGGGATATTTATTATAGCAAAAAGTAAAAACTATTGCATTTTTTTCAAAATTGTCGCTCTATTTTTGTTAATAGCGCAAAAAATAAAAACTGCAGAGGTGATCAAATACCACCAAAAGAAAGCTCTATTTGTGGGAAAAAAGGACGCCAATTTTGTTTGGGAGCCACGTCGCACGACCGCGCAGTTGTCAGTTAAAGTGACGCAGTGCTGAATCGCAAAAAGGGGCAAGGTTCTTAACCTGCATAATGGTCCGGGTCTTAAGTGGCTAAAACACCTAATTCTTTTTGTGTGCCTTGTTAAGAAAACATCTTCAGTTCCTACCCTGGAGATGGAACAGGAAACAAGAGGAAATCCATCAAAATGAGGGGAATTGCCCTCTGAGACATTGGCACAGGTGTCCCTATTGGAAGATTTTCCCTCGTCTATTTTTTGTCTGACAACTAAAATTTTGGATGCCCCATCACTTTCTGTTTGGTGACAATGAAAACCAAATCAAATACAGAGGGTGAACCTACAGTGCTTAGCAAGGGACCTAAACTGCAATTACAATTTGACAGAGGTTATAACCCATCCCCACACTATCCAAAACTAAAATGAAAGAAAAAGTTTGGGCTATACATACACTTTAAGTTCTTCGTTAGGAATGTAATGGAAACCACAGTACATCCAAGCAAAAGTCACCTTTAGGTGACTTGAAAACGAATAAAAATTGATTTCTTATTGGTCGTTACGTGTTATTGCTCATCACCAGAGAAATGTGTACTATATTGCTTTTTGTCTGTGTATGGTCAGTATTTTTAGTTTGCCCTTGCTGCTATAAAATACTGTACTGTACACCATTATTGCACTAAAGTCTGCACATTATTGGATAATAAGTTTCATTTTTATTTTGTGCTTCAGTTACGAGTTGCCTATCACTTTCTGCATTGTAATTCCCTGCTCCTAAAATATGATATTATGAAGGAAAATGGCAAGTCGTGTTTCTGGCGATCTAATAAATAATTCTCTATGGTTATATTAGGTCTAATGGTTCTGCTTCACAGCAGATGTTGAGCACTGCTTCGATAAAACTTCATTGAGAATTCCTTCTTTCCAGTAGCGGCTGTCAAAATAGGAGAAATAGTGTGTAAATCTTACTTAGCATATGAAATTACTTTACTTTGTACCTTCATGCGAAATACTTTCATAGCCTCTGGGTTAAAGAGACATTACAGACATTATGATGGAAATGTCACTGACAAGGAGAGGAAAAGTTCAGTTGTTATTTAATCAAGGCTTGGTATTTTGGAGGGGCTATTGCCCAGGGCCCCCAAGTTTGTAAGAGGCCCCCATATCTGTAATGAAAATTGGGCTGGAGAGTTACTGTATTTGTACCTGCTACCAACTGTCCACTTGTACGCTCTTATCCCTGACACCTATCTCCTGCACTAAAAGGGCTGCAATTTATGATGAATAGGTCCTTCATTTCTTGGCAGCTCATATGTGACCCATTTAATGTGCAACCCTTAATTTTGATGGACACCTGGGAACAGACAAATAGAATCCAGGGGTGAAAAAAACATTGCTACTATCAACAGGGGATCTGACTGTTCTAAATAATGCACCTGCAGTTCTTCAGGGATACACAATGGTGTAGCAGTTTCAAACCCCACCATAGACACCATGGGCCAGATCCAGAAAGAGAGTACGCCGGCGTATCTACTGATACGCCGGCGTACTTTCAAATTTGCCGCGTCGTATCTTTAGTTTGAATCCTCAAACCAAGATACGACGGCTTCTGGCTTCGATCCGACAGGCGTACGGCTTTGTACGCCTTTGGATCGTAGGTGCAATACTTCGGCGCCCGCTGGGTGGAGTTTGCGTCGTTTTCCGCGTTGGGTATGCAAATTAGCTTTTTACGACGATCCACGAAGGTACATGCGGCCGTCGCATTGTCTTTTTTGCGTAAGTCGCCCGTGAATCGGGATGGACGTAACTCACGTCTAAGTTTAAAAAATGACGTCGTTCCGACGTCATTTCGCGCAAAGCACGACGGGAAATTTCGGAACGACGCATGCGCAGTTCATTCGGCACGGTAACGCGCTTCATTTAAATGAATCACGCCCCCTACCCGCCGATTTGAATTCTGCCGTCAGAAATACACTACGCCGCCGTAACTTTCGGCGCGCAAGATTTCTGGATTCGAACCAAAGCCGGAAAAGTTACGGCGGCGTAGCGTATCTCTGATACGCGGCGCAGGTGTAAAGGTATGTGGATCTGGCCCCATATGCGTAGACTTTGATTATTATTATTATTATACAGGATTCATATAGCGCCAACAGTTTACGCAACGCTTTACAATATAAAAGGGAGACAATACAGTCATAATACAATAAAATACAAGAGGATTAAGAGGGCCCTGCTCAGAAGAGCTTACATTCTAATAGGGTGTGGCAGGTGGTGCAAAATGTTGTAACTGTAGGGAATGAGCTGATGGAAGTGGTAAAAGATTGGAGACGTGATAGGCTTCCCTGAAGAGATGAGTTTTCAGGGATCGCCTGAAGGTAGCAAGAGTAGGGGATAGCCGGATAGGTTGAGGTAGCGAGTTCCAGAGGATGGGAGAGGCTCTGAAGAAATCCTGAAGACGAGCATGGGAGGAGGAGACGAGAGAGCTTGACAGTAGGTGGTTTTAAAAAGAGCAGAGAGGACTGTTTGGGATATGTTTGGAGACAAGATTGGTGATGTAACTCGGGGCAGAGTTGTGGATGGCTTTGTAAGTTGTGGTTAGTATTTTGAACTTAATTTTGCTGGGTGATCGGTAGCCAGTGTAGGGATTGGAGGAGAGGGTTGGCAGACACTGAGCGGTTGGTGAGGTGGGTAAATAAATGCAATAAATTCACATAAATGCATATTTATGTGAAATAAGGTGATCTGGTTTTCTCGCCCAACTAGCAATGTGCAATAATACCTGCAGTAGGGAAGAGCCCTTCTACTACAATAGATTTTAGAGGCCTCCAAATCTCATCAGGAAAGGTGATGTTTCTGGTTCAATGCTCACAGTAATTGCCAGTACTCCAGCACTCAGAAGAGACATACTGTAGTATGGTCCTGTAATCTGTCCCTCAGTTTTCATATATCTAGCGCTACCCCCTTAGGGGCCACTGGATTTTGGGTCTCCCTTTGCATGCACAGCCAGGCAACACACTGTATTCATTAAAAGAGTCCAATGGATTTGTTTTGTTTTAGTTTATTAGGGCAATCAAGTTGGATGGGGTTAGGGTGGTATGGGATGCCCAGAACTGTGGTAAAGTAGAAAATAAGGACACATAGTAACTGTCTCTGACTTCTTGCAAAGCTCACAAGGCTGTGTTCTCATAGGAAAAGTCATACAGCCAGACTGGCTAAGATCAACTCCACTACTGATTGCAGGTACTCTATCTTCAAAATGCCAAAGCACCTGGCTCCAACTTAGGATCCCCAAGCAAAGGTGTATGATAGCTGTAGTAGGCTAAGTAGCTTTGAGCTGTCCCTCCAGATAGCTAGTTGGGTATTGCACCTTGCTGCTTCTCCTCTAACAGATTTGGGGTGTGGAAAATTTGAGGTTTCTCACTTTTTGTAGAGTTCCTGTAGCACATATGGTTAATTATGAACTGGCCTTCTGCTGGACAGGTCCCAATGACTCCCAGGATGGCTCAGCTAAGCCTAACTGAGGCTGGGGGTGTGAGGATTCCTCTGCTGCTTTCTCTCTCTCTCTCTCTCTCTCTCTCTCTCTCTCTCTCTCTCCCAGCACTCTTCCTCTCTAGCACCTCCTGCCAGGAGGCAAAGCCCCCCAATACAGGGGTCCCCTCCAGGCCTCTGGATCCTGGACTCTGCTCCCACATAGCCAGGTTCCAGAATACATAAGGGCTGTCTGGGTTTTCCACACCCAGGGATTGGAAGAGGCACCATAAAAATTCAGGCCTCATCTCTGCTCTTCCGCCCTCTAATGCCGCGTACACATGGTCGGAATTTCCGACAAGAAACGTTTGATGTGAGCTTTTGATCGGAAATTTTCGACCGTGTGTTGGCTCCATCTGACTTTTTCAGATGGAAATTCCGATCATCTGTATGCAATTCCGACACGCAAAAAAACACAAGCATGCTCAGAATCAATAAGACGTATGCTCGGAATCATTGAACTTTTTTCTCAGCTCATTGTAGTTTTGTACGTCACCGCGTTCTTGAATTTTGTGTGACCATGTGTATGCAACACTAGTTTGAGCCAACATTCCGTCGGAAAAAAATCCACGGTTTTCTTTGTCGGAATTTCCAATCGTGTGTACGCGGAATTAGTTCTAGAACTCTCCAGGAGCTTCTAAAAGCCAAGGGAAAGTGATAGAGACTAGCTTTAAAAAAATTAACCCTGGCTCCTCTGGCTACAGAAGGAGCCCACTAAACGTACCTACTGTACACTGGGGGTACTACACCAGCAATCTATCATAATAATCACCACCATATCATCATCTTCTCCATCATTATGGAGGTCATCTTATTAATGCCAACTTTTAAAAGCATTGTATTTTCTTGCAGTCTGGTATGGTCTGTACTTGACACTTATTGTATTTTCTTTTGCCTTCTTTACTATGCATCATTGAGCCAATTCTAGCTAATGTGTTTTGCAAGCTTATTCAAGTTTGAAGATGTTAGAAGCACTTGACCTGCCAACAGCTGTGATAAAAATGTGCTATAGCCTCTGGTTAATTTACAGAGATCTTACACAGATCTATATTTAATAGATTTTAAAAATTGGTGTCTGAGAAACTGAAGTGCTTCTATTGTAAGAAAAATTTTGATTTTACAAGTAGGATTTAGAGCAGAATGGCAGCTTGTTTTACTGTATATACAGTCGTATGCAAAAGTTTAGGATCCCCTGACAATTTCCATGATTATCATTTATAAATATTTGGGCGTTTGGATCAGCAATTTCATTGTGATCTATCAAATAACTGAAGGACACAGTAATATTTCAGTAGTGAAATGAGGTTTATTGGATTAACAGAAAATGCGCAATATGCACCAAAACTAAATTAGACAGGTGCATAAATTTGGGCACCCCAGCAGAAAAAGCACATCAATATTTAGTAGGGCAGAAATAACAGCCACTAGACGCTTCCTATAACCTGTAATGAGTGTCTGGATTCTGGATGAATGTATTTTGGACCATTCCTCATTACAAAACATCTCCAGTTCAGTTAGGTTTGACGGTTGCCGAGCATTCACAGCCCGCTTCAAATCACCCCACAGATGTTCAATGATATTCAGGTCTGGGAACTGGGATGGCCATTCCAGAACATTGTACTTGTATGTCTGCATAAATGAGACAAACAGTGTTTTGGGTCGTTGTCTTGTTGAAATATCCAGCCCCAGCGCAACTTCAACTTTGTGACTGATTCCTCAACATTATTCTCAAGAATCTTCTGATATTGAGTGGAATCCATGATGAGACCCTCAACTTTAACCAGATTCCCAGTACATGCACTGGCCACACAGCCCCACAGCATGATGGAACCTCCACCAAATTTTACTGTGGGTAGCAAGTGTTTTTCTTGTAATGCCATGTTCTTTTGCCGCCATGCATAACGCGCCTTGTTATGACCAAATAACTCAATCTTTGTTTCATAAGTCCACGGCACCTTATTCCAAAATTAAGCTTGCTTGTCCAAATGTGCGTTTGCATACCTCAAGCGACTCCGTTTGTGGCGTGTGTGCAGAAAAGGCTTCTTTCGCATCACTCTCCCTGTGCAAAGTGTGTGGAATTGTTGAAGGATGCTCAGTGACACCATCTGCAGCAAGTTGATGTTGTAGGTCTTTGGAGGTGGTCCGTGGGCTGTTTTTGACCGTTCTCACCATCCTTCGCCTTTGCCTCTCCAATATTTTATGTGGCCTGCCACTTCTGGCCTTAATAAGAACTGTGCCTGTGGTCTTCCATTTCCTCACTATGTTCCTCACAGTGGACACTGACCCCTTATATCTCTGCGATAACTTTTTGTAGCCTTCCCCTAAACCATAATGTAGAACAATCTTTGTTTTCAGGTCATTTGAGAGTTGTTTTGATGCCCCCATGTTGCCACTCTTCAGAGGAGAGTCAAAGAGAACAACAACTTGAAATTGGCCACCTTAAATACCTTTTCTCATGATTGGATGCACCTGTCTATGAAGTTCAAGGCTTAATGAGCTCACCAAACCAATTTTGTGTTCCAATTAATCAGTGATAGGTAGTTACAGGTATTCAAATCAACAAAATGACAAGGGTGCCCAAATTTATGCACCTGTCTAATTTCGTTTGATGCATATTGCACATTTTCTGTTAATCCAATAAACCTAATTTTACTACTGAAATATTACTGTGTCCTTCAGATATTTGATAGATCAAAATGAAATTGCTGTTCCAAACACCCATATATTTATAAATGATAATCTTGGAAATTGTCAGGGGTTCCTAAACTTTTGCATACAACTGTAGTATCTCGCTCTCCATATTGTAGAATAAACACATACAGTGTGACTATAGCCTTTTGTTTTGACATTACTAAAGCTGGATACACAGTCTAGCATAAGTAAAATCTACCAAAGGAAAATCTGTATGAAAATTCTGTGTACATTCAAAGGCCATTTAAAAGTGCTGTAGTTCCAAATTTTTGTTTTGCTTTTAACTTTCAATTTTGGAATGAATGGATGTTACCAAATGAAAACCACATACACTGTTAGAAATTCGTACATTCGAGAAAATGTTTCCTTCCTGCTTTTCTTATTACTGCTGTCGAAAATAAATGTTGATTTGACTCCACTAAAAATTAGATGAACAAACTTTTTTACAATGAGAAATTTTAAACAAAATTCTACTAGTGTCTTCCCAGCTTAAGGGATTGTGGATACTTTGGCTTTCAATTTAACTTCAATCTAAAAAAACAACGGATTTCAACTCAAACAAAAGACCAGACAACTGTGGTCCCTTTTTGCAGTCAAATGCTTATAGCATCCACTTATTAAAAATAACAATAAGTAAAAATTAGGTGCAAAAAACGCATTATCAAACAGAACAAGGAAAATATACAACTGGCCTTATAGGTCTAAGGTCTTTGAAGGCACATATCATTAAAATGGCTGTATCTGCCACAAAATTTCATGTCAAGGCTCCCAACTGCTACTACACTGCCTTGTGGGCAGTTTACCACCAATGTACCCCAGATACTGCCTAGTAACCACTACCACATTACCAAGTGGTAATGTACATTTGGAAAGGCCACTCAAACCCGATATGGACCCAATCTAGCATTGTCAACATTTTACCAGGGAGCACCTCCTTTACAGACCCTGAGATCCTTGTCACAAATGCACAAGCATGAAACTTTTGGCTTGTGGGGCCCTCCAAATCCTGATAGTACATTAGATGCCATCTTGTAAGTAGACATGTGCACACTGAAAAAAAAAAAATCGGAATTTTGTTTTCGTCTGAAAAATTTATTTATTTAGTTACTCCCGAAATTCATTTTTATTTATTTTGTTTCGTTAAAAAATGCATTAGTCCGAAAATCCAAATTAATTAAGGTCGAATCTGTCATTGAAGGCTTATGATGTCTGTCGAATGTTCTAAGAAGACTCGTCGGAGCAGCTAAAAGATTTGACGCCCGAAATCGTACATTTCCGGTTGAATGTTCAGGCTACAAGCTATAGAAGAATTCTAATGTTGTATGACACTAGTAATAATTATATTTATAAATTATTATTACTAGTCAACAAACATTCAAATTCTTCTATAGCCTATGGGCCGAGCATTTGCCCACAAATCTATGATTTCGGCGTCGTACAGTTTAGCTGCTTGTCGAATCTTCTTAGAAGTTTCGTCAGACACCATAAGCCTTCAATGACAGATTCGACATTTGTATGTTTTGCGCTGCTTCATCAAATCTTCGTTGCTCGTGTCGAATGGTCTACCCCAACACTGTCTCTATAATGTCAAATCTTTTCTCTCTATGTCAAATCTTTCCTCTCTATGTAGAATAATCTTGGACTAATAGAGTTAAGGTTAGGCACATTCGACCACAGGTTCAATAGACACAGATTGTTATTGTCAGCATCATGTCGAATCTCCTATCTATATCGAACTGTTGTAGCAATGAAAATGAAAATAAAGCATTTTTTATGTCTGATTTTTAGGATTTCAGATTCTGCACGTTCATTTTCGTTTTGTTAAAACGATAACGAAAATACCTGAAATTCGGATCAAAATGCATTCGGACGAAAACGAATACATATGTCTACTTGTAAGCCTAGGAACCACATGTTGATTCCCTCAGTATCAAAACAAGGGATAACTAATATCATGAGCATGTTAAAAAGATTATTACCATAAACAAAAAAATATCTTGAAATAAATCAGAAATAAACCTATTGTGAGACAGTATATGTTTGGAATACCCTGAGTTTATCACTAAGAGCCGGTTCACACATAGGCGGCACGACTTCGGGGGCGACTCTCAAAACGACTTCTGTATAGAAGTCAATGCAGATCGCCCCGAGCCGCCCCCGAAATACTACAGGAACCTTTTTTCTAAGTCGGAGCGACTTGCGTCGCTCCTATTAGAACGGTTTCATTGCAGTGAATGGGACGCGACACGTCAGGCAGCTGAGCCGCCTGTCGTGTCGCCCCAGTGTGAACCGGGTCTAATACTCTGGAAAAAAACACCCTTAAGGTCTTTGCGTTGAAATTACAGCAAAGTTCACGGACTGGCACAGGTCAATGTAGTCTACTATGTCATCTAGAGGCCATTCACCAGAGTAACTAATATTACATCAGTATATTTCATTCTTTCACCTCTTTTCAATATGCATAAAGTTCAGAGTTTTTCAAGAGTTAAAATTCACAGAAAGGGATTTGCTTTGAACTAGGCATAAAATCTCAGAAATATTTTAAAATTCTAAACGAAAATATACAGCAACAACAGATTTGACACTAAACACATGAATGGAGCGATTATGCATAGAAAAGGCCTTTTGATATGTGCATTTCAGTGTGTCGAACGCAGGGATGTACATTATATAACAGCTCCCTCTTCCATTATTAGCTGCTGTTGGTAAGCACATGCCCCAGTTCTGTCATCTTTTCAAATCTTCTAACAACCCCAGATGTTAATGGTATTCTCACTTAAACACAGTGTATGCCAGCTCTGCTGAGACTGCATTAATTACAGAGAGAAAAGCCTGGTGTGCTTCTCATTTCTCTACATGGAAAGTTCCATGTGCTAAGCAAATATTCTTTCATAACACAGCAGCTAAAAAAAAGGGTGAACGCCTCTAAGGTCCTGGTATGTGGGGGAAACTATCGGGGCTGTCGTACAGGACCATAAACACCAGCTTAACTGTACAGTGCACTATATGGATCTTCTTATAAGAGCTATAACTGCAATCTGTTGGGAACATAAAACGTAGTGCATTTAATTTCAAAACTAAGCATACAGAACAAACAGTAACTAGTCAGGTTAGGCTGAGCAGGTAGAAGAATAGAAAGAAACCATCACTAAAGAATACAATATTGCCTTCTTAAAAAAAACAATTATATTCATGGTACTTTGTTCTATCAAAAATAAAAAAGCAGACACCACATCTAAGTACCTTTGCGACGGAACCGCTTTGGCACCCAGTTCAGGTGCTTCCTTCCTCCAAACAGTGCCCCCTGCCCTCCAAACCGTTCCGAGCAGACCGAAAGCTAATACCAACCCTTTTTACCCCAAACATCATACACAGACAAGATGTTGGGATAGAACCAAAAGAATGACTGTTTTTTAAATCTCAGACACATACTTTATAACCCGCAGGATGACATTCTTCTCTTGAGGATATTAGCATGACAATGCAAACTTCAAACACCAATCCAATTGACAGCTAACAGTGATCTTAATTAAACAGTAATCTAATTAACCAGTAAGTTAAATCAACAAGCGTATAACATCCCACAATAGTTTATTAACAAGGTGAAGTGGACACAATACTAGCAGACAGACAGAAACAATAGGTGACTCAATTAACTTCATTAATAATGTAGATGCACACAATGGGAGAAAGACACTTAACCCATAACACCTTAATCCGATTATATCAGCTATAAGCTCCTACAGTTGATAGCACAAGAAATCTTTCCAACCAGGAACCGTAAAAGGTGCAATAAACCCATTGGCATCTTCTACACTAATTATCATTCAAGAATGCTCTTCACGTCACACGCTGGAAGCAAATCCTTATAAGGATGGATGTGTCAAGAAGTTCCTACAACCACAAGGAACTACAGAGAATATCCTACTTACATGTATAGGAGAAACAGCAAGTATTCCCACCTTTTAAGCAGTGACTAGATGCCATCAGGGACAACATTGGTGTATAATACGTTCTATTCATATATTGCAGTCGTATAAGTTTGTCTTCAGTGGATATAATGTAAAAATAGGAACCAGAGAAATCCTCCTAATTCTTTTCTGTTGTGTCTATTATATCTCCACTCCACTTAAAGTATCCTTTATTTATAATGATTTATTTGCCATTTGAGATTCAAGTCAGAACAGAAAGAATCAAAGTGAAGACGTGATGGGCTTGTGCCCTTTTAAACATAAAACACATCTATAGCCCCCCAGACCTTTCACCCCCCTCCTTGAACCCTCCACATCTATTTAATAAAGGTTTCTTAAAAACATGCATCAATTCCAGCTGTTTTCTGGAGGGTCTAGTGATACCTTGGGTCCTTCGTCTTCTTGTCTGATGGTGTTGTTTTGACTGCAGCACTGAAGAGATGATGTGTGATTACTGTTCAGTACAGCACTACAGTAAGCTCAAACTAGTATAATGTTGCCCACCAGGGGAATTGTTAAGGCCCCTTTCACACTTAGACGACTTGTCCCAAGATTTGTGGGGCAAAGTAGCATGACAAGTTGTTCCCCATGATTTCCAATGACAACCATTCTTATTAGTCCTACCGACTTCAAAGTAGTTCCTGCAGGTGCAGTATGGTCCGATTTTGATGCCACTTACAAAGGCATTCCCTGAAATCACGGCAAAATCACGCGACTTTGAAGTCGCAGTAGTGTGAAAGGGGCCTTAAGCACATCTTTACCAGATCACTTTTTTTTGTTTAACCCCTGCTTACCAGGTGGTGTGTTGTGCACATTTAAGATACTTCACCCGAAGAGGGGATCCGCCGTTGTCCCACTGAGATCCTCTTGTCTTCTGCCATTACTAATTTCGGGGGCCACCATGATGTTTGTATCATCAAGGAGACCCCACTGGCACTGTCGGGTTCAGCCAGTGTGCCTCCCAATAAAGTGGCACAAGGCAAGTCCCTGAAACGTTGTGAATGAAGGGCTATGTCTCCTGGGATATGGGACATGCATGTCCAAAGTAGTTTAGCTCTATTCAAGTAGAGGAAGGGAGGAAGAGTGGATTGGATGGAGTTTTATTCTGAGGGTGAAGATCCACTTTAATGATAGCCTGGGCTCACAGGAACAGGATGAATGATGTTGACTGACATTCCACCATGAAGTACATGGCAACAGATGATCTCTGAGCTTCAGTCCATTAGCTTTGCTATGCAGAAACAATATCATCCATCTGCTGCAGGCAGGAGGGAGCATTTTTTTTGAAAATCTAGTTTCCCCCAGTGATTAGGCTGCAAGCTTGCAACTTGGTAAGAGGCTGGATCAAAGGGTTAATAATTATTAGACATTTGTGGACAAAAACTCTGTCAGCATCAGGATTTGCAAGGCTTTATTACCTCTGAGCAAGCATCTGCGTCCAGGAAGTGTCAATGATTTATAATACCGATAGATAAATGGCACCACCCTTCTGGAGAGAAAAACAAATGAAGACATTATCAAGGGGAGTACTTAGATCTGTTTGAGAGGTTTAAAATAACTGTATTTATTACTCTTACAAAGGTTTTTTTTATATCAGAAAAAAGATTCAGGAACTCAACTCCCAACTGCCGACAAGATTACCAATGTGGCCATGTCCAGTGGTCACTAACAGTGGGAGAGTATTAAAGATCCATTAATAAATAAAAAAGGGGCGTGTTACGCACAGGGTGCAGAGTTCCAGCATGCCCTATGCATAGGGTTCAGAGGTGCTCTACGCACATGGTACAGGGCTCAGGAGTGTGCCACACACAGGGTGCAGGGTTCAAAGGTAGACTACACACAGGATACAGGGTTCAGGTGTGCGCTACACTCAGGGTGCAGGGTTCAGAGGTGGACTACACACAGGGTGCAGGGTTTATGGGTGCACTACATACAAGCAGGGCCATCTTAATAGCATCATGGGCCCCTGGGCAAAGTAATGCTCGGGGGCCCCTACAATGGAGACAGTGAAGGTAAACAGGCATCAAGTAGGTAGGGGGCAGACAAGCAGAGCTTCCCCTTTTCCCCACATTATCCCCCCAGCACTCTGACCCCTCTAAACCCTAGATATTCCCCCAGTACTGTAACCATATACTATAAGATAACCCTTGAATTGTGACCCCACTACATCCCCGATACCTCCTACACTCTGACCTCTCTACATCCCTGATACCTCTAACACTATAGTCACCCAAGCTACCCCAAGCATTGCTACCCCCTATACACCCCAAATCCCCCCCTTCAGTATTGTTTTCCCCCATACACCCATGATATCCTCAGCACCATTATTCCATCCATATAGTACCCCCTTTTCTAGTGGAGATACAGTGCATGTAAACTTTTGGCTCTGTGCCCACCTCCAGCACTGCACTCACCTATACCAATCAAGCAGGCAGAGGAGGGAGCATCCCTCCGGCATTCCAAGCTTTTTGGTGCAAACAGTGCTGGACAGCTGGGCTCACTATGACACCATCCACAATGCTACTTCCGCAGGTGGGCTCTCAGTGCTGCCGACTCAGCAGCTCCCATTCAAGCTCATACCCCACAGCCTTCGAGTCCCGAGCATTCAAGCTGCATGGGGCGGGGTCAGAGCCCTCCCTGCTGGCTGTGAAATAATAGATATCATTCTGCACCACACGGCGCACCGCTGCCAGCCTGCCTCCCCTGTGTATCCATCATTCTCAGTGCCATCATGGGGCCCCCCATTTTGGGGAAGCGTGGGCTCAAGAACCAGCTGCTTTGGAGAAAGTGCTGTCTTAATGAGAGGGCACACCTGGGCACTACCCAGGGGCCCCCAGCTGCATGGGGGGCCTCTGCACTTTCCCCAAAGCAGCTGATCCTTTAGCCCACGCTGCCCCTAAATGGGGGGGGCCATGATGGCACTGAGAGTGATGGATATACAGGGGAGGCAGGCTGGCAGCGGGGGGGGCCATGCTGTGCAGAATGATACCAGCCTTCCTCCCCAGGGGCAGGGCCAGTGATGCTCTGACCCCGCCACATGCAGCTTGAATGCTTGGGACTCGAAGGAAGGAATGTAGAGAGGCCACAGTGTAGGGGGTATTAGGGATGTAGTGGGGTCACAATACAAGGGGTATCTTATGGTATATGGTTACAGTCCTGGGGGGATATCTGGGGTGCAGAGGGGTCAGAGTGCTGGAGGTATCTGGGGTGTAGAGTGACCATAGTGCTGGAGAGGCATCAATCTAGCAGATATATTATTTGCCCAGGACAGCTTTGTTACTTTATGTATGTAATTTTTTCCCACAGTTTTTTTGCTGTACAGAATAATTGTTCATGTAGTTAAAGCGGAGCTCCACCCAAAAGGGGAAGCTCCGCTTGTCTCCTACCTACTTGATGTCTGTTTACCTGCACTGTCTCCATTGTAGGGGTCCCAGAGTATTACTTTGCCCAGGGGCCCATGATGCTTTTAAGACGACCCTGATATAACCTATCATAGGGTGACCAGACATCCCTGTTTTCAGGGGGCAGTCACTGGATTGAGGACACTGTCCCTGGGCCAAGTATGTCCCCGGTTTTGTCCCCAGATTGGATTTGAACAGGGGCTGTGGCAATTTCAAAGACAGTCAGTGCAGAATAAAAAAAAAAAAAATTCTGAATTATACACCCCCTCTCCGCGCTAACTTAGGGGGGTGTATTTTTTCTATTATCTCTGTCCCTTTCTGATGATCATGTGCTGGTCGGAGCGGAGGGAATATTTCTTCAGTTACGGGTGCATGCCCATTCAGCTCCGCTCGCATGTTCTTCTGCCTTGGCTCAAGTCCCGGCCAGCCGCCTGCCTGCTTATCTCCTTACCTTCCCTGGCGGAGTGATTTTCCTGCACTCTCCACCCAGTAGTAGCCGGGGGCCCGGAGTGTAAGACTTGACAGGCTGTAAGGTGGGTGGCGGCGGTGACGGCAGAGAGTCGCTGATTGCCGACATTACTAGTAAAAAAAAAATTGTCTCCGGATTTCATTTAAAAAATCTGGTCACCTTAACCTATCATGTACCCAGAACTAATTTTTAGAGGAATGTTTTGGTGAATTTCGTAATTGCCCAGTGACGGACATTGATAAACGGTCAACAAGTGGCTAAGCAGCCCAGAAAATTATTCAGCTAAAATTCAGAAACTTGAACTTACAGAAAACTGTCTTACTGTGACCTTGATGAAGTCAAGATGTCTCCTTGTGTTCCTGGTACTGAAATGAGATATTAGGCTTGATTGGGCAAGGAAACAGTGCTTGAAACGTCTGTGAAATTGTCAGTATACCGTGCAGAACTAAAAATAAAACATTTCCCCTTTTATCATTAAAAAGATGATACACAGGACTGTAACATTACACGGGAAGACAGTTCCAATTCCGTTTTATATTTATTCTTTAATTATCTGCTGTAGTAATATTCAAATTGAAAACAGGAAATATTTGTAGTGTACAGACATAAATAAAATAAAACTTGAAAAGGCGATCTCCTATTTCTTACACCTGGAATGATATAAGCGCCAAATCGGTTTTAAAGGCATAGTCCACCTTTATATTAAATAGATAATTATATGTACCATCAATGAATTTATAAAAAAAAATGCATTAAATAAATGTTTTCATTCAAGCCTGCAAAGCATTAAAACCACAATCAGTGTGTCGCGGGTGCAATGTACAGCCTCCTGCATTTTTACGCCAAGCTCCAGGTCTATACGGAGGTTGGAGGAAGTACAGTGCCTTGAAAAAGTATACATACCTCTTACAATTTTCCACATTTTATCATGTTACAACCAAAAATGTAAATGTATTTTATTGGGATTTTATGTAATAGACCAACATGAAGTGGTACATAATTGTGAAGTAGAAGCAGGGCTGTCTTTAATATTTATTGGACCCTGGGCAAACATTTTCTTGGCTTCGGCTGCCGACATCGCGGGCACGCTGGACAGGTAAGTGTCCATTTATTAAAATTCAGCAGCTGCAGTATTTGTAGCTGGTTGCTTTTAATATAAATTTTTTCATGGGACATCCGCTTTAAATCATTCTTAATGCCCCGGGGGCTGAGAAGGATCAGCAAATATGTGACCATGGTCACAGAGGTCATATTATCGGAAGCTGGTTCCGCCGGCTACCAATCTTTAGAGCGGACCAAGGGCTATCTTTGACAGCTCAGTCTTTGTGCTGGGAGCAAAACAACATATAAATGTAGCGCTAAACAAATAATAATACACCAAGTGATATGAACACCGTATCCAACAATATATAAATGTGTCAATAAACATATATCTATATAAAAAAACATGTAAAGCAAATTCTGATATGTAAAAATGGTGAATGTTGAATACAGTCCAATGTAGATAAAAGTGCTGGTGCTCCCACATCCAAGATGAACCAAGTGAAGTGAAGACGGCCACCACCAACATAGGAGAGGCTTACCGGAAATAGTGAACCCTAAAGAACGTATGTTCGAAGGGTCAACTGAACATGGTATGAACCACTGTGAAGATCGAATCCTCTGCTGCAGTTCCCACACAACGTCTCGCACACCAAACCACTTAGCAAAGGGTATGTTGATAATGGGTGCTTATGGGCAATGGCCAGGGATGGACTGGCCATTGGGACTACAGGGAGTTTCCCGGTGGGCAGATGGCTCAGTGGGCCGGCTTCAGTGACAGTCTCTTCCTTCCCGCAGCGCTCACCTCCTCTCCCTCCCCACAGCGCTCACCTGGGGGAACAGAAAAGCAGGGGGAGGACCAGAGGATCAGGGACGATGACAGAGGAGCATGGGGGGAGGGGACAGGCAGCTGACTCAACAGCTATGGCTCTGGAGTTTCTCACTTCTGCCTAATCTTGTCTCATAAGGGGGGCACCAAACTGATTCTTTGCCCCAGGTGAAATAATGTCTAGCTTCCCCACTGGTACTGCCTATAAGAGTACCAGTACCAGCGTTCTACTCTAATAAAGTAGAACGACTAGTGGCTAGTGAAGGGGGAGAGGGGGCTTGGGTGGCGGAGAAGGGGGGTGCCGGAGTTGTCCGGCCGCCATGGGAGAGACCTGTGAAAGTGGGCCAGTCTGGATGAAGTCCAGGGCCAAATATTTGTCCCAGTCCAGCCCTGGCAATGGCCCAAAAGATGCCGGGTAGTAGAACCAAATGAGGTATATTTAAGAAAAAAGAGAAGGGCACATAGCGCAATACTGTAAAAATTAAGGATTTTAATGTAGGTAGAAACACTTACATTAGAAGATGAAAACAGCGCCTGTCAAAGTATACACAGCAACAGTGGAGTTTTCTGGCGCGTTTTACAACATGGTGCATCGTCACCATTTGTCTACTGTTTTTTTGTAGCTGCTCACCATTTAGGCAGCGCATCATTTTTGTATTTGTTGCCATTTGTGCTGGGAGCACACAATGAGCGCGATCTAAGCACTTAAACTTTGACCCTTCAGCGACGCATCTAGGAGCCGTGTTGATGTTAAAGCCCACCTCTTTTCTGCTCCATGGATAAATGGGTAAAGGGGTTACATTCTGGCACCAGGAAATGCCCATTTTATTGGCACTCTAGAAAATCCACAGGCATATAAAGATGCAAAGGCCAAAGACCATACATCTCACGTACACTAAGTACATTTTATTTTCTGCTCAAGCTCATTTTTTATTTTCTGACTAGCTGCTCAAATAGAACACATTACCTCTGCTCTTTATCAGCTGTTCTGTAATGTTTTACGGGTTGTGGCCGGGTCGCTTGCCAGATTTCCATTAAGCTCTGATATTTTTCTAGGCCTTTTTCAGAGCAGACCTGCCCAACATTCACTGTTGGAAGAAAGATTTCCTATTGCCTAATACCCATGAAGTCATGCACTGCTTGCTGCACAAGCACAAGGATCACATCTGAAGCTTCCCTGGCACTCTCCTTGGCATTGTACAGGTCATGCTGAACATGAGGACATTTAAACAAACAGCTCCCCTAATATGGAAAATTCACTGCAAGATCCTACAAAGCGAGCACTTCACTTAGTGTTATGATGAGGTTTTCTGTTTTTGCTTTTTAGTGGTCAGCGCTGGTAGAAATGTGCATCCTGTTTGCTGAACTTGTTCTTACATTTAGACTGCTGTAATTATCCCCACTGTGCTTCCGTAAGCCGTAATAGGCAAAAAAAAATGTAATGGTTTTCATTGCCAGTTTCTGTCACTACACCTGCTCAAGCAATGTATTTGCATTGTAGGTGGCTTAAGAATCAAGCCACATTGGTAGATTCTTCAACCCTTTCGCTGCCAGAGACGTTTTTGCGTTTGTTTTGCACACATGTTTAAAAAATCATTTTGGGCCTGAAGATTACACAAAACCCATAACATTATATATTTTTTTGAAAGCAGACACCCTAGAACAGGGGTCTCCAAACTTTTGAAACAAAGGGCCAGTTTACGGCCCTTCAAACTTTAGGGGGGCCGGACTGTGGACAGTAGGAGTAGAAAATGGTGTGGCATCGACAGGAGTAAACAACGCACTAGGTTTGGTGGTCAGTGGGAGTAAAACATTTACATCATTGGTGTCAGTGGGAGGAATGGTGTCCCATCACTGGTGTCAGTGGATGGAATAATGCCCCATAATTGGTGTCAGTGGAAGAATTAGTTCCCCCAACTTTAGTATCAGTGGAAGGAATAGTGCCTGGTATCAGTGGAAGGAGTAGTTTCCCAAGGGCCGGTTAAAGGCAAGCAAAGGGCCACATTCGGCCAACGGGTCGCAGTTTGGGGACCACTGCCCAGGAGAATAAAATAGGGGGTAGTTCCAATTTTTTGGCTTCAGGTCCCATAATGTGTCCAGACACTTCAGACAATGTCACGATAGAGACCCTAGATGTCTAGTTTTGGGGCATTGAAAGGGTGGACCGTCATTGGAGGGGGGGCAACTACTTTCCCCAGATTAGCCAAAGGGAATCTTTTTGGATTGTGGAGGCAAAGGTTTTAACGCCTGAAGGGTTGAATGTTGATTTTGATTTGAATTGTTTCATTTCAGATACATAGATTTTGTTTTGGGATTTTAAATATAATTATGTAATGATTTTTATACATTTTCTGATTGTAGTTATCGATTGTTTTCTGTAATGTGTATGAAGGATGGTGTTGGATGATTTCCTAATCTATTTTATCATGTTTATTGTTTTAGTATTTATGATCAATGCAAATCCAAATAGATTTTATGTCTCTGGTGTATAACCATGACTAAACGCTAGGGGGCATTAATCAAATTTTGCACGTATTATTTTTAGTATTATATACTTTTTCCCCTTTTATAGTTAGCAATTTGGGTATTTTACATGAAAAATTGTTAATACAATAGTACCTTTCCAGATGCCTGGTGCACGGATTGGTTTTTGTTTCTTAGCCGTTTCTATGAGCTTCTTTACCGTCGCTCATTGTGTATCAGTCGTCGGCATTACAACGATACTCTATAAGTAGTTTGCTGGGTGACGCCGTGGCCCTGCCTCGCTGAGGAAGTTCTGACGAACATATCGCGTATGGGGGAGGAGCCACGTATGGATGATGTCACCTGCTACCATCCTTCGTATCTATCAGCACACGGCAGTGCTATATGCCTGTATTTGGAGGTGTGGTGGGGGTATACCGTCGGAATAGCCACAGTATTCAGCCGCTAGCGGTGCGGTTTTAACCCCTGTTAGCGGCCAAAAAAGGGTTAATACCGCCCGCAATGCTCCTCTGCAGAGGCGCATTGCCTGCGGTATAGCCGCGGTTTCCCATTGCTGCTTTCAATGCGAATACCGCTCCTCTCACTGCTCCAAAGATGCGGCTAGCAGGACTTTTGGAGCGGTCCTGCTAGCACAACGCTCAAGTGTGAAAGCCCTCAGGCTTTCACACTGGAGAAACAGCAGCCGCTGTTTAGAGTCGGTTTGCAGGCGCTATTTTTAGCGCAATAGCGCTTGCAAACCGCTTCAGTGTGAAAGGGGCCTTAGGCCTCGTACACACGATAGGTTAAACAGAGGACAACGGTCTGATGGACCATTTTCATCGGTCAAAAGCGATCGTGTGTGGGCCCCATAGGTTATTTAACCATCAGTTAAAAAAAGCCAACGTACTTTAAATTTAACCGATGGATTCCTGACCGATAGGTCAAAACCGATCGTTGGTAGGCACGACCATCGGTTCAAAATCCACACATGCTCAGAATCAAGTCGACGCATGCTTGGAAGCATTGAACTTCATTTTTTTTTCAGCACGTCGTGTTTTACGTCACCACGTTTTGACACGATCGGTTATTTAACCGATGGTGTGTGGGCGCGACGGACCATCAGTCAGCTTCATCGGTTAACAGATGACAACGGTCCTTCAGACCGTTCTTATCGGATGGACTGATCGTGTGTACGAGGCTTTAGATAAACGTTCTGGAGGAGAATTTTTTTCATTGATTTGAGATATACCTTCCACACGTGTGGGACCTGCTTTGCATGACTACCTGCTAGCTCAGGAGTCCATGCTCGGAGGTGAGGGTAGATATAAGATCAGAGGTGGAGGGATTGTCACTAATATTTGAAAACAGATATCTTCACCGATGAAGCTGTTACTGGGATCTGTTGTTCAACAGCATCTTGGACTGTATCTTATTGTGCATTATAATATGTCAGGAATTTATTCATGCAGGCTTACTGAATTACTGAAAGGGCTGCTTTAAGCGAGAACGGCCTTAAAAAGTCAGCCAAGAACTTAAACAAAACTAACAACAAGAAATGTGCCAACTATAACGATAATATATGATCTACATAAAGTTCTCTCTGGGCTTCTGTATATTAATCAAATCTATAGCCACCAGCAGAGATTGTGACTCATCGGTAAATAGAGCAGAATGCGGCTGTGTATTTTATGTGATGATTTTGCTGAGCGTGCAGATTCATCGCAAGAAAACCTTAAGTGCCACTAAGGCATTCTCAACATTCAAAGGATCATCTGCAACTGTGACTGAGACACGAAATTCCGGTTTACCACACTAAATTAATTTTTAAAGTCATAAATGATTCAGAGGTCATTCTTAACGCTAGAAACACTTCATGAAAAGGAGCTTGCAAGTCAAGTAAAGGGATATTATAACAAAGGGGTTGGTATAAAAATGTTTTATGTATTTTTATTGCTCTGTAAAGACCGGCCTGGGGCTGAGAAGAGAGGATCAGGACCCTCAATTATGGAAGCAGGACCATTACTGGATGGACTAAAGTGAGCCATAGACGAGTTAGTTATTTTCTGAAGAGTGCATGAAAGTTCAGCTATTATTATTCTTTGTAGAAATGAATGAACGATAAATGTATTTGTGAATCCTGTGTGCAGATTGTGTGACTTAGATTTGGAATTTTCAGATGATTTGTATTACAAAACGTAACCTAATGCCGCGTACACACGACCGTTGTTAATATCATGGAAAAAACTACGTTTTTCTCAACGTGATTCTTGTCAAGCTTGCCTTGCATACACACGATCGTGGAAAAAAAATGCTCGAGCAAAGCGTGGTGACGTACAACACGTACGACGGCACTATACAGAGGAAGTTCAATTCGGACGGCGACACAATTTGGGCTGCTTTTGCTAATTTCGTGTTAGTAAAAGTTTGGTGAGAGACGATTCGCGCTTTTCAGTCTTCGAGCTTTTCAGTCTGTTACAGTGTGACGAATGTGCTATCGACATTACAAACGCTAGTTTTACCAGAACGAGTGCTCCCGTCTAATAACCTGTGTTTTTTTCCCGTCGTTAAAGCCTACACATGACCATTTTTCACAGCCTAAAAAACGACAACATGAAAAACGACGAGAAAAATTTGAGAATGTTCTAAATTTTTTATGCCGATTTTTCACGTTAAGAAAAATGCTCTGGAGCCTACACTTGGTCATTTTTAATGACCAATTTAAAAAATTGCATTTTTCTCGTCATGAAAAATGGTCGTGTGTACGCGGCATAAGATTCTAGATTCTTCTAATGTACTTTCTAATGTACTTTAAAGCTTAAAGAGGAACTAATTCTCAATATTAAAGACTGCAAGCAGGCAGGCTCTTTATTGCAGAATAGATACGCAATGTCATCCTGCACCAGCCAATGAAGCCGGGCACCCAATTCAAGCCAGGCAGAAGATATCTGTGCCAGGGAGGGACTTCCCACCACTGAAGGAAAGGTACATTAAGTATCACAAACGTTGGTTCTCCTTTAACTTTAAATCAGCACAAGGGAAGGTACTTACATTCAATATGAAGTGTCCCTTGTACTGATGGCTGCTGTCTTGATTTAGGCTTCAGTTATCTGGACCCCAAAACTCCTGCCACTGTGGCATCTGGTGCTGCAGGGGTTAATACAAGCTGCTGGATCTTTCATAGGTGCTCCTCAAGAGTGTAAATAGATAAACCTTGTGAGCTGCCACACTAAACCAAAATATAATCAATTTTAATGCTAATTTAACTATAATCAGCTGCCCACACTTTCCACACTTCCCCAAGATGTGATAATACAATATATATATATATATATATATATATATATTTCTAAAAAACATAACTCGATTTGCGTGTGTTGTCTCGCAAAAGGAGCAGGTATTAGGCGAAAGTGGTGTGCAGTACCGCGTTCGACCAGAGGTGGGGGGGCGCCGGAGCCGAGCGCAGCCGAACGGCACCAATCCAAGCCGATCGGCACAGTTCGGGGCCGTTCGGAATTGCTCGGTAAGACATTTCAGAGCCTTTACAAGGTTTTCCGAGGTCAGCCGAGCTGTCCTCAGGCCTTTCCAGCTGTTTCCAAGGCTATCCAGCACCCCCCACCACTGGCCACATGCGGTATTGCATGCCATTGAAGTCAATACGGAACAAATTATTTTCGTTTCCATTGACATCAATGGGGAAACTCGCTTTGATAAGCGAGTACTTTGGATTATGACCATTCTCCTGGAACGGATTATGCTTGTAATCCGAGGTTCCCCTGTATATATAAATAAAAAGAAATAAATAAAGTGCTCATGCTCAGTGATTTAAACTCAGTCCTTAATAAATTATTAAACTGAACAACGAAAGTCCTCAAGAGTGCCAAGTATGCCCGCCCTTTCCATATCTCTCCTTCATTCAAAGTTATTGCTTCCAACAATCGAAAGCACACCCTATGAATGAAAGACTTCCATTCATAAAGCGCTTTTAATTGCTGGAGGCTATAGTACAGCTTTTGTGAATAAAGATCAGGAGTGGAAAGGGTGGTCATAGCTGACACTCTTGATGAGGTCCACCAGCTCGTATTATCCCCTGCAGCACTGGAAGAACACCAATGTGGGCGTTCTACAGGGAATTGGGCAGAACAGTGACAATTTAACCAAAGAGACCAGCCACCAGCATGAGGGACACTTCTCATTTGATATAAGTACCATCAAAATAACAGAAACAAGGGCATCTCTCTGGGTACAGCATTTTAGGCCGGGCTCACACCATCTCCACATGTGGCTCACAACAGGGGTCCGTGCTGGTTCACCGGTTCAGGTCGGATTTCAGACAGAATTTTGGGCTGAAATAGAACCTGAAACGCACCAAAAAAGGCACACGTTTTTCCGGCACCCCGCACCGGACCCGCTACGGAGATATGTGAACCAGCTCCATAGAGAGCCAGTCACATTCTCCTGCTATGCGAATTATATGCAGGGAAAACATGCATTCAATTCACATAGGTATGAACCCAGCCTAAAACACAAATGATTTATTAAAATCAAACAGTTGGCAACTCACATAACAATGGAATAAAAGCATAATCTCGTGACCACGTCCCTCTAGTGATGAAACGTTGGGAGGAAAGCCGTTCTGACGTCACCGCGTTGTGCGCCAGACCTGGAGGATACAGGCTGCTGAATCGAAGAGCCGGCCAGCTCGATTGTTTTTTATATGCCTTATCTCACTTCTTCGATGTAAGTGTGCACTTTTATGTTACTTATTAAAATTTTAAGGGTTTTATGCTATGCTAGTCCCTTCCTTTTTTTTATGTGGTGCATCCTGAATTTTTTACATTGTTTGAGACATCTATGCAATATTGAACTACACTGAGATATTTATGCTACCAATAGAGACCCCAGGCTGGCATATCAACCATATGCGCATATTGATCTCCTATAATTAGAGATCACATCCATCTGGTAAGCGGCAGTGTTATTGTTTGGTGGAGGCACTATTCTGTCAGCACTTTTTCCTGGAGTATTGGATTCATTGAACACTGGGGATATTTAGGTTTATATGGACTCTCTGCATTAGTATTTTTTAATATATTCACATTTTTTTTACCTTTGATGCTATTGTCAATGGTATTCCTAAGGATTTTTTTGGTTTGTTCACACGGACTGCTATTTATTCACTTGATAATTTTCAGGTTTCTACCTAATTTAGGAATTAACCCCTTCTTGTTATCTTATTGGGGTCTCACAGACCTGTTTACAGATATAATTTTTTTGCACTCAGTTGGTGCTTCATAATTTTAATTGATATTTATCTAGCACTTCATTGTCACTAGTGTCACATTTTAGCTTACAACAGTGCAGCTCTTCCTTTGACCAATGGAGTAAAAGCGCCTGTGACATCAAAAAAGCTTGATGCAGCTTCTGTGTCCCGAGCATCTCCTTCTCCGACTGCAAGCAGAACCACTGTGATCGACGGTGATACTAAGTGCTGGGGACATTTTTATTGTTTCATTTTAAGCTTTATTAAAATCACTGCTCCCGAAAAAAACACCCATCCAATGTGTTATGCTAAAAAATGCTGAGGTTTCCCTTCTATTTGAAATAATATCTAGTTAGTTTGATTTTCCTTTGATCTTCTTTGATTTCCAGTTTGCAAGCTTGTTGCAGGTGCGTTTTACATCACTAACGCTATTAGTAACACATAATTTCCTGACATGACAGTCTTTCTGGCATGGAAGTTTTTCTGATAATGTGGCACTTCTGCTAATAATGTGGCAGTCTCTGGAATAATATAGAAACACTCGCTTGTCCCATGCAACATTCAAAAATGTGCCTGTCAATGATCAGGTACATTTTATACTGAGACTTTTAAGTGTTTTGGTATTTTTTTTAACAATGGCTAACCCATACCCATGCAGTTAGTAAGCATGACACCCATTTTAAGTGATCCTTCCAAAAAAAGAAAACCTGCTATTTTTACTACTAGTCGTGGCTGAAGTCATCACACAGCATACCATACGTGTATTAGTGGCTCTCATCTTGATTGCTCCTACACACAGGGGTGGACTGACAACACTCAGGGCCCCTGAACCAAATCAAGCAAAAAAACCCTGTCAGGCCCTGCCCATGACCCACATTGGCCCCGCCTATGATATTTTTCACAAAGTACAACTTCTGGCTTTTCTTTAATGGGACCTAGGGGGGT
This sequence comes from Rana temporaria, assembly GCF_905171775.1. Taxonomy (NCBI): domain Eukaryota; kingdom Metazoa; phylum Chordata; class Amphibia; order Anura; family Ranidae; genus Rana; species Rana temporaria. Next base: position 29,101,400 of record NC_053499.1, on the reverse strand, counting down.
CTTTCTCTGATGCCTCATACACACGACCGATTTTCCCGGGAGGAAAACTGCCATGAGAGCTTTTGGCCAGGAATCCCGGCCGTGTGTATGCTCCATCGCAGTTTTCCCGACAGGAAAACTGCAGGGAAAAAAAGAGAACATGTTTGTTTTTTTTCGCCGGGTTTCCCGGCTGAATTTTTCCCGTTGGAAAACCGGTCGTGTTTGCTTTTCCGAGAGGAAAAAAACACACATGCTCAGAATCAAGTATGAGACGGGAGCGCTCGTTCTGGTAAAACTAACGTTCGTAATGTAGATAGCACATTTGTCACGTTGAAAAGCACAAATCTTCTCTCACCAAACTCTCTGTGACCTTTTGAGAGCCGTCAACAGGGGGTCTCTCAGCCGAAAAGCGTTGAGTTCGCTTTACAGCACCCCATACTGCTTTTATTATTATTCATGTGATTTTTATGACTTTTAATTTAAAATAAAACCTGTCATGGTTTAATTTGTCCTGCACCATTTGGAGCACTCTTTTTCTTTTTCTTTCATTTTGTGTCCATCCATGTCCTGCTAATCCATTGTGGCTCCCCACATGACCTGCATTGGAAGTCGCATCCGTCCGGTTTCTGTGACTGGTGGTATTCGTCTCATCGCATTGATACAGCCATCGCCGCCCGGGGGGACCGTCTGTGCAGAGATCTAGGTCTGCTGAGACCATTACGCCTTTTAGACTTGCTGTTAGTAGTAACAGTTGAGTCCACACCTTCCGGTAAGAGTACCCATTTCGTTTACCTTTTCAAGTTGATGCCTTTGGTGATCGCTTCAGACAACTGTACACCCCATGTGGTTACATCACTTCTTTATTGAACTGTGAATGCATTTGGGAAAGAAATATTAAATAGGGGGCGCTGACATTAAAGATAAATAAATAAGAAGTGGCAGTAAAGTGCCTGTGCTGACGATACAAGAGGTTTTTTTGAAGAACCTATGTAAACATAAAATTGGGTATAAATATCTACCACATATGTGCCAAAAAACAAGTGAATAAAGTGCATGTGCAATCTATAAACAGGTAAAAAATGTATGAACCTTGAATGAAAAACACACAAAAAAAGGCTTTAACATATATGCACTGGACGATATATATGCTAAATAATCATATATGTGCACTGAGTCCCCCAAAAAAAGGGAAGGGGAGAAAGCTCAGCCTGGGGTTTAAGAGCAAAAGAACAAAAACAAAAGCTCAAAAATCCAGACACTAGTGGTGATTTGTGAAAAATACACAAAAAATATAATAAAATAAAACCAGTGAAGAATCTCAAGAAAAAAAGTCCAAAATCATAAGTGATATGAGTCCATAAATTTCTTATTCTTTACTGCTTGTGTGGTAAGTTGTAGAGAAGTAGGAATTACACCTTCACCAATCCTATCACCCAAATGTGCATAACGGATGGTCCCTTACCGCATGAAGTTGATCTTTTTAACTAAAAAAAGATCAAGTAAACTTTGCTGTCACCCTGGACAGATGGTGGATAATCTGAATTTCCTATGGGTCAGTAGTAGCTTAATAGAACATCATAGAGGATACAAAACAGAGAGATGCCGCCATAGCATATTATCATTTATTAAAAACTTTTAAAACAAAGCAGGTGACGAGTGGAGGCTTACTTGGCAAGTGCCCACATCCCGGCACTGAGGCTTTGGGCTAAAATCAGAAGGTACCGATCCTGAAGACCTATTCCGAGGGGAGAAATGTCCGCGCTGGGGTGATCTGCGGCGTGCGTTCCACCGAGCAGAAGCCGAGAACCAGCTGGACAGGAAGCTGGGCGTGGTCTGCGTGTGAATGCATTTACTCACTGGAGTGATCCACCCATTATCACCATTTTTTTGAGTCTCTCACGTGGACTTTATTTATTTATACACATCTTTTTATATCCATTGTTTATGTCATTATAATATTGATCACAACGTATTAGCGCTGCACTTTTGTTTCACCATTACTTTTCACTTTGTTTGTTTGTATGCTGGCGGCTTTTTCACTTAATTGTTTTGGTTTAGCACAGTTTTTTCTCCTTTTTTCCATATTATGACTTTTGCACTGAGCAAATTAAGCCAGCCAACAACTGAATACAATGGGGTAAAAAAAAGCAAATAATTTGTTTCCTATGGCATATCATAGGAAAAGAAACTATCAGAAAAATATGCAGCTGCTGTTACAGGAGAAAAGCAATTTCTCAAGGTTTCGATTTTGCCTTAATCAGCAGTATAAAGTCTATCTCCAAGGATGAAATGAAAATTCAGGATATGTGGAATTTAAAAGAAACAATAAATTGGGGAAAATAAGCTCTAAAGTAGTTATAGTGTACACAACGGTACCTGTGCAGGATAATTGAAACATAAGAAACGATACAAGGCTAATGAATGGAAAATCTTTCCGCCTTTTATTTTTCATTTACCTGCAAGCGGTTCCATTGAGTCTTCTATGGAGAACGTCTTAAAGTGGAACTAATGCCTTGTACACACGATCGGAATTTCCGATGGAAAAGGTCAGACGGAAATTCTGACGGTGTGTATGTCCCATGTGACTTTTTTCATCGAAAATTTAGAGGAATTCCGTCGGAGTTTAGATAGAGAACATGTTCCGTCGGAATTCCGATGTAATTTTGGCCGGTCAAAAGTCAGACCATGTGTACGGGGCATAAGTTGGCCCATCCAAGGAAAATATATGTCCTATTTGAAGCCACCACTCTCCTCATCCTACTGATACTCACCTCTCTAGTGATCCTCTGCTCCACCTCTTCTCCTTACGCTATTGCAGCTAGTACAAAATACTTGGTGAACGTAGGCATGCACACAGGGTGTGCCAGGTGTGCCTGGGCACACCCTAATCACCCTGTGATGGACAGGTTCTCTCTTGCTGTTTGGCTACAGAGAAAGGGACTGTGGAATCCCTATTCCCAGTTCCTTTCTTTGTCTCAAAAGTGAGACATCACCACTAATATTTCACCAAAACCCCCCAATTGGGCTCCAAAATTTTTTTTTGTAAAAAATATACAAAAAATTAAAAAAGTAATTATTAAACAAAATTATAAAAAAAGAAGCTACTGACACCGCAATGCTGACACTGCAATGCTCTGTCACATGATGAAAGGAAGGAGCAGGGGTAGATCTCCAAAGAGATGATAAGTGGGTGGGGGAGCATAGGCATTTTCCTAGTCATAGGCATGTTGACTTAAATGGGCACATGAATAAATCAAGTTTTCCCATAACTGTGACCGTTTTCTGTCCTTTATACATTTAATAGACCTTCCACTCCCCCTTTCCTACTCAAGGGTGTTCTTTGTGAACTGGCATAGATGAATGGTCTGTGGCTCAAGAGGCAAACACGCATGCCTTTGTGGAATGTCAATGTGAAATACCTACTAAAAAAAGAAAATCTTGTAATTCATGGACTGCACTTATTGTGCATCATTGCAAAATGCATTGTTTTCTGTTTGCTTTAAGAGACATTTTAAAATTCTGAGAACTGTTTCTGCTTAACATTCTTGACAATCATAAGATGGAAACCCGTATAGAAATCCTGGTGTGCTGCTTTTCTCTGCTGGATTTCAAGGACTACTGTTTCTTTTCAAGAGAAACTTTATATTTCCTTTATTTTCCTTGAAGGTTTAAAAGGAACGAATGTCAAAACTGCTTAATGAACCTAAAGCTAAATGCAGACATACAATCAATGGAACGTGGAGCAAGCATTGCTTAGCAGCCAAAATTAATCTGCAGAGGTGGGTGTCTGAAAAGTATATAGGGTTCCTACTCACAGGTGCTAACTAATGCTTTGGTTTTTCAATGAGTTGAAATCAAGGGCTTTATCGTGATTTGGCTGCAGTCACTATTTTCTGATAAAGCACAGTGATTAAGTCAAATGTTTAAGACCTGCAAAAGAAAGAAATAATAAAAAGTGCTATCCTCTAGGGCAGTGGTCTCCAAAATGTGACCCGACCCGTGGGGGCGGGGGGATTGGTGCTGGGGTTAGGGGCGTATGCGGCCCTTTGCTTGCCTTCATCCGGCGCTTGGGGCAGCATTTTTCGCACTGATAAATTGCACTATTCCTTCCAATAACACCAACAATAGGGTAATAAATCCTGTACTGACAACAACAGGCCTTTCCACAGACATCAATGATGAGACATTATTCCTTCCCACTGAAACCAAGGATGGGGGCACTATTCCTCCCACTGACACCAATGGCATGGCGCTTTTCCTCCCACTGATACCAATAATAGGGCACTATTATTCCCACTGAAACCCATGATGGGCACTAATAATTCCCCTAATACCAAGGATAGGACATTGTTTACTCCCACTGGTGGGACATTGGGACATTTTCTACTCCCATTGGCCATCGTCCAGCCCCCCTAAAGTCTGAAGCACAGTAAACGGGGGCCTTTGTTTAGAAATTTGGAGACCCCTTCTCCAATGTTATAAAGTGGCCACTGAGATCATGGACATTTGGTGCCCAGACATCAGCACTTAAACTTTGTTTCCAGTGACATTTCACAAGAGCATTGCTAGAGCCTTAAAGCGGGAGTTCACCCAAAAATCAACTTTCTGCAGTTAGATCCAGCATACTGCTGACAGCTGAAGTATGCTGGTCTTTTTTTTTTTGGTACGTTTTAGCAGTATTTCTTCTATGGCTTCGAGCGGGGAATCCTGCGGGGAATGGGCGTTCCCTAAGGCAAGCAAGTTGATTGACGGCCTTCGATAGCGCGTCACGGCTTCCGAAAATAGCCGAGGTGACACTTGGCTGTTTACGGCGCCTGCCGTGTAGAGCTGACTGCGCAGGCGCCGTAAATTGCAGAGTGCCACTCGTGTGTATTTTCGGAAGCCGTGACGCGCTATCGAAGGCTGTCAATCAACTTGCTTGTCTTCGGGAACGCCTATACCAGGAAGTAATCCCTGCTCGGAGCCATAGAAGAAATACTGCTAAAACGATAAGTACCAAAAAAAAAAGACCAGCATACTGCAGATGTCAGCAGTATGCTGGATCTAACTGCAGAAAGTAGATTTTTGGGTGAACTCCCGCTTTAATCATATTAGATAAACATCCATTTACCTAAAGCAACTGATCTGATTCCAATATGTAATTTTTCTTGTGTTAGAATATAAAATGAGATACATTGCTCAATGCTATGATCAGCACAGAAACTTTTCTTTCCCCCAGTTTTGATATATCTGGATCGTTACCAGTGGGGGCCCGTCCACAGGGGGCGCCCGGATGCCCGGGCGCCGCCCCCCCCCCCTCCTGTAGTCATAAAAAATAAAAAAATTAATTAAAAAAAACGGGCCCTTTAAGGCTTTTAAAAATTCATTCTGCAGCGCCGCACAAATAACATAAACTCATGCATTGCATGAGTGTATGTTATTGTGGCCAGCCTAGTCAGATAACCGGACATTGGGCGCCGATTATCTGAATAAGGACAGCTGGTTGGCTGTGCGGAGATGCCTATCAGAGCCAGCGGCTCTGATAGGCTTTCCCAGTACAGCCCTTCAGCTCCCGGATGTCTTATCCTTGGAAGGTAGTGGGCTACGTCCCTTGGATAAGACTGACAGCCGTCTCAGCCAATCAGGTTCACTGATTCTGGTTATCAGTAACCTGATTGGCTGAAGCGTCATCGAGGGCGGCAGAAGACATCGAGGGACCGTGGAAGGAGGATGGCGAACCCCAGAAAGGTAAGTGCCGGGCGGGGGGGGGGCAATCTGACTGGCAGCATTTTACAGGGCACAGTGGGGACAATTGATGTGGGGGACAATTGATGTGGGGACAATTGATGTTGGCACAGTGGGGACAATTGATGTTGGCACAGTGGGGACAATTGATGTGGGCACAGTGGGGACAATTGATGTTGGCACAGTGGGGACAATTGATGTTGGCACAGTGGCGACAATAGATGTGGGCACAGTGGGGACAATTGATGTTGGCACAGTGGGGACAATTGATGTTGGCACAGTGGGGACAATTGATGTGGGCACAGTGGGGACAATTGATGTTGGCACAGTGGGGACAATTGATGTGGGGACAATTGATGTTGGCACAGTGGGGACAATTGATGTTGGCACAGTGGGGACAATTGATGTGGGCACAGTGGGGACAATTGATGTTGGCACAGTGGGGACAATTGATGTGGGCACAGTGGTGACAATTGATGTGGGCACAGTGGGGACAATTGATGTGGGCACAATTGATGTGGGCACAGTGGGCACAATTGATGTGGGCACAGTGGGGACAATTGATGTGGGCACAGTGGCGACAATTGATGTGGGCACAGTGGCGACAATTGATGTGGGCACAGTGGTAACAATTGATGGCATGGCACAGTGGCTGCGTTTGATGGCACAGTGGCTGCGTTTGGCATGGCACAGTGGTGACAATTGATGGGCACAGTGGTGACAATTGATGGCACAGTGGCTGCATTTGATGGCACAGTGGCTGCGTTTGGCATGGCACAGTGGCGACAACTGATGGCACAGTGGCGACAATTGATGGCATGGCACAGTGGCGACAATTGATGGCATGGCACAGTGGCTGCCTTTGATGGGCACAGTGGCTGCCTTTGATGGGCACAGTGGCTGCCTTTGATGGGCACAGTGAGGCTGCAATTGTGTTTTTTTTTTCATTTGTTTGCGCCCCCCCAAAAATTTTGAGCACCAGCCGCCACTGATCATTAGTGTACTTTCAGTGTCTACCCAGAATGTTGGCAATGTGTTTAGCCTCAATGGACTTTTTTTAATAAATCTTCCTAAAGGGAACCTGTCAGCCATTTCAACCTTTTAAATCAAACATCCCACCTAAATAGTAGGCATCTATGGATACATAATATGCAATTTTAAGAGAAAAATAAAAAAACTTTGGATAACTTGCCAAATTAGAATTATTAACCCCAAGGCCTTATCAGAAACAAGATCACATACATGAAAATACAATAAAGAATGAGCATGTTTCTCCAGTCAACAAGCTGACAATTTTTTTAGGAAGCAGTGCACAAATCTTCTGGTTCCTGGTAACTTCAGGTGGGAAAACTTTTTTAATTGCATGTTGCAAGTCCCTGCCTAAACCTTTCAGTAGCCAACATATAAACTACTAATTCCTGGATTCTAAATTACAAACAGAACTCTCCCCAACTCTCCTTTTAACCATGCAGCATTGTATGTGAGGCACAGGCCATTTCTTGAAGAGTGGAAACCTTTGAAAGTTGGTAGGAATGCCAAATAATTCAATGACATAAGCAACAGATCTAGTTTAGAAGGAGGAGGAGGACTCAGTCTCAAAGAAAAATTTGAAGTCTGTAAGCTACTAATGCCGCGTACACACGATCATTTTTCGGCATGAAAAAAACAAAGTTTTTAAAAAATGTCATTTAAAATGATCGTGTGTGGGCTTCACATAATTTTTGGGGTTCTGAAAAACGTCAATTTTTTTTTCCGAACATGCTGCATTTTTTAACAACGTTTTAAACAATGGCGTTTTTCTGGTTGTTAAAAATGATCGTGTGTGGGCTAAAACGACTTTAAAAACCCATGCATGCTCAGAAGCAAGTTATGAGACGGGTGCGTTCGTTCTGGTAAAACTACCATTCGTAATGGAGTAAGCGCATTCATCACGCTTTAACAGACAGAAAAGCGTGAATCGTCTTTCACTAACAGGAAATCAGCTAAAGCAGCCCCAAGGGTGGTGTCATCCGCATGGAACTTCCCCTTTAGAGTGCCGTTGTACGTGTTGTACGTCAACGATCGCGTGTGGGCAACGTCGTTTTAATGATGAAGTTGTTTTTTTTCATGCCGAAAAATGATCGTGTGCCATGATGCACCAGGAAAATGGAAAATTGGATACTTACCAATCTCTTTATCTATCAAGGTGCAGTAAAAAGCCAACTCTGTTAATACTTGTATGTTGGATTTTTACTAAAAATTGCTAACACAATCTACAAACAACTGAAAATTGTATACTTACCATTCTGTAATTTCCCTTTCCTAGTACATGTTCATGTCTGCAAACAATGGGTTAATGCTTTGCCCCCTTAACCCATTAGAAAAGGTACCTATAATTTTATTGACCTCACCGTCAATGGACATTCACATTATTATAAGCAAGCCATGACATGTGAGGGAATTTGTGTGCTGCCATGAAGATGCACCAGAAAAGGAACATTTCAGAATGGTAAGTATACAAATCTTCAGTTGTTTGTAGATTGTGATAGCAGTTTTTAGTAAAAATCCAACATACAAGTATAAACAGAGGCCCAGATTCAGGTACATTTGCGCTTTATTTGCGGAGGCACAGGGCAACGATTTTGCCCTGCACCCCCGCAAATATTTTGTGCTGCCCTCGATTCACGGAGCAGTAGCTCCGTAAATTGCGAGGGCGCGCCGGCAAAATTGCCCGGCGTAAGCGCGCGCAATGTAAATGATCCCGCCGGGGCCGGGACTCATTTAAATTAGGCGCGCTCCCGCGCCGAGCGTAGAGCGCATGCTCCGTCGGGAAACTTTCCCGACGTGCATTGCGGCAAATGACGTCGCAAGGACGTCATTTGCTTCGAAGTGAACGTGAATGGCGTCCAGCGCCATTCACGATTCACTTACGCAAACGACGTAGATTTTAAATATCGCGACGCGGGAACATGGGTATCCTATAGCATTGGCTGCGCCTGCTATTAGAATGTGTAACCTTACGCGAAACCCGACGTACGCAAACTACGTAATTTGCGTACGCAGGGCTCGCGCAATGTTGTGAATCGGTGTTAGTATACAGTTTGCATACTATACACAGATCACAATGGGAGCGCCCCCTAGCGGCCAACGCAAGAATGCAGCCTAAAATCTGATTTTAGGCTGCAGTCGGCGTAGCGATGTTCCTGAATCAGGAGCATTCGTTACGCCGGAGCAAGTAAGCAATTGCGCTGTGTAACCTATGGTTACACAGGCGCAATTGCTAATTGAATCTGGCCCAGAGTTGGCTTTTTACTGCACCTTGATAGATAAAAAGACAGGTAAGTATCCAATTTTCCATTTTCCTGGTGCATCATGGCACAATAGAATATATTGATCACAGAGTTGGATGGTATTGCTAATATACAATTGTATCAGAATTGGAGTAGCTAGAAGAAATTATAGTCCTTTCAAACTCCAGTGTTGTTAAAGCTGATGGATCAATTCTGTTGTGATTTATAAATGTACTTCCTGAGGACCAAGTTGCCTCTTTACAAATGGTCTCAGCTGTTAACTTGGATAGTGTGGCAATGTATGTCCATGGGCAGTGGGGGAAATGCATTTATAGGTATCCTGTCCTATTGGGTTAAGAGGGTGGAACGGTAATCCATTCTGTGTTGCAATGATATCCCAGGAAATATGTTCACCAAAGAGTTATGGCCACGGGTTTATTTAAAAAAAAAGTGTTTGAAATTAAATAAGATATGTTAACATCAACCAATCAGATTACAACAGAAGTTTCCAGCTGCATGAATGACCTTCCCCAATTGGTCACTATGGGCAACACAGCCTTTTATCCTTCAAAGAAAGGCCAACTCTGCCTAAAACTTCTTTGTTTGCTGACAAGTTGTATAACGTGTTGAGGCTCCATTGTGGTGTCAAGCTGCCATGATGAATTCTCAATAATATAAATAATAGAGTAAAAAAGAAAAAGATAATAATTTCAAGCAATAAAAAGCCAACTTCAGCCCATTGGTGTTAGCCAACATATCATCTTTGGATAGTGCTGGCTCTTTTTGAATGTATGTAGCTTTAAGATATTACATGTAATATATATAAAAGACATTTGCACTAAATTCCTTAAAAGCTATTTTCAGCCTTGACTATAGCACTTTCACAGATAAAACACATAACCAAAAAATGTATAAAGAAACACTTTTTTCTACTTTTAAAGTCAATTTTGAAGCTTTTAAATCTACGACAAATGACTCGTTTTGCATAAGTGGTAATTGGATCTCATAAAAGCCTACATTATTTAGTTAGTAAATGTCTTTAGAAGCTGACCTACAGGACATGTTTAAATATTAAAATATTGCAACATTTTTAAGATTAAGGTTAAATATGCACTGTGAAGTAATATTAAATAAAAGAAGAGGGCTTAAATAACACCAATTTTTACTATCTTTTAAAGTAGTAATAATCAAACCCTCAAATAGACCTGCCACTGTGACCTCATACTTGATGTAAAGGGGTTTCCATTGGAAGAGAAAAACAGGTTAATTTATTAAATCCCAGCTTCAAAAAAAGAAAAACAACCTTCATAAAAAAAAGTTAAAATAAAAATATTCTGTCTCTGTCTATGTCTCCCTTATAAAATTTTTGCTGTCACTAGTTTGTGTTGCTCATTCATCCTACCTAATGTGAGTCCAGTTTGCCAAGCCCTCCTCAGATGTATGGTCTGATATAATATACTGGCCCATGATCAGTACACACTATGTGGTGGCAGGCTTGGTGTTGTTTCATGGGGCCCAAACCTTGCATGCAATATTTGGGCTGAAGCTATTTATTTGTCAGTAGTACAGGGTGGGCCATTTATATGGATACACCAAAAACAAAAGTTGGATTCAAAATGTCCGACTTCAAAATGGCCGCCATGGTCACCACCCATCTTGAAAAGTTTCCCCCCTTACATATACTAATGTGCCACAAACAGGAAGTTAATATCACCAACCATTCCCATTTTATTAAGGTGTATCCATATAAATGGCCCACCTGGGTGGATCCATATAAATGGCCCACCCTGTATATTACTGTCTCAGCAGGCTCCTTAGCTTAGATGGCATTCCAAATCCAGAGTTCTACCCCAGTACATACTGTATGTGTTGGATGGCCTTCTGCTCCAACACAAAACCTGTGTTACAATTAAACAATAACAATAATACAACAGAAAGTTCACCAAGTTTACTGTGATCTGGGAATTTTGCAGTTCCATAGAGCAGGCCCTGAAAACTACTCCGTAGTCTTCCCAAACCCTGTGCTCGGGCTTACTTTCTCTTAGCTTTCTGTTTTACCAATTATGTCAAGCTAAGATCAGGTTGGATGTCATTTTTTGCAAGGAGAGCGGTCAACAGTATATGTTTTGAGAATCCAAACAGAACATCTGAAGGTTATTGGAAATGTACTTCCTGAAGTCCGTGAATCTGATTGGTAACTGTGAACATTTTCTAAATGTGATAGTGAATAAGGAGCATGCAGTGGGTATGCTTGGGAATAGCTCCCATGCATCACAAGAAGAGGTTCCCAAATCACAAGATTACTAACATAGGTGACTTGGGCAACCTAGTTCTGTACAGTAATACCTGAAAAACAACTGAAGTGCTGAGCAGATAAGATGCACTGTCCCTTTCTTTCTTCTACACTTTTCAAATTCATTTTATAGCAAGGCTTATCACAGGCAGGGCAGCCATCACAAATTTTGGGGCCCCTTACACAGCTTTAGGCAGGGCCCCCCCTGGAGCAGAGAACCGGGGGGTTCTGACAAAAAAAAAACAAGTGTAGTCTCTTCCTGACGCGAGGTAAAAAGCGGGGGGGGGGGGGGGGCTGGGAAGCATTGGGCTCCTCACAGGTGTAATGCAAAAAATAAATAAATAAACACATTGATTTTTTTCCAAAAAACGGAAGGGGGGGGGGGCAGCCGGGCCTGTAAGGGGCCTGGGGGCCATCCGGCCCCTTACAGGTGTAATGCAAAAAAAAAATGGGAGGGGGCCAGACGGACCCCTGGGGACCATCGGGCCCCTTACAGGTGTAATGCCTGTACCCCCCTGATGGCAGCCCTGATCACAGGCCTTGCTGTTACCTCTGTCTTGTTAGGATTGTTTTTATCTGTTCTTATCCTATAATGATTTCATTTCCCATAATAATCTTTTCTTAATCTTTTCTTATTCCATAATGATTTTCCCTGTCAAATGAGAACACACCCAGGAACATATTTATAGCACATTCACCATAAATCCACAGCATCCCTATTTCCAAGGCGCCTTGCTAGATCAAAAATATGTTTTAACATTTCTATTTATAACAGGCCAAATATTAAATTTCCAGCATGTCTGCCAAACCACACAGAGTCCTTTCCTTGTTTCATTTATTGAGGTGGGATATGTTTGCCTATTCTAGTGAAACTGCAATAATTTGCTATGGAGACCCAAAGTCCAAAGTAGCAAAACTGTGTTTAAAGCTTTTATCATAAACAAAATAATATGTGTTGCCCCATCCTGCTGGACATTATTGGCTTTGGACATCTGGAAAGCCATGGTATAAGGCTAGGCTGAGGAATTGCCATAGAGGGCAAGGAGAGGGCAAGTAGGTGCCCACCTGCTTTCTTTGAATTCATTATTTTATTTGGTCTTTTGACCCTTTACCCATTTACTTTGCAGGGAGAAAGCCTCGCATTACTGTGTGGAGTTACAGAAGAACAGGAAGTGTGGATTTCTCAGAAGAAATAAGGACATTAAAGCAAAATGGAAGGATGAGGTAAGTGAAGGAGGACTGCACTAAAGTAAAGGAAGCTATTTAGAAGAAAACATTTTTTTTACATTTACAACCCCTTTAAGTGAACGTTATTCCATTCAATTGCTGCCTTGACATATGCTTTCTCTCTCTCTCAGCACAACATACAGTTTCCTTTTCCTGATGCTTCCTTTCTCTAATAATGGCTCCAGGCTCCTTATATTAACCGTCCAACATTAATAACAAGCTGGAATGTATTTATAAGGCAGATGCATGGCCATCCCACACCTACCAGTCATGTGTGACTGTAACGTGTCCGCACCTCATTCTGATAATTCTTTCCAGTCCATCCCCATTAAAGACTGAACAAGTTCAAATCAACCAAATCCACTGTTACAAGCCCTTTAAACTCCTAATGTAATCAAACTACACTTCAAAAAAAGAATGTACTACATCCATTACTTTACATTTATGATCTGCTTTATATCGAGCCTAGATAAAATTAAATCCAGGAAAAAAGCTTCTGAGAAGCTTACATAAATATGCTTTATGGCAATTGAGGGTTTCCAGATGTTTAAGGAACATTGTTATATGATTCAGAGACCAAGAAGCTCCTTCGCTTCGCTGTGTATAATATTAACTGTTTGATTGAACTGTATCTCTCTGTAGATTACTGTATGTATAAATGATCTATCCAGATTCTAGAATGATAGATTCTTATGTTCAGTAATGTACATTTTAGCAAAAATGCATGCAGAATGGAAATTCAGTGGTGATAAACTAGTTTGTAGGCTTTGCGCTTTTATAAAAGTTTTTTTAATAGGGATGAACAGATGATTTCACAGAATTTTATTTTAATGCAATATTGCCAATTCTGTCTTTGATGGAATTTTATTGCAGTAATGCCGCGTGCACACAATCGGAATTTCCGACAAGAAAAGATTAATGTCAAAAATTCCGACCCTGTGTAGGCCCCATCGGACATTTTCTGTCTGAATTTCCGACAACAATAATTTGTGAACTGGTTCTCAAATTTTCAGACGGCAAAAGTTCTTGTCGGAAATTCCATTTATCTGTATGTAATTCCGACACGCACAAATCCTACGCATACTCGGAATCATTGAACTTCATTTTTCTCGGCTCGTCGTAGTGTTGTATGTCACCACGTTCTTGACGGTCGGAAATTCCGACAACATTTGTGTGACCGTGTGTATGCAAGACAAGTTTGAACCAACATTCCGTCAGAAAAAAAACCACGGTTTTCTTGTCGGAAATTCGGATCGTCTGTACGTGGCATAAACCTGTCATTTCAACATGGAGGACTGCAAAGCAAAATAAACTTAAATAAAAAAAAATGGCTCATGGCTTGGTTGCTAATTGTTTGCTCAGTTGGACTTACCCAACCTTCAGGAGCTATTCAAAGATCAATTCCAGGCTATTTTTTTGTAGCACCCCTTAGGCAGGATAGCACCCTAGTGGCAGGAGCGGGCTAACATTTTTCACCCCAATGTGGAGTCCATGGATAAAATAGGGGAATTAAGAAAGGATGTTGGGCGCCAGTCACTTTTGTATTTTTAAAGTTTTATTGCAGAAAGGTTAAGGGCGTGAGGATAAGGGGTCCTAGATACCGTAGCAGATCAGTTGCACAATCTCCAAATCCAGATTAGTGTTCAGCTGTGCTGGGACAGAAACTTTAAAGCGGAGTGGAACTTCCGCTTAATCCACTCCTCACCCCCTTACATGCCACATTTGGCATGTAATTTTTTTTGGGGGGGAATGGGGGCTTCAGTAGGAGAGGGACTTCCTGTGCCACTTCCTCCGTCCACCCAAGGACTTCATATAGCCTACGCCGGCCTCTCCCTGTAGGCGATCACCTGGGACACATGACAAGTCCCAGGCGATCGCCTGTCCACTCAGGGAGCGCTGCGCCGTTCGTGCATGCGCAGTGAGTGCCCGGACACGAAGCCGAAAGCTGTCATGGCCGGGTGCCCAAAGATACAATGGAGGCGCTGGCAGGTAAGGGGGGAGAGGAGCAGAGCTCCGGGCGGTGCGTCGATGGACCGTGGAACAGGTAAATGTAAGTTTATTAAAAGCCAGAAGCTACACTTTTTGTAGGTGCTGACTTTTAATAAACATAAAAAACGTCTGAAACTCCCCTTTAAGAGGATCCAGCAACACTGTAAACAAGTTACCAATTTTCAGTGGACCCTAAAAGGGAGACACCAGGCCCTTCTGGGGAGTAGGGAAGGTCAGAGACCAGAGTTGGCCTTTAAGGCTCATTGCACCTGTAAAAACATCATCATTTTGCAATCCTAATTGACTCCAGTGTATGGAATTTTAGTAAAATTTTATCAAAGTGAACATTTTCAGTTTTGCTTATACCTAGTAACAAATCAAAGAAGTAAAAGCTATCACATTTAACTTATTTATTATTTTTTGTTATGTTTGATGAGATCCTTTCTGCCGGCAGCTACATGCACCCAATATGATCCTTCAAGTTTGCAAGTGGATGTCAAATTTACCAGCCCCTTCCTTTCCAAAAAGAACACAATGGGTGATTGGTACCGATCACTCACTGTGTTCATTCGTAACTGAAGCATTAACTTGTCAGGTTGTCTGTATGGGGCCCTGTGGTTTCTAACAACAGCCCTGTATATTAGTATTTATGTATTATATATACTGTATATTAGGTAGACATGTGCACATTGAAATATTTTGTTTCGTTTTCGTCCGAAAAATTAATTTATTTAGTTACTCCCGAAATTTGTTTTTATTTATTTTGTTTTTCGTTAAAAAAAATGGAGGAAGAGGAGGAGGAGGAGGAAGAGGAAGAGGAAGAGGAGGAGGAGGAGGAGGAGGAAGAGGAAGAGGAGGAGGAGGAGGAGGAGGAGGAAGAGGAAGGGGAAGAGCTCTTTATGTAGAATAATATTGGACTAATAGAGTTAAGGTTAGGCACAATTAAGGTCAAATCTGTCTTTGAAGGCTAAGGCCTCGTACACACGACCAAGGAACTAGACGGGCGAAACACATCGTTTTGCTCGTCGAGTTCCTTGTTAGGCTGTCGAGGAACTCAACGTGCCAATTTTCTCCATTCCCATCGAGGAAAAAGAGAACATGCTCTCTTTTTGGCTCGTTGAGTTCCTCGACAGTTTCCTCGTCGAAAAATGTACACAGGACCAGTTTCCTCGGCAAAAAAAAAAAAAACAGCAAGTTTCTTGCTGGTTTTTGCCGAGAAACTCGGTCGTGTGTACGAGGCCTTATGGTGTCTGTCGAATGTTCTAAGAAGAAGAAGAAAAAAAAAAAATTCGACAGAATCTTAAAAAATAAATAAAAATATGTTGACTCTTCATGTCTCTCTATGTCGAATCTTCATGTCTCTATATGTCGAATCTTCATGTCTCTCTATGTCGAATCTTTTCTCTCTATGTCGACTCATCTTCATGTCGAATCTTTTCTCTCTATGTCAAATATTTTCTCTTTATGTAGAATAAAATTGGACTAATAGACCAAAACAAAAACGAAAATAAAGCATTTGTTTATGTCGGATCTTTCTGTTTTCGTTTTCTGTGCTTTCGCTATTGTTTGTTATAACGATAATGAAAATTCCTGAAATTCGGACGAAAATGCATTCGGACGAAAACGAATGCACATGTCTAATATTAGGCACGCAGCACAATAATGTATTTAAGCTTGTGTGCATTTATACTCAAAGTTAGTTCTTTTTTTTCTAACCTGGAGGAATGGAAGCTACATTGTGACCAGCTGCTATCAGCAGTCATTTTCAGACTTTGCACCTATGCAGGTTTATTGCTCCCTAACTTACAGTAGGTGATTGGTCCCTGCAGCCCTACATGCCTATTCAAATGAATTGATTATTTCATTACATACAACACCATAAAATGCCTTGAGGTTCCCCGTGGGTAAAATACTCCATGTAAATGCGTTAATATTAATGGAAAACACTTCTGCATGAGAATCTCATAAACTAGCAGTTTTATTGAAGCCTATGAGAGCTTATATGACTGTAGCTCCCTGCCTCTATTAGGTTAATTTCAGGAAACTGTTTATAGTGCCCCCAGGCTCTAATGTATTTCTTGCTGAATTAAAAAAATACATTCTATGAGCACAATTATCTTAACTTGGTGTACACACAGCATATCCCCAGGCCATAGGAGTGCAATACAAGGAGAACAGCAACATGCTCATAGAGTATAAATTGCAGAAATGAACTGGCTACATTGTCATATACCTTTGCATCACATTTAATGTATCCGTTGTCATAAGGGTGTTTCTCAGTTGTAGCACCCTCATCCCAAATTAAGGCTACAGGTAAAGTTAGTTATGCTGGGTGGTTGCCAGCCTGGCTAATTTGTAGTGTTTGGAGGTCAAATGGCTTCCCTCCTAATCCTGTTCATCTGTGGTTTCTCCCTTTTGTCAGTAGGTGGTGATGTTGCCTTTCTCATCCAATCATATTTGCTACTGTGCATGCTGGGAAAAGGCATTTATTTGCGAGAAGTCAGGTGATTAGGGTTAGTCTTCCCTGCCCAGGCTGTGGTCTGGGTGGGATGTGTGTGGAACAGCTCCTGCTGGGTAAGCCTGAGGCCTGAGGCCTAGACATGTGCTCAAGGTTCTAAAAGGGAGAGCTTGTGATAAAGAGGAGAGCTAAGGAGAACATTATGAGTGGATGTGGCATGTGTTTGGAATCAGCAGAATCAGTCCTGAGAAGCCGGTTTTTGGTATACAGGGATCCGGCTAGCCTGTTCCTTTGTTGTCTCCCTGCCCTCCTTGCAGGTGAATGAATTGATACAAAAAGCATCCGAAGCCCACCTGTAAGCTTCAGCCACACGGTGTGAAACTGCTCCGGGTATAGAAACACGGTACTGTAGAAAACGTTACTTTCATCTACTTAACTGTGTATAACTTACTATTGAAGCAATCTATGAGATTACCTCAAGGCAAATCCACAATAGGCTGATTATAAGCATTGGGCTTTATAAGAGAGACATCAAAGAGGACCAGCAGGAATCCCCTGTATGAGAGTGGTCATTATATATCTTTGTTAAAGAGGATATTTTGCATAAGGGCCATTATTGGCTATCACAGATGGAAGCTATTTTCACTCTATCCGGGATAGAATAAGGACATAGAACTTGAGCTACAATTTATTTCAGCATCATGATACTAACTGGGATATAAGCGTGAACCACTGGATCTGCAAAGACTTCCTATTTCATATTGCCAGACATTATCTTGCATATACAGTATCAACATATATCAATTTATATTGATTAACACATTCACTCCATTAATTATCTGCTACTCCCATTATAAACCCCTGGGGGAGCCACATGTATTTTGTTAAGTCCATTATACTACAGTGTTAGCATATTTTTTATACATAGCGGGATCTTGCCGCTGGACTTCATAATACATGTGGCTGAATAGGCGTCTGGACCAATTTTTGTTATATGTTTGTTTTTATGTTTGTCATTGTCCATGTGTTTCTTCGTTATAGCACCAACTGTTTAGTACACAAGGTGCTTCGATGGATTGCCATTTTATCACATTGGTCATTAATAGCTCAACATGTGAGCAATTAAATTTGTTTTAATATTTTGTATGTGGTAAAAAAAAAATTGATACATTAATAAACTACTATTATTTTTTCAATATCTGATCCATTATTGCCCAATAATACCGGTAGTAGCCATCTTTATTCCCTAGGGAGACCGTATCTTGGTCTCCTATGGGGAATACCTATAGTATATTCTAAAAGGGAGAGCCTGCTCACTACTTGGAGGTAATACACAGAGGGATGAAGTTCTAAGGAAGCACCAGATGTGACACTTCATGAGCAGGGGACTATGAATTGACTGGGAGGACTTCAATTGAGAACTCATCCAAAGGAAACTGCGTATGATGCTTTGAGTAAAGTTCAGTTACTATACTGTTCAGCCTATTCTACAAAGTACAGATGTGCTGGTTCAGCTTAAAGGTCCCTTTTCCTGTACTGCTGTCTTCCTTATCTCACCTTTTTTGTCTAAGGAGTCTGCCAATCTGCCTGCTTGCTGATCGTTACTAAGGGTGTCCTGTGCCCTATGCCCTCTCTTCCACATTTTTCCTGTTGTGATTTTGAAGCATTTTGAATGGTCTAAGTGAATTTCAGTGGTGGTCTATTGGGTAAGCGTGTCCTACTGATTTTCTTGATTGTACATATGCTTTTGTCTTTTGACTAGTGGTGGTCTGCAAATCCCCTGAAGAAGCCAACTTTGACAAAATATGTCGGGATCAAACATTACCTCATGACCATCCATGCAACAGAAACCAATGAGAAATGAAGTGATGTGTGCAAATTCTCTCATTTGATTACATTTTTTAACTTTTTGTAAGTAAATTTTATATGTTTTATACTTTAGTGGCTCTTACTATTTTTAAATTCAATAAAACAGAATAAATGGCAGGGAACACAGGAAGTGAAGAAACCTCTTAAATATGGCAGACACGTCTGGATACAGATTCCAAAAACATTTCAAAGTGATTATAACAACGACTGAAGCTCAGTGATGGTTTGGTGAATCACTGAGTATAAGACATGTACACAATATATTCCCCCCAGCCAGCTCTAAACAAATAGACAAATATTATGCAGCAACTTAAAGGGTTAACCAGTCGTGCAGATTGTTCCATCAATTAAATCCTGGAGCTCAGCTGTCAATATCTTGTTTAATATTTCACATGAATCTCATGGGGCTTCAACACTTGTTGGCTTCCTGCTGTCATTGCAGAGACTTTGGGACCCAAGATGTATAGGGTCTGCCTGGAAGACGGTTCCATTTGCAGACAGCATGCGGACCAACTGCGTCCTCATTCTCAACTGCCCGAATCCCTGATGCCAGCTGAACCAACAATGTCTAAAGGATCTGCTCCCAGCGGATCAGGATGCACGGGGACTGATGATTGGGGGGACTCTGAACTTTTGAACTCAGCTCCAACAGAGCCCTCCAACCCTGGACCGGAGGTGCCCATTCTGACCAACCCTGTTTCCTCTGGTCCTGAGTCGCTGGGTGCCCCGCCCTCAATGACACCGTCGCCCTCCTGACTGGTTTTTAGTTGCAAGAACGGTTACGAGACTTTCGACGGGACGACAGAAGTGATCCAATGCCATTTTATCCCCGCAGCTGTCAATGGATGCTTGGTCTCCCATCTGGATGCGGGAGAAGTCCTGTGAATCTCCTGTGTTTGGAGGACTGTAATTGGACAGTTATTAGTTAATGTTTTGTGCCTTTTCTCGTTTTGTTGTGATTTTTTTTTTAAGGGATGGATGGAAGGTGTTATACCTGAAGGGTTCCACATGTACTGTCACTTTAAGGCTGGCTCCACCCAGGAGTGATGACAGGGGTCAAAGAGTATAGTAGCCATCTTAGACCACATGTAAGGAAGCATAATAAGATACACCTGTAATGAGATGCAAGTTGGAGTGTACAGTGAGTACTGAAATAAACATCAGTTGTTCCAGACCAGAGTCTTGTGTCTCTCACAACTCAGAGGATATAACACTTTGTCTGATGAGCCTGATGAATGTCAGCTGCCCAAAAAAGTTAACATCATGGGTGTAGCTTAAGGGGTTGCAGGGTTCACGCAACCCCACCCCTAGCTCCAGGGGGTGGGTCCAGCTCCAAACTGCTCAGGGGCGCCATAGTCACGCTCTAGTACTGGGCTTCCACTTTGCCTTCCATGGTTCACACCCCTCCGTTCTCACTGGCTGGGGACAAGCTGAGAACCATTTCCTGAATGGAGAGGAGCAAAGGGTTAGAACAGCCCTGGGGCCAGGTCAACTTCGGCATCGGGGGCCCACAAGCTTTAAGCTACGCCTCTGGTTAACATTATGCCATATATGAGTTGTGGTCTCTGCCCACACAGCCTTTCTGTTTTTAAAGAACAGTGGGTGTGATAACAAGAACCAGGGCAGGACATGTTTCAAAGGTGAATGTAGCCTTTAAGATTTCACTAATAAAAGTCAACCATTGGTGTAGACCAGTCATTCTCAACCAGGGTTCCTCAAGTGGTTGACAGGGGTTTCTTAAGCTGTGGCCGATTGATGTCCCATTTAATGGTGCCTGCACAGTTCCAGGCACCAACATCACTTGGCAGAGCCAGCAGCATGACACCAGTGATCATTTTAGCTGTCTGTAGGTGGCATTATGACCACTACTGTAAGGGGATGGGGGGGGGTGTATCTTTCTTACTAAAAATGTATAAGACATTCTTTCCACTGTCCTATGTATTGAGTAAGGAATTCCTAAGACCTAAAAAATATTTCAAGGGTTCCACTGGGGGAAGAAGGTTGAAAAAGGCTGGTAAAGACTATCCAGTTTGAGTCCATTTATTTCCTCATCCCTCACAATATCGCAAGTTCTCTTCCTGCTGATTGCTCTTAGGTGTATTTTCCATGTTATTTCTACAAAGTGCCCTCTGTTTCATTACCATTAAAATACAGTAACTATGATGGCTTAAATTTATCATTTATTAAATCAGATTCTTTTCCCTCTTAGCAGGAGCTGGATAGACTTAGCTAGGAGTTTTACTCTCACAACAGGGGAGTTTACATGATATGACTCATGTATATTAGAAAAATCTCAAGAGCTCCATATGTCTTAATTTGGAAACTATAGCTATGGCAACGGTCCTATTTTAATCTGTCTTATAATTATCCTTCATTTTGAATGCCAAGCAAATCATATGGATTTTACAGCTTCTGGAATTGGAATCCACATGAAATATGGGCTTATCAATGACCTCTTATGCAATGAACTTACAATTTAGCTAATGCCATTCTCCCTATGTGCACTTAACCTTTACTGTTGATGATCGCTGTGATAGGAATAGCCTGTATTACATTTAAGTGTTCTGTTAAATAGTCAGTGAGAATTAATTTAACATTACTCTAAGTATGAATAGTAGTTTACTTTATTTCTTCCACTTTGCTTGTCTAATTAAGTCATAAGCCTTTCACAAAGCTCCTATCTCCCATTATGCTAAATTGAAAGGGCTTAGCTTTCCGTGACAATTTTTATTATTTTTCAGGTGTGCTTAAAATCTTTGATTTAACTTGAAACTGTTTAAAAAAATAACGTCTGAGGAAAGTCTTATGCCGCATACACACGATCGGAATTTCCGACAAGAAAAGTTCGATGTGAGCTTTTGGTCGGAAATTCCACCCGTGTGTAGGCTCCATCTGACTTTTTCTGCTGGAATTTCCGAAAAGCAAAAATTTGAGAGCTGGTTCTCAAATTTTCAGACAGGAAAAGTTCTTGTCGGAAATTCCGATCGTCTGTATGCACTTCCGATGCACAGAAAAACATGCATGTTCTGAATTAAATTCAAATCATTGAACTTCATTTTTCTCGGCTCGTTGTAGTTTTGTATGCCACCACATTTTTGATGGTTGGAATTTCAGACAACATTTGTGTGACCGTGTGTGCAACACAAGTTGGGCCAAAATTCAGTCTAAAAGAAATCCACGGTTTTCTTGTCGGAATTTCCGATCGTGTGTACGCGGCATTACAGGTTTACTGCAGCTGAATAGCTCAATGGGGAACACAAGTCAATTCCATGCCCCATATTATGTTTCCCATGCATGATGCCCTGTGTTGATAACTTACGGCCCTTGTTATCCCACAGCTTTCTATGTTTTGTGATAGAAACCCTTCAATACCTCCAACAAGTAAAAGAACTTTAGCAATGGAAGAATTCCAAAGTACCTTTTTATGGAACTTTCGTATGGCAAAGGAGGTTGAGAGGAAAAAACACATTTCATTCTAACCCACTGAGTGAAAATCTTCTGAAGTGTTTTCCTACAAATGAGATCACAAATTTGACCATTCCATTGATGGAGAGAATGGTATCCCAACCATCCTACAGTTAATTTTTTTTTATGTTCTATCATTTTTTTTACAGTTGGGGAGATTTCCCTTCACTTCCTGTCCCAGAAACACAACAGGAAATTAGAGTAAGTATCCCAAAGTAAGGTTGATTCCACTCTTAGACAGCTTTTTCCAAGAAAATGTATCCCAACTGGCATAATTCCCTTCACCTCCTGTTTTAGGAACAAATCTAAAATGTTATATTTTCCTTCACTTTAATGCTCTGTGACAATAGTCACCAGTACAAAAAGATGTGCAATTCATCAAAAACATTGGACACCCGTGACGTTTCTTTAGAGGCCTGTGCCGTCACTGTTGGCTCCCGGGCGCATGGCAGTCACGCAGCCAGAGTCCGCGGACTTGGAAGGAAGACAGCTGAAGATTGATGTGGCCTCCAGCGGTGACAACGAGGGCTTCGTTTGCAGGTACGTTTCACATAATGTGCTTGTATGCATTGCATTCAAGCACATTATGCCTTTACTTTGCAGGTCAGGAAAAGAAAAAAAAGACAGCACTTTGCATCTTCTTCATGTGCGTGTAAAGGCAGGCATAACAATCATTTCCTGACTGACTCCATGGCAGCCTACGTGTGGGTTAATCCCGCCTCCTCTCCAATGTGATAGGACCCCATACCCATAAAAGTTAACTCACCAATAGACTCAGTGTTCCTTTTTTTTCCTCCTCCATGGATCAGATTCATTTTCTTCAAGGAATGGAAAAGGGCACACTTTAAGCGGTGCAGCTCGGATCCCAGCCATGGGCGGGTGGAGAGCTTGCCCAGCATATCTTGTTATATGCTGTGGCGTGTGCTGAAGACTGGATTCGGCTGGCAAGGTCCATCTTTATCTTACTCCATGGCAGTCGCCTATTTGTTATTCTATGTTGTTTGTTGTTTGTTTGTACATGTGTGGCGGCTGGAGCGCTTCTACGTTCCAGCACGCCTGTGGCTTCCTGGTTCCCCATCGCCTGTGTCCCGCGGGAGCGAGGCTTGGTCGCGCATGCGCAGTCCGTCGGTTCCCGCGGCGGCCGCGCAGGCGCCGTGGGTTCGCGGTCCACTGCGCAGGCGCGTACGTGGAGGACGTGTGACGTCACCGGCGGGCCTTTTAAAATCAGCTGCTGGCCTGTGTTCATTGGGTTTCCCTACAGGCGAGCAGCTGATTGACCGTCTGTGCTACTCTGCTAAAGCTGTCAGGTCAGTGAGAAATCCTTTTTTGCTTCTGGCTAAATTGATTTTACCATTTCCTGCTGTGCACTTTCTACTTGTCTATTCCAATTAATTGTTTAATTATTTTCTAATACTAAATTAATTTATTTATATGCATTTACTTTATTTTGTTGGTTCTGTTCATTTATTTAAAAAAAAAAAACACACACAGATGAGTTACGAAATTTCTTAAAGGGGCAGTATACTCATTTTATTTTTTGTATTATTCGGCACCATAGGTTCCTTTTTGGTTCCGAATCAGTGTCACCTTTTACACGCAGGTCCGGGAATTATGGACCAGTCACCGTCTACAGGCGGCCAGCCCTCACGCACAAGGTATGTGCGGGAAAGGGTTCGGGTTTGGGGCTGCTAGTCACATTTTCATGTGTGTTGACAGTTTCCTCCCTAAATGTTTTTTATTTAGCCCTTCCAATCCAGAACCGGAAGACCTTGCCAGTCCGCAACGCACTTCTTCTTCCTCAAAGTCGAGGTCCAAGTGTAGATCTCCATCTACTTCTTCCCACCGGAGGAGAAGATCACATTCCTCCTCAAGACACCGCTCCCACCGCCATGATAGTCGCTCTGATCGCAGAGCCTGCTGGGGATGTGACACTCGTGTCCCGGAGGGCAAGTCATTGTGCGACCGATGCTACACCCATGCGGTCAGGGAAAAAGAGACTGATGGTCATCGTATCGAGTCTCTGGTGGAACGTGTGGTTCAACGAACTCTAAGAGAGAACATGCCCCACACGCAGATTCAGACCAACACTGACGGGTCTGTTTCTCCAAACTTAGAGATCCTAGAGGATCCAGGTCCTTCCCGGCCTCAAGCCTCCACTCCGGCTTTTCCTGAGGGTGACCTAGAGAGTGATGAAGAAGGCTTAGAATTTGACTTCGCGCAGGTGACGCCACTCGTCAAAGCGATTAAGGAGGCTCTCTTATGGGAGGAACAACCTGCTTCTCCAGCCAAGCAGAAAAAATATTTTAAACGCTTGGGAAAAGAACGCCCTACGTTCCCGTTTCTGTCTGAACTGAAGGGTATCTTTGAAGAGGAATGGAGCAAGGTGGACAAGAAATCTTCCATGGCTAACAAAGCCTCAAAGCTCTATCCCTTCAAACAGGAGGAGGTCAAACATTTGGAGAATGTTCCTCTAGTGGATGCGGCAGTAACAAGACTTGCTAAACACGTCACTTTACCTATTGCTGATTCCGTCTCTTTCAAAGATGGCCTGGACAGAAGAATGGACCAGGACCTCAGAAGAATTTATGGCCTAGCGGGCACAGCGTGCAAACCGGCTCTAGCTTTAGCGGCATTATCAAAGGCCATGGAAGCCTGGACGGAAAACGTTGATTCTTTCCTCAAAGGCGTCTCTGAAGAACTAGCCAAGAACTCAGCCACGGCAGAGCTAAAACTGGCGGTCGCATTCCTGGGTGAAGCCTCCGTTGACTTAATCCGCCTGTTAGCTAGGATTATGCTTTCTTCTGTGACCGCAAAACGGGCCCTCTGGCTACGCCCCTGGGTTGCTGACCCATCATCGAAGCAGAACTGGTGCAAGATTCCCTTCGAAGGGTCAACCCTGTTTGGTAACAAGCTGGATGATGCCATCTCCAAAGCCACGGGTGGCAAGTCGGGTTTCCTTCCTCAGGACAAGCGCCAAACAGGAAGAAAAACACCCCAATTTCGGCGATACAGCCCGGATCGCGCTAGGGAAGCTCGCGCTTACAGACCTGGCGGAAATTACAGAAGGAATTGGAGCAGAGGTAGAGGCTCCTACCGCAAACCAACTCCAACTACTCAATCGTCAACTGGACGCGACAAAGGGAAATCTTTTTGAGACAACGCCCGCCCAAGCGGATCGGGTAGGAGCTCGTCTACTCCTTTATCGGCACGTCTGGGCGGCCTCAATCAAGGACTTTTGGGTCATCAAGACCGTGACCTCAGGACACACATGGTCCTTTTCCAGTCCTCCCTGTCCAAAGTTCATCTCCACTCTTCTTCCAGGGTCACTGGAACAGAGACAGGTCCTTCTAGATTACATTCACCTCCTGAAAATTCAAGGGGCAGTGGTACACGTCCCAAAAGACGAACAGTTTCTTGGGGTATACTCCCCTCTCTTCTTAGTACAGAAGAAGAACGGTACCTGGCGTCCAGTCATAGACTTAACGTACCTGAACAAATTTATAACGCACAAAAAGTTCAAGATGGAAACTTTATCAACCATCCAACAAGCAATACAACCGGGCGACTGGATGATTTCTGTGGACCTAAAGGATGCCTATTTTCACGTCCCAGTAGCAGCAGAGCTGCACAAGTTCCTCAGGTTCTATGTCAACCAGGAACATCTTCAGTTCGTATGTCTACCCTTTGGCCTAACAACATCCCCACGGGTCTTCACCAAAGTTCTTTTGGCACTGGTAGCCCTCATCAGGCTGAAGAAGATTCGTTTGTACCATTATCTGGACGATCTCCTGGTCTTGTCCCAAGACAAAACCTTTCTCCTGGCACAGAGAGATCAGGTCATCTCGACCTTGTCCGAATTCGGGTGGCTCCTGAACCTGGCAAAAAGCCACCTAGAGCCAACTCAGTGTCTAACCTATCTGGGAGCTCAATTCGACACGGTAAGGAAGACCATCTCCCTACCAGTAGAGAAGATTCCGGTAATTCAGGGGAGGATTTCCCGGGCCTTGAGTACTCGCCACCTAAGAGCTCATCAATGCTTGAAGATCATTGGGACAATGGTATCCACAACACCAATGGTGAAATGGGCGCTTTGGAGGCTACGTCCCTTCCAATCCGGCTTTCTCAGGCAGTGGAAATCAGGGAGCATGAGTCAGCGGATCCACATTTCATCGTCAATGAGGGGCAGCCTCTTCTGGTGGCTTCAACCGAAGAATCTGCTGAATTGTCACTCCATCGCTCCAGTTTCGTGGGTCACAGTGACAACAGATGCCAGTGGCTCCGGTTGGGGGGCCTTATGCGGCACAAGCATGGCGCAAGGCAGGTGGGACGCTCGCCTCCACAATCCAGGCTCGAACACCCTGGAGCTTCGAGCGGCCTGGTGTGCCCTACAGTCCTTTTCACAACTGCTGAAGGGAAAGTCAGTAATTCTAAGGATGGACAACACCACAGCAGTATCATATGTCAAGAGACAAGGCGGGACTCGGAGCTCATCCCTTCTCCAGGAAGTAGAGCCCATTATGAAATGGGCCCAAGTGAACCTGGTCAACCTGACGGCTGTTTTCATTCCAGGCATTCAGAACTCCCAGGCGGATTTCCTGTCACGAACTCAGGTGGACGTCAACGAATGGTCTCTCCACGATCAGTCCTTCCGTTGGATATTATCCCTGGGAGTCAATCCCCAAGTGGATCTCTTTGCTTCCCCGAACAATGCCAAATTGAAGAAATTCTACACGAGGGGTTACTACAGCCAGGCAATCGGGACAGATGCCCTAACGGATCGGTGGCGGTTTCAGAGGGCGTACGCCTTTCCCCCGATCCCAATAATTCTAAAATTCCTGAAGAGACTTCTAGCGGAAGAAGTGGAAATCACAATAGTGGCTCCATACTGGCCGAACAGGCCATGGTTCCCTCTTCTGGTTCAGCTGAGTCTTCAGGACCCAATTCCAATACCATGCAGACCAGACCTTCTCCATCCCTGTCCGGCTCAAATGAAACTAGCGGTCTGGTTCTTGAAAGGGAAAGGCTAGAATCCCTTGGCTGCGCCTCTCGGGTGATCTCTACCCTTATGAGCTCAAGGAAAGGAAGCACAAATAAAGTGTACGGTAGAATATGGTCTAAGTTTGTGGAATTTTCTTTAACCGCGGGCAGTTCCTTCAAGAACCCAGAAATCCAAAACATCCTAAGCTTTCTTCAATCAGGGCTAGACCTACCCCTGTCTGTAAGCTCACTAAGAGTTCAAATCTCAGCACTTTCAGCCTTTTCTGGAATTCCTTGGGCAACCCATCCACTAATCAAACAGTTTTTTCGTGGAGCTTCAAGATTGAGACCTCTGAGGAAACCAAGATTCCCCAAATGGGATCTCCCGTTAGTTCTTGACTTTTTGAATGGACTTAGTATGTCGGGGCCCTTCCCGTCCTCGTTGAAGAACTTTTCAGCCAAAGTAGCCTTTTTGGTAGCCATCACCTCGGCCAAGAGAGTGTCCGAGATCGGTTTTCTGGGTCACAAAGAGCCATTTCTCACCTTTTTTCCAGACAGAGTGGTTCTGATACCTATGCTGGGCTCCAAACCAAAGGTCTCGTCGGTTTTCCATGAGAATCAGGAAGTAGTTCTCCCTACCTTTAAAAACCCAGATTCTGATGAGACTCACCCTCTGGATATGGGCAAGATACTCACTGAATATCTTCAAGTTACATCTACATTCAGACGTTCTGATCACCTGTTCGTCCTGCATTCAGGCAAGAACAAGGGGAAAAAGGCATCTTCAAGAACAATCGCATCCTGGATCGTCCAGACGATACAACAGGCTTATTGTGCAAAGGGCTTGGCTCCTCCACAGGCGGTAACAGCTCACTCCACGAGAGGGATGGCAGCTTCCTGGGCAGCAGCCCGTCATGTGGCGCCAGACGTTATTTGTAGAGCGGCCTCTTGGTCTTCTATAAACACCTTTATGTCCCATTACTGTGTTGAACCTGCAGCACTGTCTTCTGTAAATTTTGGTTTATCAGTCTTGTCGGCTGACGGGACAAATTAAATATATTTCTGTTCAGCATACCCACCCGTGTGTTTGGCTAGTTATTTCCCACACGTAGGCTGCCATGGAGTCAGTCAGGAAAAAGGAAAATTTATTATCATACTTACCGTAATTTTCCTTTCCTGATGGACTCCATGGCAGACGGAGTTCCCACCCTGAAATTATGGAGTCGGGATAGTTACGGAACACTGAGTCTATTGGTGAGTTAACTTTTATGGGTATGGGGTCCTATCACATTGGAGAGGAGGCGGGATTAACCCACACGTAGGCTGCCATGGAGTCCATCAGGAAAGGAAAATTACGGTAAGTATGATAATAAATTTTCCTTTTTTGACAATATAGTGTATATGAAAACATGAAGGCGCATCAAATACGACATGAAAAAAATCAAGTCCATTTTGAAAAATAACTTACACTGAGTTATGTGGGTATTCTGATTCATTCACTGTGCATTTCAGCAGTCTAAGAATATTTGTGCCTTAATAGCTTTTTTTTTTGTACCTTCTAGATGGATCTCTAGGGTGTAATATTTATGCCTTTCAGGCTTTCAACCACTTGAATGAAAATTTCCCATGGCTTATGAAAGCCAGCAAATCAAATATAAGAAGACCTCATTTAATGCATGTTATGTGATTCCAATATTTAGAGAAAGGCAGAAACTCAGAGACATGGTGACCTTTTGGACAAAGATGAGATGAGGCCTGAATAGTCATGTTGCATAACCAATTAAAATGCAACATCATTTTGGCCCGTTTTATTTTTTTTATATCAACACGGCCATTTACCCTGCTGGAAACAGTGAATGTGTTTAAAACAATCAACTTGAGAAAGGTAAAAATAGATTTGTTTGGTGCAAAATTATTGACACCATGTGCACCTACACTAAGTGGCTACCTGAAGCTTCGAGTCAATGTAAATAAAAAATGTATAGGCTTTTTTTTGCACCCGGACTGACACAAATTCTATAGTGTACCATTAGTCAGGGCATGTGATCAGTAAGCATGCTGTTTGAAAGGACATAAACCAGAATGCCGTTCAAGTTTTAAGGTTTTGAAAAAAACGTGCAAGGGTTTAGAATGTTTGTCGGGTTTCCATTGCTAGAGCTAGAGTTAGGCCGCGTACACATGATCGGTTAGCCAGAGGACAAGGGTCTGATGGACCGTTTTCATAGGTCAAAACCGATCGTGTGTGGGCACCATGGGTTATTTAACCTTAGGTTAAAAAAAAGACAACTTGCTTTAAAATTTAACCGGTGGACGCCTAACCGATAGGTCAAAACCGATCGTTAGTATGCAAAAGCATTAGTTAAAAACCCCCTTTTTCCGAATCAAGTCGACGCATGCTTGGAAGCATTGAACTTCGTTTTTTCAGTACGACGTTGTGTTTTACGTCACCGCGTTCTCACACGATCGGTTAGTTAACCTATGGTGTGTAGGCGTGACGGACCATCAGTCAGCTTCATCGGTTAACCGATGACAGCGGTCCTTCGGTGGACCTATTTGGAAAGCCCATGTCAAAACCATATATTTTTTTTTTTTTTTATTCTTGATGGTGAGATTTCCTTACTTTCTGCCCAGTAAGGGCAGTCACAGTCAGGGGAATCATTCCCCAACAGATACATGTATAACAATAAAACACCTCAAAGGAATTCTTAAGCCTCGTACACACGATCAGACTTCCTTCTGACTTTTATGTGGATTTTGGTCCGAAGGGACAATGGCCGTGAAGTTGATATGAATACACATGGCAAAATTTTTCAGCCAACATTCACCAAATCACGTGTTTTTTCAGCTCTTTACCGCCACCCTTTGGGCCACTTCTGCTATTGTTGTCTGATGTTTAGCATTGGTTCGGAGCATGTGTGTTTGTACTTTGGACTTTAGTCGTACACACGATCGGATGATGCTCCGTTGGACATTTGTTGCCGGAACGTTTGAGAGCATTCACAGCAAACATTTGTCCGTTGAAAACCCGAAAACAATTGTCCGATGGAGCATACAGACGGTCGGATTGTCTGATAAAACACGTCCGTCAGACCGTTGTTGTTAAAAAGTCAGATTGTGTGTATGGGCCTTAACTCTTCTCCACTGCAAAACAAAAATAAATACATTTTGGCTGGAATTCAACTTTTTTGTTCAAAGGTCAATAAACCATAACAACCAATCAGAATGTATCTTTTGACCTTGATCTGTCCTGAGTGAACTGAAATGTGCATTGGATGTGTTAGATTACTGAACTTTACATATTATTATTGGATCTGAAGCACTAACCCCAACCCATGTCACTCAGATGTTAAATGCATGACCTCAATGGGCAGTAGAGAAGAGCTGTTAGTTGACAGTTAAAGGAAAGGGGCGCTTAGCCTTGGGGAGAGGGTCATGATGCACACAAAGGGAAACCTCCACAGCAGTATGGACATGTAAAGCCAAGATGGTGGCACTCATTGAGAAGGCCGGAAAACTCTATTTTCGGAGTGTAGGAAAAAGATCCACACATTTGTGTTGTACTGTCTATTCCTAACCATTTCTTTGTTACCATTTTGAAATAGTGGTTCCCAATAAATAAGTCTCCAAGATGAATTCCCTTCATGATTACATCAATGTTAATTGGTGAACATAGGTTCATCGTTTTTTTTAATCCTCAAACCCCAACTATGCTTCTTTTTTCCATGCTTGATTGCATGCCTATTTTATTTCAATCACCATTTTCAAGCAACAGCGGAGAGTTTATTCCACTTTCGTCCTTTACTGGGCAATATCATGACATGACATTGACTTAATTCTCTCTATTTTGTCTCTGAATAATTAATATGATCCAAAGTGCACAGTAAGAAAAGATTAATAATCCTGCTAAATGCAGAATGGTGCCATTTACCATGTGCCCCAGTCATACACTACATTCTGTGTGCGGAAAAAAGGACCAAATAATTGACCCGTGTTATGCTTATTAAATACTGCTTAGCACTTTACTATTAAAAATTATCTCTAAAGGCATGTCAAGATTAATGAGAAAGACCAGACAGTACAGAAAACTTTTAAAGGTGAATTTTAAAACAAAAGCCTAATAACCCCATTAAGACAGCTTTATAGCTAGCAATCTGGGTCCATCAAGAAGCAATATCATTTTATAGATAGATAGAACTCTATTTGGTGTGCCGCTCACAAGCAAACAGTTTGGCGAGACACTTCTGAAGTTTTTGGGGTTATGATTGGTTTAGGAGAGTTGGCTATAGGAGTGAGTTTGGCTTAAAGCGGTTGTAAGCCGCAGGTGAATCAAGAAAAAAGAATTCCCTGCAAGGCAATGCATCGCATACTAGCCCTTATGATAGACTTAACTAAGAACAAAGCCCATCAGCACCTCAATGTCATCGCTGAGACGGCTGACATCTTCCCCCTGGTCTTCCGTCCGGGTTCGTGGCCTCCTGCTACATGAGTGGTCGGGGGCGCAATGACATCACTCGTTTCTGGCATGGGCTCTGAAGGTTAGGTTAGGGGTATCAGAGTAAGGCCCTTTTCACACTACAAAATAAATCCGTTTTAATAATCCGTATTAAAATCCGTCAGATAATGTTAAAAAACGGAAGTTATACGTCTTTTATAAAATATCATTAAAGTCTATGGGATTTTTTTATGTTCCGTAAAGATCCGTAATAGTCCGTTATAACGTACGGACGTTAGTTATAACGGAATATGTGACGGGTCTTGCACTATTTTTTGTCAATTTTTTGTCCGTTGCAAGTAACGGATATATTAATGTCCGTTATATTTTAACATTGAAGTCTATGGCGCACGGACGTTAGTAAATGTCCGTTATGTTAACGGACGTTAATTTTACTGAGCATGCTCAGTAAAGACTTCTGGAGCTGGACTTCAAGAAAGGGTGAAATGGGTTTATTAACGGACGTTAGAAAGGAATGATATAACGGATGTATACGGATATATACGGATAAACATTATCCGTTTTCAATAAAGGAAGAATGGTAAAATATTTATCCGAATGTATCCGTTATTAAATCCGTTAAAAAAACGTCTGTTAATAGGTGTAATACGGATATTATAAAACGGACATACAATCCATAGTGTGAAAGAAGCCTTAAGGGGGCTGAATACAAATGCACACCACACTTTTCGGATATTAATTTGTAAAAAAAAATTAAAACCATTTATCATTTTCCTTCCAGTTAACAATTATGTGGCACTTTGTGTTGGTCTATCACATAAAATGCCATTTAAATACATTTACATTTTTGGTTGTAACATGACAAAATGTAGAACATTTTAAGGGGTATGAATACCTTTTCAAGGCACTGCAGAAGGATAGGTTAAGGTGTTTGTTACCCCAACATTTCATACTCTTAATACGTGCCTGCTGTACCATGTACTTGTATGAGAAAGTATCCTGTATTGTTTCTTTGTGGAATCCCGTTGTTTCTGCTAGTCCCCTTGCTTTCCTATTAAATACTGACCACACTAAGCAGGAAAGCACACAGTCGTAAGTTCTGTAGCTATGCTGGGAACGCATTGTGCCCTCCTCCAATGACCAGACTTGTCTTGACATGCCCCTGGTGCACAGCCATTCACTGGGAAGCTCAGTGTACTGCTGCTTCTCTGTCCCCCAGTTCTTATGCAGCTGAGAACAAAGGGAATGTGATCACTTATAAAAAAAAAAGGGAAAGGGTATTTATAAAAAAATGTATAGCTATACAAAAATGTTTTGCCTTTTATTCTTATTTTAAACTGAATGTTTTACAAGGTCATCATTTACAATCACTTTAAGGATTAGAATACTTTTTTTTTTTTACAATCTCTTTTAATTAAGCAAAAATTCTTCCACCTCACCACACTCTGTCTAGGATAGTACACGTTTTTCTGACATATTAACAATATACACCAAGTCAGCAGGAGTTATGAGACTTTTAAAAGTCCTCGCCATCTTATATAATATTTACTTCCCTTACATTTTCCAGGGTTAACACACTGTAGTGCTTGGGCATGGACTGCAATGACCCAAAGTGAACTGATTATATATATATATATATGTATATATATATATATATAGGGCCAGATTCACGTAGAATCGCGGCGGCGTAACGTATCCTAGATACGTTACACCGCTGCAATTTTTCATCGCAAGTGCCTGATTCACCAAGCACTTGCGATGAAAACTACGCCGGCACAAGGCGGGCCAATTTAAATGGGCGTGTGCCATTTAAATTAGGCGCGCTCCCGCGCCGGACCTACTGCGCATGCTCCGTTTCTTAACTCCCGCCATGCTTTGTGCGCCGTGACGTAATTTTTTTGAACGGCGACGCGCGTAGCGTACTTCCGTATTCCCGGACAGCTTACGCAAATGACGTTAAATTTTATATTTCAACGCGGGAACGACGGCCATACTTTAGACAGCAATACACTTGCTGACTAAAGTTAGGGCACCAAAAAAAACGACTAACTTTGCGACGGGAAACTAGACTAGCGGCGACGTATCGAACGTGAAAATCCGTCGTGGATCCGCCATAACTCCTAATTTGCAAACCCGACGCTGGTTTACGATGCAAACTCCCCCCAGCGGCGGCCGCGGTATTGCATCCTAAGATCCG
Source organism: Rana temporaria (assembly GCF_905171775.1). Lineage (NCBI taxonomy): Eukaryota > Metazoa > Chordata > Amphibia > Anura > Ranidae > Rana > Rana temporaria. The sequence goes on along the minus strand of NC_053499.1, from coordinate 29,067,500 downwards.
ACAGTGTAAAACAATTACACCTGTCGGATCTTAGGGATATCTATGCGTAACTGATTCTATGAATCAGTCGCATAGATAGAAACAGAGATACGACGGCGTATCAGGAGAAACACCGTTGTATCTCATTTGTGAATCTGGCCCATAATGTGTGTGTAGGATTTTCAGTAGGTCTCTAAACACTGTACCAGTGAATAGCACACACAATTAAGACATGCTAAAAAAAAAAAAAATCTTAACTGTTGAACAGTTGAAAGGGTACAGATTTGATACAGAAATATCAGCCTAATGCCTTGTACACATGATCGTTTTTTCCGGCGGTAGCCTTTTCCCCCTACACACGGCCGGGTTTTCCTGGCAGGAAAACTTCTATGAGAGCTTTGGTCAGGAAACCCAGCCATGTGTATGCTTCCCCATAGGAAAACTGACGGCTTAAAAACCACCTGGAATCCCAGCGGGAAAAAAAGAAAACATGTTCTCATTTTTCCCGCCGGGATTCCCGGAGATTTTCCTGTCGGGAAAACTGCTATGGAACATACACAGGGCCGGTTTTCCTAGCCAAAAGCTGTCATGGCAGATGGGAAAACCAGTCGTGTGTACGAGGCAAGGCATTATATTATATTACAATATTGTGTGATGTATGGTACATGTTATGATACCTTTTTAATGTATATTTTGAAGACATTTTTTTTTATTTTTACAAAACAATTTAGTACTTACTGGGCTCTCATGGGCATACTTAAAGTCCCATTACCCTTTCTGTTTGTTTTTGGAATCAACATCTAATGAAAAGGCCGGCAACGTGGTGCATCATGCTGGATAAAAAAAAACAAAAAAAAAACAGAACATTCACAAATACAGTACACTAACCTATACTATCCAAATCATTTCCAGTAATAGTGCAACAGTATAACTATTAACATCAGTGCCATCTAGGTCCCCCTACAGTGCCAAAAACACTATTCCCTACTTATGTAGGGTATACCATGACCCCAGGCTGCCCCTTATGTAGACCAAGGGGTAGATCCACAAAGAAATTACGCCGGCGTATCTATTGATACGCCGGCGTAATTTCAAAATTCCTGCGTCGTATCTTTGTTTTGAATCCTCAAAACAAGATACAACAGCATCTCAGGTAGATCCGACAGGCGTACGTCTTCGTACGCCTTCGGATCTTAGATGCAATTTTTCGGCAGCCGCTAGGTGGCGTTTCCGGCGAAATCCGCGTCGAGTATGCAAATTGGCTATTTATTTTTTTCGTCGTTTGCGTTTGGCTTTTTCCGGTGTATAGTTAAAGCTGCTATATGGTGGCGTACTCAATGTTAAGTATGGCCGTCCTTCCTGTGTACAAATTTGAATTTGTTGCGTCGTTTGCGTAAGTCGTTCGCGAATAGGAATTTGCGTAGAATGATGTCACCGTCGTAAGCATTGGCTGGTTTCGAGCATGCGCACTGGGATACCCCCAGGGACGGCGCATGCGCAGTAAAAAAAAATGTCGATTACGTCGGGTCACGACGTATTAACATAAAACACTCCCCCATCACAGCCATTTGAATTCCGCGCCCTTATGCCGCGAGAGATACACTACGCCGCCGTAACTTATGCCGTGGATTAGTTGTGGATTCAAACCAAAGCAAAGTAAGTTACAGCGGCGTAGTGTATCTTAGATATGCTGCGCCCGGCGCAGATGTATGTGGATCTGCCCCCAAGTGTGTACTCCCATAAATTGTTCCTAATACTCTTTCCAGTAATAAAAAACGATAAAAAAACAGTAGCCCCACCATTTAAACTTCTATACATTCTGCCCCTTTCCTTTTGTGGCGAGCCAGATTTTTATCATAAAATACATATACCGTAATACTGCCAGGAACCTGTCCATCAGATAGGATTGCCTGATAAAAAAAAAAATATTTTAGCCATGTTCAGAATGGTGACTTCAGTGAGCATGTCCAAGGCATATATATTGTACACCCCTTAACCAATGCCACACTTGTACTAACTAACAAGGAAAACATTCACAACTTCCTAAGGGGAGGTTTGTTAGGACTTCCACACATTTTTCTACCACCTAAGACTGTTCCTTACCTCACTAAAGACAATTAATTGCTACCCCGTGTCTCATCCAGTCACTAAAAGGCTATCTAATCAAAATTCTTACTCCCCCTATTCAAAATGAAACAACTAAACTAAACAACAGTGGGGTAGATTCAGTTAGCAATTACGCCTGCGTATCCATAGATACGCAGCGTAATTGCTAAGTAGCGCCGGCGTATCAACTTTCTGTATTCAGAAAGCTCGATACGCCGACTGTAGCCTAAGATACGACTGGCATAAGGCTCTTATGCCGTCATATCTTAGGCTGCATTCTGACACTGGCCGCTAGGTGGCGTTCCCGTAGTTGTCAGCGTAGAGTATGCAAATTGCATACTCACGCCGATTCACAAACGTACGCGCGCCCGGCGGTCGTGTTTTACGTCATTTGCGTTCGTCGCTTTCGTCGTAAGGCTGCTCCTGCTATTAGGAGGTGCAGCCAATGGTAAGTATAGACGTCGTTCCCGCGTCGCAATTTTCGAAATTTACGTAGTTTGCGTAAGTGGATCGTGAATGGCGCTGGACGCCATTTACGTTCACGTCGAAGCAAATGATGTCCTTGCAACGTCATTTACCGCAATGCACGTCGGGAAATTGTCCCGACGGAGCATGCGCAGTACGTTCGGCGCGGGAACGCGCCTAATTTAAATGATCCACGCCCCCTACGGGATCATTTAAATTATGTGCGCTTACGCCGGCCCCTTTTACGAAACGCCGCCGCAAATTATGGAGCAAATGCTTCGTGAATGAAGCGTAGCTCAAGTAATTTACGGAGGCGTAGTGTAAAAACGGTACGCTGCGCCGCCGGTAGCAGTGCGCGCCCCTACCTGAATCTACCCCAATATTAATAAACCTATCATTTCACTCTGGTCTGTAATGCCCCTTCTCCACCCAGGGCCCCATAGCAGACTCAATAGACTTCCAATGACTCCCCAACTATTTTCAATCAATTTTAAATCTAACATGTTAAAGTAAAATAGAGCAGGACTGACCTAGCTATCCTACTCTATATTTTTAAATCAAAAGTGCTCTACAAATAAAATAGAATAAAATAGAACTGACCTAAATCCTATGCCTTTAGTACTCTTTAATTTGAAAGCATTCTGCGATTGCCCCGGAATGTAGGTCTACTAAATGTATTTTTGTTTTCCTTAAATTCTCTAGTTCCTTTCAATAGCAGTCATATCCTTGTTCATTAAAGCCATATTATCTCTTGACTACAGGCATCGGTATCAAAGAAGAAGGTAAGCCCTTAATCAAAAATATTTTTCAAAGAAAAAAAAAGAATTGTGTTCAATCTTTTTGTTATAAAAGGGAGGGGAGGCAACAAAATATATTCACAATTATGCTAAAAAAAAAACTTTTCTATCAATTTTCATAAGTAATTAAACTTTGTTATAATCATCTTCTGTAAGGGAAATAGAGGACAGAGTAGTAAAACATTCAAGTTGATTAAAACGATGTAGAGAGTATAGTTAGGTAAGTATAATTATGAAAGAAAAAAAAAAAACATTTTGCATCATTGCATATTTGCCCCTAATTATTTGTACAAGTCCAATGATAAGAATAAATACCACTTTCAGGAGTGCATACTCTTGGAGCGCCCTCCAGTGTAGTGTCCTAGAAATATAGTTAGAACATTTCCAAACGTGTCCGTCATTTATTCGGCTCAAAAACGCCCCAACGATTATACATTTTTTGCCCATTAACTGTCCGGAAAAAAAAAACGAACTGGCCAAATGACTGAATTTTCGAAAAATTTCATATAGTGCATGGCCAACATTAGTCATTCATTTTACAATAGGGGACAGGGGCTTTGACAAAAGTGGAATAGAAAATATATTTATATATAGATATTCACATAACTTTCCCATTCAGCTTGACTGATATTTTTCTTGGTGCTTGTTGGGGTCAGGGTTTTTCTACTGTTTGTCAAGATTCAGTAAAACATTGGTGTCTTTTATGTAGATTTAGACTGCTGTCATTGAAGGAGAATTTTTTCGGCAGTCTTTCTTATTTTGGGTTTCTGTATTGGTGTGTAGACTAGCCAAAGAAACTAGAGACAAAGGGGTCCAAATTGAGACTTCATATTCAAAAATCTGAAAACTATTCAATGCGTTTCAGAAGACTTGTAACCCCCCTTCTTCAGGGCTAAAGGCAAGGAATCAGAAAATATTATAATAGAGATCAGAACCCTTTTTTTTGTAAATAAGTTTGTTTTCTTCTTCAATTACGGGGCACTGATATGGCTGCACTGATGGGCACTGATAAGGCGGCACTGATGGGCACCGATGAGGTGGTACTGATGGGCACTGATGGTCACTGATAGGTGGAACTGATGGTCACTGATAGGTGGCACTGATGAGCACTGATAGGCGGCACTGATGGGCACTCATAGGCAGCACTGATGGGTGGCACTGATGGGCACTTATGGGTGACACTGATGGGCACTTATGGGTGGCACATGTGGGCACTTATGGGTGGCACAGGTGGGCACTGATGGGCATTGATGGGCACTGAGAGGTAGCACTGATGGACACTGAGTGGTGGCACTGATACTGATGGTGGCATTGCTGGGCATCACTTTTTTTATGTTGTGCCCATGTTGCCAGTCAGTTCCGATTTGTGGGCACTGATTGGCATCTATTGCGAAGATTTTTTAACATGTGGATGGCCATGGGGTACATACCTGGCCATCCACATGTTGCCCCCTTCCCTGGTAGTCCTGGTGGCTTCCCTGGTGGTCCAGTGTGGGCATCCGCGGGGGGGGCTAAACAATCAGCATATAACCCCCTGTTAGGAGAGCCGCCGATCGGCTCTACTCTACTAGCGACTGTCAGACGCGAGTGAGGAAGAGCCGATCAATGGCTCTTCCTGTTTTCATCGTGATCAGCTGTGATTGGACAAGGCTGATCACGTGGTAAAGAGCCTCCACCGGAGGCTCTTTACCGAGATCAGAGACTGACACCCCGTCAGACTGACACCCCGCATCACCAATCGCCGCGCTGCGCCCCCACGGGAAATTAATTTACTCACATTATTTTTCTCACTCTTATTATCATTGAGTAGAATTATAGGGGTCTGATGTTGAGTTTATATATATATATATATATATATATATATATATATATATATAATAAGAGATAAGATGCAGCAGTTTACTCCCTTTTGCTCAGATTTGATCTGGTTTGATCCAGTACTATCATGGTGGCGCCCATGTTTTCTTTCACTTTTTATCAGTCACATGTTGTAACCACCCATTTAACTGTTCCCTTGCTACTAAGAAGATATGGACATTGATTGGGCGAAACTATACGATCACACCTATTACACGCCTAGTGCTTATGAATATTCATGAAGTATATATTGTTAAACTTGATGTTTTTAAGTCAGAGACACTTCCTGTTTTTTTCTGCCCGGTAGAGATGGAAGTTGGTCTGTGTTGTGTCTCTCCACTGCAGTGTATACAATAAAGCACCTGATAATCTTTTACAAAGATCTGGATCTACTATCTCATCTGAATGTGTTGATTGAGACCCCCAAATCGGATTTAACGTCATTATTTCTACAGAAAGAGTTGGGATTGTATAGTAGTATTGAATAGTAGTATCCCTGGTATATTACCTAGTATCATACCCATAATTGATCATTTTCAATTATAATTGACCATGCATTGCAGGACATATATTGCATCAATGACCAAAGCTCATTTTCTTTAGTATTGGATTGAATAGAAAAAGGTTAAACCTCTGTCAGGTATTTTTCATTATCAGTGTTCATGGAGATTCACTTTCTCTGTTTGTCCTGGTAGGTATGGTAATCAGGTAAAAAATGATGGTAAAACCAATAATTTGAAGTTGTCACCAGATCAGGAATAAAGGAGAGATCTTCTAATAAGAACACTTGTTCCAGTAACAACTGTCCAAGAGGTGGTCTCCCCTAACATAGACAAAAACATGTCTCTCACTTCCTGTTTTATACCTGGGACAGGAAGTGAAGGAAATGATCAACAAGGGGCCACAGACAACAAGAAGTTTGGACTGGGGTTCCAACCCTTACCTGCTGTATCTAAAACAAACAAAATGTTTTGGCTAGATTTACACTTCTCCTTTAAGCTTCTTTGGAACATTGAATAATATGTCTCAACATTTTAAACTTGAACTTTTCCTTTTTAAATGGTATACAAGTTCTTGAAGGCCCCAAAGGCAGTCATCTGTTTTATATTTTAACACTTCTGACAGCTGTAAAATAGCAGGCCAGTCTTTCTTTTAAGAATGTGTCATCATTCTCATCATTCTATCATATTCAGCTCTGAAAAATACATCACTAGGGCAGAAGTCCTTTTTTCATATCTCTTCAGTCATTTACTATTCTGCTACAAGTAGCAGAAAATATCAGATCCTGTAGATGCGCTGTGGAGTTGTTATAAACATTAATTTAGGGATGTTAAATAATTCAAAAGCAGACTCTTATCACCTGCTGCTAAATAATGTGGACCATTGGTCAAAAACTGAAAAATCTTCAATGCTGCATAATTACTGTACTTAAACAAGTTTTATTCACTTTCTTTATTTTGTATTCTACTTTTGGCACTTATTCTCATGCCATGCCAAACTGAGAGGGTTGCTTGAGAGGCAGTTATTGATACATCTAAATAGAGTGAGCCACTGCTTTACTGACTGAGAATAATCAACCCCCCCCCCCTCTGCTTGGCATTAGAACATTAACTTTCCCCCAGAGCCCCCCTTTTACTTACCTGAATCCGATCTTTCCAGCGACATAAATGGGCCCAGCAGCTCCAGCCACTGTCTTGGGTCCTCATTGGACTGTCAATTAAATCCAGTGACATGGGAGCCGGGGGGGGGGGGCAGGGCTGAGTCTTGCTGTCTGTGTCAATGGTCGCCGCAGCAGGACTCAGGAGCATGCCCGTACGAGTGCCCCCTTGAAAAGCGGGTCTCCTCGATGCAGGGAGGAACCACGAGTGCTGCCGGAGAGACCCCAGAAAAGGAGGATCCTGTCGATTAATCTTAATTGGGTGTATTGGAGGAAATGTATCAGAGAAGCTGAAAAGGTCCCAGTAAAACCATCTGGACTTATGCTCCTCTGACTTATCCCGCAAAGTCGAGGTAGCAAGTAATTTTCGGACTTGTAGTACAATTGTTCGTTATCTGGCAAGATCTCTGCCTCATCCAATTAGAAGAAGCTTTGAATTCTTTCATAGAATACAAAGCTTCCTGTGAATGGCTGAGCAGCCTGACTCTATTCTGATTCAGGAATGGGTCGAGTAGTCTCTGTCCCACTACCAGAACACAGCTCTGTATACTTGTAGGCAGGTTGAAGTATGTTAGCCAGCAGCTAGTCTAGACTGAGGATAGGGTTAAATGTATCCAGTTCAGTTCCCAGGCTTTTGGTCCTGGCCAGCCCACCTGTGCTATAAAGGAGGATGGCTGAGATCCAAAAAGGTGGGTTGCGGTGGGTTCCAGAGAAACAGCATCACCTGTGAGTGCAGTCAGTGGTGCTATTAAAGAACCAGGATCATGGACTTTCACCTCATGGAGGTATGCCTAGGCCCCTACATTATCCTAGTTAGGATCAGGGACAGGACATTGTTCATATTGCACTGTCATGCACCATTTTTTCAGTAACGTTTCATTAACCTTTCCGAGTCTGGTCTGAAGTTATTCAAAGGCGTGCATGTTGATTTCAGCATATTCCAAGGATCTTGGGCCTGTAAACGTACTATGGGGTACTATGGGGTATGAAGTAAAACTACTACAAAAAGTTAACATGGCAAAGACAAGGAAGAGGCGTGTAGTTGCTATGGTTAACCAAGCAAAGAAACAAGCTTTATGCAACCAGTCATTAGGCATAGTACCTGGAAAGGTGGTAGGTCCTCCGATAGAAAGGGGGTTGATATTCTGGCTCCCTCCCTAGCCAGTTTGGCTCAAATAAACGTTTTAAAAGAACCTTAAACTTGGAGGTAGGCAATTAGGGCCAGATTCACCAAAGAGATACGACAGTGTATCTCCTGATACGCCGTCGTATCTCTGTGTTAGGGCTGTCCTAACTATGCGACTGATTCATAGAATCAGTTACGCATAGTTAGCCCTAAGATCCGACAGGTGTAATTGAATTACACTGTCGGATCTTAAGGATGCAATTCTAGGCCGGCCGCTAGGTGGCGAGGCCATTGCGGCCGGCGTAGAATATGCAAATTAATACTTACGGCGATCCCCGAACGTCCAAGCGGGCCGTCGATCTAACTGTACGTCGTTTCCCTCGAGTTGCGTAGCGTAAAATTAGGGCTGAGCCCTAGTTGTCCTAAGCCATGTTAAGTATGGCCGTCGTTCCCGCGACGAAATTTAAAAATCAACGTCGTTTGCGTAAGACGTCCGTGAATGGCGCTGGACGCCATTTACGTTAACGTCTAAGCAAATGACGTCGGTGCGACGTCATTTAGCGCAATGCACGTCGGGTAATTTACCCAACGGAGCATGCGCAGTACGCTCGGCGCGGGAACCTGCCTAATTTAAATGGTGCCCGCCCCATTTGAATTGGGCGGGCTTGCGCCGAGCGTATTTACGATACACCGCCGCAAGTTTACAGGTAAGTGTTCTGAGAATCAGGCACTTACGCTGTAAACCTGCGGCGGTGTAACGTAAATCACATACGTTACGCTGCCCAGGAGCAACGTAATTATATGTGAATCTGGCCCTAAGTCTCTTGAGCCAAAATGGCCTCTTGTTGAGAAAGCTAGTTCATTGGCTGTCACGTTGATGCTTTGTTTTCAATGCTGTTTGAGTCTGCAACTTGGAATAAGTATAGAGATGAAGAACTTTTTTGACAATCAATTACAGCATGCTTGTTCTGGGTCTGTGGCTCATAAATACTAAAATGAAACACAGCCAGGTGACCTGCATTTTCAGAGGAGAACTGGCAATGGTAGCGCCCATACATCTCTCATTACAGAGTCACTTTAAGGTTCATATTTTATGATATGCTCATTCCTCATTTTTGTTTTAAGCAGCAGTGTAAAAACTTCTGACAGTTTTGCCTATGCACCAGTTTCTACATAAAGAGAAGTCGACACTTCCAACCCAATGCGATAATTAGCTAAGCAACCAAGTTTAATAACTGCTCAAGGAATAAAAAAAAAGTGCAGAAGCGTTACTAACAAGACACCATTAGCTACTCTTAAATCTGCGATCATGCAGCAATTACAGTAAACCATAAAATGGATGGGCAGAAGATTTTACACTCAGCGTGATGAAGGCGATGCATCTGTGAAATGTTATATTATGTACGGTAAACAGAATCTAATTCTGTAATTCAGCAAAACACAAATGTCCCAGCACACCTTTGTGGAAAATGTTAAGCTTTGTTGTTAATGTTCTTTTAAAAAAAATAAAAGTTTTTTTTTTAGCACTGATGCCAGCTGGATACTGCCATCTCCAAATATATTAAAAGATTAAAAGCCACAGGCAAACAGGTGGTAGATGTGCAGTGGATAACAGTTTTTCGGAACACTGTGGAGACTGGTAATATATCTACAGCACATTTTGCTGACTGCATTTTATATTGTGTTCTGCATGAACTTAGTGATTAAATGTATTCAGATGTTAAGACAGTGTGAATTTGGCTTCAGTATTTACCTGAGCCAGAAGGATGCATGGAACATGGAGGAATTCAATGTATTACTTGTGACATTCTTCCTCCTTCTCTTTTATTACTAAAGTCCAATGCCTAGCTAGAGAGCAGGAGGTCTTGAGAGGAACGAAGAGAAGGTTGGTATTTTGAGACTAGGCTAGTGATGTAGCTGGGGGCTAAATTGTGGATGGCTTTGTAAGTTGTTGTTAGTATTTTGAATTTAATTAGTTGGGTGAGCGTGAGCCAGTGGAGAGATTGACAGAGAGGAGTAGCAGACACAGAGCGATTGGTAAGGTGGGTGAGTCTGGCAGCAGCATTCATGACGGATTGAAGGGGGATAGCCTATGTAGAGGTAAGCCAATGAGTTGCAGTAGTCAAGGCCAGAGATGACCAGGGCGTTTATTAGGAGCTTTGTTGTGTCATTGGTTAGAAAGGGGCTTATTTTGGAGATGTTGCGGAGGTTGAGGCGGCAAGATTTGGACAGTAATTGGACGTGGGGCTAAAAGGAGAGTTCAGAGCCCAGGATTACACCTTGACCTTGTGACATTGATTTTGACAGAGAGATCAGGGGAAGGTACACATGGGGGAGGAAAAATTATAGATTTGGTTTTGGATAGATTGAGTTTGAGGAAGTGGTATGACATCAAGCCTGATATATCTGTTAGCAAATTAGTTATTCATGAGGAAACTGAAGGAGTGTGCTGAGGGTAGAGAAATAGATTTGGGTGTCGTCAGCGTAAAGATGGTATTTGAAGCCGTGAGAGGCTATCAGCTGACCCATGGAAGGGGTGTAGATTCAAAATAGGAGAGACCCAAGAACAGAACCCTGGGGGATCCCAACAGAGAAAGGAAGAGAAGAGGAGAAGTAGAGTTGTAAGTCATGCTAAAGGTGCAGTTTGATAAATATGAAGAGAACCAGCGAAGAGTATAGTCACAGAAACCAATGGCGTGGAGTTTTTGGAGGAGGTGGTCAACTGTATCAAAGGCAGCAGAAAGGACCAAGAGTGGGAGTGCAGAATAGTGTCCATTGGTTTTGGCCATTAGTAGATCGTTTGTTAGTTTTAGGAGAGCAATTCATGTTTCTTTTGCTAATATTCCTATTCAGGGCATAACGGGTATAGAGGTTATTTTTGAAATTTCAGTTGCTGCTCCATGACAAAATTTAGAGGTTTTCAAGAGAAAGGTAAGTAGTAAATTAAGGATGGGAAGTCAGAAGGAAAAGAGGTAAAAATACCAGAGAGTGGGGAAAGGTGTCTGGGTTGACCCAGTTTTAAGTCTTGATGTGTTTGGTATCTATTTACCCCATCTTGTATAGTTTACCAAAACTGGGTATCATTTTGTGTTTTGTTTACACTAAAATTCATTTTGGTGCATGTTCCTGAAAATATGATTTTGATAAATAGCTGAAAATATTGTGCGACATTGCAAATTCCAACCCCCATTTTATTTTCTGTGGTCTCTGTTTTTAGAAAATATATAGTTTTGGGGGATTAAAAGCAATTTCTAACAAAATATGCAGATTTTAGGGTGGAAAAAATAAAAAAATTGCTCAGATAGACAATTGGTTAACCTACTTCCTAGGCTACTCCTCTTGAAGGGGTAGGGAGGAGGGTGAGCAACTTCATACTAATGTTCATGGTTTGGATGTCCCACAAACTCATATATGTGAAATGGTAAACTGCCCACAGCTATATATTAGTAGTGAACTGCATATATTAGTAGTATATTATAGCATATATGTTAGTAGTACAATGTATATTATTGTATATTGGTAGTGTACTGTATATATTAGTAGTATCAGGCCCGTCGCAACAGGACAGGCAAAACAAACAATTGCTTGGGGCCCCGAGCTGGCCTGGGGCCCCCAACTTCCCCTTCCCAGTCTATAGTGTGGCCGAGCTCCTCATCCTCCCTCCTGGAGTCCTGTCAGTCCGGTCAAGTACCGCACGTGGTACAGGAGATTCAGTTTCCTGTTCCCGGCCGGACTGACAGGAAGTGCACAGTTTTCAGTCCGGCCAGGAACACAGGAAACCGAATCTCCTGTACCGCAGGGTACCCAGCCCGGGCACTATCTGATAGGGGACTGGGGACCTATGATGATAGAACACCAGACTGACAGGAGGAAGAGGACACGCTACAGCGGAAGCCTACAGGAGAAGGAGAGGTGAGAATAGTAAAACATAGGGATTGGGGGGGGGGGGGTAAGAACATGGGTGTAAAAAAATCGTGAAGCGCTAACGTAGGCTTTGCGTGCGGAGGGGGGGGCTTGCGGGCCCCCATTTTGCTTGGGGCCCCCAAATTCCTTCAAACGGCCCTGAGTAGTATATTATAGTATATGTATCAGTAGTATAATGTATATTATTGTACATTGGTAGTGTACTGTATATATTAGTTGTATATTATAGTATATGTATTAGAAGTATAATGTATATTATTATATATTGGTAGTGTACTGTATATATTAGTAGTATATGATAGCATATGTATAAGTGGTATAATGTATGATATTATATATTAGTAGTGTACTCTATATTAGTAGTATATTATAGTTTATGTACTAGTAGTATATTGTATATTATTATATATTACCAGTGTATTTCTTTGCCTTCAATTGTATATTAAAATTCCTTTAAAATTATTTTGCTTTGAATCGTGTTCCAGCTGGAAAAAAACAAGAGAGAATTTTCATACTGGCATGGACTAACATACTCCCCACTGAGTCCTTTCATAAGAAATCTACCAGCAAAGCAGCGTAGCTTGAAGCAATCTCACCCTACAGGATAGCGAGTTTCCTGAAATAGGCACTGCAGCCTAAAACAGATATGAAACGGTGGTCGATGGCTCTAGGTTTGTGTATGATTCACAGTTTTGTTCATAGACAGATTTCCCTTTCGGCTTCAGCCAAAGTGCTTTGCTTGCTAACTGTGTCACTCTCTGAGCCGTGTTATTAGGAACGGTCTATGCAAGTGCATCTGAATAATGTAAAAGACATTGCTCATATTAGGAAAGTAGAATTTAGATTTATTGAAATAATACCATACACATCCTCACAGTACACTAGTTGAATCACTAAGGTTGAAAAAGGCAACGTAACATTAAAACAAATATATATATATATATATATATATATATATATATATATATATATATATACAGTACAGTATAAGAAAATTCAAATCGGAGAAACAACATTTTTGGCCAGACCCAGTACGCCCACCATTTTGTTTTATGGTAAAGGGGTTATCCACTAGACTGTAGGAGAAACCTCTGCTGATATGAAGGTCAGGAACCTAAAGGGGCACTCTCAGTCAGCAGCTGCCTCTTGGATTATTGGCCTTTCATCTTGGCTATGTGTATGCATGTTGTCTCCCACACCTGTCCACTGGTGTTGCCTCTCACCAATGGATTGGCCAAAATGTTACATAAAGAGCGATAACTAGGACGGAGGAAACTAAAGGCATACTCACACTAGGCATGGATTCCTTTTACTTTGCCTGAGCATGGATGTCTCCCCTCCAACCACAGGCTCGAGTTCACAAAAAAATTGTGTGAGGTTCCCCCCAGGACGATACCAGACCCTTCGGTCTGGAGAGTGATAACTAGGACGGAAGAAACTAAAGGCATACTCACACTAGGCATGGTTTCTTTTTACTTTGCCTGAGCATCATTGTCTCCCCTCCAACCACAGGCTTAAGTTCACAAAACAAATTGTGTTAGGTTCCCCCCAGGACGATATAAGACCCTTCGGTCTGGCATGGATCTTAAGGGGAGCCCCCCACACCGAAAAAAAATGGCCCCAGGATCCATACCAGACCTTTATCTGAGCATGAAGCCCGGCAGGTCAAGAAAGGGGGGCGAGCGAGCGCAGTGCCCCCAAAGCACCAACCCCCATGTTGAGGGCATGTGGCTTGGTATGGTCTAGGAGGGGGGGGGGGCGCTTTCTCGCCCCCCCTTTCCTCACCTGCCGGGCTGTGTGCTCAGAAAAGGGTTTTGTATGGATCCTGGGAGAACCCCCACGCCATTTTATTTGGTGTGGGGTTTAACTTAAGATCCATACGAGACCGAAGGGTTTGGTATCGTCCTGGGGGGAACCTCACGCAATTTTTTTTTTACAGGGTTCCCCTTCAAGATTCTCAGCACACAAGTCGCCCCGCAAGTCGGATCATCTTGTTCCGACTTCTGGTGCGACCTCTATTCAAATCAATGGGCTCCCATAGGGAACCATTGATTTTGAATAGGGAAACAAAAAAGCAGCTAGCGTGGCGAAACGTGCATTGGATTCAAAGCAAAAACACGTTAAAAAATGCGTTAAAAATGCCGCTTTTTTTCCTGGCGACTGTACTAGCTTTACAGGCCGTTTTTTCAAACGTCCGTGGGCATGAAGCCTTATCCCTGGAACAGGTATTCTTTATAATAAAACCACAAATTTGGGAATTCTTCAGCCACAGAATGAATAAACTTTCCAGACAATTGTATTGCTCTCAGGACTGATGAAAAGCAGCAGCCTTCTTGCCTTGGTGTATGCTACATTGCTCATCAAGCCTTCTAGTCTCAGTAGGAATATAAAAATTGCAGACGCAAACCAAAAAGTCCTTGCTCTTGACAGTCTATTGCGACAGATAACCCAACTGATCCCTGATGTATAATCTGTTGCAGAAAACCTTCATTGACAAGGACTTCCGCATGAGTGGCTGAAATCCTCCTGTCCCTACACAAAATGAATATGTCCTATAGGGATTTCTTATAGCTCTGGCATTTCAATAATGACCATTTTAGAGCTTCCTCTGAAAGCATAATAATGAAGAGCATTTGGCTATTTCCAGGCAGTAAGCCCACCTGCTGATGGTTATCATGCTAAGGGACACCAATAAATTCTGACCACCAGCTCTTGCCCATTAAAGTGGAGGTCCGCCTAAAAATATATATATTAAAAGCCAGCAGCTACAAATACTGCAGCTGCTAACTTTTAATAAATGGATACTTACCTGTCCAGGGTGCCCGCGATGTAGGCAGCCGAGGCCGATCAATAGCTCAGCTCTCGACTGCGCCCGCCACCATCCTCGGTGAGGATGCGCAGGTTGCGCTGCTCATCCTAACTGGTCCCCGCTGTCTTCTGGGACCTGTGTATTTCCCAGAAGACAGCAGGGGGGGGGATTTGCGTGACCCCCGTGGAGGTCTATGCCCGAATGTGGGTGTAAATACCTTTATTATATAGCAGGTATATGCAATTAGCGGACCTCCAGCTGTTGCAGAACTACAAGTCCCATGAGGCATAGCAAGACTCTGACAGCCAAAAAGATGACACCCAGAGGCAGAGGCATGATGGGACTTGTAGTTTTGCAACAGCTGGAGGTCCGCTAATTGCATATCCCTGTTATATAGGTGTTATATAGGTGTTATAGGCTGTTATATAGGTATCTGCACCCCCCCTGAAAGGGGCCAAATGTGACACCGGAGGGGGGGAGGGTTCCGAAAAGTGGAGGTTTCATTTTCGTGTGGACCTCCGCTTTAAACAATAGGGGCCTAGCTCTGATAAGTGGAAGACCTCAAATTCAATTACAGCAAAAGTACAGGAACTCTGTTCTCTGGGTATCAGTAGATTCTCTCCTACAGCTCAAAGAAAACCCTTGTGGATTATGTTACTCAGGGCCTTTTTTTTCCAGCAGGAACATGGGGGAATACAGTACCGGCACCTTCAGCACTGAATGGGGTGCTGGGGTGTGCTGGAGGGTCTACTAATGCTGGGGGGGGGGAATACATTGTTGCAGAGGGTCTACTGTTACTGGGGAAGTCTGGTGTTGCTGGTGGGGGATCTATTGTTGCTGGATGGGGGTCTTATGTTTCTAGGGGGTCAATTGCTGCTGATAGAGCGCTACTGTTGAGTGAGGGGTCTATTGTTGCTGGCTGCTGGGAGATCTACTGTATTGTTGCCAGGAGACTCTATTGTTACTGAGGGTATATTTTGTATATGGAAAGGATCTATTTTATTGCTTTTCTAGTTATCATTAATAAAGAGGAACTGGAAGGTGGGTAGGGGGTGGAACCAAAGGAAGGTGCTCTGAGATGGGTAGGGGCGTAAAGGAGGGGTGACTCAAAAGGGAGGCATACCTGCACCTATTCTTTGAGAAAGAAAGTATATTCTTTGAAACCCTGCATAAAACATGAACAAAGATGGCTCTGCCCTTCTAGAAAGAAAAGTAGATGAAGACATTATTATAAATAATAAAAACAAGAGTTACATTTCCACATTTCTAAGCTCTCATGCACTTAAAGTGCTACTAAATCCACAACAGTAAAGTCAGTCTTTAAATGCAGTAAAGTATGCTTGTTATACTAACTGTAGAACTATGGGGATAATCATCTGCATTGTGTAAAAAGGCTGTTTGATCCTGTCTTCTCTGATCCTCCCCTTCTTCCACTGTCCCCAATCTATATGCTGATAGAACAGAGCCTAGGGGTACTCTGCACATTCTCAGTTTGGTGTGTATTGCTAGAGAGGTTTTTTTGTCTTGGGAGGGTTCATGTAATCAGCACAGGGCCAATCAGCACTGTCCATACAGAGGGTCAGGGGTCCTTCAGCCCCATAGGACAATAGGGGGAATGAAAATTCCTCCTACAAGCTTTAACCACATAATACAAAATATAACTGGGTACTAACATTTATTGATCCTGGGAAAATCCGATTTCCTCTCGGGGGATCAGGAAGGAATTTTGCCCCCTGCTGTAGCAAATTGGATCATGCTCTGCTGGGGTTTTTTGCCTTCCTCTGGATCAACTGTGGGTATAGAATTGGGTATATGGGATTGTATGATATTATATATATATATATATATATATATATATATATATATATATATATATATATATATTTTATTTTATGGTTGAACTGGATGGACTTGTGTCTTTTTTCAACCTGACTATGTAACTATGTAACCAGACACTGAAGCCTCGTACACGCGACCGAGAAACTCGACGGGCGAAACACATAATTTTCCTCGTCAAGTTCCTTGTTAGGCTGTCGAGGAACTCGACAAGCCAATTTTCTCCATTCCCATCAAGGAAATAGAGAACATGCTCTCTTTTTGGCTCGTCGAGTTTCATCGACGAAAATGTACACACGACCGGTTTCCTCGGCAAAAATATGTCTCCCAGCAAGTTTTTTGCTTGTTTTTGCAGAGAAACTCGGTCGTGTGTACGAGGCCTCATAGAAGTAACAAGACTGGTATATACGGCTGATGAGAAAAGGTATTTAGAAGTTTATATTTACTAAAATAATTGCATTTCCATGTTCTGTGTACTGTGGGAGACCAGATATAGTGAATGCAGAGTCCTGGGTTTAGTAACACTTTAAAGTGGGACTAAAATCAAAATGTAAAGGTTTGTTATGTTGTAGGACAATGTAGAAATGTTAACTGTGCCTTATGCCGCGTACACACGACCGTTTTTCATGTCATGGAAAAAAACAAAGTTTTTCTCGACGTGATTCTTGTCAAGCCTGCCTTGCATATAAAAAAAAATGCTTGAGCAAAGCGCGGTGACGTACAACACGTACGACGGCAGTATAAAGGGGACGTTACATTTGAATGGTGCCATCCTTTGGGCTGATTATGCAAGTTTCCCTTCTCATAACTTTCTTCTGAGCATGCGCGTTTTTTTTCCACTTTGTTAAAGCCTACACACAACCATTTTTTACGACGAGAAAAACAACGACGTGAAAAATGCTCTGGAGCCTACACACGATCGTTTTTAATGACCAATTTTAAAAATTGCATTTTTCTCGTCATCAAAAACGGTCGTGTGTATGCCGCATTAGAATTAACCTGAAAAATGTACCTGTCTTGAATTCCTCTCCAAAATAGCAGTGCACTTCCTGGCATGTGACTGTGCCTAGGCACACCTGTACCTAAGGCTGCGTACACATAATCGGTTAAACCGATGAGAACGGTCTGATGGACCGTTTTCATCGGTCCAAACCGATCGTGTGTGGGCCCCATCGGTTATTTATCCATAGGTTAAAAAAAAGCAATCTAGTTTTAAATTTAATCGACGGATACCTAACCGATGGGTCGGTTTGTAGGCACGTCCATCGGTTAAAAATCCACGCATGCTCAGAATCAAGTCGACGCATGCTTGGAAGCATTGAGCTTCGTTTTTTTCAGCACGTCGTTGTGTTTTACGTCACCGCGTTCTGACACGATCGTTTTTTTAACCGATGAGTTGTAGGCACGACTGACCATCAGTCAGCTTCATCGGTTAACCGATGAAAACGGTCCATCAGACCGTTTTCATCGGATGGACCGATCGTGTGTACAGGGCTTAAGCCCCATACCTGTACAGTATATCTGCAGTATGAGATCAAAGGATGCATCTGATTACTAGTCTCATACTATTTGGGGTGAGATTGGGTGATTTCACTACGGCGCTATTCATTGTTCTCCTTGTTGGAGGATCTGACATGAGGAAGCAATCCCCTACCTCTACCAAGATGGCTGCCTCCATAGAGAGATACAATAGAGAACAAGACATAGTTAGCCAGTAATGGGGACAGGTCAGCTGCAGGGAGACCACAGCCAATATTAGTGACTAGTCCTTTGTCCTCTCCCTGCTTTTTTTAAACAGAATTCACTTTCTCTTTAAAATAAATCTGACGCTAGGTCCTCCTCCACCTCACTTGGGATGGGCAGCCGATGCCTACACATGGTTAAAAATCACATCAAATAAAACAATGTTTGGGCATTACATCTTGCCAAGAGCAAAACAATCCTCACTGAGCAACATTACATTGTCAATAGGGAAACGCATAATGTTTTCCCTGAAATCAGTGTGAGTCTCACCTTTAATTAGTGCGCACAGCATGGTGATTAGACAGCTATCTCATTTTCCCAGATAGGGGGCAGGGCCAGCTGCGTCTGGTCATGGGAATTATCCATTAGCCAAGCTTTGCTGGCAACATATGCAGATGTTATTACTAATAGGGGTATATAGACATCCTGCACGATTAATTTGCAAATCAACAAAGTAAAAATACCAAGTTACTTATTAGATCTGAGGTATAAATGGGACGTTATGTAAAGTAATAAAAACATAAATGAGCTGTAATGATTTCTGTTTAATTATGTACAGTTGGTCTGACTGAAAAAAAAAAAAACTAATTGAACCAATCCTAATTTAATTTAAATTAACTTAGATTTTCTATTTCATTTTTGTTTTGTTTTTAGTTTCACTTTGTAACAGTGTTGGAAACATTAAAAGGGAGTTCTGGCCTAAAACAAGTTGTTTTCAAATAAAACTAATGTGCTAACAACAGCACTGAAATGTTTGCATAAAACTGAATTAAACTCTGCTATATATATTTTTTTAAATGGACCCTCAGGAGGTTTATGCTATAATGTGTTAAAATGCACTGCATACTTTAATTCCACTTTAAAGTAGAACTCCAGAATTGTTGCTGTACATAAAGATGCCCTAGAATGTAAAAAGATTGCCAAAACCCTGAAACTGAGCTGTGGTTTGGAGTTCCGGTCCGAACTTTTTGTGACGTTTGAGAGTTCTAACGCGAACTGAACCAAGCAGTATTTGGCCCAACTCTAACTCCACAGGTAACATCCACCCTCACCTCCTGTCCAAGTAGTAATTGTCAATCAGAACAGAAAAAAAAATCTCAGAGACAGTGTTTAAAACTTGATTCATACCCTTATCCATTTTTTCCTAAACTAATAAGAAGCTTTGGTTGTAGTTGAGGCTTTTTAAGGCCAAAACCTGGTAAATAATTAATGGTGCCTCAAAACCTACTTTATAGTAGCTGTAACGGAACCCCAAATGGGACAGGGGTTAAATCCGTACACGATATTCCATTCCCCCCCAGAAACGAGACACACAGCTCTGGTTGAGGTTCAAAACAGGGAATGAATCTTTATTATCTGCCCATGGTAACACATTTCTCTTCAAAATACATCCCTCCCACCCTTGGGAAACAGGATGGGTTAAATTGTCCAATGACAATGGTGATACAGGTCAGGTGTGTTCAAACTTCTCCTTCAGTAAACAGTCTTAGCAGGGGAGGGGGGTTTGCTGGAGTGATTCCCCCCCTTTCCTCACAGCAAGACACTTTAACATCCCATAATAGGTATCCAGACTGCCTACCAAGCTCCAATCCACATAGCAGACTCTATTACCACAATAGACAATGGAATGCAATCACACCCCACCCCTTTCATCACAGCAAGCTTACTAGTATACATCAGCCAACACACAATATATATATACAATATCTGACCGCATTAAATGTGACTAGCACAGACCATAGTGGGGTTCTCATTCACCTTGTGCCCCTAAAGTGACTCCCGTTACATGGCCCCCTCCTTGTGGAACACTCTGGCAGACCCGGCTTGATCCTTTTCGGGTCAACTTGGGGATGTCCGGAACTAGGAGGCCGGGATAACGTCTGTTTGCCGGGATAAACCATCAGCATTGCCATTTGGCTTACCAGATCGGTAGCTGATGGTGACGGTGAATAATGGAATTCAGTTCTGGAACAGTCACTTGTTTTGCTCTCTCAATGGCTCCCAAAACCTGTTGCTGATGCTCTTGGGACAGATACGGCACCACCTGGATGCAAATCCCATTTAATCTTTTGACAATTTCAGCCTGTTTGTGCATTTCAATGTTCAAGCCACGGGACATCTCATAATACATGACGTAGTGTCGTTGCATCTCTGATTTCTCACGGGCCAACTTGTCACATTCCCATTTTCGACTGTGATATTGTGCCGGATCTACAGTACATGTCGGGGAAGGTAGTCTTACCCGGGTCTCAGCAGCAAGCGAGTTGGTTCCAGCAACGCGGGTCTGGGCACAGGTAGTCACTGTGTGGGCTTCAGCGGGGCACATCGGGGCGTACGCAGAAATAAGGGGGGCCAAATCATTCCCCAGTAGTACATCTGCTGGCAAATCCTTCATCACCCCCACATTCACGTGTCCCGAACCAACCCCCCAATCCAGGTGAACCCGGGCAACGGGTAGCCGGAAGACGGTGCCTCCCGCTACTCTTACGGCTACGGTGTCTCCGGTGTGCTGGCTCTCTGGGATGAGTTTCTTCTGTAGCAGGGTCATTGTGGCCCCAGAATCGCGTAGTCCATTGGCTACCTTTCCATTGACCCAGACAGTCTGCCTGTGTTGCTGCCTGTTGTCCTGGTTAGCTGCTTGTATCGGATCTGCCTCGTGCAGAACGTCCCAATGTTCTTCCTCCTCAACGCAGTGGGCCGCAGGCATGGGTGTGCGGGGGTTCCCCCTTTCTGGCTGTCTCCATGACTGTGACTGCCTGGGTGGATTCAATGGACAGTCTAGCTTTCTGTGTCCTAGCTGTTTACACCCGAAACACCTGATGGACTGTGAGTAGTCCTGGGAGTTGAACGTAGGCTTCTGAGGATAAGTGGCCGCTGGAGGTGGTGTTGTAGGACGGTCCGACTGGGGTTTGTAGGCAATAGGCGGCGGGGGTGCCGCTGATCCATAATCCACCCGAGCTGTGGTCTTGACCACAGAGTTGTCCAGTTTGCGGGCGTCTGTGTATTCGTCCGCCAGGCGAGCTGCTTCAGACAAGGAGAAAGGGTTTCTGTCCCGGACCCATTCTCTGACTTCCCGGGACAGTTTGTCAAAGAAGTGCTCCAGCAGGAACACCTGCAGCACCTCTTCCCCGGATTCTGCTTGGCATCCATCGACCCAGTGGGATGCTGTGCGGTGTAGGCGGCATGCCCACTCGGTATATGAGTCTCCAGTCTGCTTGCTCGTCTCTCGGAACCGCCTCCGGTATGCCTCTGGTGTGACGGCATACCTGGCCAAAAGTGCTTCTTTTACCAGTCCATAGTTCATAATATCCTCGTCTGGGATGGCCCTGAACGCTTCACTGGCCCGGCCGGACAATTTCCCAGACAAAATGGTAACCCATTCCTCTGTGGGCACCCGGTGTAGGGCACATTGCCGTTCAAAATCAGCAAGGTACCCATCAATCTCCCCTTCAGTTTCAATGAAGTTCTTAAAAGCAGCAAAATGTATCTTTCTCCTTTCAGTTGGTGCTGCTGTGACTTCTGCTGCTGCAGAACGTCTTTGCCGTAGCCAATTTGCGTCCACAGCAGCTATAACCCGGTCTATGATCTCCGGTGGAGGGTTAGGACCATAGTGTGCCAGTCTTAGCTTAACAGCCCGATCAAAACTTTCTTCCTCCGGGGTCCTGTCTGTTACGCTGGGCCTTTCCGTTATGTTGGGTCTTTCCGCTCCATCCATTTGGACAAGTTCTGTGATCACGTCCATCTTCTTATGGTTTCTGGCTGCTCTGCCCCGGCTCTCCAGTAAGTCCTTGAGGGTAGAGAGCTTCAGCCGTTCCTACTGTGTCTCCATTGTCCTGTGTCCTTGTAGCTGTCCTTTAAGGCTGTGGGATCATCTCACTGCTTGCCAACAATTGTAACGGAACCCCAAATGGGACAGGGGTTAAATCCGTACACGATATTCCATTCCCCCCCAGAAACGAGACACACAGCTCTGGTTGAGGTTCAAAACAGGGAATGAATCTTTATTATCTGCCCATGGTAACACATTTCTCTTCAAAATACATCCCTCCCACCCTTGGGAAACAGGATGGGTTAAATTGTCCAATGACAATGGTGATACAGGTCAGGTGTGTTCAAACTTCTCCTTCAGTAAACAGTCTTAGCAGGGGAGGGGGGTTTGCTGGAGTGATTCCCCCCCTTTCCTCACAGCAAGACACTTTAACATCCCATAATAGGTATCCAGACTGCCTACCAAGCTCCAATCCACATAGCAGACTCTATTACCACAATAGACAATGGAATGCAATCACACCCCACCCCTTTCATCACAGCAAGCTTACTAGTATACATCAGCCAACACACAATATATATATACAATATCTGACCGCATTAAATGTGACTAGCACAGACCATAGTGGGGTTCTCATTCACCTTGTGCCCCTAAAGTGACTCCCGTTACAGTAGCATTCCCTCAGTTCTTGAACAAGCATTGTCCTGTGGGTGGGCTAGAGTACAATAACCAAATGACACAGAAGTCTATGTACAGCTAACACTGGTGAATTCGCTGGTAGATATACCTTCTCTAGTTCAGAGGACTGGGGAGTTCATCAATGACATCCTGTGCGCTAACATCCAGAATGAGTGAGGCTCAGAGGCATTCAACCCCAGGGCCGATCCTAGGGTAACAGGCGCCTGGGTGCAGAAATATTTCTGCCGCCCCCACATGGGCGTCATCATTTTACCAACCCCTCCCCTTTACAAATGTTTCTATGGTAATGACTCAACCACAGAGATGCTCCCCCACAAAGTCTTCATTACCCTGGGATCCTTACATGATCTGTTAACGATAAACAAAATACAGGAAGAGAAGCAGAGTACTTTATTGGGACCTGAAGGGGGGCCTCTGTGATGGACACAGAGAGGGCTTCTGTTAGAGAGTCTGTTAGATGTTTGGCGCCCCCACCTCTGCAGGCGCCTGGGTGCAATGCACCCTGTGCACCCTGCCTAGGATCGGCCCTGTTCAACCCGCAAGCAGAGCTTCTGAAGCAGCTGGAGCAGCTGTTGAACTAAGCAGGGTTTCTGTGAGGGACAGCACCAGGAAAAATGTAAGCATTGCAGCAAAAGCCTAATTTTAAAAGATATTATGGAATTTGAGAACTAGTTGAAAAGCTTTAGTGGGGTTTTAAAAATTTCTCATCTAGCAAATAGTTTTCATAGTCTTTGTCGAAAGGTTCCACTTCACCCTCCAAATAGTCTTTTAATTATATTCTTAGTGTATCCTATTAACTTTTAATTGTGTTCCAAGATAAGGGTGAAGCTTAGCCCGGATTTGCCTGATCACGGTGAAACAATCCCTCTAGACCAACATTATCATTGTCATGAGGCTTACTGGAAAAATACATGCAAAAGACAGCTGACCTTGACTTAAGACTATCGATTTCAAGGGTATTTGGTGATTTAGAAACAGAAGATTAGGATTACTAATAATCATTTATCCTCATCTAGTTTTCACATTGACAAAACTTTTCATGTTCTCTACAGACAAGTGGTAAGTGGAAAGACACTAGGAAAAAAGGAAGGAATAATATATTGACAAATGGTTGACCTACAAAATTACTCTTATAATTCCAAAAGGCCTTATTATGCAGACCTGAGAGAAGGAAGGATGGAAAAAAGGTCAATCGCCTGAATGATTTCAAAATCATGTCATCAATCTGAAATTAGGAGATTCATCGTTCTATAAAAGTACCAAAGTATTACCTTTTCTGTAATTCAGCTTGTTTACCACGGAGTCTGGTAAAAAAAATACATCTGAACATTTTTATGAAGAAAATAAAATGACAAGCAAACTGTAATTATGCTGCCATAACAGTCTGTATTTTTCCTTATTTATTGTAGTTGGTATTAGACATGCGCATTCGTTTTTGTCCAAATGCATTTTCGTCCGAATTTCTTGGATTTTCGCGTTCGTTTTAACAAACAATTCTGAAAACGCAGAACCCGAAATCGGAAATAAAAAATACTTTATTTTCATTTAGTTGCGCCAACAGTTCGATATAGATAGAAGATTCGACATGCCGGTGACAAAAGCGATCTGTGTCTATCGAACCTGTGGTTGAATGTGCCTAACCTAACTCTAGAAGTCCAAGGTTATTCGACATAGAGAGAAAAGATTAGACATTATAGAGACATGAAGATTTGAGGAAGCAGCTAAAAACATACGATCATAGCAGACATTTATGGTCAAATGCTCCGTCCATAGGCTATAGAAGAATTCTAATGTTGGTTGACTAGTAATAATAATTTATAAATATAATTATTACAAGTCATACAACATTAGAATTCTACTATAGCTTGTGGGCAGAGCATTCGCCCAGAAATGTACGATTGCGGCGCCGTTCAGTTTAGCTGCTTCATCGAATCTTCTTAGAACATCCAACAGACACCATAAGCCTTCAATTGACAGATTTGACCTTGATTCAGATTTTCGGACTAATGTATTTTTTAACTAAACAAAATAAAAACCAATTTCGGGAGTAACTAAATAAATGTATTTTTGGAATGAAACCAAAATTTAGAAAAAATATATTTCAGTGTGTAGATGTCTAGTTGGTATGTTCTCTTGTTCCCCCGCCTTGTGTTTTATCTCTAGTTAGTACAGTATAGCTAAAGACTTTCTCCCTTCCACTCTCCTGCTCAGTTTAGTTTCACATTCTAAGCAAAGAAAGAGCTTAGAAAGTTGTCTTCTTACACTTTAAAAGACTGGTCCTACTACACTTATCTGAAGTACAATTATGTTAAATTCAACTTCTCTGTCTAATTGAAGAGTTAAGCTGCCAGTGGATTCTAAAAGTTCAGCAATTGTCCATACTATCCACACATACTGGGTCTTGGAAGTATATGACTGCACATACTGCCATTTGAAAGTCTTCTACCCACTTTACTCCATTTGGTTCGAAGTTTTACCTGTGGAGCAGAAAGCGCATAGTCAAGTCTACTTGCCGAATTCTTGTCAGAGATTTTTTCTTTCTTAAGACCTTATGAATATATCTTTGCATGTTCTTTCTTTTGTATTTTTAAGGTTCAGAGAGCAAGGCCACCCATCTTCACAAAGAGAAATAGAATGAGCCGATATCGACTGGAGTCGCATGCATCCACAAGTAACGAATGGAACAAAATGTATTTTGGATTCATTTGTTATGTTATGATTTAGGGATTCTGATCGATCCACCTCAATTCAACCCAAACACAATAAGTAGGAATCATCATCTTATTTCACTGTTATACCTTACTGTATTCATTGCAATATGTTTCCATTTCATATGTAGCGCATGTTTTATAATAATAAAAAATGTTAATGCAAAGAAAATCAGTTGATTATTCAAGAGTCAAAGAATAATGTGCCACTCTCATTCGAATAAAACAAATGAATCAAAATAATACGTATTCTGGCTTTGTGTGTTGGGCCGCGCACATACAAATTAAACGAATGGTCTCTCAACCCCAATACAAAAATAATCTTATTAGAATATTCTCGCTATGCTCACTAGAATAAAAACAAATGGATCTGAACCAACTCCGATCATTTGTTATGTTGTTCCATTTTTTTTGGATGCTTCAAACATTAAAGTGGTTGTAAACCCACTTTTCAAAAAACAAACACAACCTGTAAGACAAAGGCATAATGAGCTAATATAAATAACATACTAGCTCATTATGTAATACTCACCTCAGTTCAAAGCCCCCGCAGCCGTCCTCGTACACCGCTCGGGCGGCCAACATCTCTCCCGGGGGTTACTTCTGGGTATCGTGGCTGTGGCGCTGTGATTGGCTGTGGGAGCCGCCAGTCACGGCACGGCCTCCTTTAGGAACGGCATTATCAATGTTTATAAAGTGGGCCTGCGCCGTTGTCTACGACGCATGCGCTGTAGACATCAGTGCCCATCATTATTGTAAATATCTCCTAAACTGTGGAGGTTTTGGAGATATTTCAAGCACCTACAGGTAAGCCTTAATCTAGGCTTACCTGTAGGTAAAAGTGGTTGTGAAGGGTTTACAACCACTTTAACAAAAGGTCCAAACTATCACATCATGTCCTAATGAAACAAATGAATATGAATGAATTTGTTGTTTTCATTATAACTTATTTCAGATTCCTTGAAATTCATTACTATTTTGATTCGGAGATTCAAATACATCTGAGTCACGCAAATTTAGTCCAAAGTTTGTAATGAAATCAATCGCACATATCTACTAAAGAATACACTAACCCCCCTTTTAAGTACAAGACAAGAAGTACGGTGACTTTCTTCCTTTCCATTCGTTGTAGCATATCTTTATGGCAATTTTTACATAGTTACATTGGTCAGGGGTCAACCACTCAGTACAGGTACCATTCAGGGACTACTTGGCATTCTCTCAGTGAATACAAAGCTTCCTCTGATTGGACAAAGTCAAGAAGCAAGGCGGTGATGTCACAATTCCCAACAAAAAGTCTTCTGAAAGGTGTTGGTGCCCACCTCCTGTGTTCAGTAAACAGCAGAGCAGCTCTTTGCCACAGGATCCGGAAGATCCCTTTAATAGTGGTGCCCGCTACTATGATTTCCAGCTTCCACGGGGATCCCACAGGAATGGCACGTACATACATATATTATATCCAACTCAGATCAATGTAACTTTTTAAAAATTGTCATACCTGGAATTCAGCTTTAACTTCTGGAATACAAGTGCATTTTGAAAAATCAGTTCTGAATCCCTAGCCAAGAACAGAATATCTTTTTGGTTGATTTCAAGTTTTAATTACTTTTACAACAATTAAACTCCATGCCGGCATTACATCTCAGCCACGTAAATGCATCCTGGGTAAAGCAGAAATTAATATTTTCCCATGTTACCTGGGGTCATAAATTGGACACCGGTTTATGTAGGTCTCGCTGCTTCCCACTAAATGTCTGCATTAAGCCTTGGATTTACGTAAGCGGTTCAGTAATTG
Organism: Rana temporaria; assembly: GCF_905171775.1. Classification (NCBI taxonomy): domain Eukaryota; kingdom Metazoa; phylum Chordata; class Amphibia; order Anura; family Ranidae; genus Rana; species Rana temporaria. The sequence continues at coordinate 29,040,230 of NC_053499.1, read as the reverse complement.
GGAATAAATCATCAACCAAATTAGAAAGCAATTAAGACTGGCAAACTCACTGAATGCAGGTTTCATTAGTGCATATTAAAGTCTTAATTATTATTTTTTTTTTTTTCAAAATGTCTTCACTGAAAAGATTATGTATCCCATTTGTGGTTATTTTATTAATACAGTGTCACCAGTCAATTCAAAACAGGGCCCTGCAAATGTATGATAAGGCCATGAGCCACCAAGGGCATTGTTTTAATGATATGTGTTGGATTACAAGAAACAATGATATGCATCAGAGGAATATTACAAACACACACATATACTGTATATATGTAGTTATGGCAAGTTGGCAATTTGGAGCAGTGACAATGACAACACGCAGACTGTAAGATTAGACACATCTTAATTAACTTGCTTTCATTTGCTCCTTAATGCCTCAAGTAAAATAGTCAGCACAATCATAACTGTTTATTTTCTGGTAGATTGTGGAGAACAAGTTCACTTAAAACATTCTCTTGACCTTCAGGAACTCTGAGCTTTGTATTTACATTTTCAGGTCTATATACATGGTGCAACCTTAAAGTGGATGTAAACCCAAAAACATTATTTTTTTTTTACGTCACAATGTAGAGAATAAGATTTCCTACCATCTGTGCCCAGTCTTGCCACACAGAGTTAATCCAGCTCTGAGCAATCCTCTTTTTATTGTTCAGGGAAGTAAAACAGACTTCCAGATAAAAACCAAAGTCCTTGCTTGAGTGACAGGTTATTTATATATCTCGTGCACTGCTTGCAGACATATACAGCTTCTGTAAAAAGTGCTCAATTCACATCCCCATCCCCTCTTCCCTCCAGCTCTATGTATATTCTGATGGCACTGAACTGTGACTCACCCCATATTTTAAAAACATTTAATCAAAACACAGGGGAGGGGAGGACTTTGGTTTTTATCTGGAAGTATGTTGTATTTCACTGAACAATACAAGATGATTGCTCAGAGCTGGATTAACTCTGTGTGGCAAGACTGGGCACAAATGATAGAAAAACTTATACTGTACATTGTGACATCAAAAAAAATAAAAAAATGTTTTGGGTTTACATCCACTTTAACATTTAGAAATAAGGTGGGAAAAATCAATGTAGTTAGATATGGACTGCTGTGCAAAGTCTCGACTAGCCTCTGTGTAAATGTGGAACCAGCACTACCTTGCCTTTATTCAAAGCCCAGCTCCGCGATGTAGGTGGTTTGCAACTTAATCCCCACCACCAGGGACTTTTTTCTTTATGCCTTGTACTTACCTTTTAATTTAGGAGAAGGTTGTGTCTCCTGAATATGTGTATGTGGCCTGGATTTGCTACCATCTCCCACTAAGCTGGCCATGGGTATCTCCTATGTTCTCCTTACCACAGGGCTTTGGCAAGGTATACACATTCCTGTATTAAGAAGCCATTGCTCCCATCCTCCTGGCCTGAAGCCCACACTCTATACAGCTGAAGATGTTTTGTAATGAAGGATTGTCCATACTACTTCAAGAGCAAGGTGCAGTGTGGTGTAGCAGGCTTAACACATAGAATCGAGTAATAAAGTTATATTGTACAAAAGTTCAACTCAACATATTCAGGCCTGACAGGTAGGCATACCAGACCGAAGGCACTTTCAAAGTGTGACAGCTGTATAAAGATTTTAGAATTCCAATAGCATTTGTAGCGAGGAGCAGAGAGCAGCCCGGCTGGTCCACACCCACAGTGTGAGGCCTCTGAAGACAGTTAGACATAGTCCTTGCATTCCTTTAGAACCTTTCTCCACTTCTAATCACTATCCCTGCAACTAGCCACTCATATAAAGTGTGCCAAGCCCTGGGAGCCAGAGTCTTAAATAGATTCTGCCTGACCCAAGATGTCTGATGGACTCACATGGAAAGCCAGCGTCAAATTGGATACCCGTTTCCTTGTTGCCACACAAATTCATATGTTATCCAAGTTCCTTACAGTTTCTTTCCCCAGCTGCATGTTGGGCAGTGTATTAGTTCATTTGCATTTAATTTTAATGGTTCAAAGAATGTCAGGCAAAATGGTCGGCCCTCACGCATGTTCACTTCATCACTAAAAGAAAAATGGTCGACCTTCTTTGAAAAAAGTTTGGCAACCCCTGGCCTACGTGATGATCACTTGAGACCAATTCTTCCCACACATCTCTGAGACTCCACCCCAAGGAGACTCCTATATATATATATATATATATATATATATATATATATATATACAATATATATATATATATATATATATATATATATATATATATATATATATATATCAGGGTGAGCCACCCCATTGGTTCACTCATAAGTGGGACTTAACTATGCAGGGGCCTAACCCCCGCCTACATGGTCATGTAATATAGCACTTCACATGACCAAAATAAATGGTGCTCTCTGCCGTAACTAAAAGTGGTTTAATTGGTAGCAAAAAATAGAGCTGGTAATCAGCAAAAGGTCCCTATGGCTGCTGCCACCTCTTGGAGTTAATTGCCTATGCCATACTCATTTTTCAGCAAGAGGAATGAGACTCCAAGATGAACAGAAAAACAGTTGGGATTAGAAAGACCTAGCCACTCAAGTCTACAGGAGATACAACGAGCCATTTCACTCCAACTGTGGGGGGAGATTTACTAGAACTGGAGCACTCAGAATCTGGTGCAGACATGCATTGTAGCCAATCAGCTACTAACTACAGCTTGTTAAGTTAAGCTTTGACAATAAAACATGGAAGCGGATTGGTTTTGATGCAGACATGGACCACATTTTGCACCATGCAATTTCTGTAAATAGAAAAGAAAACAAAAGACGCACCAGCCTAGTGTATTACCGTTACAAAATGTTAATAAAATTAAAACATATACAGGGCCTATTCACAAGTGTGAAGTCGCAGTGTAGCTTAATCAACATAAGCTGCAAAAAGTTGACCTTGAACCATACTCCAATCGATCGTAGAGAAAGTGAAGGGAGTCACCGCCCGCTGACGTGTTTCGAAGCTCTATGCCTCTTCATCAGAGCCCAGCATTTTAAAATTTTGTAACGGTAATACACTAGGCTGTCGCGCCTTTGTTTTCTTTTCTTTTTGCTGCTAGGACATCCCCATCCAGGAAGGGCAGCAAGGCCAGTGGCACCGTTGTTGGTATTATCCTTATTAGGGTTAGGGTTAGGGCTTGGGTTAGGGCTTGGGTTAGGGTGAGGGTGGGGGTAAGGGTGAGGGTGAGGGTTAGGTTTCCCATTGAAGAATATGGCTAGGACTCAGGAATTGTAACAGGGACCTCCCCCAAAGGTCAAAAGGCGGGTTCCCAGAAGTCAAAGGTCACAGGGTGTGGCTGACCCACCCCCACCAAAGTGCACCGCCTACCCCAACTAAGTCGGGGAATGAACAAGTCGGGGAAAGCGTGCGCAGGAGTATTTGTTTTTCTGTGTTTAAATTTTTTGTAAATAACCCCCTGTAAATTAAACATTACATTTGAGTGAGGTTACCTTTTCTACTGGTAAACAAAACATAAGATAATTTAATAATTAGATAAAGGCTATGAAATAATTACATGTTGTCAGAGCAGCTAGGTAATGGCAATGTATTACCTTTATTTTGGACCAAGTGTCCAGCCTGCACCTGTGCTGGGTTCACAGTGAATAATGAGCAACAAGACATTCCCATTATTCACTGTGAGCTGGCACATCACAGAGTCCTCCTCTCTGTATCCCAACTGGGCGGAAGCAGGTGACAAGATATAAAGCCTCGGCAGGGACAGGGATCTGTACAGATGCTCTAAACCCTTTAACTATTTCAGGGCCTTTTAATTGTATTTAAACCCAATAGACAAAACATGTAAATCAATACTATAATCTATAATCGATGCTATAATCTATTGACACTTTTTCTTACTTTCTAATAGTATCACCTAACAGCAAACAGTGAAAACGGTATTTAAAATCTTCTACTTTTGGTATGAGGGTGTAGGGGGCTTCCACCTCTGCTGTTCACCCTATTTTTTTTCAATATGGAAGGGTCACAGACTTTTCACAACACGCATTTTCTCCTCTGACAGCCTCCTCTGATAGCTGTCCTCTGGACGTGGGTCCCCTCCTCTAACCTTCAGACATGTGCCCAAAGGGACACAGTCCTCAGGCTGGGTCTCTTCGCCACAGGACAAGGACTCTGTTGTTCCATACCCCAGCGTATTTATACACACATCAGCCCCCTACTGACCATTCTTCCTGCCAGGGATTGGCTGAGACTGTATGACTATGCAAGTCAGGGTCTGCATTCTCCACCCACTAAGTTCTAGAACCTACCAGAAATCAGGGGAAAGCAGCAACAACCATCAGAACCTAGAACAGCCAAAATCAATCAAACCTTAGGCCCCGTACACACCATAGAATCCATCCGCAGATAAATCCCAGCAAATGGGTTTCAGCGGATAGATCCTATGGTGTGTACACGCCAGCGGATCTTTTTCCACGGATATATCTCCCCTGGGATGGATTCCAGCAGATCGAATATTTTATCTTATTGTAATCATTTTTAAAAGGAATCAGTTAACTTTTATGTCTCTATACCCTGTAAACAGTCATTTCAGCAAAAAAATTTTTTTCCTTTAGTGACCCTTTAACGCTAGGGGGCAATCAAGGGGTTAAGTGTTCCCTAGGGAGATGTTTTTAACTGTGGGGGGAGTGTAGTGACTGGAGGAAGAGAAAGATTGCTGTTCCTACCCTAACAGAATGGGAATCTGTTCGCTATAATGTCGCAGTCCCGAAAAAATCACAGATCGCCGCCATTCATAGTAAAAAATCAATAAAAAAAATCATAATTATGTCCCCTATTTTGAAGGCAATATAACTTTTGCACAAACCAGTCACTATACGGTTATTGCGATTTTATTTTAGGCGGGCGTAGCGTATCTCAGATACACTACGCCGCCGTAAATTAGAGCGGCAGGTCCTGTATTCACAAAGAAGTTGCGCTCTAACTTACGGCGGCGTAGTGTACCTGGGCCGGCGTAAGCGCGCCTAATTCAAAATAGGCTGGTTGGGGGCGTGTTCTATGCTAAATACTCGTGACCCCACGTATTTGACGTTTCTAACGAACGGCGCATGCGCCGTCCTTGGATGTATCCCAGTGCACATGCTCCCAATTACGCCGCAAAGACTCATTGGTTTCGACGTGAACATAACTTACGCCCAGCCCCATTCACGGACGACTTACGCAAACGACGTAAAACGTGAAAAATTTGTCGCGGTTCCGACGGTCATACTTAACATTGACTGCGCCATCTTTTTGGTGGTTTATCTTTATGCCTGAAAACGCCTTACGTAAACGGCGTATCTTTACTGCGACGGCCGGGCGTACGTTCGTGAATAGGCGTATCTAGCTGATTTACATATTCTAGGCATAAATCAGCGTACACGCCCCTAGCGGCCAGCGTAAATATGCAGCTAAGATACGACGGCATAGGAGACTTACGCCGGTCATATCTTAGCAATATTTAAGCGTATCTCAGTTTGAGAATACGCTTAAATATACGACGGCGGGGATTCAGACTTACGACGGCGTATCTACTGATACGCCCGTCGTAAGTCTTCATGAAACTGGCCCTGTGTGTATATAGATATATCTATATAAAATAATATAGACCACCCATCTACACCCATCTGTACATGAGGAGTGTGAACAAACTGCGACTAAATCTGCCAATAGAAGAGAATGCACATGGTTAAAAGAGAACCAGTCCTAGCTTGGCTAATGAAAGAATTTAAATACAAAAATGTAAAAAAAAAAAAAATTGTGATGAAACCTTTTTTTTCTTGAGTTATTTGTATGCACATGGATTCGGTAAAATACCAGCCCATCGTATTACTTAGCATGAGTTATCCACTTACTTGTGTGAGTACCAGCATATCCTTACTCTGAACTGGCACCCAAAATGAAACACTGACCCTGATTTACTAAAGAAGTAGAGCATATTTCCGTTCATTCCCGAATTTTTACTTATTTAAATTGATGGGACAAATCAAAGGGAAAATTCACTTATCTTAAAGAGTTTGTAATAGGGTGACCACATTTCCAAACTACCATTCAGGGACACCCGCCCTTCCCAAAAATCAGCTTGTGCTGTAACGAATCACAGCACAGTGATTGGATACAAGAGGCGGGATTTATGAGTTCTCCAATCACAAGCAGGGGTGGGGTCTGTGATCCTCCAGGCTTTCCCGGCCAGGACAAGTACTGTCAGTGAGTAAAGCGGTGATGTGGCGACCTTTTTTGGGGGCATCAGATTGGCCCGTGGGGGGGACGGGGGACAGTGGCTGTGTCAGTTTCATTCCGGGACACTGTATTGTCCTGGAATGAAGGTGCCCGGGACAGACCTGCAAAATGCGGGACTGTCCCGGGCAATCCGGGACACATGGTCACCCTAGTGTGTAAAGCCTTGATTTTTTTTTAAATAAAAATAACAAACATGCCTATACGTACCTGCTCTGTGCAATGGTTTTGCACAGAGCAGCCCCAATTCTCTTCTTCTAGGGTCCCGCGCCAGCACTTCAAGCTCTTCTTCTTCATCGGGTGCCCTCACAGAAAGCTGCTTTCCATGGGGGCACCTGTGCGGGCTTGCTACCAAGTCCCGCTGCTGTGTCCATTGACACAGACAGCAGGACTTGGCCCTGCCCCCACTCCCATGTCAAAGCTTTTGATTGACAGCAGCAGGAGCCAATGGCTCCTGCTACTATCAACCTGTCCATTGGGGAGAATGACAGTGGCTGGTGCGGCTACGCTCATGCACATTGCTGGATTTAGATTGGATCAGGCACAGGTAAGTAAAAGGGTGTGGGGGGGGGGGGTTCTGGGAGGGGATTCACAGCACAGAAGGTAAAAACTGTTAAGACTTTACAACCACTTTAATGCATAGAGTGAAGTTGTGCTGACGTCAGTCATCCAATCACTTTCAAGCAAAATTCCCATTTTTTTTTTTACTTTTCTTGCACAGGATTGGGTATTCTTTGATAAATAAATGTTCACTATGTTTCACACTGTTCAACAAGATAGCTAAAATATATTTTTAAAAACCAAGACGCTTTTCTCTTTTAGTAAATCAACCGGTCCCCAATGCATTCAAGATCAAGCCACCTTATTGCACTCTAAAAAGGCAAAAGCTATGCCTCTTTTATACAAGAAAACATCCTGCAACTTCCATTTGCGGCTTCTCTTGCTGGATATTTGCTTGCTGACAGATTCCCTTTAATAACATCTTAGTTCTTTTTCCTTCAGTGTGTCGGAGGTTAGGGAAAGAAAAAATTAATTCAAATATAGTCCGAACAGCGCCTGTTTCAAGTTGCTTCCTCAAGGTCGTCTTCCATTATTGGCGTATTAAGAAAACTTCTTCTACGGACGTGTCAATAGACACAGCAGAGAGTACGCTATCAAGGGATTTCCCTTGGGTTAAACTTTAATGCAGGAGTCGGGATTAATGTAACAAGGAAAGCTGCAGGGAGGCAGAACTATGTAAAAGTTTGGTTATAGCTGGAGTGTACATGTAATTACTTCTCTCAGAATACTGACACACAGCCATTTATTCTGATCCGTCCATGCTGACTTTGATAGGTAAGAAAATAGGATCACAGCGGTGAGTTAAGTAAGGTGAATTCAGAATAGATGTGTCAGCATTACCAAGGAGAAGCAGGTAAATTTCCACTAACAGGAGAGTGAGAACATTAAAAAGTTACCAGTTATCTGCAGCCAAGAAATACACACTGAATTTCATTTTTAAAATGAATATTGTACAAAAGTAACACTGTTATCTATAATAAAATAAGAAAAAAGGAGTTTGGAACTTTATTTAACCACTTCCATACCAGGCACTTACGCACCTTCCCGCCCAAGCCAATTTTCAGCTTTCAGCGCTGTCGCACTTTGAATGGCAATTGCGCGGTCATGCTACACTGTACCCAAACAAAATTGGCGTCCTTTTTTCCCCACAAATAGAGCTTTCTTTTGGTGGTATTTGATCACCTCTGCGATTTTTTTTTTGCGCAACAACTAAAAAAAGACTGAAAATTTGGAAAAAAATTACGTTTTTATTTTTTTCTGTTAATTTTTTTGTAAATAAGTAAGTTTTCTCTTTCAATTACGGGCACTAATATGGCGGCACTGATGGGCACCGATGAGATGGCACTGATGGACATCGATGAGGTAGTACTGATGGGCACAGATGAGGTGGCACTGATTGGTGGCACTGGTATGCGGCACTGATGGGCACTCATAGGCGGCACTGATGGGCACACATAGGCAGCACTGATGGTCACACATAGGCGGCACTGATGGGCACACATAGGCGGAACTGATGGGCACTGATGGGCACTCATGGGCAGCACTGATGGGCACTCATGGGCGGCACTGGGCACTCATAGGCAGCACAGATGGGCACTTGTGGGCGGCACTTATGGGTGGCACAGATGGGCACTGATAGGTGGGCACTGTGCATGGATGGGCACTGTGGGGTGGCACTGATGGACACTGTGGGGTGGCACTGATGGACACTGTGGGGCAGCACTGATTTATCCATGTTGCCAGTCAGTGCCCATTTGTGGGCACTGATTGGCATTTTTTTTTCCCCCACTGACTTTTATTTTTTATTTTTTTGCCCACTTTTTTTTTTGTTTGCCCTTCCCTGGTGGTCCAGGGTGGGCTACCTGGTGGTCCAGTGTGGCGATCCGAGGGGGGGCTGCGCTGAACTCTGTAAACTGCGTTTTTCTTCTATTTATTTTTTTGCACTGTTAAGCAGCCGCAGGGGGAGGCGTGTGCCATGAAAAGATTTGTGACTTTTAGATTGTGCAAAGTATATGTTAAATTAAGCCAGATCCAGCCAAAACATTTTTTGCTTGCTTTTCAATTGAATATGGAAGTGTCAGAACCTCTGCCAGGCTACTACCATCTGCCACATCATCCGGGAGTGACACCAGAACAGGAAATACAAGTGCCATGGAAATCTTTTTTGACTGCCATATCATTTATATTTTATTGAACAGAGTAGTCTACTTCTCTCGCAAGCAGTGATTTAAATATCACACATGCACACTTGTCATTGGGATTAAATGCAAATGGCTTTGCATAATCATTCCTTGGCTCTTTCCAGCATTTTCCATGGAAACAGGTTGTGTTATAATATACTTCAGCCTCCTACAGTTTATTGTAACATAATAAAACAACGCAATAATAAAAGTGTATGTCATTAACTTCATTACACTTGAAGTAACTTAGTACATCGCTGGTTACACCAAATAAGTTCTCTCACAATAATGGGAATGTCCTTCATAGCTGTACGCACTTGTGAATGGCAATATATTCATTTAGAGAGAAAAAAAAAACATGACATCTTTTAAAGTGTTGACAAGTTTTTTTTCAGGCTGCTGTGGAGTTAAACTCTCCTCAATGCTTTTGCTTGCATATTGATAGAATTCGGGATGAGCAGATAATGGAAAATCTGCTGGAGATTCTGTAAAGTGGACCCCATTACTTGCTCTGCTGGGCCACCAGCTTACCAGTTTAGCAGCACTCCTCCTTCACCCATCAAGATCCTTGAACCCCATAGGATTCCACCTCTGTATTCCACCATCATTGCCTTAGGCCCCATTCACACCTAGGCGTTTTTACGCCTGAAGCGCACTGCTCACAAACGCCAGAGGGGAGAATTAACATTATTCCCTATGGTGACTGTTCACACCTGAACGCCCAAACGCCTGTCCCGCGAAGCTCAAACAAGTCCCGGACCTTTTTTTGTCGCGCGTATCGTGCGGTTTGGGCGTATTTGAGCATTTTTTTCCCCATAGAAAGTAATGGGAAACACGCAAATTGAGCGTATCGCGCGACAACGGGCGTTTGCTACGGGCGTTTCGTCGCTTTAATAAATAGAACTTGTCGCCCATGCAGAAGATTAAAAAAATCTACCAACATAGCAACAAGTGATGAAAAGATGATAATTTTTCCTATTGGCTAAAATAAAAAACGCCGAAGTACAAAAACTTCGCACGACACTGTATGCAAACGCGCAAATACGCGCGAAAAAACGCCCAAAAAAACGACCGACGCTCAGGTGTGAATGCAAAAGCGGTGTTCCAGACGCAATTATTATTTTTTTTTAAGTCAGCAGCTACAAACACTGTAGCTGCTGACTTTTAAGAAGGACACTTACCTGTCCTAGGCGCCCTCGATGTCAGTCCCCCGAGGCCGATCCGTTGATCGTGGCAGGTCCCGGCGCTGCCACCCTCACTAAGGGAAACATGCAGTGGAGCCTTGCGGCTTCACTGCCCGTTTTCCTACTGCGCATGCGCGAGTCGTGCTGCTTTTTCTGAATGGGCGGCTGTTCTCTGGGATTCCCACAGTTCCCAGAAGACATCGTGCTCCATTCCCCAGCAGACAACGCGAGGAGGACAAGGAAGAAGACCAGCCGCGGTCTAGGAAGAGGCAGATTAGGAAGATCTGCCTAGCAACCACAATTTCTGGTAAGTAAAAATATATTTGTTTTTTCAAATTTTTTTTTTGGAGCATTTTTATGTAATTTTTTTTTTTAGGGTGGACCTCCGCTTTCATTTAAAAATACTACCCTAACTAGCGTTAGAAATATGCATACTGCTTCCTTACTTGATCATTTACACCTGTCCTAAAAACATAGGGCCAGATTCACAGAAAAAGTACGCCGGAGTATCTGCTGATACTCCGGCGTACTTTCAAATTTGCCGCGTCGTATCTTTATTTTGAATTCTCAAACAAAGATACAACGGCATTTGGCTAAGATCCGACAGGCGTACAGCTTCTTACGCCTTCGTATCTTAGGATGCAATACTTTGGCGCCCGCTGGGTAGAATTTGCGTCGTTTTCCGCGTCGGGTATGCAAATTAGCTGTTTACGTCGATCCACGAAGGTACGCGCGTTCGTCGCATTCTCTTACGTCGTCGCTAGTCGGCTTTTCCCGTCGCAAAGTTACGGCTGCTATTTAGGTGGTGTAAAAATAGACAGGCCATGTTAAAGTTGTTCCCGCGTCGAATTTGAAATTATTATTTTTTTGCGTAAGTCGTCCAGGAATACGAAAGGACGTAACGCACGTCGCCATTCAAAAAATTACGTCGGTGCGACGTCATTTCGCGCAAAGCACGGCGGGAAATTTCAAAACGGAGCATGAGCAGTACGTCCGGCGCGGGAACGCGCCTAATTTAAATGGTACACGCCCCATTTGGCTTGCACCGGACGGCTTTACGCTACGCCACCGCTAGTTTACACGCTAGTGCTAGTGCTTTGTGAATCAAGCACTTACGCTGAAAACTTGCGGCGGTGTAACGTAAACGGGATACGTTACGCCGCAGCGCAGGTACCTAAATCTGGCCCAGAATATTGTTGGATACTGTAGGCTGTGACCAGAGGCCCCTTGGATCATAGCATAGGGTCCTAAGAGATACATACAGTACTGTGCAAAAGGTTTAGGTAGATGTCAGAAAATGCTGTAAAGTAAGAATGTTTTCAAAAATATATATTTTAATTGTTTATTTTTTACCAATTTACAAAATACAAAGCGATATTTGGTGAGACTACCTTTAGCTTCAAACCAGCATTATTTCTTGCACTTGCACATCTTGTACACTTGTAAAAAGTCAGGAAATTTGTAGGATTAGTCAGGTATATGGTTAACCAATTATACCAAGTAGGTAATAATGATCATCAATTTCATATGTCGGTTCATACACAGTCATTTACCACTTCAGCCCCGGATACATTTTCCCCCTTCCTGACCAAGCTAGTTTTTGCTTTTTGATTGTTGCTTTAACTGACAATTGCGCTGTTGTGCAAAGCTGTACCCAAACAAAATTTATATCCTTTTTTTCCCACAAATAGAGCTTTTTTTTTGGTGGTATTTGATCACCTCTGCAATATTTATTTTTTGTGCTATAAACAAAAAAGCCAACAATTTTGAAAAAAATATATATACATTTTTTTATTTTTTGTTATATTACCGTGACAGTACCTAACTCGACTGGGTAATCTAATTCGCACTTAATCTTGGTGTTTTACTAGATCTTTGGTTAAAGTGGTTGTAAACCTCATGCAGAATGCGATTGGGGTTGTGAGCTTTTAGTTTTTCGCATAGATATCGGGGGGCATTTCCTTGAATACACTTATGCGTTAGACAGAGTGTTTTAAAAGCAATTCTGTCTTTTACTGGCAACCAATGAAGGGTTCTCAGTGAGGGCGAGATTGATTCCCAGGGCTTTATCCCAGTCACAAGTCTAGCGGCCGTATTCTGAACGACTTGCAGGCGGGTGATCTGGTACTTTGGGAGTCCGAGGTAAAGGGCATTTGCATAGTCCAGTCTGGAGTTAACAATTGTTCCCACCACGACTGCTATGTCTTCTTTAGGAATAAAAGGAATAAGTCTGCGTAGTAGGTGCAGCAAATGGTGCGATCCGCTGACTACTGACCCTATTTGTGCATCCAATGTCATGTAGGTGTCAAAGATGACTCCGAGACTTTTGACTTTGGCGCTAGGGGTGATGGTTTCGCCCATAATGGGTGGGGGTGTCCAAGTTGTTGCAAGTTGATTTTTTCGACTGGCGTGAAACAGGAGAAGTTCTGTTTTCGAACTGTTGAGTTTAAGATAACTCTTTGTCCTCCAGTCTTCTATCAAAGAGAGACATTTCTCTAGACGGTAACATGAGATTAGCAAAAGCAGCCCCAAGGGTGGCGCCAGTGGAATCGATCTTCCCCTTTATAGTGCCGTCGTACGTGTTGTACGTCACCGTGTTTGAGAACGACAAGATTTTGTCTTGACAGTGTGTATGCAAAGAAAGCTTGACAAGAACCTCGTCGAGATTCTCGGTCGTGTGTACGAGGCCTGACAATTTTTTTCTGACACCAGGAGAAAAATGGTGACAGGGGAGTGAGCTCCAGCTGATTGACAGCCTCACCTGTGTGTGCTGTGTGTGTGTGTGTGTATGTGTGGAGGGGAGTGTGTCCCTTCCCTCCAATCAGCTCTCAGAGCTCTCCTCAATGAGCTCTGCAGAGTGCAACTTCAGCTCTTTGCTCCTTTTTTCTGACAGCTCGGATAAGCTTTATAAATTCTAGACTTTGAATAGATGTAGAGAAGAGAAGACTTCGGATAAACAGGCACAACTTATTTAGGAGGATTTGTTTGGTCTCTGTGTATCACCTAAGGCCAATCACTTCACTGAGTATAATAAGGCTTTACAAACACTTTAAAGGGGTTGTAAAGTGTCATGCTTTTTTACCTTAATGCATCCTATGCAGGATTGGACTGACCATTGAGGCACTCGGGCACTGCCCAAGGGCCCCATGCCACTAGGGGGCCCCATCAGGGTTGCCAGGCTCATTAAAACCAGGGACAGTATGTAAAAATCTGTGTTTTTTTTACATCTGTCCCTTATATGTCCAAAACCGACATGCTTTTGATGTGAAAATCCTGAGATTTTAGCTGCCCCGCCTCTGTAATGCCTCCTGGCTTGGTGGCTATCTGTAAGCCCAGGGGCCCCATAATCTTCTATTGCCCGGGGGCCCCATGAGTTGTCAGTCCGCCCCTGATCCTATGGATTAAGGTGAAAAAACATCTGACAGTTACGGCCCCCCCAGCCCCCCCTGTTTTACTTACCTGAGCCCGTTCACCTGCTGCGCTCGCCCCGACATCCTCTTCTCCACTCAGTCTGGCCGTTGATTGGCTAGAGTGGATTGACTGATAGCAGTGCAGCCATTGGCTCGCGCTGCTGTCAACCACATCCAATGACGCGGCGCGCCGGGGGGCAGGGCCAAGTGATACAGTGAGCGGCTATGGCCGCTGGCTGCATCACGGGAGCACGCCCGCAAGAACTAACCCCCATGGGAGAGAGCTCTCATGAAGGGGGTTAGTTCTTGCGGGGAGAAGCCGAGACAGCCGCCAAGGGACCCCAGAAGACCGGGTTTGGAGCCACTCTGTGCAAAACGAACTGCACAGTGGAGGTAAGTATGACATGTTTGCTATTTTAAAAGAAAGAAAAGATCCTTTACGACCCCTTTAAGGGCTGTATGTCTATCTAAGATTTGATTTCATTTAAAAAGTGAAGATGTACACGACTGTTTTTAAAGTCTTTAGGTAAAAGGGAACAAACATTTGGAGCACAGCTGAGAAGATTCTTGAGATTTCTGAGCACCAAGAACTCAATTACTATGTTTTCCCGCATATTATAGCTGTAGTATGTTTTTTTTTCAAAGAACCCTTAGCTGAAAAAATCTGTTATTTAGTAGCTTCACCCAAGGGTCAACGGGCAACCTGCCTTTTCAGAGAAAACAAATAGTGTGTAGCAGATAAGTGACAGAGTTTCTGCAACAGCATTAAGAAGCCCTGAAAAACTTGACTAGGAAGGTAAATTGACACTTACTAGGAAGCGGAAAATGGAGCCAAGTGTATAATAAACTCAGTAACAAAACCTGAAATCATACAACTTGGACTTAGCTGTGTTTTTAAGCGAAAGCGTTTCACATTTCATGACACTTAAAGCGGTATTAAACCCAAAATGAAATATATTGCAGCTTATCAAGCATTACATGTGGTGGCTGCATTCATTTTCTTTCCTTAGGTTTTTCCCCTTCTGTTTTTACCTGGTGAGATGGCCAGTAACACACCTCCTGTATTAGAGCGCCCCCACTCAGGATAAAAGAAACACAGGGGGCACCTTTGGTAGCAGCATTGTCAGTCTGGGGGTAGAGGAGTGTCATGCCGCGTACACACGACCGTTATTTATGCCATAGAAAAAAACGAATGGGTAGATTCAGGTAGGGGCGCCTAAACTTAAGGCCGGCGTAGCCTAGCGTGTTTACACTACGCCGCCTTAAGTAAGAGAGGAAAGTACATGATTCAGAAAGCACTTACCTCCTTACTTAGGGCGGCGTAGTGTAAACACAGCGGGCGTAAGGGCGCCTAATTCAAATGGGTTGGGGGGGGGGGAAGGTTTAATGCTAATGAGGCTTGACCTTACGTTTTTTGACGTTTTTTCTAACTGCGCATGCGCCGGGCGCCTACATTTCCCAGGGCGCATTGCGACTAAGTACGCCATACAGGCCTACTGATTTCGACGCGGACGTAAACTACGTAACTCCCGATTCGCGGACGACTTACGCAAACGACGTAAAAAATTCGAACCTCGCGGCGGGAACGGCGGCCATACTTTAACATTGTTATTCCACCTCATAGGTGGAATAACTTTAGGCCGCCTAAGGCCTTACGGAAACAACGTTAATCGACTGCGGCGGGCTTGCGTACGTTCGGGAATCGGCGTAAAAGCTCATTTACATAATCTATGCCGGCCGCAATGGAAGCGCCACCTAGCGGCCATCCAAAAAATTGCAAGCTAAGATAGAACGGCGCAAGCCGTCCTATCTTAGCTTTGTTTAAGTGTATCTCTGTTTGAGCATACGCTTAAACAAACGCCGGCGTAGATTCAGAGTTAGGTCGGCTTATCTACTGATAAACCAGCCTAACTCTTTCTGAATCTACCTATAAGTTTTTCTCGACGTGATTCCTCTCAAGCCTGCTTTGCATACACACGATCGTGAAAAAAAATGCTCGAGCAAAGCGCGGTGACGTACAACACGTATGACGGCACTATAAAGGGAAAGTTCCATTCGAATGGCGCCACCCTTTGGGCTTTTGGGCTGCTTAAGCTAATTTCCCGTCTCATAACTTGCTTCTGAGCATGCACGTTTTTTTCCCCTCGTTAAAGCCTACACACGACTGTGTTTCACGAGAACAAATAGAGCAGGTTCTACATTTTTAACGCCCATTTTTCTCGTTGAGAAAAATGCTCTGGAGTCTACATACGACCATTTTTCACGACCAATTTAACCACTTAAGACCCGGACCATTATGCAGGTAAATGACCTGGCCAGTTTTTGCGATTTGGCACTGTGTCACTTTAACAGACAATTGCGCGGTCGTGCGATGTGGCTCCCAAACAAAATTGGCGTCCTTTTTTTCCCACAAATAGAGCTTTCTTTTGGTGTCATTTGATCACCTCTTCGGTTTTTATTTTTTGCACTATAAACAAAAATAGAGCGACAATTTTGAAAAAAAATCTAAACATAAGAAACATAGAAATATAAATGCTATAAAAATGCATTGTTTACTGTGAAAATGACAATTGCAGTTTAGGAGTTAACCACTAGGGGGCGCTATAGGGGTTATGTGTGACCTCATATATGTTTCTAACTGTAGGGGGTGGGGCTGGACGTGTGACGTCACTGATTGCCTTTCCCTATATCACACCTCTCCCCTATCTTCAGCTCCTGTGACTGATCGCGTGACACCGGCTGCGATCGGGTATGCGGGTCCCGCGGCCGCGGAGCTTCGGACAGGGTTGCGGGCATGCACACGCGACACACGGCTGGGCACTTAAAGGGGACGTACAGGTGCGTGCCTGTGCCCAGCCGTGCCATTCTGCCGACGTAAAAGTGCAGGAGGCGGTCCTTAAGTGGTTAAAAAATTGCATTTTTCTCGTCATGAAAAACGGTCGCGTGTACGCGGCATTAGAAGTAATAGCAGATTTAAATACAGCAATGAATGAAGCTGAAGCTAATACTTTATAATCAGTTACAACAAACATTGTTTTATCTTTTGGGATAAAGGTTGTACATAAGTAATTAAAAGCTAATCATTTTAAACACCCATGCCACTGAGATTTGTGGTTTACAAGTTAAAAACTATATATAAAAGCAGAAAAAATAAAAACGGCTCGTACAGAGCTGATATAAAGTCCTGCAGCAGCGCTGCAAACCACTGGTTTGATGTGTATGCTGTGTATGCTGACTCGATCAAAGAAAACAATAATATGTGCTCCAATCACCAATCAGGATTTCACCACGTGGGGGGATAAAGGGTCCCCTTTGGGGAAAGAACTCACCAGATGGCTACTTTAAAACCGCATATGATATAATGTATCGCTGTCAGATGGTAGATTGGAACAGCATACCCCTTTCCTCGATCACCGCATAGATTTCCACTCTCCAGGTAATAGCAGTTTATGTAAGGGAAGAAAATATCCACATAGCGCAATATAGTTTTGATGATGTTTAATGTAACCCAAAACATACATGCGTATCCCCTTTAAAAAACATGCGTACCAGATCAGTGTAATAGTCAGGCAGAATGTATAACAAGTATGGGTGTTTGTGTCACTCTCACTGTTTCTCGGGACCCCTGAAAACCGCTTGGATATCTTTCCTGTGGCTTGCTTCCTGGTTCCCTTCCAAGAGTGGAGCGCACAACGTCACTTCCGGTTTGGGATGCTGGATAGCAGCTCTGACGTTTCGTCCGTTCGGACTTCCTCTTAGAGCATGCCTATCACAGTCATCCTCCGGACTTAAGTAGTAATGCTCCGCCCCCCGACCAATGACAGAGCTCCGGACGGTGTAGACACATCCTCCGTGTGTCATTGGTGCAGTCCTCTCCTCCGGGCGCCGTCTTAGCCACGCCCCGAAGGGGAGGAGCCATGCGGGACATAGCTTTGTACTGCGCTCCAGTTTCACTCACTGTTCTCCCCATAGAGCGAATTTGTGAGTGAAGACAGAGAGGTAACAGTAAATACCACTACATACAGGGGCCAGCACTGAACAAAGAACTTCAGCGCCTAGCATTTTAATACAGTGAGGAGATATCTACATCTGCATAAACGCTTATGTCAAATAGTGTGTGGCCTGAGAGCAATTAACCCTGGGTGTCACACATAACCTCGGCAGTATTACTGTGAAGTTTTGCACTTATCTATGTGATACACTGTAGACACATAGTAAGCATAAATGTTAACATACATTAAGCTGGATTCAATCATTATTCAATCATTAAATACATAAAGAAACATCAATGATATATCCATAAATATATATATGTACATATACATACAAAATAAATTATATATATATACAGTTAAAAATATGGTACATATATATAATGATATTAATAAAAAATTGTTTAAAATGTATAGACCATGATTTTATGAAATCTTATAAAGGTATAAAAATGCAGCATTATTATATATATTAAAAAACTATATTTAAAAATATATTAAAAAAAAAAAAGTAGACCAAATTAGAAATCTAAAAAATAGAAATCTAAAAGAATATATTGATTTTATATAGATAAAAATCTAAAAAATAATATATAAATACATATATAAAAAAACTTATATATATATGTATAAAATGTAAAATAAATTACGTAGAAACACGAAATTGTTACACATATAAAATGGAGGATGTATATGTATATATAAATATCCGTACATAAGTATATCCATTAGACATATTGGAATCTAAGTCTAACCTTATGTGAAACTATATACCCATATTGGACCAGCAGACCTTTTAGGGCATATAGCATTATACAAATAGTCCATTCTAATCATTATAATGTGCAACCCTGTATATTTAATATGCATGGGATATGTTCATTGGAATTTATATGCGAAAAAATGTGTAGTGGAGATTCAATGAAGGATGTCTATCAGGTAAGCCAAAATATCCGAGGTAATGGTGAGTTTATTAGAACCCTCTTTGTTATCCTATATATTTTGGCTACCCCTTTGATCATGCTTATAAGGACTCTTGCTCTTACATGTCATGACTCTATATTTGTCTATTTCCATTTAAGTGTCACTGATAAAGCAATTAATGTCCAGCTCAACGTTTAATCCTTTAGGCGTTAATACATCCGTCAAAAAAATCCAGTTTGTTTCTCTTTTTGAAAGTTCTCGTACTCTATGGGAGCCTCTCCAGTGGGTTTCCACATGTTCGATCCCCCAAAATTCCAAACCGGATGGATCTTGGTTATGTTTTATTTTGAAATGAAGAGACACGTTATGATCAGTGTATCCTATTTTGATATTCTTAATGTGTTCTCCGATTCTGATTCTAAGCCGTCTCTTTGTGCGTCCGATATACAGTAGGCCGCATGGGCATCTAAGTGCGTATACGACATGAGTAGTATTACAGGTAATGAACTGCTTTATTTTGAATTCCTGGTGATTTGTTGGTGATGTGAAGCTATCCAAACCTCTCTTCAGTACTCTAACTTCTTTGCACGGTTTGCATCTTCTACAGGCAAAGAAGCCATTTTTATCCCAAAAACTTTGGGGTTTAGCCGGTAGGTCCAAGATTTTTTTCACAATTGTATCACCGTAGGTAGGTGCTTTCCTGTAGATGAATTGTGGAAACTGAGGTAATATGGGGCCTAATTTCTTATCCAACAGCAGAATATGCCAATGTTCATTAAAAATGGACTCTACTTCTTTATATTGGCTGTGAAATTGTGATATGAACCCCCATTCTGCCGGATTTGATTCCTGGGCTGTATCTATCACTCTCTCTTCTAAACATTTGTCTCTAGGAATTTTTTCTACTTCTTCCACAATTTTTTCCAAAAACTGTGGATTGTATCCTTTCGCCTTGAACCTGTCTGTCAGGATTTTAGATTGGCAGAGAAAGTCATTATTTATAGAGCAGTTTCGCTTAACTCTCATAATCTGACCCTTCGGGATGTTTTTAAGCCATTTGGGGTGATGTCCACTTGTAACCGGTAAATAACTATTTCTATCTGTTTGTTTAAAATACACCTTTGTTTCTAATTTGTTGTTTCTTCGGAAAATAGTCACATCTAAGAAATTAATGGTGTTATTGTTCCATTCGGATGTCAATCTGATGTTATTGTTATTATTATTTAAAACATTTAAAAACACATTCAATGACTCCTCTGTTCCCTCCCAGATAAAAAACAGATCGTCGATAAAACGTTTATAAAAAATCAGTTCAGCTTTTCTTTCTTTAAAAATTGACTTGTCCTCCCACTCGGCCATGAATAAATTGGCAATACTTGGGGCAAATTTAGCCCCCATCGCCACGCCTCGTTTTTGCGTATAAAACTTATTACTATACCAAAAATAGTTATGTGATAAACAAAAGTTTAAAACATGGCCAATAAAAACTTTTTGATTGTGGGGTATATCATCCCTTTGGCTAAGAGCCCAATTCAGGGCTAGTGAGGCATCGTCGTGCTGGATGATTGAGTATAGTGAGGACACATCTGCTGTGACTAGTAAGACTTGCTGGTTTTCTGTAAAAGTGACGTTGTGCAAACAGTTTAAGAGATCCTTTGTGTCCTTTAGATAGGACCTGGTCATTCTAACACTCTTTTGCAGGAACTTGTCGAGGTATTGGCCCATTCTTGCAGTTATTGAGTCTATACTGTTGACAATCGGACGAGCTGGAGGGTTAATGGGATCCTTATGAATTTTTGGCAGTGTGTAGATTGTTGGGATCTTACTGCTTGTTGGTGTTAGGTACATTTTTTCTTTCTGAGAGAGTACGCCAAGGGAAGAGCCTATACGTACCAATATTTCCAATTGGTCCCTGTAGATATGTGTTGGATCTTGGTCCAATAGGCCATATGTGGCTTTATCCGATAACATTTCTGAGATTTGGCCTTGGTAATATTCCTTCGATAGTATCACAACACCCCCTCCTTTGTCAGCTGGTCTAACTATTATGTCTTTACGTTTTTCCAGTAATTTAATACCATCTTGAATATGATGTGAACCTACATTCTTTTTTACTTTTAATTGATTTAAATCACGCAAGATCAGTCCTTTAAAAACTTCAACTTGATGGTTGGGGTTGTTAGGTGGATTAAACAAGGATTTGTTTTTTAAGCCACTGTTAATTACCCCTTGATGATTGTTAATCGATGCTGTTTGTGTGTTTAAACCAACAAAGTATTTTTTGATGTTTAATTTTCTGATGTATTTATGTACATCGATATATACATCAAATTTATTTATTGTTTTTTTTCTTCCACATTTCAGCCCCATATTTAGGATATTCAATTCTTTGTGTGTCAGTTCTGCTTTGCTAAGATTAAAGATACCATCTGTTACTGGTGACGACTTCTTTTCCTGGACCCTCCTTCCAGCCCTGCATCCTCTGGAGCTTGGTTTCTTGTTTGGGGGTATTGCGTTTGTTCCCTGGTCCAGTAATTCTGTGGTGGTTGTTGGGGTCTCCAATCTTGTTCCCTGTATTCCTGTGACGGGTGTTGCTGAGGTCTGCCCCTTGGGTGTGGGTAGCCTCTCCCCCTTCTCGGTGCCCCTCCTCCTCTCCCTAAAAAAGGACGTGGTGGGGGTGCAACACTATGTTGTTGCGTATTAGTAGGTTGATAGTAATTGTGCGTTGGGGTCGGGTAAGGTGCTGGTTGCTGGTTTTGGCTTGATCCTCTACCTCTACCTCCTCTAGATTTTCCTCTACCCCGTCTAATGGGTGTAGAGAATTGTGCTGGAGAGTCAATTACTATTTCCTCTTCACTTGTATTTTCAAGTCTTCTTTCATTTTGAGGATACGGTGTGTCATTTGTGTTGACAACCGTTTCATCCTCTGATGATTTGATGATTAAATTTAATTTATCCGGTAGTGTTGACTGCCATGCATATAGGTTATTTGTATTATAATCACCCGTATCTCTGTGATATTTTTTAATTTTCTTTTTTTGTGTTTCTTTGTCTACTTTCTCTAACCTCTTGTTGGTTCTAATGTTAAAATCAATCCAGGTTTGTGTGTCCTTAATTGGATCCAATTGTGTTTGTAGTTCATTTATTTTCTTTTCTAACATAATCATTTTGCGCTTCTTTCGTAGGAGTATCAAATCTTGTAATTTAGATGATACTCCGTTGAAAAAATCGAACCACTCACGGATGGAACTTGGATCATCCAGTCCATCTTGGGGTGTAATTTCCCATCTCAGACTTCTGATGGTGATTTTATCTTTTATGTATTGTTCTAAAGTGCATATGTCCCACCAGGTCCTCACTTGTCGCTCTAATGTGTTGCCTAGTGCCGACATAGCCCCATTATAATTCACCTGGCTAGCGGTTGGTCCACTAGCTGTAAATAAAGTGTCCATATCCAGATTCCTATTACTTAAAAATTTCAGAACATCCATAGCAGCTGGGAAAAAAACAAAGAACAAAGTATGCAAAAGTACTAATCACTGGCCCCCCTATTTAAGTACTGCCCTGCGCTTAGGATGAAACTGAAGGTCCAAGAAATAAAATCTGTCCAAATAAAACACCATATAAACAATAAAAGCAGCTGCTTAAATAAAATAGTCCATATATAAAAGCAGAAAAAATAAAAACGGCTCGTACAGAGCTGATATAAAGTCCTGCAGCAGCGCTGCAAACCACTGGTTTGATGTGTATGCTGTGTATGCTGACTCGATCAAAGAAAACAATAATATGTGCTCCAATCACCAATCAGGATTTCACCACGTGGGGGGATAAAGGGTCCCCTTTGGGGAAAGAACTCACCAGATGGCTACTTTAAAACCGCATATGATATAATGTATCGCTGTCAGATGGTAGATTGGAACAGCATACCCCTTTCCTCGATCACCGCATAGATTTCCACTCTCCAGGTAATAGCAGTTTATGTAAGGGAAGAAAATATCCACATAGCGCAATATAGTTTTGATGATGTTTAATGTAACCCAAAACATACATGCGTATCCCCTTTAAAAAACATGCGTACCAGATCAGTGTAATAGTCAGGCAGAATGTATAACAAGTATGGGTGTTTGTGTCACTCTCACTGTTTCTCGGGACCCCTGAAAACCGCTTGGATATCTTTCCTGTGGCTTGCTTCCTGGTTCCCTTCCAAGAGTGGAGCGCACAACGTCACTTCCGGTTTGGGATGCTGGATAGCAGCTCTGACGTTTCGTCCGTTCGGACTTCCTCTTAGAGCATGCCTATCACAGTCATCCTCCGGACTTAAGTAGTAATGCTCCGCCCCCCGACCAATGACAGAGCTCCGGACGGTGTAGACACATCCTCCGTGTGTCATTGGTGCAGTCCTCTCCTCCGGGCGCCGTCTTAGCCACGCCCCGAAGGGGAGGAGCCATGCGGGACATAGCTTTGTACTGCGCTCCAGTTTCACTCACTGTTCTCCCCATAGAGCGAATTTGTGAGTGAAGACAGAGAGGTAACAGTAAATACCACTACATACAGGGGCCAGCACTGAACAAAGAACTTCAGCGCCTAGCATTTTAATACAGTGAGGAGATATCTACATCTGCATAAACGCTTATGTCAAATAGTGTGTGGCCTGAGAGCAATTAACCCTGGGTGTCACACATAACCTCGGCAGTATTACTGTGAAGTTTTGCACTTATCTATGTGATACACTGTAGACACATAGTAAGCATAAATGTTAACATACATTAAGCTGGATTCAATCATTATTCAATCATTAAATACATAAAGAAACATCAATGATATATCCATAAATATATATATGTACATATACATACAAAATAAATTATATATATATACAGTTAAAAATATGGTACATATATATAATGATATTAATAAAAAATTGTTTAAAATGTATAGACCATGATTTTATGAAATCTTATAAAGGTATAAAAATGCAGCATTATTATATATATTAAAAAACTATATTTAAAAATATATTAAAAAAAAAAGTAGACCTCACCAGCTCTGCCCCCTAATCTCCTAAATGTTATCTCTCTCTTGGAGCCCATTCCTCCTCTTTGTAGTGCCCCCTCCTCCTGTGTCCTTTTCCTTGGACCCCCTCCTCTCTAGCTGATCAGCCAAGCTGACTGATGTCTCTGTGCTGCTGGGCTGCCACTCACTATTCAGCAAACAGGTAACTAACATACTTTCATGCTTCATATCACTGTTAAAGGGGCTGTAAACCTTCATGTTTTTTTCACCTTAATGCATCCTATGCATTAAGGTGAAAAAACTTTTGTCACTGACCAGCCCCCAGCCCCGTGTTTTACTGACCTGAGCCCGTTTGTTCCCGTCCCGGAGACACGCAAACGCTCTCTACCCGGGGGTCTCGGCTCTTCATTGGATAGATTGATAGCAGCGCAGCCATTGGCTCCTGCTGCTGTCAATCAAATCCAATGATGCGGACGCCGGGTGTGGGGCCGAGTCTGGCACTCTGTTTATGCACGCAAATGCTGGACTCAGGAGCGCGCACGCTTGGTAAACCCCCAGGGAGAGTGCTTCTCCTAGGGGATTTTCCGATGCGAGAAGGAGCCGCGAGCGGCGTTGACGGCGATCAGGGTCACTCTGTGCAAAACTAACTGCATAGGTGTTGTGTGTATCCCCATGCCAGTACCCCATTCTTATCTACTGGGACATGAGGCTGCATGGACACAGCCACCGTATCCTAACATGACATACAGGTGCAGGTCCCAATAGAAGTGAATGATACGCTGGCACAGGGATGCACACAATGTCTGTACATCCCCTTGCTGATAAAAGAGAGCTCTGCACAGGACACACATGTCTGCACCACCTTAGTTGTGTGGATGGGGGGGATCTGCTCAGTTTTCTGTGATCGGACATAGACTGATTAAAAATATATATATACGGATTCATTTATGGGCAGCCTCCAGCTTACAATACACTATACAATCTTATTGTACAATATCTTTTGGATCTACCACCAACTATGTAGTACAAAGGCCTGACTGATTGGATACTAGTTAAATTAATTGTTTAGGTTTGTCCATATATTACAATATTTTGGTAAATCTAACAGAGATTGCGTAGAGATTGTACAATCAGATTGTATAGTGTATGCTCACCTACAGAATAGTGTTCTTGTGCATGAGTAATAACAATGACAAATGTTTTCATGTTTTCCCTGTTATCTTTATTCTCATCTTTGCAGATTTGTTTTTTCCTAGGAGCTTTGTCTTTGAGTCCATTAAACACCCGGACACATTGTCTAAAGATGGGTACACACTGGTGCTGCGCCAATACCTGTTTTGCACTGGCAATTACGAGTACCAATACTTGTGCTCAAGTACTCACTGATACCAGTAACTGATACCTTTTGTGGCGAGATATGAGCCTATACAAAATTAATGGGTTCATATCATACTGCAAAGAATCGCATGTGATTTGAACAGGAATGCAGTGCGATTTCCTGCACCACTCCTGTGTGAACCCAGGCTGAAGTCACTATGACAAGGCATGGGATTCGGACAGGAATCGCACCGTATTCCTGTTCATATCACATGCAATTCTTTGCAGTATGATATGAACCCATTCATTATGTATGAGCTCAAATCACACTGCAAAATATTGTTTTTAGGTATCGAAGCATTTACATGAGTACAAGTACTAGTACACGCTATTTTTTTCCAGCAGGCTGAACAGATTCCTGCCTTCACTCAAACAAGATGGATGGAGGAATCCCCCTTCTTTGCTTTAGTACTCTGACAGCAGGACTCCTCCACTGTCAGAATACAATGATCAGAGCTGCCCATACATCGAAAGAGGTTTTTGAGCAAGACCAAGATCAGGTTTAGTTCGTTCTAGCGCATCATTTATAATCTTCAGAAATCACCCTCGGGCAGCCAAGTTACTCATTATTGGCTGCGAACCCCATCAAAGCAAAGCGGTGTACTTTGTGATCATTGTGATGACCAATCACAAATTTAAATAGAAATAATGGTGCACTCCGCAACCATTACATATGTTTTTTTATGCTGCTTCTAGCTCCACCCCCTGCTCTGCGGGGGGGGGGGGGGGCGCATTTTGGCATCCCCGCCCTGGGCACTGAAATACCTTGTCCCACCACTGCCTGCAGGACGACTAGTGCGGCAACCCGCATTCCGGGAAGCATGTCGCCCAAAAGGAGCTCTTGAACTTTTTTTAGGCAACATGCTTCCCGCGATTGCACCTAGATTTATCGCGTGGCAGACCCACACCGCGTTTTGAGGCGTCATTCAAAATAAATGCCATCTCAAATGCGAGTCCCGCGATTTGTCATTCGTACACCCCCCCCAAATCAAAACGCTGAAGTGTGAATACAGGCCGAAGACTTTAACCCTTTCACTGCCAGGTCTGTACATTGTATGTGTAGCTACTTGGATTGGGTGTATATCTAACAAGCAGACTCCTGCCTGTCAGATGGAAACATTCAGGCGTCTGTGATTGCTTCTGCCTCCACATCTTCCATCTCCCCCCCCCCCCCCCCCAGTATCCCTGGCTCCTCTTGCCCATCTGCAGGCCCAGAACCAACAGACGGGTGGGAGCAAAGCGGAGACATGTGCGCTGTCCTCCCCTCCTTGTTGCTGACCAAGCGATGCGTTTGAGGTCACTTCTGGGTCAGTCTATCGGTGTCACTGGACAGCTTGGCCGGGAAAAATTTTAATGCAATGCGATATGCAACGCATCACATTCAGTGGAGCACAGGGGAGACATCCAGGGTCTTATCTCATTAACCACTTGAGCACCGGGCCATCGTCAAATGACTGCTTCACGGTGACTCTGAATATTCAACAGGACGTCTATTGACGTCCTGTATTCCTCCGGCCACTGGGGGGCGCGCGAGCGCGCCCGGCGTGTCCCCGAGATGCCGATGCGCGTGCCTGGCGGTCGCGATGTCCGCCAGGTACCCGCGATCGGTAACGACAGAGCAGGGACGTGGAGCTCTGTGTGTAAACACAGAGCTCCACGTCCTGTCAGGGGACAGAGGAGACCGATCTGTGTCCCTTGTACATAGGGACATAGATCGGTCACCTCCCCCAGTCACCCCCCTTCCCCCCACAGTTAGAACACAATACAGGTATACATATTAACCCCTCCCTCACCCCCTAGTGTTAACCCCTTGAATGCCAGTCACATTTATACAGTAATTAGTTTCCAAGAGATAGACAGAAGATCCGACATGTGTAATTGAATTACACTGTCGGATCTTAAGGATGCAATTCTAGGCCGGCCGCTAGGTGGCGAGGCCATTGCGGCCGGCGTAGAATATGCAAATGAACACTTACGGCGATCCACGAACGCTCCGACGGGCCCGTCGCTCTAAATCTACGTAGTTTACGTCGAGTTACGCCATGTAAAAATAGGGCTGAGTCCTATTTGACTAAGCCCTATGAAGTATGGCCGTCGTTCCCGCGTCGAAAATTCAAACTCTACGTCGTTTGCGTAAGACGTCCGTCTAAGAAAATGACGTCGGAGCGACGTCTGTTAGCGCAATGCACGTCGGGTAAGTTACCCGACGGAGCATGCGCAGTACGTCCGGCGCGGGAGCGCGCCTAATTTAAATGGGACTCGCCCCATTAGATTCGGCACGCCTTGCGCCGGACACATTTAAGTTACACCGCCGCAAATTTCAAGGTAAGTGCTTTGTGGATCGGGAACTAACTTGGCCAATTTGCGGCAGTGTAACTTAAATGGGAAAAGTTAAGTTACGCCCGATATTTGTGGATCTGGCCCCATGTCTTAATGGACCTGGCTTCGAGGCAGGAAGCGTAGGACACAGTCATGTTAGAAATGACAAGGGACCTCCCCAAACCGTTGCCACAAGATTTCCCAGAAAACACGTAAAATCAATATTTTGGAGGGGTGTCCACATACTTTTGGTTATTTAAGTAGTTTTGATGATCAGGTGTTCATATATATATATATATATATATATATATATATATATATATATATATATATATATATATATATATATATATATATATATATATACTGTGGGCCTGATTCTGTGGATCAGTTCCAAAGATAGAAACAGGGATACGACGGCGTATCAGTAGATATGCCGTCATTTCTCTTTTGAGGATATGGCCCTGTGTGTCTATCTATCTATCTATCTATCTATCTATGATAGATAGATAGATAGATAGATAGATAGATAGATAGATAGATAGACACACAGTATATATATATATATATATATATATATATATATATATATATATATATATATATGATAGATAGATAGATAGATAGATAGATAGATAGATAGATAGATAGATAGATAGATAGATAGATAGATAGATAGATAGTATACAGTATTTCAATTCACATACTTGTTCTATGTTCTGAAATAAATTTCAGTCAATGGTTATTACTCGCTGGGAGACAAAGAATTGGCAGGGGAACAAATGTTGTGGTTAACCAGAGTCAAGTTAGGGCTTTTCCGCACTCTGTAGCTACTTGTTACTTTAATAATTTAATATGTCATATTATTTGAACAGGAAATAATGCTATCAAATTCGTTTTTTGTTTTTTTTAGCCACATAGAATACAATTGGGTACATTATTACTCATAAGGTAAAGGTTATAGACTTATGTTTAAAAAAATAAAAATAAAATTGGCCCAACTTCTCTGCCATTCCTTAGGTATGGGTTACCCATGGTAGTACAAGGAAATAAAAAGGTTTGTGCACAACTCCTAAGCATATATAGAGGTGAAAGCGCTCATTTGGCATGACATGATAAAGCACAGATAATTTATTAACCCTCTGCACACTATGCACAAATGGACAGGATTGCCAAATAAAGTAGGGCAACATGTGGGCACTATCCAGAGGCGGCTCTAGGCTTTCTGAGGCCTTTTTTTTTTGCGTAAGACGTCCGGGAATACGAAACGCCATAACGCACGTCGCAGTTCAAAAAAAACGTCGGGGCGCCGTAATTTCGCGCAAAGCACGTCGGGAAATTTTAACACAGAGCATTCGCAGAACGTTCGGCGTGGGAACGCGCCTAATTTAAATGGTGCCCGCCCCACTTGAATTAGGCGTGCTTGCGCCAAGCGGATTTACGTTACACCACCGCAAGTTTAGAGGTAAGAGCTTTGTGAATCAGGCACTTACGCTGTAAACCTGCGGCGGTGTAATGTAAATCAGATACGTTACGCCGCAGGGGAGCAACGTAAATGTACCTGAATCTGGCCCTAAGCATTTAACTGCTCTATCTATTATGATTAGGGTTCCCTGCTATCTATTATATTACACACTCTAGGAAGAGGTTAAACAGAATGACAGAGATATTGCATGGTGCCAGTCTGGACTCAACAAGCACAAGGTGGCACAATCATGTATTATGTATTATTCTGCACCTGAGTACACAGCACACTAGGCATTGTGTACACTACAGGTGAATTCAGATACAGCAGATTCTCTCTTATCTTACACGTATGAGTTCATTCCTTCTAGCAGGCCTGTTGTTCCCAATGAGAAATCCTCAAAATATGTCCCTGTTGTGGCTACTCGAGGACTAACCATGCATACTATGAATTGCAACCAACCTTCTAGATTAGTGGGTCCTGTAAATACTATAGGGCAGATCCACAAAGATCTGCCCCGGCGCAGCGTATCAGAGATACGCTACGGCGCCGTAACTTACTTGTGTTATCTTTGAATCCTTAAAGATTTTGCGCCGTAAGTTACGGCGGCGTAGTCTATCTCTGGCGGCGGAATTCAAATCGGCGATTACGGGGCGTGTTTCATTTAAACTGCGCATGCGCCGTCCCTAAATTTCCCGCCGTGCATTGCGCTAAATGACGTCGCTAGGATGTCATTTTTTTAACATAGACGTGAATTGCGTGCATCCCGATTCACGGACGACTTACGCAAAAAAAAAAAACTAATTAAACGCGGGAACGACGGCCATACTTAACATGGCAAGTCTAACTATACACCGCAAAACACCAGCTTTAACTATACGCCGGAAAAAGCCAACTAGAGACGACGTAAAAGAATGCGACGGCCGCGCGTACGTTCGTGGATCGTCGGAAATAGCTAATTTGCATACCCGACGCGGGAAAAAGACGCAAACTCCACCCAGCGGACGCCGAAGTATTGCATCTAAGATCCGAAGGCGTACGAAGCCGTACGCCTGTCGGATCTAACCCAGATGCCGTTGTATCTTGGTTTGAGGATTCAAACTAAAGATACGACGCAGGAAATTTGAAAGTACGCCGGCGTATCAGTAGATACGTCGGCGTACTCTCTCTGTGGATCTGCCCCTATGTAGTTTCTGCAAATGTCCAAATTTTTCAACATTATCATTCTAAAGAACCCCATCGTGCCATGGTGTGCACTTAAGGTAGAGGAAGTTGGCATGCTATACATTGCAGAATTTGATTATTTTCATTCAATTTTGAGTAAGTCATTTATACATATGACTGCCTATGAGCCACAGAAGACACTCATGAGCTTTGTTTTTGGATGAAAAAAACAATCCTGTAAAAATAGGATTTTTGTACTCACAGTAAAATCCATTTCTCTGAGTTCATGGACGGACACAGCAGCATTGACCTTAGGGTTATATACCTTTGCTCTAGGAGAGACTAGGCAGAACAAAAAACAGCACTTTAAGTGTTAAAACACTTCTCTCAGTACAGCACCTCCCAGGGGGCGTGTCCCCGGGTACATCCCACTTTCTGGAAGCATCCAGCCTCAGTTCGTAGACAAGCAGTACAAACAAAAGAGGGGTGGGTGCTGTGTCCGTCCATGAACTCAGAGAAATGGATTTTAAGGTGAGTACAAAAATCCTATTTTCTCGTCCGTTCATGGACGGACACAGCAGCATTGACCTTAGGGACGTCCCCAAGCAGTGTCAAAAATTTTGAGGGGTGGGAAAAAACACAGAAAACCAAGCTTCACCCCAAACAAACCAGAGTTCCTCAACGGAGGAAACTTCAATCCCAGGATCCAAAAATGCAGGAACAAAAACAAATAAAGGCGAAAAAAAATCGCAAAAAAATCTCCAGAGCACATGGGCTCCAGAAAGGCCATGCTCTCCTGACGCTAGGCAGATTAAAACTGAGGCTGGATGCTTCCAGAGAGTGGGATGTACCCCTGGGAGGTGCTGTACTGAGAGAAGTGTTTTAACACTTAAAGTGCTGTTTTTTGTTCTGCCTAGTCTCTCCTAGAGCGAAGGTACATAACCCTAAGGTCAATGCTGCTGTGTCCGTCCATGAACGGAAGAGAAAAGGATTTGGTTGAAAATGCCAGCCTGTGGGCTTCTGCTTTACTTGATCTCCAACCCAAAGAGAGACATAACAAAGATTGATACGGTATCTATTGATACGCCGGCGTAATTTTAAATGTCCCGCGTCGTATCTTTGTTTTGTATCTACAAAACAAGATACGACGGCATCTGGGATCGATCCGACAGGCGTACGTCTTAGTACGCCGTCGGATCTTAGATGCAATTTTTCGGCGGCCGCTAGGTGGCGTTTCCGTCGAATTCCACGTCGAGTATGTAAATTAGCTAGTTACGGCGATCCACGAACGTACGTCCGGCCGGCGCATTTTTTTACGTCGTTTGCGTTTGGCTTTTTCCGGCGTATAGTTAAAGCTGCTGTTATGAGGCGTACTCAATGTTAAGTATGGCCGTCGTTCCCGTGTACAATTTTAATTTTTTTACGTCTTTTGCGTAAGTCGTTCGCGAATAGGGATTTGCGTAGAATGACGTCACCGTCGTGAGCATTGGCTTGTTCCGGGTTAATTTCGAGCATGCGCACTGGGATACCCCCACGGACGGCGCATGCGCAGTAAAAAAACGTTGTTTACGTCGGGTCACGACGTATTAACATAAAACACGCCCCCATTACATCCATTTTAATTCCGCGCCCTTACGCCGCTAAAGATACACTACGCCGCCGTAACTTACAGCGCAAATTCTTTGTGGATTCGAAGTAAAAAAATAATTTGCGGCGGCGTAGTATATCTTAGATACGCTGCGCCCGGCGTAAGATTACGCGCAGGTACGTGGATCTGCCCCAGTGTCTGCTCGGAAACTGAGTCAGAGGATGAGAGAACGTCCATGATAGGCGGAACTGTGTCTGCTGAGAAACGCCTATCACGGAAGGGACCAAGAGGAGACCGTGACTTTTAAACAATGAATGGGTGCCCGCAGCCTGTCAATAATTTCAGGTACACTGACTCGAGCACAGTGAGGCTGCAATGGGCACAGTGAGGTTCGGCACAGTGAGGTTGCAATGGGCACAGTGAGGCGTGCAAATGGGCATTGTTGACCCTCTTTTCCACATACAGTAGCTGCTGCAATCCCACCCTAGGCTTATACTCGAGTCAATAAGCGCTTCCATTTTTTTGTGGTAAAATTAGGTACCTCGGCTTATACTCGAGTATATACAGTAATATTAGAATCATGGAAGTGTTATCAGATATTGAGGCTAGGAAGAATTACAGCAGCACTAATTACCCCCCTCCCACAAATTCTTTACCCTTTCAGACTGCTAATTGTAACTGTCCCGGTTTAATACACTAGGGCTACTACAACGCTACTTTTTTAAATTTATATGGGGAGTAACCAGACTACATACTGTATCTCCAAGAAGCTACTCTTCTAGCCTAGGAACAAAGGTAGTGAGTAGTGTCCCCCATATAACTAGCTACTATTACAGCATCCAATTTGCCCCTCTTCTCTTCTTCTTGGGGTTGGATATGAGCTGTGCCCATAGCTATCATATACATATGTATTGTAGTAGAACACAAGCATCTTTGTATATACAGCTTCATGCCCACACTCTCTGTAATAGAATGGGCCGTGACACCCAGAGACTTTGGAAGGATGGGGGGTACTGTGCCAGCATCACTAATGACTCTTGGGTCTAGGGTCACCCTGTGCCCCTTTTGGGCATAGGGTGACTGAGAAATATTAACCACTTGCTTACTGGGCACATATACCCCCCTCCTGCCCAGGTGAAATTTCAGCTTTCGGCACTGCATCGCTTTAACTAACAATTGCGCGGTCGTGCGACGTGGCTCCCAAACAAAATTGACGTCCTTTTTTCCCCACAAGTAGAGCTTTCTTTTGGTGGTATTTAATCGCCTGTGCGGTTTTTATTTTTTGCGCTATAAACAAAAAAGTGAGACAATTTTGAAAAAAATACAATATTTTTTACTTCTTGCTATAATAAATATCCCAATTTAAAAAAAAAATAACATTTTTTTTTCTCAGTTTAGGCCGATACGTATTCTTCTACATATTTTTGGTAAACAAAAAAAAAAAAAATCGCAATAAGCGACTGGTTTGCGCAAAAGTTATAGCGCTTACAAAATAGGGGACAGAATTATTTTTTTTTAATTATTTTTTTTACTAGAAATGGCGGCGATCTGCGATTTTTAATGGACTGCGACGTTATGGCGGACACATCGGACACATTTTTGGCGCCATTCACATTTATACTGCGATCAGTGCTATAAATATGCACTAATTACAGTATAAATGTGACTGGCATTGAAGGGGTTAACACTAGGGGGTGAGGAAGGGGTTAAATGTATCCCTGCTTAGTGTTCTAACTGTAGGTGGAGGGGGGGTGACTGGGGGGGTGACCGATCTATGTCTCTATGTACAAGAGACACAGATCGGTCTCCTCTCCAGAGACAGCACCGCTGTCTCTGTGTAAAACGGCAATGAGAGATGATCTCATATGTTTACATATGAGATCCTCTCTCATTGGCCGCACAGATCGCCTCGCGAACGGCCACTCTGATTGGCCGTTCGCGGCGATCTGTAATTGGCTGTGTCCGAGGGACACGGCCAACACAGATTTTCCCTGCAGCGCGCTCTGGAGCGCGCGCGGGGAACGCCCTAAGGGGCGGCCGTCAATTGACGGCGGTTTGGCTTTTGGGATCCGCACTGTAGCCGTCAATTGACGGCAGGCGGATCCCAAGTGGTTAATTATAAATTACATGAGATGGAACATTACTGATAATTCATGTATTGCAGGAGATCTGGACATATTACAGTTTGATTTCATGCTGACCCCCAACCGGTCAATAAGAGTGTCTACTTCAATGCTTAACCTAGGCTGTTGAGATGCTAACTTAGGGCCAGATTCACAGAGCAGATACAACGGCGTATCTCCTGATACGCCGTCGTATCTGTTGTTCTATCTATGCGACTGATTCATAGAATCAGTTACGCATAGATAGCCATAAAATCCGACAGGTGTAATTGTTTTACACTGTCGGATCTTAAGATGCAATACCGCGGGCCGCCGCTGGGGGGAGTTTGCGTCGTAAACCAGCGTCGGGTATGCAAATTAGGAGTTACGGCGATTCCAGGCGGTTTTTCGCGTTCGCTACGTCGCCGCTAGTCTAGTTTCCCGTCGCAAAGTTAGTCGTTTTTTTTGGTGCCTTAACTTTACACAGCAATCGTATTGCTGTATAAAGTATGGCCGTCGTTCTTGCGTCGAAATTAATAAACGTTGTTTGCGTAAGCCGTCCGTGAATACAGAATTACGCTACGTGCGTCGCCGTTCGAAAAAATGACGTCACTTCGCGCAAAGCACGGCGGGAGTTCGGAAACAGAGCATGCGCGGTAGGTCCGGCGCGGGAGCGCGCCTAATTTAAATGGCACACGCCAATTTAAATTGGCCCGCCTTGCGCCGGAGGCCGCCGGCGTAGGTTTTCATCGCAAGTGCTTGGTGAATCAGGCACTTGCGATGAAAAATTGCGGCGGTGTAACGTATCTACAATACGTTACGCCGCCGCTCATCTACGTGAATCTGGCCCTAAGTACGTCTGCTCCTAAGACCTTTCATTGTGTGATGCTAATGACACTGTTTTGTATGTGGAATGTGACTTATCAAGCTGTAGTAGTTACCTCCTCTAATTGCGGAGAAGGGACGTCTGGGGGATGACTAATGATTAGCTCAACTGGATGTCATTGTCTAAGAGAAGGTGTATTGAAGCCCCCCCATTGTGTGCTGTGTGGGTGGAGAGTTCTTTGTCCCTGTGATTAACTTTAACATGCTGTACTGTATATAAGAAAGCTAAGGAACCATTAAAGTCATTCATACATTTTGAAACCAGTAACTAGAGCTTGTGTCTCGGTTATTTGGGGAATGGGATGGATCGTGTCTGCTAGATTGTGGAGTGTCAGATAAGCTGTCGTGGGTTGGTGGAATGGAATGTCGTAAACGGTGGTGACCGTTACACTCTCCAATCCAGACAACTGGGATAGAGAGGCTGATCTTAGGGTCCGTGGTACAATATCTCACCTGCTCCTTTAGCGTGTACCACTCGCTCAGGGATCCTCTCCCGGCCAAAATGCGCCATCTCATCAATGAACACCACATCCTGCATCAACAGTGGCCCCCGAGGGCCGGCCGTAAGGACATTAAGTTTGTCACCAATGGGAACTCCGGCCCCGGTGGTGAGGACAGTATTTTCCTACAGAGAAATTGATAACAAAAAGGGACATTAGGTCAGCTTTTCAAGATCTCCAATTAGTTCAAGTTCAAATTTAGATGCTGCAAAATATGTTCAAAGATTTTGTACTACTACCTGCCTTGCATGTTCTCCCTGTGCCTGTGTGGGTTTCCTCCAGGTCCCCCGTTTTCCTCCCATATTCCTCCCAATGCTTTGAGGGTTTTTGGCTCCTGTCTAAATTGGCCCTGGTTCGTGTATGTATGAATGTGAGTTAGGGACCTTAGATTGTAATCTCCTTAAAGGGGTTGTAAAGGTACAATTTTTTTTCCTAAATAGCTTCCTTTACCTTAGTGCAGTCCTCCTTCACTTACCTCATCCTTCCATTTTGCTTTTAAATGTCCTTATTTCTTCTGAGAAATCCTCACTTCCTGTTCTTCTGTCTGTAACTCCACACAGTAATGCAAGGCTTTCTCCCTGGTGTGGAGTGTCGTGCTCACCCCCTCCCTTGGACTACAGGAGAGTCAGAACGCTCTCTACATTGCAGATAGAGAAAGGAGCTGTGTGTTAGTGGGCGTCCTGACTCTCCTATCAGATAGGCACTCTAACTAAATAAGCTCATGGACAGGGGCGGACTGACCATTGAGTCACTCGTGCACTGCCCGAGGGCCCCATGCCACTAGGGGGCCCCATCAGGGTTGCCAGGCTCAGTAAAACAAGGGACAGTATGATATGTACGAAACCGACACGCTTTTGATGTGAAAATCCCGAGATTTTAGCTGACCCGCCTCTGCACTGCCTCCTGGCATGGTGGCCATCTGTAAGCCCAGGGGCCCCATAATCTTCTGTTGCTGGAGTCCCCATGAGTTGTCAGTCCGCCCCTGCTCATGGAGCAAGCTGACAACGCTGCTGCTAATTTACCAGGCAGTGGTATAGCGTTGTCAACCGGCAAAGGGCAGGTGTTCCGTCAGATTAGGCGACCCATGAAAATCGTGTAACGGAAGTGACATTCAGTCAAGGCCATCTTAGTACACCCGCACTCAGCCACTCTAAGCCTACAGTCTAAAGTCGCCAAGAGGACATCTTTTTACACCCACCGAAATCTTGCATTTCACACTAAACTGAGTATATATCGAGAAATACAGGGGCAGATCCTCAAAGAAATTACGCCGGCGTATCTCTTGATACGCCGCGTAATTTCAAATTTTGCACGTCGTATCTTTGTTTTGGTATCCACAAAACAAGATACGACGGCATCTGTGTTAGATCCGACAGGCGTACGTCTTCGTACGCCGTCGGATCTTAGATGCAATTTTTCGGCTTCCGCTGGGTGGCGTTCCCGTCGTAATCCGCGTCGAGTATGCAAATTAGCTATTTCCGACGATCCACGAACGTACGACCGGCCGTCACATTTTTTTACGTCGTTTCCGTTCGGCTTTTTCCGGCGTATAGTTAAAGCTGCTATATGGTGGCGTACTCAATGTTAAGTATGGCCGTCGTTCCCGCGTCTAATTTTGAAAATTTTACTTTGTTTGCGTAAGTCGTCCGTGAATGGGGCTGGACGCCATTTACGTTCACGTTGAAAACAATGACGTTCTTGCGACGTCATTTGCAGCAATGCACCCTGGGAGTTTTTACGGACGGCGCATGCGCAGTTCGTTCGGCGCGGGGACGCGCTTCATTTAAATGAAACACTCCCCCTACCCGCCCAATTTGAATTCCGCGCCCTTATGCCGCGAGAGATACACTACGCCGCCGTAACTTACGCTGCAAATTCGTTGAGGATTCAAACCAAAGTCAAGTAAGTTACAGCGGTGTAGCGTATCTTACATCTGCGCCGGGCGCAGCGTATGTATGTGGATCTGCCCCACAGTATTTAGAAGTCTGTGACACTGTTTTGTTATTTAATTGTAAAAGCGGCGGTCTTCTGTCAGATTAGCAAACATGTGAGATCAGCAGGCTTGCCGCTGCTTTTTAAAGTCAACAGCAAAACAGTGTCACGGACTTCTAAATATTGTATTTCATGATATAAGCTCAGTTTAGTAGTAAAAATAAGTGTGAAATGCAAGATTTCGGTGGGTGTAAAAAGATGTCCACTTGGCGACTTCAGACTGTAGGCTTAATGTGGCTGATTGTGGGGTGTACCAAGATGGTGGCGACAGAACGTCACTTCCGTTACGAAATCTGACGGGTCGCCCAATTTGATGTAACATGGAATCTCCTGGTTAGAAATGTTGACACAGTTTTACAAAGAGTATTTCTTAACCACTTCCGGACCGCCGCATGTACATTTACGTCGGCAGAATGGCACGGACAGGCACATTGGCGTACCTGTATGTCCCTGCCTAGACGTGGGATCGTACATGCGGCGGTTCCCGTGGCTTCAGGAGCGATCCGGGACGAGGGCGCGGCTATTCGTTTCTAGCCGCCCCCTCGCAATCGCTTCCCGGAGCTGAAGAACGGGGAGAGACGTATGTAAACACGGCTTCCCCGTGCTTCACTGTGGCGGCTGCATCGATCGAGTGATCCCTTTTATAGGGAGACACGATCGATGATGTCACACCTACAGCCACACCCCCCTACAGTTGTAAACACACACTAGGTGAAACATAACTCCTTCAGCGCCCCCTGTGGTTAACTCCCAAACTGCAACTGTCATTTTCACAATAAACAATGCAATTTAAATGCATTTTTTGCTGTGAAAATGACAATGGTCCCAAAAATGTGTCAAAATTGTCCGAAGTGTCCACCATAATGTCGCAGTCACGAAAAAAATCGCTGATCGCCGCCATTAGTAGTAAAAAAAAAAAAATAAAACTATCCCCTATTTTGTAAACGCTATAAATTTTGCGCAAACCAATCGATAAACGCTTATTGCGATTTTTTTACCAAAAATAGGTAGAAGAATACGTATCGGCCTAAACTGAGGAAATTTTTTTTTTTTATATATGTATGTTTTTGGTGGATATTTATTATAGCAAAAAGTAAAAAATATTGCATTTTTTTTCAAAATTGTTGCTCTATTTTTGTTTATAGCGCTAAAAATAAAAACCGCAGAGGTGATCAAATACCACCAAAAGAAAGCTCTATTTGTGGGGAAAAAAGGACGCCAATTTTGTTTGGGAGCCACGTCGCACGACCGCGCAATTGTCTGTTAAAGCGACACAGTGCCAAATTGTAAAAACCCCTTAGGTCATTTAGCAGCATATTGGTCCGGTCCTTAAGTGGTTAAGAAAACTGTGAAACATAATTGCAAACATACTTGAATAAAGTTTTAGGTTTGACATACATTTTTATTTATTCCATATTAGCACCGGCCTCACCTGTCATGCTCTTAGTCTGTGTTACAAAGGAATATAAGCACATTTGTATAGCTGCATAAAACAAGACAAAGGAAGTATAAGAAGAGCCCAACCCACAACTGATCACACCAGGAATGCATATTCAGAACAAGCGACTAGCGGGAGAAACAGTTTCTGGTTTGTAAAGCAAACTTACAAAGAAAAAAAAAAAAAATACAAGTATTTCACCAAAGAAATACTTGCAATAATGCAATAAAAATGTAATAAATGGGGGTGCCAATTTTACCCAAATCTTTGTGCATACTTCCTGGGAAAAAGCAGTGAGACCCTTTTATGCTGGCCCTACGCTATATGAAAAATCGGCCAAATCTATTTTCGAAAAAACGAACATACGGTCGTGAGCGCAAACGATGGTGCCAAATCGTTCAGTGGACATAAAAAAATACATGTTTTGTTTGTTTTTTTACATATACCTAGTGCAGACAGTTCGGACGGGAAACATATTAATCTTTCAAATTATCGTTCGTTCGGTAGAAAAATTCCAAACTTGTCTTTCATTTTTTCGGCTCAAAAAACGTCCAAACGATAATCGATTTTGTGCCCATTAACCGGTTGCTGACCGCCGCATGTACATATACGTCCACAGAATGCCATGTACAGGCATATGGGCATACATGTACGTCCCCGCCCGGTACATGCGGCGGTCGGAAACCCGCGGGGAGCGATCCGGGACAAGGGCGCGGCTATTCGTTTATTTATTTTTATTATTTAGCCGCCCCCTCGCGATCGCTCCCCGGAGCTGAAGAACGGGGAGAGCCGTATGTAAACACGGCTTCCCCGTGCTTCACTGTGGCGGCTGCATCGATCGATGATGTCAGACCTACAGCCACACCCCCCTACAGTTGTAAACACACACTAGGTGAACCCTAAGTCCTTCAGCGCCCCCTGTGGTTAACTCCCAAACTGCAACTGTCATTTTCACAATAAACAATGCAATTTAAATGCATTTTTTGCTGTGAAAATGACAATGGTCCCAAAAATGTGTCAAAATTGTCAGAGGTGTCCGCCATAATGTTGCAATCACAAAAAAAAATCGCTGATCGCCGCCATTAGTAGTAAAAAAATTTTTTTTTATAAAAATGCAATAAAAATATCCCCTATTTTGTAAACGCTATAATATTTGCACAAACCAATCAATAAACGCTTATTGCGATTTTTTTTACCAAAAATATGTATCGGCCTAAACTGAGGGAAAAAAAATGTTATATATGTTTTTGGGGGGATATTTATTACAGCAAAAAGTAAAAAATATTGCATTTTTTTCAAAATTGACGCTCTATTTATATTTAGTTTATAGCGCAAAAAATAAAAACCGCAGAGGTGATCAAATACCACCAAAGGAAAGCTCTATTTGTGGGGAAAAAAGGACGCCAATTTTGTTTGGGAGCCACGTCGCACGACCGCGCAATTGTCTGTTAAAGCGACGCAGTGCCGAATCACAAAACCTGGCTTGGGCATTTAGCTGCCTAAAGGTCCGGGGCTTAACCGGTTAACTGGCCAAAAAACGAACGAACTGTCTAAATGACTGAATTTCGGCCTATTTTTCGTATAGTGTATGGCCAGCATTACAGGAGCAGGGGGGTGAGAACTCTGAGTATTTCTTCCATGATTACAGAATTGAGACATTTGAAAGGTATAGAAAATCATAATCAGCTGTAGATTGAAATGGAAATGTAATTTTGTATTCACAGTAGATTAGAAAATGGCTTGTGTGTCCAGATATAAAGCCCATGCTTGGTGGTTTCATATTAGTGGCTCCTAACCTGGTTCAGTAGCTGCTCACCCGTGGCACCTGTATGGCTAATGAACAGCTTCTGAAATCTCCTGGTAGTCACGGGCTCCTAGAAAAATACACAAAGCTTATCACTGCTGAGTGTCCGCAGTTAGTCACCCATAGCACCTGGATAGGAGGGTTGCAAAACCCAAAGCAACTCATTACCAATCTGTCCTTATAATCCCAAAGGCTTGCTTGTATGGTGCATGTGTGCGCACGTGGGTGTTCTAGTCTACCCTTAAGCCCTGTACACACGGCCGGGAATTCCGTCAGGAAAAAAACGTTGTCGATCACTTCTGATCGAATGAACAAATATCAGAGTGTCCTCTCCTTTACTTTCATCTTTTCTCCTCTCCCTCTTCTTGTTACCACCTCATTGGTTCGTACCTGGGGTTTACGTAATACGTTTTTTTCTTTATATCTCATCTTCTTTTGAGTATAACTCTCTCAAAAATGGTAGAACTTTGTGGGCACAACATGAGGCAAGGATAATTAGCATAAAAAATATTATTATTACAAAATGTTAAAAAATTGACAAACGACAACACCTTCTACTGGAGAAGGTCAACAAGTACCCAGATAAGGAGATATGGAGGCATGGATCCTTAAATAATTATTGGAAAGTCCATAGATGTATAATGAAAACCGTATAGGTTCATGAGCTCCTCCATGCTAGTGTGTCAACGCATTTCGCATTAAATTGCTTGCTCAGGACAAAGATTGGTAGGTGCTACTCATCTACCCTACCCATCTTTGTCCTGAGTAAGAAATTTAATGCGAATTGTGTTGACAGACTAGCATGGAGGCGCTCATGGACCCAACCATCTGATACTATACAGTTTTTCATTAAACATCTATGGACATTCCAATAATTATTTAAGGATCCATGCCTCCATGTCTCGTTCTTTGGGTACTTGTTGACCTTGTCCAGTAGAGGGTGTTGCCATTTGTCATATTACATGTAATATTTTAACATTTTATAATAAAAAAAATGTTTTTGCTAATTATCCTTGCCTCATTTTGTGCCCACAAAGTCCTGTCATTCTTTGAGAGAGTTCTACTCTTTCAATCCTTTTTCCCTCTTTTACTTGCATTTGTCGATAAAAATATTGAACAAGAACAAATATCAGAGTGCATATTAAAGAATTGATCAGATCAAATGATCAGTTTTAATAGACTGTTTAGACATATGCCGCGAACACACGACCGTTTTTCGGGTTCTAAAAAATAAAGTTTTTTTTTTTAATGTCATTAAAAACGATGGTGTGTGGGCTTCAGAGCATTTTTCACAATCTAAAAAATGGCCTTTGAAAATTTAGAACATGCTCTATTTTTTCACAACGTCTTTAACGTTGTCATTTCTAAGGTTGTAAAAAATGGTCGTGTGTGGGCTTTAACGACGTGAAAAAAACGCGCATGCGCAGAAGTTATGAGACAGGGGGGGCTCGTTCTGGTAAAACTACTGTTCGTAATGGAGTAAGCACATTCATCACGCTGTAACAGACAGAAAAGCGCGAACCGTCTTTTACTAACACGGAATCAGCTAAAGCAGCCCAAAGGGTGGCGCCATCCGAATGGAACTTCCCCTTTATAGTGCCGTCGTACGTGTAGGTATCCATCGGTTAACCTATGGATAAATAACCGATGGGGCCCACACACGATCGGTTTGGTCCGATGAAAACGGTCCATCAGACGGTCCATCAGACCGTTCTCATCGGTTTGACCGATCGTGTGTACGCGCCATTAGGTTCCACCAAACCCTGGTTGAGTATGTCTGCTCCAAGCAGGCCGTCATTTTTTTCCTTGGTGACCTGGATTACAATTACTAGTGAGGTTAAATGAGGATTTTATGCTGAAAAAATGGAGAACCATTAGGCCTCGTACACACGACCGGGTTTCTCGGCAAAAAACAGCAAGAAAACTGCTTCTTGCCGAGATTCCCGTTCGTGTGTACGAGACATTCAGGTTTCTCGTCTGGAAATCTGGCCAGAATCTCGACGAGAAAAGAAGAGATCCTGCTCTATTTTTTCTCTTCAAGATTCTTGTCGGCCAGGCGAGAAACCCGAGAGTGTGTATACTTACCTGTCGCCGTGGAAACCCGCGCATGCTCGAAATTACTTTTGGCGCATGCGCGGTAGCTTCCACAGGATAGGTAGGGTGAAGCAAGATGGTGGCGAGGGCATCGAATGTGACAAGCGCATGCTCATCATACGCGATGACGTAACCGCGTCCTTTCAAGAGAACCGCGGTTCTTTTGAAATGAAAGTCAGTACACTCTGGTGGCAAGAGTTTCTGGCCAAGAATCTCGTCAGGGAAAACGACGGGTTTTTCCTGACGAGATTCTCGGTCGTGTGTACGAGGCCTCACACGCACTCTGTTTCATCAAGAAACTTGCCCAACTGCCAGAAAGTAAAATGGGAAGTGGTGCAACCATCTCCTAGATGACCAGAACTTGCATTGCTCAAATGGGCAGCTTGTTCCTCCAAACTGTTCCTGATACTCAACACCTTGAGCGTACGTCCATTCCCTTGGAGGAAACAGAACCCATAACACACATGTTCAGTCAGCAAGAACATACAAACCTAATGCATTTGATATCCCTCATGGGTCAGTATTTGTTATACTTTTTTCGTCATGGGGGTGGGGGGCTCCGGTGTGCTATTCTCCAGAGCTTACAGGTACAGACTCCAGTTGTGGTTCTGTCCAATGCCCCCATCATCTACTCCTCTGTTTCCTACTGGTCCCGCCACACTCCTCGTCAGCTATTGGTCAGCCAACAATGATATAACTATTGCAGATGCACACAGAACTTGCATTGTAAATGGGGTATATATTATGTATTTTTTGTTTTGTTTTTATTCATTAAATTGTATTTAGGAAAACAAGGAAACAAGTGCTGTATTCAGAAAGCACTTGCCTCTAAAGTTGCGCCGGCGGATCGTAAATCCCCCGGCGGAATTCAAATTCCGCGGCTAGGGGGAGTTTACTATTTAAATCAGGCGCGTCCCTGCGCCGATCGTACGGCGCATGCGCCGCCGGCTAAATTTTCCAGCGTGCATTGTTCCAAATGACGTCGCTAGGACATCATTGGTTTCGACGTGTACGTAAATTACGTCCATCCGTATTCGCGAACGACTTACGCAAACGACGTAAAAAATTCAAAACTCGGCGCGGGAACGACGGCCATACTTAACATAGGATACGCCGCATATAGTAGGGGTAACTATCCGCCGGAAAAAGCCGAACGCAAACGACGTAAAAAAAAAAGCGACGGGCGGACGTTCATTTCTGAATCGGCGGAACTGCTCATTTGCATATTCCAAAAAACGAAACGCCACCTAGCGGCCGGCCTGGAATTGCAGCCTAAGATCCGACAAAGTCACTTACACCCGTCGGATCTTAGGGAGATCTATGCAGAACCTGATTCTATGAATCAGCCGCATAGATACGACGGACGGAACTCAGAGATACGACGGCGTATCAGGAGATACGCCGTCGTATCTCTATCTGAATCCAAACCAATACGTTTTCGCATTTTTTTGTGGTAAAATTGGGTGCCTCGGCTTATATTCGGGTCGGCTTATACTCGAGTATATACAGTGATTGGTTTATTTTTCAGCCTTTGTTGCATATTAGTGCTGCTGCTCTACTGCAGCTTCTTTGCAGCCATGTCCTGTCTACTTGTACTTCAAAGATAACAGCATGGTGTTTCTCAAGGTCTGTTTCCTGATGGTGACAACAGCGGCCCATCCATGCCGTCACTGTGTGATGAAATGTCCACTTGCTGTCTCCATCCGAAGCCCAAGTGACAGCTGATAAAGTGTCTGCATCGCCCGTATCAAACCCATCAGTGATATTAGACAGGAAGGCTGCAGGCGCAGCAGAGCTTCACCACTTGTGACTCACATCCAGGTCTATACAGTATCACCACATGTTCCCGCTTGTGTGAGTTATGAGAGGAATGTGAACCTACAACAATGAACAGCAAATCAATAGGCGCACTTTGAAGAGACCCTGTCACAAGCTTAAAAACTTGCCGGAAAAAACACAGAAATATCAAATATTTTAAATGCTTACTTGCAGGGATTTTAATTTCCATAAAAGTTTTTATACACTGGCAATGGACTCCTGAACGTGTTAGAAAATTCGAGAGAGAGTCCATTCCCTAGCAAAGCCCCTTCCCTCCTGCCATGTCATAGTGTTATGCTTTTCTGGGAGTATCTAATTACTGTCTGTGCTGGCCCAGCTGCCCTGCCTCTCCATTCAGCTCGCCACATAACCTGTTGTAGCTCC
The DNA here is from genome assembly GCF_905171775.1 of Rana temporaria. Taxonomy (NCBI): domain Eukaryota; kingdom Metazoa; phylum Chordata; class Amphibia; order Anura; family Ranidae; genus Rana; species Rana temporaria. The sequence continues at coordinate 28,995,751 of NC_053499.1, read as the reverse complement.
CAAATACTATATTATTATTCTTCTTTATATTGTATATCTGCCCTGAATATTGTTTGTTATTTACAATGCTATAGAGTTGCCTTTCTCAAGCAGGGTTCTGTGGAGCCCTCGGGTTCCTCCAGAGCAGTGGCGGCTGGTGCTCAAAATTTTTGGGGGGGCGAAAACAAACTTGCATCAATTGCAGCCACTGTGCCCATCAAGCGCAGCCACTGTACCCATCAAACACAACCACTGTGCCCATCAAACACAACCACTGTGCCCATCAAACACAGCCACTAAGCCCATCAAACGCAGCCACTGTGCCATCAAACGCAGCCAGTGTGCCCATCAATTGCTGCCAGTGTGCCCATCAATTGCTGCCAGTGTGCCCATCAAGCGCAGCCACTGTACCCATCAAACGCAGCCACTGTACCCATTAAACACAGCCACTGTACCCATCAAATGCAGCCACTGTGCCATCAATTGCCGCCACTGTGCCATCAAATGCAGCCACTGTACCCATCAATTGCTGCCAGTGTGCCCATCAATTGCTGCCACTGTGCCCATCAATTGCTGCCACTGTGCCCATCAATTGCTGCCACTGTGCCCATCCATTTCTGCCAGTGTGCCCATCAATTGCCGCCACTGTGCCCATCAATTGCTGCCAGTGTGCCCATCAATTGCCACTACTGTGCCCATCAATTGCTGCCAGTGGGCCCATCAATTGCTGACACTGTGCCCATAAATTGCTGCTACTGTGCCCATCAATTGCTGTCAGTGTGCCCATCAATTGCTGCCAGTGTGCCCATCAAGCGCAGCCACTGAGCCCATCAAATGCAGCCACTGTGCCATCAATTGCCGCTACTGTGCCATCAAATGCAGCCATTGTACCCATCAATTGCTTCCAGTGTGCCCATCAATTGCTGCCAGTGTGCCCATCAATTGCTGCCAGCGTGCCCATCAATTGCTGTCACTGTGCCCATTAATTGCCACCACTGTGCCCATCAATTGCTGCCAGTGTGCCCATCAATTGCCGCCACTGTGCCCATCAATTGCTGCCAGTGTGCCCATCAATTGCTGCCACTGTGCCCATCAATTGCTGCTACTGTGCCCATCAATTGCTGCCAGTGTGCCCATCAATTGCCGCCAGTGTGCCCATTAATTGCTGCCAGTATGCCCATCAATTGCTGCCAGTGTGCCCATTAATTGCGACACTGTGCCCAGCAATTGCTTGTAAACAAGGCATTCCCCTATTCTGCCTAGTGAAACTGTCACTGATGACTGTTCCCCGTGATCGGGAACGGTCATCAGTGACGTGTCACGTGTAGCCACGCCCCCTAACAGTAAGAATTACTTCCTAGGGAACACTTAACCCCTGCAGCGCCACCTAGTGGTTAACCCCTTCCCTGTTAGTGTCATTTTTACAGTAATCAGTGCATTTTTATAGCACTGATCGCTGTAAAAATGACAATGGTGTCAAAAGTGTCCGATGTGTCCGCCATAATTTTGCAGTCCCGATAAAAATCGCTGAACGCCACCATAACTAGTAAAGAAAAATTATTAATAAAAATGCCATAAAACTATCCCCAATTTTGTAGACGCTATAACTTTTGCGCAATCCAATCAATAAACACTTATTGCATTTTTTTTTTACAAAAAAATATGTAGAAGAATACGTATCGGCCTAAACTTTGGAAAAACATTTTTTTTTATATATTGTTGGGGGATATTTATTATAGCAAAAATTTAAAAATATAGATTTTTTTTTTCAAAATTTACATTTTTTTTGTTTATAGCGCAAAAAAAATAAAAATCGCAGCGGTAATCAAATACCACCAAAAGAAAGCTCTATTTGTGGGAAAAAAAGGATGTCAATTTTGTTTGGGAGCCACGTCGCATGACTGCACAATTGTCAGTTAAAACGACGCAGTGCCGAATCGCAAAAAGTGGCCTGGTCTTTGACCAGCAAAATGGTCCAGGGCTGAAGCGGTTAAGAGGTCCTTCTCTCACTGGCCACCAAAGTATGGGGTCCTGTCTCCAACTGTAAAATAATGTAAGGGAGCATAACCACCAAAGATAAGTAGTCCTTTTCATGCTGGCCACCAAGGGTGCCCCTCTCATACCAATTACCAGTGTAAGGGAGCACTATCATGACCACCAACCTTAAAGGGTCCTTCTCTCTACGACAATCAATATTAGGGGGCCCGTATCCTACTGGCTGCCAATGTAAGAGAGCATTACCATGACCACCAATGTAAGGGGGCCCTTCTCGATTAGCCACCAATGTGAGGGGAGAATCTTTTCCCCTCACCTCCAATGGCTATAATTATTTACTTATGTTTTAAGCTTATAATTATTACTGACAATAATTTCTAAGGATCCTCAGAGGCTAAGATTTTGTGAACAGCTGCTATAGAGCAGGGGTTCCCCAACGGTGGCCCGAGGGCCGGATGCGGCCCTTTGCTAGCCTTCATTCGGCCCCTGGGGCACTTTTGCTTCCAATGATATGAGGCACTATTCCTCCAACTGACAACAGTGGGGCACGATTGATGAGGCACTTCTCCCCCTGACCACCAACACTGGGGCTATGTTTATTCTCACTGATGCTGGGCCTGGTGTATTTTCTACCCCAACTGGCCACAAACCAGCCCCCCTAAAGTCTGAAGGAAAGTAAACTGACCCTTTGTCTGAAAAGTTTGGAGACCTCTGCTATAGAGGGTCACTTGAGTGACAGCTCTGAGTCTTCTGACATCACATCCATGATGGTGTCACCTAGCAGAAGTTTCAGGGCTTTTTTGAATGTCTACACAAGGGAAGACAAGGAAATAATTTGCATAAAATTTCTTAAAGCGGAGTTCTACCCAAAAATGAAACTTCCGCTTTTTGGAATCCTCCCCCCCTCCGGTATCACATTGGCACCTTTCAGGGGAGGGGGAAGAGATACCTGTGTAATACAGGTATTTGCTCCCACTTCCGGGCTTAGATAGTCGAGCCACCTGCGGCTGGGGTTGCCACCTCATCCCTTTAAACCTGAACACATATGAATTACACAGGTTTTAAGGCTAATTTAATGCAGATAAGGTACTGAGTTTAATTACCACTTTAATCAGCCACAGAACCTATATAATTAAAGTGTGTTCAGTTTTAAAGGGATGAGGTGGCAACTCTACCCACGGCTATCTACGCCACGTCCGGCGCCTCCTCTGTCCCCATCCCCCCGCTGTCATTTGGGAGACATACAGGTCCCAGAAGACAGCAGGGACCATCCTGATTTGCGCGAGCGCAGTAGGGAACCAGGAAGTGAAGCTGCAAGGTACCGAGGATGGCGGCGGTAGCACCCAAGAGCCGAGGGACAGATCGGCTTCGGGGTGCCGACATCGCGGGCGCCCCGAACAGGTAAGTGTCCTTATTTTAAAAGTCAGCAGCTGCAGTATTTGTAGCTGCTGACTTTGAAAAAAATAAATAAAAATCAGGTCTCTTTAAAGCCGTTATTCCCCATGTATCAAAAAAGCAATCTGTGCAGAGAATGTCATTGCATGCCGTGCATCACTAGGATTGTTTGCTCTGCTTTACGTAATATCATCATTTTCTGCAGCCCGAGGAGGTGTGATGAAAGAGACATTGCCAAACGTTATCTGAAAAAGCTACTTCCTTGGGTATGATGCTAGTGGCGTCATAAATTACTAAGTCTTTATCTCAGCAGAAGCATGCACCAATTTCAGAAAAGCGCTGCAACCCGGATCGCATGGCCATTTTGTACCATGCGATCCAGTGCAGGCAAACGCACTTGTCACTAAATAAAATGGTTAGCTTACAGTCCTGTTTACACCTTGCTTCTGCCTGGTGCTTCGATGAGACTTCAGTAGAGCTTCAATGAGACTTCCGTGGGGCTTCGATGAGACTTCCGTGGGGCTTCGATGAGACTTCGGTTGGACTTCGATGAGACTTCGATGAGACTTCGGTGGGGCTTCAATGAGACTTCGGTGGGGCTTCAATGAGACTTCGGTGGGGCTTCATTGGAGCTTCAAGCGAGCTTTGCCATAGACTTCTATGGAGGCTTTGAAGACGCTTTAAGCCCTGGTTCACACTGGGTACGATTTGGAACGATTTGAGATGCGATTTGACATGTCAAATCGCATCTCAAATCGGCGGCAATTGTCGGCAATGGCACTGTCCTAATCAGTGCGACGCCGCATCTGCGATTTCAAAAAGTAGTTCCTGTACTACTTTTTGCGATTTCGGGGCGCGACTTACATTAAATTGCGGCCGAAATCGCGGCAAAATCGCAGCCGCGAAATCGCGGTAAAATCGCGCATTTTGAATTCGCAGCAGTGTGAACCTAGGCTGAAGCACCACTAAAGCGACATGGGGTATAATTTTTGAAGCAAAGCAACGCAAAAACAGGACTGTATGCTAACCATTTTATTCAGGCTGCATTCACACCTGAGCGTTTTTAGCTCGTAAAACACTCGTAAAATGCCCTAAAAAAACGCCCAACAAGAAAAATCCGATCCATTTCAATGGCACCTGTTCACATCTGAGCGTTTTGTCACCTAAAGCAAAACGCCAGACAAACGCCTGAACCTGGATTCACACTGATACGAATTTACAGCAGGTTTGATGCGTTTAGGAACACACAGATTCACAGGTCATGTAAAAAGCATAGTACTGCGTGTGTGTTGCGGCAGTCACGCTCCTTTGTCAAGCTGTTTAGTTTTAGGTTTAGCTAAACAGCTTGACAAAGGAGCGCGACTGCCGCAACACACGCAGTACGCCCGCTCGGAAACGCGTCGCATGCCAGTGACGTCACTGCCCCTCAACTGCTCTGATCCACCACACTCCAGGCCTCGCTCTGAAGCTCCCCCACCGCCGCCGGCTGCTACCATCTCTCAGCGGTGAATGATGCTTCCACGCAGCACAGCGCCCCAGCAGAAGGAGCAGATAGACTGACCTGATGATCTTTCTTCATGGATTCTGTACAATGCCTATTTTTACCTCGCAAAATGTGAGTTGCCTGTACTAACCCGATTATTAAATTGTTTTTAAAACGTCTACACTTAGGCCTCGTACACACGATCAGTCTATCCGATGAGAACGGTCCAAAGGACCGTTCTCATCGGTTAACTAATGAAGCTGACTGATGGTCTGATGTGCCTACACACCATAGGTTAAATAACCGATCGTGTCAGAACGCGGTAACGTAAAACACAACGACGTGCTGAAAAAACAAAGTTCAATGCTTCCAAGCATGCGTTGACTTGATTCTGAGCATGCGTGGATTTTTAACCGATGGTCGTGCGTACTAACGATCGGTTTTGACCTATCGGTTAGGCGTCCATCGGTTAAATTTTAAAGCAAGTTCCTATTTTTTTGACCGAAGGTTAACTAACCGACGGGGCCTACACACGATCGGTTTGGACCGATGAAAACGGTCCATCAGACCATTCTCATCGGATGGACCGATCGTGTGTACGTGGCCTTAGAGGCGCCTCTCCCCTTGCTTTTTTTTTCACCGTATTGGAACATGGTTTCTGTTCCCCACATGATGGCAGCCCTAAAAATGTAAATGTGACCCCTGCAACAACTCTCCTCCATTTGTCCTTGGACTCTCTTTTATATACCCCCTGAGCTTGGACTCTTTTATGCCATTTGATTGTACACTTCCCTGTACACTATTTTTATTTATGACATATTTTTTATTTTTGTATAATATACTACTGAGAATTTTCTGCTGTTTTTGGATTTTTGCGCATTTTACTCATGTAAGTTATTGACACCCCCAGTTTAGTTCACAGATCGCAGTGCGAACTGTGAACTCGCACAGGAATCGGATCACATAGGTCAGAAGATCCATGCACGCTGATTCTAGTGCGGGGGGGGGGGGGGAGTCCCTGCACTTTTTTTTGTGCAAATCCAATGCGAGTTCAGCCATACAACTGTAACTCGCATTGCTCAGAGCTATAAATGGATTAAGATGAAATCTGGTTGCCCTGGGTTACTGCACCTAGAATGGCTATGCTGACATTTAATAAAATAAAAACAAAACTTTGCCTCAGGAATGCTTACGGTAACCATTTCTAGAAGGCATTTTTCAAGTGAACATTACAAAAAAATTAGCAAAGGCCTATTTGGTTGCCAGAAGGGCAAATATGAGGCGGTGTGTGGTACCTGGACGGGCACGCTGGGCTGTTGCATGGTGACGGTCGCTCGGAGATCCAGTCAGGTCTCTGTCACTTATAGGTTGTATGAACTTCTCTTCAGTACAGTGGAGTAAAATATGATGATCTCCTCCCAGCCCTTCCTGTCCTCCTCCTCCTCCTCCTCTACGCCCTCCTCTCAGCCGCACATTGCCAAATATTCTGTGTGCTGAAGACGTCGGCTCTGTACACCAGGCGGGGAGAATGTTGTGTAAAAACAAATCATTTTATGAATGTTTACATTCACAAGAACGCACCTGCGTTTAAGTTATTTACACACAGGAGAGGTCTCCTCTGAGAGGAATTAGGCCTCATTCACACTGGCTCATTGTTTACATGCGTTTAGAGGACATTTATAAGGGTATATTCACACCAGATAAGGTGGGACTGAGTTGGGCGGCTATTCCAGCGCAGTCCTACCGCATGGACAAGTCAAAATGCCTCGTCTCCTATGTGCCCAGTTCAATACGCTGCGCTGAGAAAAAGGTCTGCATGTAGTACTTTTTATCAGCGCAGCACAGTGAAAGGCATTTTGTGCCCCACCCAATGTGACCGGCAATTCAACCTTTTGAGACATCTGTGTGACATCTCAGTTAAGTTTGTTTAACTACTTCACTACCGCGCTATAGTCGAATTGCGGTTACAGCGCGGTCGTCCAGTTTAGGGACGGCGTCTATTGACATCCTCCCAGAAGCGCACGCCCACTCCTCGCGTTGTGTTATTGCTGTGTCTTTCAGACACAGCTGATCACAGATTGGGGTAAAGTGGCAATCACAGCGGCCCTTTACCACATGATCAGCTGTGTCCAATCACAGCTGATCATGATGCAAATACACTTGCCGGTTATCGGCATTACTTTCCTCATGCTGTCACAGCGTGAGGAGAGGCAGAGCTGGTAACTTAAAGGAGTTCTCTGAGCTAAAACTTTTAACCCCCGCTGTGCCCGGGCTGTAAAACTATACAAAATAAACCTTCACTTACCTGCCTACGATCCCTGGTTGTTCCGATATCGCCGTCCCGTTCTCCGGTCCCGGTCTCCTTCACTTCCTGGGGGTCGGTGACTCACAGTGCGCTCAGCCTATCAGCGGCCGCAGCAATGTCCCGTCGCGGCCGCTGATAGGCTGAGCGCACTGTGAGTCACCGACCCCCAGGAAGTGGAAGAGACCGGGACCGGAGAACGGGACGGCGATATCGGAACAACGGGGGATCGTAGGCAGGTAAGTGAAAGTTTATTTTGTATAGTTTTACAGCCCGGGCACAGCGGGGGTTAAAAGTTTTAGCTTAGAGAACTCCTTTAAGGTGACCAGATTTTTAAAATGAAATCCGGGGACATATTTTTTTTTTTACTAGTAATGGCAGCAATCAGCGACTCTCTGCCCATCGCCGCAACCGCCTGCCTCACAGCCTGTCAAGTTTTACTCTCCAGGCCCTAGCCTACTGGATGGGGAGCGGAGGAAGATCACTCCACCAGGGAAGGCAAGGAGATAAGCAGGCAGGCAGCAGGCCGGGACTTGAGCCAAGGCAGAAGAACATGTGAGCGGAGCTGAATGGGCATGCACCCGAAACTGAAGAAATATTCCCTCCACCCCGACCAGCACATGATCATCAGAAAGGGGCACAGATAATGGAAACAATACACCTCCCTAAGCTAATAGGAGTGGCAGAGCGTGGGTGTGTAATTCAGAATTATTATTTTTTTAATTCTGCACTGACTGTCTTTGAAATTGCCCCAGCCCCTGTTCAAATACAATCCGGTAACAAAACTGGGGACAGACTTGGTCTGGGGACAGTGTCCTCAATCCGGGGACTGTCCCCTGAAACCGAGGATGTCTGGTCACCCTATGGTAACCGGCAAGTGTGAAAGGAGACATCTACACTGATAATCGGGCCACTGATTATCAGTGTCCTGATGATCAGTGCAGCCCCAATGGTGCCTATTAGTGCTGCCTTTCAGTGCCACCAATCAGTATACATTAATGCCCTGATTATCAGTGCCGCTTATCAGTGTTGCCTATCAGTGCCCATCAGTGCTGCCTATTAGTGCCCATCAGGGCCACTTATCAATGCCACTGTCTCTTCACATTCGGCTTCCCATCACAGATTGCTCCGGAAGTGACGTTCCGTCGCCGCCATCTTCCTACACCCCACACTCCTGCACAGTAATGATAGTGAGAAGGGGGCAAGCGGACATCTTGTTACACCCACCGGAGTTTTAGATTTCACAGTTATTTTCAACACAAAACTGAGCTTATGTGCTTAAATACAGTATTTGTAAATCCGACGGACTGTTTTCATGTTAAATGTAAAAAATCAGAGGTGTTCTGTCACATTAGGAACCATGTAAGGTCAGCAGGTTTGCTGCTGCTTTTAAAATTTAACATCTAAACAGTCTGTCGGATTTCCAAATACTGTATTTAAGCACATAAGCTCCGTTTTGTGTTGAAAATAACTGTGAAATCTAAAACTCCGGTGGGTGTAACAAGATGTCCGCTTGCCCCCTTCTCACCATATCATTACTGTGCAGGAGTGTGGGGTGTAGCAAGATGGCGGCGACGGAACGTCACTTCCAGAGTAATCTGTGACAGGGAGCCGAATGTGACGAGACACGCCTATCAGTGCTCTACAGTGCCGCTTATCAATGCTGCCTATTAGTGCCTATCAGTGTGTCCCTGTCAGTGTCTTACCAGAGTGTCCCCATCAGTGTTTTATCAGTGTGATCAAATACCACCAAAAAAAAGGGCTATTTGTGGGGAAAAAAGGACGCCAATTTTGTTTGGGAGCCACGACGCACAACCGCGCAATTGTCAGTTAAAGCGACGCAGTGCCGAATCGCAAACAGTGGCCTGGTCTTTGACCAGCAATATGGGGTTTAAGTGGTTAAACGCCTTAACAGGTTACCAGTTTAGAGTTACAGGGGAGGCCTGGTGCTAGAATTATTGCTCTCATTCTGATGTTCATGACAATACCTCACATGTGTGGTGCGATCACTGTTTACATATGCGTGCGGGAGTAACGTATGCGTTTGCATTTGCGCGTGGGGACGGGGATACTTTGAATTTTTGTTATTATTATTATTTGTTTTATACAAAGCTTCAATGTAGCCAATCAGACACAGATTAGCTGCTTTCCTGGCCGCTAACGGCCAGGTAAACAAAGAGGTGGAATCAGAAGTGACAAAAAAACTCATCACTCCCGATTTCCGGGGTCACTGAGAGAGAGAGAGAGAGAGAGAGGGAAACAGCGTGGGAGGAATAGTGCCCCATCATTGGTATCAGTGGGAGGAATATTGCCCCATGTACTACTTTGGTCCGACTTTGATGTGACTTGAGGTCCATAGACCTCAAGATTACACAGGCATCGCTTCAAATCGTGGGACTGTCGGGTCGCATAAGTGCGGGGATGGTGCAAAGATTTTTGACACCCTAGGTGAACCTCATTTTGGCGCCCCCCCTGGCTGGGGTATACATGGGTATCTCCAGATACGCCGGCGTAAGTTCGAATGTGAGGCGTCGTATCTCTGCGCCTGATTCAAAGAATCAGATACGCCAGATTTTGTCCAAGATACGACTGACGTAAGTCTCTTACGCCGTCGTATCTTGGGTGCATATTTACGCTGGCCGCTAGGGGCGCTTCCGTAGTTTTACGTGTAGAATATGCAAATGAGCTAGATACGCTGATTCAGAAACGTACTTGCGCCCGTCGGATTTAGCTACACCGTTTACGTAAGGCGTCGGTCCGGCGTAAGTTTACCCCCCATAAAGCAGGGGTAAGTCATGTTAAGGTATGGACGTCGGAAACGTCGGAACAGCGTTGTATTTTACGTCGTTTGCGTAAGTCGTACGTGAATAGGGCTGGGCTTATGTTACGTACACGTCGACAAAGCATTGAGCCGACGTATCTTAGGGAGTATTTGCGACGTGACTCTGAGCATGCGTGCGCATGCGCCGTTCGATCGGCCATGCATTTACATGGGGTCACGCTTCATTACAATACAACACGCCCACTGCCTTGTTACTTTGAATTACGCAGGCTTACGCTGGCCCATTTACGCTACGCCGCCGTAACTTAGAACGCAAGTTCTTTCTGAATACGGTACTCGCCTCTCTAAGTTACGTTGGCGTAGCGTATACGAGATGCGCTACGCCCGCCGAAAGTTAGGTAATTCTTTCTGAATCTGGCCCCATGACTGTAATGGGCAGTGCAGGTATCTGGTGCACCGAATGTTCTTGTAAGGCAATGTGAACCCACCGATGTAGGTTGCAATCCTATTTACTAATAAATGCAGCAAATGAAATGAGAACCGTTTATTAGAGATGTCAAACGTGAAAAGCAGAAGAGGTCCTCTTCCTCATTTGACCCGGATCTCTCCTGAAGAGGAGGAAGCAGCATTGCAGGCCGGGGTGGATTTACACAATATTTGTCATTGTGCGCAAAGAACTCCGTCATTCCCAGTATCACAAAGTCACAATGAATCTGCAGAATAAAAGGTTTTGTGGTTAATGATTAAACACAATTAATACCACCTAGTCTGAAACATAAGAATTGACGACCTACAGTACTCAGCAATGCAATAAACACCCCATTCTTGTACCCTTCTCGCCCCAGTGCTCTTTGCAGAATACGGTCATTATGAATTAATGTGAAAGTCATGACTTTTGACCCCCCTAGAGTTTGGCAGTCTTTTCTTAAAGTAGACCACTAGCAGTGGCGGTGCGTCCATAGATAGTGGGTGCAGAAGCGCCGCCTGTGTAATGTAGTGTAGTGGGGTGGGCATTGTAGTGTAAATGGGCTTTGTAGTGTAAGTGGGGTGTGTAGTGTAAGTGGGATGGGCAGTGTAGTGGCATAGGCAGTGTAGTGGGGTGGGCAGTGTTATGCAGTGGGCAGTGTAATGTATTGTAGTGTAGTAGGGTAGGCAGTGTAGTGTAAGTGGGGTAGGCAGTGTAGTGTAAGTGGGGTAGGCAGTGTAGTGTAAGTGGGGTAGGCAGTGTAGTGGGGTGGGCAGTGTAGTGGGGTAGGCATTGTGGTGTGGGCATTTCAGTGTAAGTGGGGTGTGCAGTGCAGTGTAGTGGGGTAGGCAGTGTAGTGGGGTGGCCGCGTAGTGTAAGTGGGGTGTGTAGTGTAGTGGGGTGGGCAGTGGTAGTGGGGTGGGCATTTTAGTGTAAGTGGGGTAGGTAGTGTAGTGGGGTAGGCAGTGTAGTGTAGTGTGGTGGCCGGGTAGTGTAAGTGGGGTGTGTAGTGTAGTGGGCATTGTAGTGTAGTGGGATGGGCAGTGTAGTGTAAGTGGGGTGGGCAGTGTTGTGGAGTTTAGTGGGCAGTGTAGTGGAGTTTAGTGGGCAGTGTAGAGGAGTTTAGTGGGCAGTGTAGAGGAGTTTAGTGGGCAGTGTTGTGGAGTTTAGTAGGGTTGTCCTGATACCACTTTTTTGAGACCGAGTACAAGTACCGATACTTTTTTCAAGTACTCGCCGATACCGATTACCGATACTTTTTTTTACAGTGCTTTCTTCTTTTTTTTAGGGGGGGGGGAGTGGATGTTCATTCTGAAAAGGTAGGAGCCGGGTATATCGGCTCCGCTCTCTATCCTGACAGATTGAGGGGGAGAGCAGCACAGAGGGGGACAGCACGGAGGACGGAGGGGGACAGCACGGAGAAGGGGGGACAGCACAGAGGGGACAGCACGGAGCACGGAGGGGGGCAGCAAGGAGGAAGGAGGGGGGGGGGGAGTGGATTGTCAGTGTGTTTTTTTATATACATTTTTATTATTTTTAAAAATTATTCATAGCACAGGTTACGATGCTCATTTATGTAAATGGAAAGAGTCAGTGATCACTGACTCTGTTCATTCTGAAAAGGTAGGAGCCGGGTATATCGGCTCTGCTCTCTATCCTGACAGATTGAGGGGGAGAGCAGCACGGAGGGGGACAGCACGGAGGACGGAGGGGGATAGCACGGAGCACGGAGGGGGACAGCACGGAGGGGGACAGCAAGGAGGACGGAGGGGGACAGCACGGAGGACGGAGAGGGACAGCAAGGAGAACGGAGGGGGACAGCACAGAGGACGGAGGGGGACAGCACGGAGGACAGAGGGGGACAGCACGGAGGACGGAGGGGGACAGCACGGAGGATGGAGGGGGACAGCACAGAGTATGGAGGGGAACACCACGGAGCACGGAGGGGGATAGCACGGAGGACGGAGGGGGACAGCACGGAGGACGGAGGGGGACAGCACGGAGGATGGAGGGGGACAGCACGGAGGACGGAAGGGGACAGCACGGAGGACGGAGGGGGACAGCTCGGAGGACTGAGGGGACAGCACGGAGGACGGGCGGAGGGGACACTGAGGTTCTCCGAGCAGTCTCCAATCATCTCCTAGTGTTTCCGAGTGTCTCCCGTGCCCTGCACCTCTGGCCTCATGCGGTACTGCATACACCAGCAGTGGCACTGGAACGCATTATCTGAGTTTCCATCAGTGGCGGCTGTTGCTCAAAATTTTTGGGGGGGCGCAAACGAAAAAACAAAAACAATTGCAGCCTCACTGTGCCCATCAAATGCAGCCACTGTGCCATGCCATCAAACGCAGCCACTGTGCCATGCCAAACGCAGCCACTGTGCCGGTCTTTCCCAGTGACGCACGAGGGTGCGTCAGAGGGGGCGGGTTCACGTGACGGGTGGCCGCTTCCCCTATATAAGTAATGTCAAAGCTCCAGCGCGTCATTCCGCTGGGCTGTGTCCAGCGGAGAGTGGAGCTCGCCTGCTGCGCTCTGGACGGATGGATCTTCTCATCGCTGGACCGGACCGCTGATCACCCGTCGCTGGAGAGATCATCCGTCGCTGGATAGAAGACAACGTTGGAGCAGGGAGCCACATTGACAGTGGATTACCACCGCTGGATTTTTTTTTTTATTAATAAAGGAATTTTTTCTACGGTGTCTGTGTGTATTTTTTTTTAACTATTTACACTTCCTTCTTGAAATGGTAGAGGTACATTGTACCCCATTCACATAGGGGGGGGGCAGGATCTGGGGGTCCCCTTTGTTAAAGGGGTCTTCCAGATTCTGATAAGACCCCCACAACCACCGGGCAAGGGTTGTATGGATGAGGCCCTTGTCCCCATCAACATGGGGACATCCTCCCCATGTTGAGGGCATGTGGCCTGGTGCGGTTCAGGAGAGGGGGAGCCGCACTCTGTCCCCCCTCTTTTCTGCGGCCGGCCAGGTTAACGTGCTAGGATAAGGGTCTGGTGTGGATTTTTGGGGGAACTCCACGCCATTTTTTTTTTAAATTTGGGGTGGAGTTCCCCTTAAAATCCACACCAGACCTGAAGGGTCTGGTATGGATATTTGGGGGGAACCCCACGTCATTTTTTTTTTAAATTGACGGCGGGGTTCCCCTTAATATCCATATCAGACCTGAAGGGCCTGTTTATGGAATTTGGGGGGACCCCCAGGCTTTTTTTATGAATGAATCATCTCTGAATTGCCAGAGCCGACAATTCATTAGAGCCGCAAAGCCGGTTTTAAATGCCTTTTTTTCTTTCAGAAATGACACTTTGTGCAGGGACAGTTCTATGTACGGGAAACATGCGCTTTTTCACATGCTGACTTTACACTCCCCCAGGTACGAAATTTAAAGTAATATTACACTTTTATTGTTTCACTTTTAGCATTATTAAATGCACTGCTCCTGAAAAAACGGCAGTTTTTAAAACTTTTTTTTGCATTGATACATGTTTCCTGGGACAGGACCCAGGTCCCCAAACACTTTTAAGGACAATAACTTGCATATTAGCCTTTAAAATTAACACTTTAGATTTCATATGTTCGAGTTCCATAGACTTTAACAGGGTTCTAAAGTTCACAGGAACATTTGGTGTGTTCGCAAGTTCTGATGCGAACAGGGGGGTGTTCGGCTCATCCCTACCAACCACCATCTGACTGGAGTCGGACCACTTGGCCTTCAGGAGAAAGATTAAAACCCATCTCTTCTGAGGTCAAGGGGTTCCTTACCCATGAAATGGATACAGCGCCCAGAGGCGATTCAGTTCGCATGTGTTGCGCTTTACAAGTTTTTCACTCACTCACTCAGGGAACAGACGATTAGTGACACGTCACTAGGAAGAACGGGGAGATGTTGTGTTTACCCGATCGCGGGACACCAGCGGACATCGAGTCCACGGGTCCCGCGGACACGGTCATGGAGCTTGTGACCACACGGCGGCAAATTAAAGGGGACATGTATATATACGCCCATTTGCGCAGCCGTGCCATTCTGTCAACGTAAAAACGTAATAGTCACCAAGTGCAGTCGTTTTTTTTACACAATCGCCAAAGTCAGTGAGGCTCCGGATCGAGCACGCACAAGTGCCCCATAGCAGGCAAGGGGAGGAGCCAGGAGCGACGACGGGGGACCTGAGAAGAGGAGGATCAGGGCTGCTCTGTGAAAATCATTACGCAGAGCAGATAAGTATAACACATTTATTGTTTTAATGAAAAATTGTAAAGCTTTACAGTCACTTTAACAAGCAAGAGATTTTAAAATTGAGAATTTTACAATTATATTGGAGACGAGAGAAAGGCTTAATACCAAAGTATAGATTGTGAGGGAAGGAAAACACTTCTTCTGAATAAAGCAGATCCTCTAGCCCTGGATAACAGGAAAGAATTCCCTATATATTTTGTGAGGAGAATGTGTAGGAATAGAACATTTAATAAAAATGTATATAAAATTCCCTGAGAACTCGATATCTTTTCCTAGTTAAGGGGAATGTTTCTGTACAGGATTTAATTGTAGATCCTGTTCTTGGGGTGAAGCTAGAAGATCCCTGATGTCTCCATTGAGAGGACCTTGTTGTCACTACTGTCACATAAGGGGCTTGTCAGTACATACATATATACATGGTTAGGACACATGTTAATACATAAACACTTATTACACATCCCTACCAACACCACAAGAGGAAGAAGTAGCCATAGAGCCCCTTCCAGCCTTGCAAATGTGCCCTGTGCATCCAAGTGGTAATGAGCCCCGGTCATGAAAGGATTAAATAAAAGAGGAAGCAATTCAAATGTAAATATACCATTTTTTTATTGTGTGTTTTATGAAAGTATAATTATGGATCTATACACATTTTTTCCTTTTCCAACTATAAATACTCTGAATAAACCAAGAGTCCTTTGGTAAAATCAATTGGCCAGAAGTGAAGATCTAGTGATCCTCTCGCCCAATCACTGACACACTTTTGACCAAGAGATTCCAAGCCTGCCCACCACGGCAAGGTAGACTCTTCTAGGGCAGGACCTACACTAACTACACTAATCTACCCTACTGGATGCTAGTCATCCTTTTTCTAATGTTGTGTGTATGTTTGTACTAGGGTTGTCCCGATACCACTTTTTTAGGACCGAGTACAAGTACCGATACTTTTTTTATGTACTCGCCGATACCGAATACCGATACTTTTTTTAAATGTGTCCCCAAATGCAGCCATGTCCCCCCACAAATGCAGCCATGTCCCTCCCACAAATGCAGCCATGTCCCCCCCATATGCAGCTATGTCCCCAAACATATGCAGCCATGTCCCCCACATATATGCAGCCATGTCCCCCACATATATGCAGCCATGTCCCCCATATATGCAGCCATGTCCCCCCACATATATGCAGCCATGTCCCCCCACATATATGCAGCCATGTCCCCCCACATATATGCAGCCATGTCCCCCATATATGCAGCCATGTCCCCCCACATATATGCAGCCATGTCCCCCCACATATATGCAGCCATGTCCCCCAACATATATGCAGCCATGTCCCCCCACATATATGCAGCCATATCCCCCACATATATGCAGATATGTCCCCCATATATGCAGCCATGTCCCCCCACATAAATGCAGCCATGTCCCCCCACATATATGCAGCCATGTCCCCCCACATATATGCAGCCATGTCCCCCCACATATATGCAGCCATGTCCCCCACATATATGCAGCCATGTCCCCCATATATGCAGCCATGTCCCCCCACATACATGCAGCCATGTCCCCCCACATAAATGCAGCCATGTCCCCCCACATATATGCAGCCATGTCCCCCCACATATATGCAGCCATGTCCCCCACATATATGCAGCCATGTCCCCCATATATGCAGCCATGTCCCCCCACATAAATGCAGCCATGTCCCCCCACATATATGCAACCATGTCCCCCATATATGCAGCCATGTCCCCCCACATATATGCAGCCATGTCCCCCATATATGCAGCCATGTCCCCCCACATATATGCAGCCATGTCCCCCATATATGCAGCCATGTCCCCCCACATATATGCAGCCATGTCCCCCCACATATATGCAGTCATGTCCCCCAACATATATGCAGCCATGTCCCCCATATATGCAGCCATGTCCCCAAACATATATCCAGCCATGTCCCCAAACATATGCAGCCATGTCCCCCATACCTAATGATGATGCCGCCGCCGCGTTAATCACCGTGCGGCGAACATTACAGGCAGCTTTCATTTGAATAGCTGTTTTCCCCGCAACGCCGTGTAAAGGACACGCCCCCTTGCTCGGGATTGGACAGCTACACAGCTATTCAAACTAAAGGTGCCTGTAATGTTCGCCGCACGGTGATTAGCGCGGCAGCGGCGGATTTGCGATATACGGCGACGGCCAAGTATTCTATTTAGGCATCGGGGGTATTTGCGGGAGTACAAGTACTCCCGCAAATACTCTGTATCGGTCCCGATACCGATACTGGTATCGGTATCGGGACAACCCTAGTTTGTAGTAGGCCTCATCCTATAATCTGTGTGTGCGATCTACTCTCTCCTAATTGGGTTGTCTGTCTGTGTTCATCTATCTTAAGCATGACAGAAGGAGGTAGAAACATACAGAGAAAATGTGCTTTGCTGTTTATATTTTGTGTTTGTAGCTACATTTTATCTATGTTTACAAAATGTTTTATTTATTTTTTTCAATTTTGTTATGTTTTTTATCAAACAGAAGTGAGGGGAAAGGGAGAGGTTCGGGAGTTAATAGAGGATGTGTCAGGGAATTAAGATATTATATAAGGGAACTCGGAATTGAGAAGACACCGCCATTCTCTGAGATGTCATCGCTGGGATCCCTAGGAGGCGTGACGCTGGGAGTGGGAAATTCAATCTCCTCCATGGCGCTCTCTGCACTTTTGCTTGTTGGAATGACGACATCACTCGGTGGGATGTCACTCTTTCGTGGGAAGATCTTCCTGTGCCCGGACACAGGGGGGGAGGAAGGTTCATATTGCAGGAGATTGCCAACCAAGTGTTGGTTTATTCTATGACTCAGGAAGGTTGGAGGAAGAAGGGGGGTGAGAGTTCGGGGAACCCCCACAGCCCTTCCGGGGGAAAGAAGAGTGGACGACGAAGGGGGATGATGGATGGGGGGAACCCCACCCTTCTTCTTTCAGGGGAAGGGGGGAGAGGGGTTGGGGGAACCCCCACACCTCTACTTCCAGGTGAAGGGAGGCTGGAGGAAGAAGGGGGGTGAGAGTTCGGGGAACCCCCACAGCCCTTCCGGGGGAAAGAAGAGTGGACGACGAAGGGGGATGATGGATGGGGGGAACCCCACCCTTCTTCTTTCAGGGGAAGGGGGGAGAGGGATGGGGGGAACCCCCACACCTCTACTTCCAGGTGAAGGGAGGTTGGAGGAAGAAGGGGGGTGAGAGTTCGGGGAACCCCCACAGCCCTTCCGGGGGAAAGTAGAGTGGACGACGAAGGGGGATGATGGATGGGGGGAACCCCACCCTTCTACTTTCAGGGGAAGGGGGAGAGGGGTTGGGGGAACCCCCACACCTCTACTTCCAGGTGAAGGGAGGCTGGAGGAAGAAGGGGGGTGAGAGTTCGGGGAACCCCCACAGCCCTTCCGGGGGAAAGAAGAGTGGACGACGAAGGGGGATGATGGATGGGGGGAACCCCACCCTTCTTCTTTCAGGGGAAGGGGGAGGGGTATTGGGGGAACCCCCACACCTCTACTTCCAGGTGAAGGGAGGTTGGAGGAAGAAGGGGGGTGAGAGTTGGAGTTGTTGGTGAAATGATGAC
The DNA here is from genome assembly GCF_905171775.1 of Rana temporaria. Taxonomy (NCBI): domain Eukaryota; kingdom Metazoa; phylum Chordata; class Amphibia; order Anura; family Ranidae; genus Rana; species Rana temporaria. The sequence goes on along the minus strand of NC_053499.1, from coordinate 28,977,491 downwards.
ATCACTCGGTGGGATGTCACTCTTTCGTGGGAAGATCTTCCTGTGCCCGGACACCATTTTTGATTTGAGCTTCTTTGTACGCTGGCTTAGCCTAGCACTAAAGGAAGCTCGAGGAGGTTTGACTCTGGAAACAGGAACGCCAGTCTCTTTCATAGCTCTGGCCTCATTTTCCCTACGACGTGCGACGCTGGGATGTTCAGTTAATGTTTTCCATCGTGGGCCAAGGCCGGAATTTATTGCTGGGGGCCTGTATTCGGTTGGAAGCAGTGGCGGCCCGTCCATAGGGGGCGCCTGGGCGCCTCCCCCTCCCCCAAGTCAGTAAAAAAAAAAATTAAAAAAAAAAACATTTTTTATTTAAACATGTCCCTTTAAAAAAAAAAAAAAAAATCGAAAAAACGTCCTTATGTGCACTGTGTCCGAGCGCCGGGCAAGTGCAGATTGAGTAGCGCCACGTCTGTGCAATCACGAGATTGCAGATGTGGCGCTACATTGGCAGAACAAAAATGCCTTTGTGGCGGACCGCATCGCGCCACAGCTTCCGGCGCGATTGACTTGGACTTGAGGCCGTGCGCGTGCACGGCACCCAGTATATTTCTGTGCCTGTGCCGACGTCAGGAAGTGACGTCGGCACTCTGCAGACCAGAGGGACGCACCTCCGTGAGCCGAGCATGAAGGAAAGGTAAGTCTGCAGCATTATACATTCCCCTCAGCAGCAGAGCAGTTTTCACAGCAAAGCTAGCTGCCTAATGTTCAGTGAAGCTAGCGGCCGCCCCCCCCCCCCTTATTAAACGTCTTAATCTTAATTCTATTTTGGACGAAAATAGCGGTCGGCTCCTGAGCCTGAGAGGAGAGGGACCGAGAGAGCCCGGGGAAGAGGAGGACACTTCCTGGACACTGGCAGGGTAAGTGTTACTGAATGTGACGGACGGTGCGAGGAGGCGAAGGAGAGGGACAGACGAGCAGCTGAGAACCGGAGTGTAACAGCCTGTCTTCTACACAGACAGGGGAGAGATCACTCTGACAGGAGACACGTGGGTTGGAGATGTACTGTACAGTATAATGGTGTGGGACATATACTGATCAACCCACCCTCTCCATCTCCCTCCCCCCTCTCTCATGACCCCCCTTCTTGCTACACCCCCTCACCCCCCTCTTTCTACACCCCCACCACCTCTCCCCACTCTCTCACTACCCCATCTTCCTACATCCTCCACCCCCTCTCTCATTACCCCCCCACTTTCTACACCCCCCTCTCACTACCCCCCCAATGCCTACACCCCCTCTCTCACTACCCCCCAATGCCTACACCCCCTCTCTCACTACCCCCCTCTTCCCCCCTCTTCCTCTCTCCATCTCTATCTACCCCCAATGCCTACACCCCTCTCTCACTACCCCCCTCTTCTTACACCCCCCTCCTTCTCTCTCTCCCTCTTCCCCCTCTCTCACTACCCCCTCTTCCTACACCCCCCAGCCACCTCTCCCCCTCTCTCACTACCCCCCTATTTCTACACCCCCTCTCTCACAACCCCCAATGCCTACACCCCCTCTCTCTCTGTCACTACCCCCTCTTCTTACACCCCTCTCCTCTCTCTCCCCCTCTCTCACTACCCCCTCTTCCTACACCCCCCAACCACCTCTCCCCCTCTTTCACTACCCCCTATTTCTACACCCCCTCTCTCACTACCCCCAATGCCTACACCCCCTCTCTCCCTCTGTCACTACCCCCTCTTCTTACACCCCTCTCCTTCTCTCTCCCTCTCTATCTACCCCCTATTTCTACACCCCCTCTCTCACTACCCCCAATGCCTACACCCCCCTCTCTCACTACCCCCAATACCTACACCCTCTCTCTCACTACCCCCAATGCCTACACCCCCTCTCTCACTACCCCCCTCTTCCCCTCTCCTTCTCTCTCCATCTCTATCTACCCCCTCTTCTTACACCCCTCTCCTTCTCTCTCTCTCCCTCTTCCCCCTCTCTCACTACCCCCTCTTCCTACACCCCCCAACCACCTCTCCCCCTCTCTCACTACCCCCCTATTTCTACACCCCCTCTCTCACTACCCCCAATGCCTACACCCCCTCTCTCTCTGTCACTACCCCCCTCTTCTTACACCCCTCTCCTCTCTCTCCCCCTCTCTCACTACCCCCCCCAACCACCTCTCCCCCTCTCTCACTACCCCCCTATTTCTACACCCCCTCTCTCACTACCCCCAATGCCTACACCCCCTCTCTCTCTGTCACTACCCCCTCTTCTTACACCCCTCTCCTCTCTCTCCCCCTCTCTCACTACCCCCTCTTCCTACACCCCCCAACCACCTCTCCCCCTCTTTCACTACCCCCTATTTCTACACCCCCTCTCTCACTACCCCCAATGCCTACACCCCCTCTCTCCCTCTGTCACTACCCCCTCTTCTTACACCCCTCTCCTTCTCTCTCCCTCTCTATCTACCCCCTATTTCTACACCCCCTCTCTCACTACCCCCAATGCCTACACCCCCCTCTCTCACTACCCCCAATGCCTACACCCCCTCTCTCACTACCCCCAATGCCTACACCCCCTCTCTCACTACCCCCCTCTTCCCCTCTCCTTCTCTCTCCATCTCTATCTACCCCCTCTTCTTACACCCCTCTCCTTCTCTCTCTCTCCCTCTTCCCCCTCTCTCACTACCCCCTCTTTCTACACCCCCCAACCACCTCTCCCCCTCTCTCACTACCCCCCTATTTCTACACCCCCTCTCTCACTACCCCCAATGCCTACACCCCCCTCTCTCACTACCCCCAATGCCTACACCCCCTCTCTCACTACCCCCCTCTTCCCCTCTCCTTCTCTCTCCATCTCTATCTACCCCCTCTTCTTACACCCCTCTCCTTCTCTCTCTCTCCCTCTTCCCCCTCTCTCACTACCCCCTCTTCCTACACCCCCCAACCACCTCTCCCCCTCTCTCACTACCCCCCTATTTCTACACCCCCTCTCTCACTACCCCCAATGCCTACACCCCCTCTCTCCCTCTGTCACTACCCCCTCTTCTTACACCCTTCTCCTTCTCTCTCCCTCTCCCCCCTCTCTATCTACCCCCCACTTCCTAAACCCCCCTCTCTCACTACCCCCCAATGCCTACACCCCCTCTCTCACTACCCCCTCTTCTTACACCCCTCTCCCCCCTCTTCCTACACCCCCCAACCACCTCTCCCCCTACCCCCCTATTTCTACACCCCCTCTCTCCCTCTGTCACTACCCCCCCCCCACTGCCCCACTGCCTACACCCCGTCTCTCACTACCCCCCTCTCTCACTTCCTACACCTCCCTCCCCCTCTCTCATGACCCCCCTTCTTGCTACACCCCTCACCCCCCTCTTTCTACACCCCCACCACCTCTCCCCACTCTCTTACTACCCCATCTTCCTACATCCTCCACCCCCTCTCTCATTACCCCCCCCCCCACTTTCTACACCCCCTCTCTCACTACCCCCCCCCCACTTTCCACACCCCCTCTCACTACCCCCCCCAATGCCTACACCCCCTCTCTCACTACCCCCCAATGCCTACACCCCCTCTCTCACTACCCCCCTCTTCCCCCCTCTTCCTCTCTCCATCTCTATCTACCCCCAATGCCTACACCCCTCTCTCACTACCCCCCTCTTCTTACACCCCTCTCCTTCTCTCTCTCCCTCTTCCCCCTCTCTCACTACCCCCTCTTCCTACACCCCCCAGCCACCTCTCCCCCTCTCTCACTACCCCCCTATTTCTACACCCCCTCTCTCACAACCCCCAATGCCTACACCCCCTCTCTCTCTGTCACTACCCCCTCTTCTTACACCCCTCTCCTCTCTCTCCCCCTCTCTCACTACCCCCTCTTCCTACACCCCCAACCACCTCTCCCCCTCTCTCACTACCCCCCTATTTCTACACCCCCTCTCTCACTACCCCCAATGCCTACACCCCCTCTCTCCCTCTGTCACTACCCCCTCTTCTTACACCCCTCTCCTTCTCTCTCCCTCTCTATCTACCCCCCACTTCCTACACCCCCTTCTCTCACTACCCCCCAATGCCTACACCTCCTCTCTCACTACCCCCCTCTTCCCCTCTCCTTCTCTCTCCATCTCTATCTACCCCCAATGCCTACCCCCCTCTCTCACTACCCCCCTCTCTCACTACCCCCTCTTCTTACACCCCTCTCCTTCTCTCTCTCTCCCTCTTCCCCCTCTCTCACTACCCCCTCTTCCTACACCCCCCAACCACCTCTCCCCCTCTCTCACTACCCCCCTATTTCTACACCCCCTCTCTCACTACCCCCAATGCCTACACCCCCTCTCTCCCTCTGTCACTACCCCCTCTTCTTACACCCCTCTCCTTCTCTCTCTCCCTCTTCCCCCTCTCTCACTACCCCCTCTTCCTACACCCCCCAACCACCTCTCCCCCTCTCTCACTACCCCCCTATTTCTACACCCCCTCTCTCACTATCCCCAATGCCTACACTCCCTCTCTCCCTCTGTCACTACCCCCTCTTCTTACACCCTTCTCCTTCTCTCTCCCTCTCCCCCCTCTCTATCTACCCCCCACTTCCTAAACCCCCCTCTCTCACTACCCCCCAATGCCTACACCCCCTCTCTCACTACCCCCTCTTCTTACACCCCTCTCCCCCCTCTTCCTACACCCCCCAACCACCTCTCCCCCTACCCCCCTATTTCTACACCCCCTCTCTCCCTCTGTCACTACCCCCCCCCCCACTGCCCCACTGCCTACACCCCGTCTCTCACTACCCCCCTCTCTCACTTCCTACACCTCCCTCCCCCTCTCTCATGACCCCCCTTCTTGCTACACCCCTCACCCCCCTCTTTCTACACCCCCACCACCTCTCCCCACTCTCTCACTACCCCATCTTCCTACATCCTCCATCTCTATCTACCCCCAATGCCTACACCCCTCTCTCACTACCCCCCTCTTCTTACACCCCTCTCCTTCTCTCTCTCCCTCTTCCCCCTCTCTCACTACCCCCTCTTCCTACACCCCCCAGCCACCTCTCCCCCTCTCTCACTACCCCCCTATTTCTACACCCCCTCTCTCACAACCCCCAATGCCTACACCCCCTCTCTCTCTGTCACTACCCCCTCTTCTTACACCCCTCTCCTCTCTCTCCCCCTCTCTCACTACCCCCTCTTCCTACACCCCCCAACCACCTCTCCCCCTCTCTCACTACCCCCCTATTTCTACACCCCCTCTCTCACTACCCCCAATGCCTACACCCCCTCTCTCCCTCTGTCACTACCCCCTCTTCTTACACCCCTCTCCTTCTCTCTCCCTCTCTATCTACCCCCCACTTCCTACACCCCCTTCTCTCACTACCCCCCAATGCCTACACCCCCTCTCTCACTACCCCCCTCTTCCCCTCTCCTTCTCTCTCCATCTCTATCTACCGCCAATGCCTACACCCCTCTCTCACTACCCCCCTCTTCTTACACCCCTCTCCTTCTCTCTCTCCCTCTTCCCCCTCTCTCACTACCCCCTCTTCCTACACCCCCCAGCCACCTCTCCCCCTCTCTCACAACCCCCAATGCCTACACCCCCTCTCTCTCTGTCACTACCCCCTCTTCTTACACCCCTCTCCTCTCTCTCCCCCTCTCTCACTACCCCCTCTTCCTACACCCCCCAACCACCTCTCCCCCTCTCTCACTACCCCCCTATTTCTACACCCCCTCTCTCACAACCCCCAATGCCTACACCCCCTCTTTCTCTGTCACTACCCCCTCTTCTTACACCCCTCTCCTCTCTCTCCCCCTCTCTCACTACCCCCTCTTCCTATACCCCCCAACCACCTCTCCCCCTCTCACTACCCCCCTATTTCTACACCCCCTCTCTCACTACCCCCAATGCCTACACCCCCTCTCTCCCTCTGTCACTACCCCCTCTTCTTACACCCCTCTCCTTCTCTCTCCCTCTCTATCTACCCCCCACTTCCTACACCCCCTTCTCTCACTACCCCCCAATGCCTACACCCCCTCCCTCACTACCCCCCTCTTCCCCTCTCCTTATCTCTCCATCTCTATCTACCCCCAATGCCTACCCCCCTCTCTCACTACCCCCCTCTTCTTACACCCCTCTCCTTCTCTCTCTCTCCCTCTTCCCCCTCTCTCACTACCCCCTCTTCCTACACCCCCCAACCACCTCTCCCCCTCTCTCACTACCCCCCTATTTCTACACCCCCTCTCTCACTACCCCCAATGCCTACACCCCCTCTCTCCCTCTGTCACTACCCCCTCTTCTTACACCCCTCTCCTTCTCTCTCCCTCTCCCCATCTCCCATTGCGCCCCCCCATCCTAAAACTTCACCAGCCGCCACTGGTTGGAAGGATCCTATCACTCCATGGCCTAGTGTTATTCCTGGTAGGTGCTACGCTGGGGATGGGAAAGGCCGTCTCCTCCATTGCGCTTGCTGCATTTTCACTCGGTGAAGAGTTCGGGGAACCCCCACAGCCCTTCCGGGGGAAAATAGAGTTGACGACGAAGGGGGATGAGGGATGGGGGGTACCCCCACCCTTCATCTTTCAGGCAAAGGGGGCAGAGGGATCGGGGGAACCCCCACATCTCTACGTCCAGGTGAAGGGAGGTTGGAGGAAGAAGGGGGGTGAGAGTTGGAGTTGTTGGTGAAATGATGACATCACTCGGTGGGATGTCACTCTTTCGTGGGAAGATCTTCCTGTGCCCGGACACTATTTTTGATTTGAACTTCTTTATACGCTTGCTTAGCCTAGCACTAAAGGAAGCTCGAGGAGGTTTGACTCTGGAAACAGGAACGTCAGTCTCTTTCATAGCTCTGGCCTCATTTTCCCTACGACGTGCGACGCTGGGATGTTCAGTTAATGTTTTCGATCGTGGGCCAAGGCCGGAATTTATTGCTGGGGGCCTGTATTCGGTTGGAAGGATCCTATCACTCCATGGCCTAGTGTTATTCCTGGTAGGTGCTACGCTGGGGATGGGAAAGGCCGTCTCCTCCATTGCGCTTGCTGCATTTTCACTCGGTGGTGGAAGGGCGTGACTCGGTGGTGAAATGGTGTCACTCGTTGGTGGAAGGGCGTGACTTGGTGGTGAAATGGTGTCACTCGTTGGTGGAAGGGCGCCGCTCGGTGGGGGAAGGGTGCCGCTCGGTGGGGGAAGGGTGCCGCTCGGTGGTGGAAGGGCGCCGCTCGGTGGTGGAAGGGCGCCGCTCGGTGGTGGAAGGGCGCCGCTCGGTGGTGGAAGGGCGCCGCTCGGTGGTGGAAGGGCGTGACTCGGTGGTGAAATGGTGTCACTCGGTGGGGGAAGGGTGCCGCTCGGTGGTGAAATGGTGTCACTCGTTGGTGGAAGGGTGCCACTCGGTGGTGGAAGGGCGTGACTCGGTGGTGGAAGGGCCCTGCTTGGTGGTGGAAGGGCGCCGCTTGGTGGTGGAAGGGCGCCACTCGGTGGTGGAAGGGCGTGACTCGGTGGTGAAATGTTGTCACTCGTTGGTGGAAGGGCGCCGCTCGGTGGTGGAAGGGCGTGACTCGGTGGTGAAATGGTGTCACTCGTTGGTGGAAGGGCGTGACTCGGTGGTGAAATGGTGTCACTCGTTGGTGGAAGGGCGCCACTCGGTGGTGGAAGGGCGTGACTCGGTGGTGGAAGGGCGCCGCTCGGTGGTGGAAGGGTGCCGCTTGGTGGTGGAAGGGCGCCACTCGGTGGTGGAAGGGCGTGACTCGGTGGTGAAATGGTGTCACTCGTTGGTGGAAGGGCGCCGCTCGGTGGTGGAAGGGCGTGACTCGGTGGTGAAATGGTGTCACTCGTTGGTGGAAGGGCGTGACTCGGTGGTGAAATGGTGTCACTCGTTGGTGGAAGGGCGCCGCTCGGTGGTGGAAGGGCGCCACTCGGTGGTGGGGTGATGTTGCTACTTGTTGGTCGGCGCAGTCGGTAGAATGGCTTTAAGTATATTAGGAGCAGCACCACCAGCATGGTGATAACGCCCAGAATACATTCTGACCGGTGCTCAGCAACAATTGCTATAAGTACGGGTGGCACTGTGTTGTCTAGGGCCACACACCCCTTGGACCAGACTGACCAGAGCCCGGTGACCACCCGCTGGTGCCAATCTCCATCATTTATATAGATGGGTAGAATTATGTTCTCAAAGATTGGCCCCCGTCTGTTCCAGATATCGATCAGTAAATAAATCAATCCGATCAGCTCCTGGAACATCATAAAACGTCCTAATATTCTGGCCAGGTGATATTGGCGCAGGATGTATTTCACAATCAGAAAACACATCAGGACGGCCAAACTAAACCAGACTGGAGGACGGGTCAGTAATATAAACCAGCTGATGGGTTCTGGAGGGACATGTTCAGTTCCACTGACTGTTTCCTCCACTAGCTGCTCCGTCCTCTTCATGTTTTTCTCCTCCATGGGGGTCTCTGGGGGCCCTCTGACATTCCTGGGCTCCTCCCCCATTGGGGTCTCTTTGATGGTATTTCTGGGTACAGCCCATGGGTACAGGATCCTAAAAATAATCGGAATCTCTGCTGGCTGCTCCGTCTTCTTCATGTTTTTCTCCTCCATGGGGGTCTCTGGGGGCCCTCTGACATTCCTGGGCTCCTCCCCCATTGGGGTCTCTTTGATGGTATTTCTGGGTACAGCCCATGGGTACAGGATCCTAAAAATCATCGGAATCTCTGCTGGCTGCTCCGTCTTCTTCATGTTCTTCTCCTCCATGGGGGTATCTGGGGGCCCTCTGACATTCCTGGGTTCCTCCCCCATTGGGGTCTCTTTGATGGTATTTCTGGGTACAGCCCATGGGTACAGGATCCTAAAAATCATCGGAATCACTGATGGCTGCTCAGTCTTCATGTTCTTCTCCTCCATGGGGGTCTCTGGGGGCCCTCTGGCAATCCTGGGCTCCTCCCCCATTGGGGTCTCTGACCCTCTGATGGTATTCCTGGGTACAGCCCATGGGTACAGGATCCTAAAAATCATCGGAATCTCTGCTGGCTGTTCCACAATCCCCTCCTCCTGATCCATATGGACCTCTGGGGGCCCTCTGATGACATTTGAGGGCCCCTCCTGATCCATGTGGACCGCTGGGGATTGTATGATGATGTGTCTCTGTACTCCCAAAGAGAGTATCAGAGTAACACACATAGCAAGGATTTGGTTCCTCATTGTTGCTTGTAGAAAATAACTGGCAGAAAATGCCAATTACTAGTAATAGACAGACAATAAATGCCAATCAATCAATAGACTCTGAATTCCAATCACTGGAGATAATGTGATGAAATACAAATCCAATCACTCAGGAGCTCTGCAAGATAGTTGCTTCTCCTGTCAAGACCAAATGTCAAGTGACAAATTTCCCCCCTGCAGGCTATTTATTTGCTGCAGGTGTGACATCACAGTAGGTCTGTGTGCTTCTGGCAGTTATTGTTTGAGTTTTGTGACATCACAGCAGGTCATGTTACCATGGTAACAGAATGTTGGTTTTCTCTGTGTGCAGCTATTTTTACACTGCAGGTCACATGACCAGCACTGAGAAAAAAACATCCTGTCTGTGAATGTAAACAACTTCCAGCCTTTGCAGCTGCTTCATTGTGATTGGCTGATCTGTGTTCTGAGTGGCTGTTTGAGTCTATGAAATATATATATATATATATATATATATATATATATATACTAGCTAAATACCCGGCGTTGCATGGTCTTCCTATCTTAACCTTTTGGGGAGGAAAATCATAGTAATATAAATATACCCATCTTTTATATAAGGGTGTAGGTAAGGGTTAATTTAACTGTCATATATTTTTATTTGGCATATAAGTAATATGTGTACCAGGTATTATTGAAATATCTCCAGGCGTACAGAAGTTATGTGGGAACATACATTTCCCATTGATTTGCATGGGACTTTAAACAAAAACCCAGACCCTCACAAATGGGGGTAGTTAAGGGATAAATTAACTATCCTATAGTTTAAAGGAGTTCTCCAAGCTAAAACTTTTAACCCCCGCTGTGCCCGGGCTGTAAAACTATACAAAATAAACTTTCACTTACCTGCCTACGATCCCCCGTTGTTCCGATATCGCCGTCCCGTTCTCCGGTCCCGGTCTTTTCCACTTCCTGCGGGTCGGTGACTCACAGTGCGCTCAGCCTATCAGCGGCCGCAGCAATGTCCCGCCGCGGCCGCTGAGCGCAGAGTGAAGTCACCGACCCGCAGGAAGAGGAAGCTGACAGGGACCGGAGCACGGGCGGCGATATCGGAACAACGGGGGATCGTAGGCAGGTAAGTGAAAGTTTATTATGTATAGTTTTACAGCTCGGGCACAGCGGGGGTTAAAAGTTTTAGCTTGGAGAACTAATTTAAGTGGATATATAAGTAACATGTGACCAAGTGTTATCGAAATATGTACAGCCGTTTGGAAGTTATGAAGTAACATGTATTTCCCATAGAGTTGAATGGGACTTTAAAGAAAAACCCAACCATGGCAAATGGGGGTGGGTAAGGGTTAAACCACCTATCCTATGTTTGTTGCTGACATATAAGTAACATGTGTGCCAAGTTTCATGTTAATATCTTTAGCCGTTTGGACGTGATGCTGGAACATACATACATACATACATACATACATACACACACACACACACACACACACACACGTTGAGTTTTATTTTATATATTATATATATATATATATATATATATATATATATATATATATATATACACACACACACATACACACACACACACACATATACACACACACACACACACACACATATACACTATTATTACATCACATCCTTATTTATTATTATATATTATTTTATGTATGTGAATTCCCTATTTTTATTCATATATGATACTATATTTTATAGTCATATAATAGTAATACAATGTAATAATGTGTTTTATTATTTTAATGTAATATTAATTGTAGAAATATTTACACTAATAATTAGACATGTGCACTGCCAAAAAATTTGTTTATGTTATTTTTTTTTTTTTTTTTTTTTCGGAAATCTGGTAAGGGCCAGATCCACAAAGAAAATAAGGCGGCATATCTATTGATACGCCGCGTAAGTTCTACAATGCGCCGTCGTATCTTTGTTTTGTATCCACAAAACAAGATACGCCTGAATGTGGGCTAGATCCGACTGACGTACGCGTTAGTACGCCGTCGGATCTTAGGTGCATATTTACGCTGGCCGCTAGGTGGCGCTTCCGTTGATTTCCGCGTCGAGTATGCAAATTAGCTAGATACGCCGATCCTCAAACGTACGTCCGCCCGGCGCATTTTTTTTACGTAAGGCTTTTTCCAGCGTAAAGTTACCCCTGGCTCTATGAGGCGTACGCAATGTTAAGTATGGACGTCGGGACATCGTCGAATTTTCCGTCGCGAATAGGGCTTTGCGTAAATTACGTTCACGTCGAAAGCATTGACTATTTGTGATGTGATTTTCGAGCATGCGCCGTCCGTGGGGGTATCCCAGTGCGCATGCTCGAAAATCACATCACAAATAGTCAATGCTTTCGACGTGAACGTAATTTACGAAAAGCCCTATTTGCAACGGAAAATTCGACGATGTCCCGACGTCCATACTTAACATTGCATACGCCTCATAGAGCCAGGGGTAACTTTACGCCGGAAAAAGCCTTACGTAAACAAATGTGCCGGGCGGACGTACATTTGAGGATCGGCGTATCTAGCCAATTTGCATACTCGACGCGGAAATCACCGGAAGCTTCACCTAGCGGCCAGCGTAAATATGCACCTAAGATCCGACGGCGTACTAACGCGTACATCAGTCTAGCCCACATTCAGGCGTATCTTGTTTTGTGGATACAAAATAAAGATACAACGGCGCATTGTAGAACTTACGCGGCGTATCAATAGATACGCCGCCGTAAGTTCTTTGTGGATCTGGCCCTTAGACTGCATTCAAAACAGAAAAATCGTTCAAAAAAAAAACGTCATTTACGTGAGGTCAAGATGAATTAACATAAAACACGCCCACATCTTAGTCATTTGAATTTCGCGCCCTTACGCCGACACATTTACACTACGCCGCCGTAACTTACGGCCCAAATTCTTTCTGGATAAGGAACCCTCCGCTCTAAGTTACGGCGGCGTAGTGTATCTGAGATACGCTACGCCTGCCTAAAGATAGGCGCTTCTTTGTGGATCTGGCCCTAAAGGTTTAGGAGTGTGTCTATGGGAATGTTTGACCGTTCTTCCAGAAGAGCATTTGTCGGGTCAGGCACTGATGTGGACGAGACCTGCTGCCGATGGCAAGGGCAATGCTATTTGAATGCGGTGCAGGAAGCGCGCGGAGATCACCGGTTTCCCGCACCACGTTCTATTTTGAAGCGGGGCTTCTAGTGTACAGGTCTTGGCGTCCCTGTAAGTGTGAAGAGGGGTAAAAACAAAAAACTCAACAAAAAAGGATTAGCTGCAGGTAGGTTTATTGTACAAAATGATTACTTAATTAGTTCACATTTGCAGCATGCTGCCAGCTGGCTCCCAACAACGAGAAACCAGGTAGACTATGCAGCAGATTTGTTGCTAGAATCTAGTCTAGAGTTAGTCGTAGGCTTAATAAACTACATTTGTTAGCCACCGGATAGTCGGCTACTCCCACAACATTCACAGTGTAATGTAGGAGCTGTGCGATTATTTGCATCACCTTTACTGCAATCAGCTGAATCTGTCATTTGAAGGCACAGAGTAAGAGGTTATTGTCAGAGGTGCTCAGCTATTGGAAATGTTTGGACAGAAAGTTAGTATTATACATATGCAACATAGCTTATTAGGTTATTTTTTTTTTTCCAGTATCATTCGGTTTATATGTGCCTTTGTGCGATTATTGGTTCAGACAGAAATATAAAAGTGCAGGATGTTCCTGAGGCCAAGAGCAGGTAAGTATAAAAGTCTAGCGATTTCACCATAAAGATTTTTGGAATTCTGTAGCTCTGTTTTTAAAACAACAATCATTTAGGTCTTAAAGTTTTATAATTAAAAAAACAAAACAAAAAAAAAACAAACAATTAGTGGACGGATCATTGAGGAGAAGACGGAGGATGAGGACGGTTACAGGTTGGCCTTGTCATTTGCGGTCACATGCGCAGAATGCTGAGTGTAGGTCTTGATCACTCTCTGTAAAAAACAACAAAGTGTCGTTAGCAATTACAAATATAAAACTTTTTGAAGAATATATGTGAATGAATGGACAAGGGCCCAGATTCAGTAAGATTTGCGCATAAATTACAGAGGCACAGGGCAACGATTTTGCCCTGCGCCCCCGCAAATTTGCGCCGCTGCCCTCAATTCACGGAGCAGTAGCTCCGCAAATTGCGAGGGCGCGCCGGCAAAATTGCCCGGCGTAAGCGCGCGCAATTTAAATGATCCCGCACCGATCGTAAAGCGCATGCGACGTCGGGAAACTTTGCCGACGTGCATTGCGGCAAATGACGTCGCAAAGACGTCATTTGCTTCAAAGTGAACGTGAATGGCGTCCAGCGCCATTCATGAATCACTTACGCAAACGACGTGAAATTAAAATTTCGCGACGCGGGAACGGCGGGTATACTTTAGCATTGGCTGCCCCTACTATTAGAAGGGGCAGCCTTACGCTAAACACGCCGTACGGAAACGACGTAACTTGCGTACGCAGGGCTCTGGCAACATTGTGAATCGGTGTTAGTATGCAATTTGCATACTATACACTGAGCACAATGGGAGCGCCCCCTAGCGGTCATCGCAAGAATGCAGCCTAAAATCTGCGTGGCATAAGGCTCTTATGCCACGCAGATTTTAGGCTGCAGTCGGCGTTACGAATGTTCCTGAATCAGGAGCATTCGTAACGCCGGCGCAAGCAAGCAATTGCGCTGCGTAACTATGGTTACGCAGGCGCAATTGCTCTCTGAATCCGGGCCAATGTATTTTGTGCATTGAGTTGGGCCCCTTTTTCTACATCAGGTCCGCATCTCAGTTTTTTCAGGTGGACCCGATCGGCCCCTCCAGTCTCTTCTATGGAGCAGCGGATACATGTCTGCTGACACCCGCCGCAAACAGATGAGGGGCCCCATCCATCTGGTGGATCGGATTGGAAACAAACCCTATTGAAGAGATTGGGATGTGTCCGCACCCACTTTGCACAGCATACCAGTCACCCATCTGCTCAGCAGATCAGGCTTAATTGGGTTGCCTGTGTGAAAGGGGCCAAACTGTGCAGGCTGCTGCTTTTGATCATCTCAAAATGCTAGCTGCCGGGGGGCGTGGCTTGCGCGCTATCAGGATGGCCGCCTAAGAGATTGCTCCTTCAGACCGTCGGGTTAGACGGCAAAAAGATCACCTTCACCGCGTCTTTCGGAGGAAAAGAAAGTACCGGTATATTCATAAAGATGGACTCGCTATCGCAGCGGAAGAGAAAAGACCAAAAACAAAGTAAGAAGCCAGCAATTTTAGCTGAACCTTCCGGAGCTGCGGGAGATGTGTCATGTTATGGCGGAGGTAATGACGCACTTGCTAATTCACCACTCTGTACTGATTTGCCTGTCACTGAAAATACCCACCAATCCTCAGATACTCCACTAAAGGAATCCCCTAATCCATATATAATGAGTCCTTCCTCCAAAAGTCCTGCCAAGACGAGGAGAAGAGTTGATGACGCAGTACAATATCAGATGTCAGACATGACAGGTGTCAATCAATGCGTATTAGGCCCCAATACTGCGTCATCAATTAATAACTACCCTACATCTGGAACACCAGTCATGGATACCACAATGAAAGAAATGCTTATATCGCTACAATCGTCTTTAATGTCAAACATATCATCCATGCTACATAATGTTTCTATGGAGGTGAAAGATTTAAAAGACAGAGTTTATACTATTGAAAACAGAATGGAGACCCAGTCTGGTACAGTTCATGACATAGTGGAAAATTGCAAAGATAGAATGGAAGAGAATATATGGATTAAAACGAAGCTTGCAGACTTGGAAGATAGATCGCGCAGAGAGAACGTAAAACTGAGAGGTGTCTCTGAGTCTGTCATATCATCTGAGCTCCCTAAATTTGCTGACGACCTAATATTGGCCTTGCTTCCTGACTTGCCGCAAATTGAACGTATGATTGATAGAATTCATAGAATACCCAAACCCAGACATTTGGATCCATCTATTCCAAGAGACATTCTGATGAAAGTGCATTGTTTCACTACCAAAGAAAAAATGCTTACCAAAGCAAGGATGTTAAAGATACTTCCAGAGCCTTACAAAGATGTTCACATTTATGCTGACCTCTCACAGCACACTCTATATCTAAGAAGGCAACTTAAAATTGTTACAAAAACTCTTTTTGATTACAAGATACAATACAAGTGGAAACACCCAGCAACTTTACTCATAACAAAAGATGAAATGACTACAGCAATATCTTCACAACAAGAAGGACTGAGACTACTACATTCATGGGGAATTGTACCAATAATTTCTCCTACAGAACAAAGACACAACAATGGAACAGGAAGATTCAGTAATATAAGAGAAGGATACACTCTACCAATAAGGAACTAAAAGGAATAATACTGAAGAGAAAGATTTACTTTGTTTCTGCCTTATTTTCCTCCTTACATGCCTTTAATGTTTTCTTTGAAACAACTACCAATAACCCGAGATGTCTGATGAGTTTTTATACCCTCATCAGACAGGAGTTTTCTGAACTTTCCCCTTCACTGAGTCGGATAAGAATATCCGACTGCTATAGGTCCTATCAGGAGTAATATCTTGATAAGTACCTATATTTGCTTTCATTTCATTTAAATTGATTCGATTATTACGTTTTATTTTTAATTAATATAAATTTATTTTATTTATTTAATTTTAT
This sequence comes from Rana temporaria, assembly GCF_905171775.1. Classification (NCBI taxonomy): domain Eukaryota; kingdom Metazoa; phylum Chordata; class Amphibia; order Anura; family Ranidae; genus Rana; species Rana temporaria. The sequence goes on along the minus strand of NC_053499.1, from coordinate 28,961,605 downwards.
TTAATAATTTATTTATATTATATTTATTTATTTATTTATTTATTTACTTATTTAATCTTATATATATATTATCTATTTATTTATTTTTATTTATATATTAGTTTCATTATTTATTGATTTTATTTATTTATTTATTTATTTTTTTTATTTATTTTTTATTTAGTTTCACAACAAATACCCTTCTACATTATCCGGGTAAGATTCTTATTTGTTTGTAATATTCCTACCATCGATTTTTTGATTGATCTTTTATCTACGCCAAGTCATCCATCGTCTGTAAGTATTTATAGTTTGGAATTTATCTAATATCAACATGTCTATAAAATTCTTATCGATAAATGCTAATGGCCTAAATCACCCGGCAAAAAGATCCTCATTATGGAAAACTGCGTTAACGGGAGGTTATGATATTGTTTGTGCTCAAGAGACTCATTTTACTCCAAACGAAGTAGCATGTACACATCATAGCTTCCCTAACATTTTTAGAGCAGATTATAAATGTAAACAAAGAGGTGTATTAGTGGCAATTAGAAATACAGTGACATTCAATATGCTACACTCAGTTGCTGACCCTAATGGCAGATTTATTATAATCGTTTGTACATTGAACAACAAAACATACACTATTGTAAACATATATGCACCTAATACTAAACAAATACAATTTTTTAAGAAAATTGTAAAGAAATCGAAAGATATACAACAGGGACAACTCTTAATTTGTGGAGATTTCAACATGGTTCCAGACACATTTATAGACTCATCTTCAGGTGCTAAAAGATTTGTTTCCCCTCTCTCGAAATTTTTATCAGATAATGAATTGTATGACATATGGAGATGCTACCATGCGTCGGAGAAGGATTACACCTTTCACTCACCCCGCCATAATACATACACACGCATAGACTTATTTATATCTGACAAATGGCTTCTCCAAAACATATCCGAATCCCACATACATAGTGTTACATGGTCTGATCACGCTCCTATTAGCATCACAGTTAAGGATTCTAATTGCCAAAAGGGAGCGTATATATGGCGAGTAAATAATTTTCTATTGCAACAACAAGAAAATGTTGATCTTATCCAACAAAAAATTAAAGAGTTTTTCTTGGATAATGAGGGATCTGTATCAGACCCGACAATATTGTGGAATGCACACAAATCATTTATTAGAGGGATTTTCATCCAGTTAGGTTCGAGAGCCAAGAAAAAAAGAAATGAAAAATTTGTAGAGATAACTGAAAAATTGAAATGTCTCGATGCATTAAATAAAAGTAATCCTTCTCGATTGCTTCAAATGGATATTTTTAAATTGAGACATGAACTACGCTCGATGCTCTTAGACTCCTATGATAGCAAACTTAGGAGACTAAAAGCGAATTCGTATGCAACCAATAACAAAGCTGGCAAAATGTTAGCCAATAGGATTAAAGGATACAGAACTAAAACTCTGATTCCCTACCTATATGATCCTGCCACTAGAACTAAAATAGTGCACCCTCAGAAGATTGCTGACGAATTTGGACTATTCTATGACAAACTTTATAATCTTAAAAGAGATAGCAATACACATCAACCTACTATCGATGACATCAATTCATTTCTTTCCAAAATAAATTTGCCCTCGCTCTCAGACAGTGACTTACGATTACTTAATGCTCCCTTTAACGACTCGGAACTAATTAGAACTATCGATTCACTTCCTAGAGCAAAAGCTCCTGGCCCAGATGGCTTCACTAATGAATACGTTAAATTAAATAAAAAATTACTAGTACCTTACATGACAAAGATTTACAATTATTCAGCCTCTATTTCAAAATTTCCACAGGAAATGCTATCTGCAACAATTTTGACTCTTCCCAAACCCGGTAAAGATCCAACCTCACCTTCGAATTTTCGTCCTATCTCTTTGCTCAACGTTGACGTAAAGATATTTGCTAAAACAATATCGAATAGACTCATGAATTTGATCCCTAAATTGGTGCATTTTGATCAAACTGGGTTCACCAAAGGCCGACAAGCTTCTGATGCGACCAGAAGATTGATAAACGTCGTTCATAATATTAATTTAACAGGAACACCTTCTCTGCTTCTATCTTTAGATGCAGAGAAGGCATTCGATAGAATCAATTGGACCTATTTATCCCTGACCCTCAAAAAATTCGGATTTAAGGGCTTTATCCTAAATTCAATTTTAGCTTTGTACTCCTATCCAAATGCAAAAGTTCTAGCTTCTAACTTTCTATCCAATAGTTTTTCTATATCTAACGGGACTAGACAGGGTTGCCCCTTATCCCCACTACTGTTCAATCTCTTAATGGAACCTTTGGCAGAAAATGTGAGGTCTAACCCAAACATTTCGGGAGTGACTATAGGAGATCATACACACAAAATTAGTCTATTTGCTGATGACGTAATATTAATGTTAACTTATCCATCTACATCCCTAACAGAAGTACAAAAATTATTATCCTCTTTCAGCAAAATTTCATTTTACAAAGTAAACACATCCAAATCTTCAATACTGGATATGAATATAGACGCTGTAAATAGAGCCGTGTTACAGCATACCTTCCCATATACTTGGGCGGATTCTGAAATTCCATATCTAGGTATCCAATTGTCTAGAAATACGAAAACATTATTTATAAAAAATCATTTACCACTGAAAAAGAAGTTACAATCAGATCTAGCTGAATTAGGAAAACGTGAACTGTCGTGGTGGGGAAGATTGTCAGCTTTTAAAATGATTCATTTGCCTCAAGTGTTATACCTGTTTAGATGTATTCCCATCCCTATATCGGCTAGTTTTCTCAAATCCCTACAATCAATTCTTTCTAAATTCGTGTGGCAAGGAAAAAAATCTAGGTGCACATCACAAACTTATAAAACACAGACTTTACGGAGGAGTGGGATATGTGGATTTCCAAGATTATTACCACAGTTCTATTTTGACCCAGCTTACAGAATGGTTTCAGTCCTCTCCGTCGACATCATGGGGATTGATTGAGTCCTCATATTGTCTACAGAGACCTACTAAAAATTGGCTCTTTGGTGCACAAGTAGGCTTGAAAATCCCCTCACATCTACCACCTACTATGAAAATTTCTATATCAACATGGTTGAAATTCTTGGGAAGTACAAATAACTCCTTTCCAAGAATTTTAATAAACGTTCCCTTAAAGATCCTGGAATTAGTTACGTCTATAGGAAACCTTGATGTTTGGCACTCTCATGGAATTGAAAAAGTTCAGGATCTATTCGTTCAAAATGAGATTAAATCTTTTGACGATATTGAATCTGAATTTAACCTACCCAAATCACATCATTCTCAATATAAAAAGATTCACCGGTGCTTAAAAAACTTTGATTCTAAATATATACACATCTATACACAAGCTTGGTTGTTCTTCACCTCCAAAGATAAGCTAGATAAGGGAATTTCATTTTTCTATAATATTCTTCAAGAGAAAAAAATATTTACTAAATCAGCTTCACATATACAATGGGAAAGTGATCTGGGCCTTTCTTATACATGTGACCAATGGAAATCGGCTTGTGTTGTGAATCATTCTGTTTCCAGATGTGCTTCCTTATGGGAACTGACGGTTAAAATTAACTTGAGATGGTACTACACACCAAGTGTTTTATCTAAGTTTGGTACACAACACTCTGATAAATGTTGGAGAGCATGTGGAAAAAGGGGAGATCTACTTCACATTCTCTGGGATTGCCCCAAACTGAAGGAATATTGGAAAAATATATTCTATATAATGACAAGTATGGCTAATGTATATCTAAAACCTAATCCCGCATTGGCGTTATTATCCTTGGGAATTGATGATATTCAGGTCGCCAAGAGAAATTCGATAGCTCACTTACTTCTTGCTGCCAGGCTGTCAATCACTAGGAGGTGGAAAGATCCTTGTCCCCCATCGGTGATTGAAGCCATCGACGCTACAAATCTCCATATGACATACGAACGACTATGGGCTTTGTCCCAAAATAATTTACGAAAATTTGAAACTTCATGGATCCCATGGAAAACATGGATCAATCGAAATGTTAATTTTCAGACTGCAGTTTAATCTCTGAAATTATCTAGTTCAATGTTTTCTTTTCTTTCTTTTCTTCTCTTTAAATTACTAGTGATATATGAGATACATATAAATACATATTTTCTATAGTTATATGAAATATTAAATTTCAAGGTAGCTTAGAATGACTAAATTATTTTGAATCTAATATATGAAAAATTGTTTCGTTATACTTTCATTGGACACTCTATTAAAAATGGCAAATAGATTTTGAATGCTTATAATATACTATACCTGCATTGTAAACCTCAAAGTATATGTAACTTTATGAAATATTGATGGAAATTTACACGTTTGTTATGTTTGTATAAGATATGAGATATACCAATAAAAATGATTGAAACAAAAAAAAATGCTAGCTGCCTGGCTACAATAGTGGGTTACTAACCCAGAAAAAAACAATTACATTATGTAGATGGTTCATTCAGACCTCTAACAAACCAGTTGTCCTCCCTGCCCTTAGAAAAAAAAAAAAAAAAAACACAACATGTGACCCATTGAGTAGAGGGAAAAAGCAGAACTGGTAAGATCTTTATCCCGTATGTAACTGGAGTGTTGGAAAAACGAAGGGAATGGCATCAATGTGTCCTTCAAGCCCAGCAATAACCAGAGACAGAAGCTTGTACATACACAGTGGCATATTACCTGTGCTAAACACAAGTTATTGCTTGGAGCTGGTCTTTAACCACTTCAATACCGGGTACTTTCACCCCCTTCCTGACCAGGCCAATTTTCAGGGCTGTCAATTTATATGAAAATTGCACGGTCATGCAACACTGTGCCCAAATTAAAAGTGGTTTGTATTAGAGCTGCACGATTCTGGTCAAAATGAGAATCACGATTCTTTTGCTTAGACTAAAGATCACGATTCTCAAAAACTGAATGCCAGAAACCCCCCCAAATAAATAAATAAATAAACCTGTGATTTATCTGAAAATATGAATATATAAAAAACAGACCAGTGATCGGTCTATAATGTTAAAGACCATATAACTCCTATGAAAACAGCAGAATCAAACTTTGATTCTGATTTTTTCATAGTAGTTATATGGTCTTTAACATTATAGACATATCACTGGTCTCTTTATACATCAGAAGCAGTACTGCCAGCAACCATTGGGTGGCGCATGGATACACACAGTTGTACAGAACTGTGAGAGAAGCCCAGGCATTCATCCAGCGGCGCAGGCTGCTGACGTTGGTTCAGATATCGGCGCCATTTGTGTTCCACGCTGGTTACGTGGAACCGGCGGTGACACAGAAGAATCGCGGGTCATCCCGCGGGGAGAATCGAGATTGCGATTCTCTCCGCGATTAATCGTGCAGCTCTAGTTTGTATACCCTGTGCAACCACTTTTACCTACAGGTAAGCCTAGATTAAGGCTTACCTGTTAGATCCTGGAAATATATCTCCTAAACCTCCTCGGTTACTAAAGACACGTGCGCCGATGTCTATGGCGCGTGCGCCGTAGACAACAGTGCAGGCACACTTTAGAAACGGCGATCCTGCCGTTTCTAAAATGGAGGTTATGCAGTGACTGGCAGCTCCCGCTCAGGCCAATCGCAGTGCCGGAGCCGCGATATCCGAAAGTAACTCCGGGACGACATGTCGCTGGCCGGTGCTGTGTATGGGCACCGCAGCGGGCGGCAACAATCCTGAGTATTACATAATGAGCTAGTATGCTATGCATACTAGCTCATTATGCCTTTGTCTTGCAGGTGTTAAGGTGTTTTTTTTATTTATTTTTTTCAAAAGTGGGTTTTTATCATTTTCTTCCCACAAATAGAGCTTTCTGTTGGTGGTATTTAATCACTGTGTTTTTTTTTTTTTTTTGCTAAAAAAACAAAACAAAAAGACCAACATTTTTGAAAAAAGAAAAAAAGATGGTGTCAGAAAATGTTGGTCAGTAACTTTTCTCCTTCACTGAAGAGGCGGCACTGATGGGGTGGCACCAATATGCGGCATTGATAGGTGGCACAGACTGGCTCACTCATGGGCACTGTTAGGGCTGCATTGTAATCTGGGACACGGTGCGATCACCACGCTTTTTTTACAGTCCATTCTGGAAATGAAATCGCCACACCTCGTATGTCTTAGTACTGGTAATGTTTGGGTTCCCCCTAGTGGAAGGAAAAAGCAGTACTCCACATTACCTTATGGTGTCCTTCAGCGTTGTACTTGTCAAGCAGAGCCTGGATACGGTTGCCGTAATCAGGGTGAACGTCGGTGAAATTCTTCACCTGGTAGAAGAAAAAAAAAAGAAAAAATTTAACAGATCACCGAATGAAGAAAAAAATGAGAGTTCCAGCCCAATGATGGTTCTTCACTAAACTCTTACATGATGAGGGGGAAAAAAAAAATCACCCCGTTAAATTGGCACCTAGATAGAACATCTCATTCTCCAAATATGCTGCTACCAGCCTGGATGTCTACTGCTTTTTATTTATCCATCGCAGCATGACTGCATAACTCATTAAACAACATTTGAGCATTGGTCTGCTTTAATTTATACAAGCAGAGGGGCTTAAAAAGGTCAAAGGGGTTGTAAAAGTATAATCTTTCCCCCCCCCTAAATAGCTTCCTTTACCTTAGTGCAGTCCTCCTTCACTTACCTCATCCTTCCATTTTGCTTTTAAATGTCCTTATTTCTTCTGAGAAATTCTCACTTCCTGTTCTGTCTGTAACTCCACACAGTAATGCAAGGCTTTCTCCCTGGTGTGGAGTGTCGTGCTCGCCCCCTCCCTTGGACTACAGGAGAGTCAGGATGCCCATTAACACACAGCTCCTTTCTCTATCTGCAACGTAGAGAGCGTCCTGACTCTCTTGTAGTCCAAGGGAGGGGGCGAGCACAACACTCCACACCAGGGAGAAAGCCTCGCATTACTGTGTGGAGTTACAGACAGAAGAACAGGAAGTGAGAATTTCTCAGAAGAAATAAGGACATTTAAAAGCAAAATGGAAGGATGAGGTAAGTGAAGGAGGACTGCACTAAGGTAAAGGAAGCTTATTTAGGGAAAAATAAAAATAACATTTTACCTTTACAACCCCTTTAAGTTGACCTTTGGAACATGTTACACCTGTATTTAGGATATGTAAATGAATAAAACTACAAGTCCCATCCTCCACCGCAGCAGATAGCTTGTAGTTCTCAATGGTCTGATCAGTATCGCCATAGTCCATTCACTCTTCCTGCAGCTTTCTACCTTAATATGGTTGTAAAGGCTGAATGTTTTTTTACCTTTATACTATGCATGAAGAAAAAAAAAAAAACACACACACACACACACACACACACACCTCTTCTGTAGACTCTCACTCCCGATTGGCATTTGCCAGTAGCCACTGGCTCCCACTACCCCACTACTGTCAATCACAGCCAGTGAACCAATCAGGAGACAGAGCCACGTCATGTCACAGGAGCCCCCTGAGCCTGGAGGCGGCTTACTGTGGGGGCGCCGTGTTGGACCAGAGAAGAGGAGGATCCGGGCTTCTCTGTGCAAAACCATTGCACAGAGCAGGCAAGTATAACATGTTTAATTTTTTTTTTAATAACAGTGTATATATATTATCTTTTATATTGCTTTAAAGCCCATACAGATGTGAAAGCGTCAGTCAATGCTGCTCCTCGGGGCATGAACACATCCACACTAGGATTGGCTCTAGTGGCGGTCTTATGCTTCAATGTTCATTACTCACTGGATTTGTTTTTCCAACACTGTCATCCCTACTGTCCTGAGTGCCAATGGGGCCCTATACCCCAGCCTGGAGTGGCACCACCAAGCACTAATGACCTGATTTAAAGCTTGCACAGAGTTACTGGCAGAACGTTTGAGGGAGAGTCTGCAGGAGCCCAACATAGTGCCCATGATCCACTTGCTTTACAAGCTCTTGTAGGGGGAAAAGAAGTGCAATTTATTTTTTCTGTTCCGTTAATGGACGGACACAGCAGCAATTGACCTTAGGGTTATTATCCTTCCTTTCAGGAGAGACTAGGCAGAAAAAACAGCACTTCAAGTGTTAAAACACTTCTCAGTTTTTTCTGCAAAAGTTTGTGCCTTTTAATATTTTTTTCCCTCCTAAAGGTGAACTTAGACTTTAAAGCAGTTGTAAACCGCTGGGTTTTTTTTTGGACCTGGAAGCAAAAGTCATAATGTGCTAGTATGCATTACATACTAGCATATTATGTGAAACTTACCTGAAAACAAAGCCCTCCAGGGACCGTCCATCTTCACTCAGTCTAACTTCCAGATCCGCAAACTACGGCTGTGTGACAGGCCGGAGCTGCGATGACGTCACTCCTGTGCAGGCGCGGTGGAGCCATCATTCACAGGTATCCGAAGGAACGTCATGTGTTGCCGAGGACGTTGGCTGCATGTAATGCAAATATCTCCTTAACTGTACGTTTAGGAGATATTTACAGTACCTATAGGGTAAGCCTTATTATAGGCTTGCCTATAGGTCCAAAATTATGCCTTTTGAGTTTACTTCCTCTTTAACCACTTCAAAACCGGGCTTTAAAACCCACCTCCTTCCCGGGCCTATTCTGGCGCTCCTCTCCTACATGTACAAATCATCATTCTTTTGCTAGAAAATTACTCAGAACCCCCAAAAATTATATATGTTTTTTTAGCAGACACCCTAGGAAATAAAATGGCGGTCATTGCACGGTATTTGCGCAATAATTTTTCAAACCCCTTTTTTTTGTAAAAAAAAATGGTTTCATGAATTAAAAAAATAACAAAAAACAGTAAAGTTAGCCCAATTTTTTGGTAAAATATGAAAGATGATGTTACGCCGAGTAAATGGATACCTAACATGTCATGCTTTAAAATTGCGCACACTCATGGAATGGCGCCAAACTTCGTTACTTAAAAATCTCCATAGGCGACATTCACAGATCTCATTCTTACTAGCCGCAATTGCGGTTTGTTTACTTACGGGTACCCGAGTGTGACGTCGTCACATCGCGCCCGGGCCTCCGACAGTAATAGAGATGACTGGTGACCATCTGGTCACCAGTCATCTCTATGCTGCACATCCGGCGGACGGCGATCATCTCTCCGGGCCCCCGATGGGACGGAAGAGCCCGGAGAAGCACCGGATGGAGGGGGGGGGTGTCCCCTCCCGCCACCTATAAGAACAATCAAGCGGTGGAACCGCCGCTATGATCATTCTTACGGTGCGCAGGATCGCCGCCGGAAGAAAATGATATCTGAATGATGCATATCCCCACACAAAGTACAGGACGTCATATGATATCCACCCGGGATAACAGATACACTTTTTGGATGTCATATGACGGCGTGCGGTTTTAAAAGTGGCTAAAGTTGTAGGAAGTACAAAATATCTATTAGAACTATGCATGACAGGTGCTCTTTAATACACCGTCCATTGCAGACGATACTCACAGCTCTTTTCTGGATGAAGAGTTGGGCATCCTTCAGGTGACCGGCGATGTTCTCACAGAGCCTCTTGCGCTCTTCTTCACTCAGCACTTTGGTGTAAAAGTCCCGGACCTGCAAAGTAATCGCATAAACCACATCACATGACCGATATACCGCAACTTTGTCCAACGACCAGGCTAATGTTCAGTGGCGGACTGACAACTCATGGGGCCCCCGGGCAATAGAAGATTATGGGGCCCCCGGGCTTAAAGATAGCCACCAAGCTAGGAGGCGGGGCAGCTAAAATCTAGGAGGCAGTGCCCGAGTGCCTCAATGGTCAGTCCGCCCCTGCTAATGTTACACACTGTGTACCAGGCCGGTTTTAACAAAATACTCTTTTTACTCCTCTGTCTACTTTTACATTTGTTGGTCTTCTGGCTGAGTGTGGATATAAAAACCATGCATGCTAGATTTTTCTAAAGCCTGTTCATTTCAAATAAGACAAAAAAAAAAAAAAAGGGGGGTAAGAAAGCCATCAAAACAAACTAAAACCCATGATCTGATGAGTGTGACTGCAGAAAAAAATAATAATAATTAATTCCGCTAACTTAGGGCAATAACCTGGAGCTGCTAAAGGCTGAAAAACAAGGTCATCCTCTGTTATCTCTCTCTATACTTTATATTTCATAAATGGGCCTTTGTAGAAACAAGCACGTCAGCAAACTGCTGAGTTTACGGCTCTAGTCATTGCACAGGCTTGTGATCAGGAAGGAATGTCGCAGGATGTGCTCGGTTCAGAAGAAGAACTGGGGAAAAAAACAAATGTGGGGTCTAAAGGGGCTATGGAATGTGAGGGTGTAATAGTGGACGGAGGACACCAGTTCTCTTATCAAGAGCGGATAGAAGCTCTGGCCTTCGATATCTCGGCCAAAGAAGCGGTTTCCATTACTAAAACAATGCTGCTGCGTACACCGAAATGCAGTGTACAGGGAGTCCCCGACTTGCGAACGACTCCTACTTACGAACGGGAGGCAGCGGGACGTCTGTCGTTCTGCACATGCGCGGCCACTTTTCGACGGCGGGCACATTTCGACAGAACATCTTAAAAAAGGTACTGTTCCGACTTATGAACAAATTGGACTTACAGGGCAGTTCCAGCCTTTTAGGGGCAGTTCCACAAAGGGATTACGCCGGCGTATCTACGGATACGCCGGCGTAATTTAAAATTTCCTGCATCGTATCTTTGTTTTGAATCCTCAAAACAAGATACGACGGCATCTGGGATCGATCCGACAGGCGTACGTCTTAGTACGCCGTCGGATCTAATCTGCAATTTTTCGGCGGCCGCTAGGTGGCGTTCCCGTCTAAATCCGTGTCGAGTATGCAAATTAGCTCGTTACGGCGATCCACGAACGTACGTCGGCCCAGCGCATTTTTTTCCGTCGTTTGCGTTCGGCTTTTTCCGGCGTATATTTAAAGCTGCTATACTGAGGCGTACTCAATGTTAAGTATGGCCGTCCTTCCCGCGTACAATTTTGAATTTCTTACGTCGTTTGCGTAAGTCGTTCGCGAATAGGAATTTGCGTAGAATGACGTCACCGTCGTAAGCATTGGCGGGTTCCGGTTCAATTTCGAGCATGCGCACTGGGATACCCCCAGGGGCGGCGCATGCGCAGTTAAAAAAAAAACGTTGTTTACGTCGGGTCACGACGTATTAACATAAAACACGCCCCCATCACTTCCATTTGAATTCCGCACCCTTACGCCGCAACAGATACACTACGCCGCCGTAACTTACGGTGCGAATTCGTTGAGGATTCAAACCAAAAAAAAAGTAAGTTACAGCGGCGTAGTGTATCTTAGATACGCTACGCCCGGCGCAATAATGCGCCGTTGTATGTGGATCTACCCCTTAGTGTTTATTAAAAGTCAGCAGTGCTGCTGACTTTTAATAAACAGACAGACGGCCACCCAGAGCTCTGCTCCTCTCCGGCAGGTGCCTCCATTCATAGCTGCGCTCTATGAATGGACAGGCGATCTCCTGGAACCGGTCACGTGTCCCTGGAGATCGCCTAAAGGGAGGGGCCGCCTAAGGCGAGAAGAGAAGTCGCTGAGGTGGTCCCTGGGCGGAAGGAGGAAGTGGGACAGAAAGTCCCACTCCTACCGAAGCCCATACTCCCCCCCCCCCCTAAATGTGGCGAGGAGTGCTTAAAGCGGAAGTTCCACTTTTGGGTGGAACTCTGCTTTAAGAACAAACCTACAGTCCCTAGCCCATTCGTAACTCTGGGACTGCCTGTATTAGAATTGATCTACATACAGTATGCAACACCGTGTTCCAGGAGCAGTATGGGCGACTTCTCAGCTGATGATGCAATAAAGAGTCATACTGAGTGCTTCTCCGCCAATCAGAAGAATCCTTGTAAATAGGAAAGCATACAAGGCTTCCTCTGACTAGAAGAGGTGGTCATCCATGATGTCATCCACCCACCTCTCCACTTCAATAAATACAAGGCTTTCTTTGACTGATTAAATTACAAGGCTTGTCCTGAATGGCAGAGACGCATTCAGCCCCATTTCATCCCAGGAAGTTGCCGGTACTGCAGGCGCTGTATACTGTATGTTGCTAATGCCACTACAGTGCATTAAAGCACACACACAGCAGCCGTATTGTTTAGGAAGAGAAAAAGCTGGTTTGTGTCAGCTTGGTCTAAGCCAGGGGTCTTAAATCTTTTTTTTTTAAAAAGGGCACGCTTATTATCCTTCGGACTTTAGAGGGGCCAGACTCTGGCCAGGAGGAGTCCAGAATGTCCGCATGAGGACAATCCCCCCCCCCCCCTCCCATGGCCCATGCCCACTGGAGGACTAGTGGGCCAGTGTCTGCGGGAGGACTAATGCCGACCATGGCTGGTGCCTGCAGGCAGGGCCGGTACTAGGCAGGGGCGGGGCGGGCAGCTGCCCTGAGCGCAATGATTTAGTGCAGGAGGAGGGCGCAGTTTGCCTGGTACAATCATGTCCACCACAGAACAGGCTGCAGAATGTAACACAGCAGACAGAGAGCGGCTTTGTCCCTGCATGTAAGCTCGATCGTAGCGCCCGCCCCCTGTCTGCACTGTGCACTATACCAGTACATGTGAGTGATAGAGTGGAGCATCGGCTATCAGTGCTTTCCCTCTCCTAAACAGCGTCTTCTCTCCCCCCCTCTCCACTCATCTCTATCACTCCTACTTTCACTTTCACAATGTCCCGGTGTCCGAGGGACCTTACCAGCTCTGCCCCCCTAATCTCATAAATGTTATCTCTCTCTTGGAGCCCATTCCTCCTCTTTGTAGTGCCCCCTCCTCCTGTGTCCTTTTCCTTGGACCCCCTCCTCTCTAGCTGATCAGCCAAGCTGACTGATGTCTCTGTGCTGCTGGGCTGCCACTCACTATTCAGCAAACAGGTAACTAACATACTTTCATGCTTCATATCACTGTTAAAGGGGCTGTAAACCTTCATGTTTTTTTCACCTTAATGCATCCTATGCATTAAGGTGAAAAAACGTTTGTCACTGACCAGCCCCCAGCCCCGTGTTTTACTGACCTGAGCCCGTTTGTTCCCGTCCCGGAGACACGCAAACGCTCTCTAGCCGGGGGTCTCGGCTCTTCATTGGATAGATTGATAGCAGCGCAGCCATTGGCTCCTGCTGCTGTCAATCAAATCCAATGATGCGGACGCCGGGTGTGGGGCCGAGTCTGGCACTCTGTTTATGCACGCAAATGCTGGACTCAGGAGCGCGCACGCTTGGTAAACCCCCAGGGAGAGTGCTTCTCCTAGGGGATTTTCCGATGCGAGAAGGAGCCGCGAGCGGCGTTGACGGCGATCAGGGTCACTCTGTGCAAAACTAACTGCATAGGTGTTGTGTGTATCCCCATGCCAGTACCCCATTCTTATCTACTGGGACATGAGGCTGCATGGACACAGCCACCGTATCCTAACATGACATACAGGTGCAGGTCCCAATAGAAGTGAATGATACGCTGGCACAGGGATGCACACAATGTCTGTACATCCCCTTGCTGATAAAAGAGAGCTCTGCACAGGACACACATGTCTGCACCACCTTAGTTGTGTGGATGGGGGGGATCTGCTCAGTTTTCTGTGATCGGACATAGACTGATTAAAAATATATATATACGGATTCATTTATGGGCAGCCTCCAGCTTACAATACACTATACAATCTGATTGTACAATACCCTTTGGATCTACCACCAACTATGTAGTACAAAGGCCTGACTGATTGGATACTAGTTAAATTAATTGTTTAGGTTTGTCCATATATTACAATATTTTGGTAAATCTAACAGAGATTGCGTAGAGATTGTACAATCAGATTGTATAGTGTATGCTCACCTACAGAATAGTGTTCTTGTGCATGAGTAATAACAATGACAAATGTTTTCATGTTTTCCCTGTTATCTTTATTCTCATCTTTGCAGATTTGTTTTTTCCTAGGAGCTTTGTCTTTGAGTCCATTAAACACCCGGACACATTGTCTAAAGATGGGTACACACTGGTGCTGCGCCAATACCTGTTTTGCACTGGCAATTACGAGTACCAATACTTGTGCTCAAGTACTCACTGATACCAGTAACTGATACCTTTTGTGGCGAGATATGAGCCTATACAAAATTAATGGGTTCATATCATACTGCAAAGAATCGCATGTGATTTGAACAGGAATGCAGTGCGATTTCCTGCACCACTCCTGTGTGAACCCAGGCTGAAGTCACTATGACAAGGCATGGGATTCGGACAGGAATCGCACCGTATTCCTGTTCATATCACATGCAATTCTTTGCAGTATGATATGAACCCATTCATTATGTATGAGCTCAAATCACACTGCAAAATATTGTTTTTAGGTATCGAAGCATTTACATGAGTACAAGTACTAGTACACGCTATTTTTTTCCAGCAGGCTGAACAGATTCCTGCCTTCACTCAAACAAGATGGATGGAGGAATCCCCCTTCTTTGCTTTAGTACTCTGACAGCAGGACTCCTCCACTGTCAGAATACAATGATCAGAGCTGCCCATACATCGAAAGAGGTTTTTGAGCAAGACCAAGATCAGGTTTAGTTCGTTCTAGCGCATCATTTATAATCTTCAGAAATCACCCTCGGGCAGCCAAGTTACTCATTATTGGCTGCGAACCCCATCAAAGCAAAGCGGTGTACTTTGTGATCATTGTGATGACCAATCACAAATTTAAATAGAAATAATGGTGCACTCCGCAACCATTACATATGTTTTTTTATGCTGCTTCTAGCTCCACCCCCTGCTCTGCGGGGGGGGGGGGGGGGCGCATTTTGGCATCCCCGCCCTGGGCACTGAAATACCTTGTCCCACCACTGGATATACCCCACAATCAAAAAGTTTTTATTGGCCATGTTTTAAACTTTTGTTTATCACATAACTATTTTTGGTATAGTAATAAGTTTTATACGCAAAAACGAGGCGTGGCGATGGGGGCTAAATTTGCCCCAAGTATTGCCAATTTATTCATGGCCGAGTGGGAGGACAAGTCAATTTTTAAAGAAAGAAAAGCTGAACTGATTTTTTATAAACGTTTTATCGACGATCTGTTTTTTATCTGGGAGGGAACAGAGGAGTCATTGAATGTGTTTTTAAATGTTTTAAATAATAATAACAATAACATCAGATTGACATCCGAATGGAACAATAACACCATTAATTTCTTAGATGTGACTATTTTCCGAAGAAACAACAAATTAGAAACAAAGGTGTATTTTAAACAAACAGATAGAAATAGTTATTTACCGGTTACAAGTGGACATCACCCCAAATGGCTTAAAAACATCCCGAATGGGTCAGATTATGAGAGTTAAGCGAAACTGCTCTATAAATAATGACTTTCTCTGCCAATCTAAAATCCTGACAGACAGGTTCAAGGCGAAAGGATACAATCCACAGTTTTTGGAAAAAATTGTGGAAGAAGTAGAAAAAATTCCTAGAGACAAATGTTTAGAAGAGAGAGTGATAGATACAGCCCAGGAATCAAATCCGGCAGAATGGGGGTTCATATCACAATTTCACAGCCAATATAAAGAAGTAGAGTCCATTTTTAATGAACATTGGCATATTCTGCTGTTGGATAAGAAATTAGGCCCCATATTACCTCAGTTTCCACAATTCATCTACAGGAAAGCACCTACCTACGGTGATACAATTGTGAAAAAAATCTTGGACCTACCGGCTAAACCCCAAAGTTTTTGGGATAAAAATGGCTTCTTTGCCTGTAGAAGATGCAAACCGTGCAAAGAAGTTAGAGTACTGAAGAGAGGTTTGGATAGCTTCACATCACCAACAAATCACCAGGAATTCAAAATAAAGCAGTTCATTACCTGTAATACTACTCATGTCGTATACGCACTTAGATGCCCATGCGGCCTACTGTATATCGGACGCACAAAGAGACGGCTTAGAATCAGAATCGGAGAACACATTAAGAATATCAAAATAGGATACACTGATCATAACGTGTCTCTTCATTTCAAAATAAAACATAACCAAGATCCATCCGGTTTGGAATTTTGGGGGATCGAACATGTGGAAACCCACTGGAGAGGCTCCCATAGAGTACGAGAACTTTCAAAAAGAGAAACGAACTGGATTTTTTTGACGGATGTATTAACGCCTAAAGGATTAAACGTTGAGCTGGACATTAATTGCTTTATCAGTGACACTTAAATGGAAATAGACAAATATAGAGTCATGACATGTAAGAGCAAGAGTCCTTATAAGCACGATCAAAGGGGTAGCCAAAATATATAGGATAACAAAGAGGGTTCTAATAAACTCACCATTACCTCGGATATTTTGGCTTACCTGATAGACATCCTTCATTGAATCTCCACTACACATTTTTTCGCATATAAATTCCAATGAACATATCCCATGCATATTAAATATACAGGGTTGCACATTATAATGATTAGAATGGACTATTTGTATAATGCTATATGCCCTAAAAGGTCTGCTGGTCCAATATGGGTATATAGTTTCACATAAGGTTAGACTTAGATTCCAATATGTCTAATGGATATACTTATGTACGGATATTTATATATACATATACATCCTCCATTTTATATGTGTAACAATTTCGTGTTTCTACGTAATTTATTTTACATTTTATACATATATATATAAGTTTTTTTATATATGTATTTATATATTATTTTTTAGATTTTTATCTATATAAAATCAATATATTCTTTTAGATTTCTATTTTTTAGATTTCTAATTTGGTCTACTTTTTTTTTTTAATATATTTTTAAATATAGTTTTTTAATATATATAATAATGCTGCATTTTTATACCTTTATAAGATTTCATAAAATCATGGTCTATACATTTTAAACAATTTTTTATTAATATCATTATATATATGTACCATATTTTTAACTGTATATATATATAATTTATTTTGTATGTATATGTACATATATATATTTATGGATATATCATTGATGTTTCTTTATGTATTTAATGATTGAATAATGATTGAATCCAGCTTAATGTATGTTAACATTTATGCTTACTATGTGTCTACAGTGTATCACATAGATAAGTGCAAAACTTCACAGTAATACTGCCGAGGTTATGTGTGACACCCAGGGTTAATTGCTCTCAGGCCACACACTATTTGACATAAGCGTTTATGCAGATGTAGATATCTCCTCACTGTATTAAAATGCTAGGCGCTGAAGTTCTTTGTTCAGTGCTGGCCCCTGTATGTAGTGGTATTTACTGTTACCTCTCTGTCTTCACTCACAAATTCGCTCTATGGGGAGAACAGTGAGTGAAACTGGAGCGCAGTACAAAGCTATGTCCCGCATGGCTCCTCCCCTTCGGGGCGTGGCTAAGACGGCGCCCGGAGGAGAGGACTGCACCAATGACACACGGAGGATGTGTCTACACCGTCCGGAGCTCTGTCATTGGTCGGGGGGCGGAGCATTACTACTTAAGTCCGGAGGATGACTGTGATAGGCATGCTCTAAGAGGAAGTCCGAACGGACGAAACGTCAGAGCTGCTATCCAGCATCCCAAACCGGAAGTGACGTTGTGCGCTCCACTCGTGGAAGGGAACCAGGAAGCAAGCCACAGGAAAGATATCCAAGCGGTCTTCAGGGGTCCCGAGAAACAGTGAGAGTGACACAAACACCCATACTTGTTATACATTCTGCCTGACTATTACACTGATCTGGTACGCATGTTTTTTAAAGGGGATACGCATGTATGTTTTGGGTTACATTAAACATCATCAAAACTATATTGCGCTATGTGGATATTTTCTTCCCTTACATAAACTGCTATTACCTGGAGAGTGGAAATCTATGCGGTGATCGAGGAAAGGGGTATGCTGTTCCAATCTACTATCTGACAGCGATACATTATATCATATGCGGTTTTAAAGTAGCCATCTGGTGAGTTCTTTCCCCAAAGGGGACCCTTTATCCCCCCACGTGGTGAAATCCTGATTGGTGATTGGAGCACATATTATTGTTTTCTTTGATCGAGTCAGCATACACAGCATACACATCAAACCAGTGGTTTGCAGCGCTGCTGCAGGACTTTATATCAGCTCTGTACGAGCCGTTTTTATTTTTTCTGCTTTTATATATGGACTATTTTATTTAAGCAGCTGCTTTTATTGTTTATATGGTGTTTTATTTGGACAGATTTTATTTCTTGGACCTTCAGTTTCATCCTAAGCGCAGGGCAGTACTTAAATAGGGGGGCCAGTGATTAGTACTTTTGCATACTTTGTACAAGTTAAAAACTGTTTTATTTTTTGCTACAAAATTACTAAGAACCCCCAAACATTATAAAAAAAAAATCGAACACCCTAGAGAATAAAATGGCGGTTGTTGCAATACTTTATGTCACGCCGGTCTTACAAGTGCACTTTTTTGGAAAAGAATACACTTATGAGTTTAAAAAAAAGACGACAACATTAAAGTTAGCCCAATTTTTTGAATATTGTGAAAGATAATGTTACGCCGAGTAAATTGATACCTAACATGTCACGCTTCAAAATTGCACCCGCTCGTGGAATGGCGACAAACTTTTACCCTTAAAAATCTCCATCGGCGACATTTAAAAAATTCTACATGTTGTAAGTTACTAAGGAGGTCTGGGGATAGAATTATTGCTCTCGCTCTACTGATCGCAGTGATACCTCCCATGTGTGGCTTGAACACCATTTTCATATGCGGGCACTGCTCACGTATGCTTTCACTTCTGCACGCGAGCTCGTCGGAACGGAAGCGTTTACATTTTTTTATTTTTTCTTATCTATTTTACCTTTTATTTTAATTGTTTTCACTGTTCTTTCAAATAAAAAAAATGGTGTCACTTTTATTCCTATTACGAGGAATGTAAACATCCCTTCTAATAGCAAAAAAGCATGACAGGTCCTCTTAAATATGAGATCTGGGGTCAAAAAGACCTCATATCTCATATTTACATTAAAATGTCCTGCTATCATATGGAGACGGGTGGGGGCCATCTTCCCCTCACTCGTCTCCATACCCAGCCACAAGAAGGACCCGATT
Organism: Rana temporaria; assembly: GCF_905171775.1. Lineage (NCBI taxonomy): Eukaryota > Metazoa > Chordata > Amphibia > Anura > Ranidae > Rana > Rana temporaria. Next base: position 28,942,498 of record NC_053499.1, on the reverse strand, counting down.
GGCTCCGCTGCTGTTGATGGCTCCGGTAAGCGACGGAGGGCACGGGAGAGCAACGGGAGGGGGTCCCTATCCCGCCGCCGATGAAAGTGATCTTGCGGTGAATCCGCCGCAGAGACTACTATTATCGGAAACTGGACCGCCGGCTGAAGAAGAGGATACCTGGGTTATGGAAGCTAGCTACTGCCTTAACAAAGATATCTCTCTTCAAACAGCCGACGTATATCGGCGTGCTGCAGTCCGGAAGAGGTTAAAGGGGTTAAACTGAACTTTGGGAGAGAGGGTTAGGGCCAGGACACCCTTAGGTAGATGCAATGTTAATTTGCAGACTCCGAGACTTCTATAGGCAGAAATCTATACAGTGGAAGGCCTCCAGCCGGACACCACTTCTGTATCGGAAGGATGCTGTCTCCTATGGCAACAGTCTTGTACATGTCACTAACGGTAATGCATACTTGCCAACTGTCCCGTTTTTAACGGGACAGTCCCGTCAAATAGGACCTAGTCCCGGCTAATTTAGCCTGCCGGCACTTGTCCTGGCTAGTGGGGAAGGCAGGTGCGGCTTCTGGGTCTCGGCAGGGGCCACGGGCGTAGGAACCGGGGGGTACGGGGGGACGCATCCCCCCCCAGGAAATAATGCGGGGGGGACAGGTATGGTAAAATCCCCCCCAGATGTGACAGCGCAGTCACTAAACTGTGTGCCCGCTGGCGCCGACTCACTGGCTGCCGCATGCGCTCCTGGCTGGTAATGGTATTCAACTATCTGCTACACAAACAGTTCTCTTTACCCCACACTCACACACTGTGGGTCTCCACTCAATGAGCTCCCAGTCTCTCTCATTAGACTTCATATCCACTAGTCACTGCATCCCCTGAGCGCTTTCACTGTAGCACTCAACCGCCAACCCCGCTTCCCTGCTGGGTCCCTGGCTTGGCACTCACAGATACTCTTAAAGCTTCACCCCTGCTGACACGTTAGGTCCCTGGCTTGGCACTCCACAAGCATCACCTCTGCTGTCCCGCTGGGTCCCTGACTTGGCACTTGCTGAAGTTTTCCCACTTCTTCACCATCCCCGGATGGCAAGAAGTCTGCTCTGGTACTGGCCTCAGCTCACTCACTGTGATCTCCGGTAGTAAGGTGGATGATCCCTTAGTGGCGGCAGCTTCCCCTCTACCTCCAACTACAACTGGTTCTCTGGCCGGCGGAACCGTTACTTCTGCAAGCCCAACCCCACGCTGCTTTCCTACTTCTGGTAAAGGCCCTCAGACTAAGGTGACCAGATTTAAAAAATGAAATCCGGGGACATATTTTTTTTTTACTAGTAATGGCGGCAATCAGTGACTCTCTGCCTGTCTGAGAGCCTCAGAGCCTCTCAAGTCTTACTCTCCGGGTCCCAGCTACTACTTGGTGGGGAGCAGAGGAAGATCACTCCGCCAGGGAAGGCAAGTAGATAAGCAGGCAGGCGACTGGCTGGAACTTGAGTCAAGGCAGAAGAACATGCGAGCGGAGCTGGATGGGCATGCACCCGAAACTGAAGAATTTTCCCTCCGCTCCGACCAGCACATGATCATCAGAAAGGGGCTCAGATAATGGGAAAAAAATAGACCCCCCGCTAGTAGGAGCGGCGGAGCAGGGGTGTGTAATTCAGATTTTTTTATTAATTTTGCACTGACTGTCTTTGAAATTGCCCCAGCCCCTGTTCAAATCCAATCTGGGGACAAAACTGGGGACAGACTTGGTCCGGGGACGGTGTCCCCAATCCAGGGACTGTCCCCTGAAACCGGGGATGTCTGGTCACCCTACCTCGGACAGCCTAGCAGCCAGATGTCCCTGGGATAGGCCTTAGGTTTCTGGCCTAGCAGCCCGGGGCAATACGACACCAGTCCACCCAGACAGCCGTCCAGGTGGCACAGAACAATGATCACCTGACTCCACCCAAATAAATAGGTTCTCCCAGCAGGCAAAGGGACTCAAGAAAATCCCTTCCCATTGGCTGAGAAACCCTATTCATTCCTAATCTATCCTTGCAATGCCCTTGTCCTATCTAATGTCACCAGATACCCGGCCAGAAGAAAGAAGTGAAGCAATTCCAGAATTAGGGGGAAATCAATTGACCTCCCAAAATTGGCCAAGGCAACTATCACTTGGCAAATACATTTAATAGCAACCCTGCCTAAACATCAGTGTGCTACATTTGTCTCTTTAACCACTTGAGACCCGCGCTATTGACAAAAGACGTCAACAGCGCGGCTCTCAGGTGCCAACTGAACGTCTTTGGACGTCATTTGAAAGCATTACCCGCGCGCGCCACTGGGGGCACGCAGCGGGTAAACACTGTCCCGGCGCATAGCTGGGAAGCCGATGCTTGTACCTGGCGGCCGTGATGTCCGCCGGGTACACGTGATCGTCTGTAAGACAGCAGGGACGTGGAGCTCTGTGTGTAAACACAGAGCTCCACGTGCTGTCAGGGAGAGAGGAGACCGATCTGTGTCCCTTGTACATAGAGACACAGCATCAGTCACCTCCCCCAGTCACCCCCCTCCCCCCACACAGTTAGAACACACCCAGGCTACACATTTAACCCCTTCCTCACCCCCTAGTGTTAACCCCTTCCCTGCCCGTCACATTTATACAGTAATTAGTGCATTTTTATAGCACTGATCGCTGTATAAATGTGAATGGCGCCAAATTTGTGTCAAAAGTGTCCGATACGTCCGTCGCAATATCGCAGTCCCAATAAAAATCGCAGATCGCCGCCATTACTAGTAAAAAAAAAAATAATAAAAAAAATCATAATTCTGTCCCCTATTTTGTAGGTGCTATAACTTTTGCGCAAACCAGTCGCTTATTGCAATTTTTTTTTTTTTTTACAAAAATACGTCAAAAAATACGTATCGGCCTTAACTGAGAAAAAAAATATTTTTTTTTAAAAAAAAAATGGGATATTTATTATAGCAACAAGTAAAAAATATATATATATTTTTTTTAAATTGTCGCTCTTTTTTTGTTTATAGCGCAAAAAATAAAAACCGCAGAGGTGATCAAATACCACCAAAAGAAAGCTCTATTTGTGGGGAAAAAAGGACGTCAATTTTGTTTGGGAGCCACGTCGCACGACCGCGCAAATGTCAGTTAAAGCGACGCAGTGCCGTAAGCTGAAATTTCGCCTGGGAACGAAGGGGGTTTATGTGCCCAGTAAGCAAGTGGTTAAAGAAAGATCATCTAGGATCAATGAACTTTTGGAACCCCTGATCAATAATGCAGGAACACAAACCATCTGGCAGACACCAGAATCACCAGGTGACAATCTCTACCTGCATTTGTATTATATACAACTCTATAGCTTTGCAGTTGATAGCAGAAGTATATGAGATGACTATTGGTTGACAAAAATAGGCCATTTTATTATATGAGCCAAGAAAGGCTGTAGCCGTGAAAAGCCGAGACGTCAACTATTTATGACAGCCCATAATTAGTGTGAAAGATTATGAATTAGGAATATGTACAATAGCCAGAGGGACAGCAAATTTAATTATAACGAGGTGATTGCAAACTCTTTAATATGCGTTTCTATTAACTACGAGATCTAGGAATACTGGCCAACTAATTCTTGATTATTCTAGGACGTCGAAAAGGAATCCAATGAATTTTAATTAACACGGGTAGAAAAAAGTCAGGAGACGGGTTAGAATGAGGGACAGATGCAATAAATTCTTAAGAGTCAACAAGCAGATGTGCATCGGAAAAGTGCTTAAATAGGAGATTTTTTAATTGAGCCCTAAAAGTCACATCCTTACAGCAGATCTGCTGTTCACGTGCAAATAAACACTGTCAGTGCCTGTTAATAATATGGTCATCATTGTTAAGGGTAAGGAACCAGGAAAAAAGAAAATTGCGCTAATCGAATAAGAATTAAGTGAATAAATGGGAAGGCTGCAATAGCGTGAACTAACACAAAACAAATATAAAAGAAAGAAAAATTGCGCCAACCAGTAATTATAATAGTGTGAACAGTGAAGTCCTTTGTGTTTTCTACAAGTGGAACACAGAAAAAAATGTGCACCATATGAGTGCATAAAACGTGAACAAATTGTTAAAAAGTTCCAGTATCAAAGTCCATAGACGAAAATTCCAACCCGGACAGCACCCAGTGTGAAGATGATTGACAGTTGTGACCCGCCACCATATGGACTGAGGCTTACCAAAAGGTAATTTGATAACAGCGTTATTCAAATTACTGCAGGATACTTCCAAAGCACCGGATAACAGCCAGGAATAGATCAGTGTTAAGGGTAAAGCTGACTCCATTTTTGCATTTGTTTCAGAACTGTTAATTAATGGTTAGTAAAAAAGTTTGTAATTGTGTTTTGTTTTAAGACTTTTGAAGGTCTACTGAATAGTTGAAGCACCAGCAGAAACATAGGCCCGGATTCACAAAGCACTTACACCGACGTATCTCGAGATACGCCGCGTAAGTGTAAGTATGCGCAGTCGTATCTGATACGCCTGAAAATAGGCTTCCTACGACCGACGTAACTTGCCTACGCCGTCGTATTGTGAACGCATATTTACGCCGGGCGCATTTGCCGCTCCCATAGATTTTCTATGCACATATGCAAATGAGGGAGATAGGCCAATTCACAAGCGTAGTTGCACTCTGCGCATAATGAATGCGGTTTCCGTAAGTCGTACGTCCGGCGTAAAGTTATTCCCCATATAGTAGGCGCAAGTCATGCAAAGGTATGGACCAGGGAACACAGCCGTCGTATTTTACGCCGTTTACGTAGTACGTGAATAGGGCTAGGCGTAGGTTACGTTCACGTCGTAGGCAGTGAATCGACGTATCTTAGGCAGTTGTTTCGACGTGATTCTGAGCATGCGCACTGGGATGCGTCCACGGGACGGCACATGCGCTGTAGGTTATTCGTAACTTTATGACGCTCAGTCCTTCATTTACAAGGGGTCACGCCTCATTAGCATGGCTCACGCCCACTTCCACCTACGCTGGCTTACGCTGAGGAAACCCAGCGTATCTTTAACAGCGACTGGGGGCGAGTGCTTTGTGAATACTGTGATTGCCTCTGTGCGCTGCGTCGGCGTAGCGTATATTCGATACGCTACGCCGGCATAAATATGCGCCAATGTATGTGAATCTGGGCCATAGTATCTAAAGTTTAACCCAAGAAGAGAAATTGAATATATTGTACAGGATAATGCTTGTGGGTATAGGATAGTGTATATGAAGGTTTTCTTTTGTATATCTGTGTTTTTTTGTTGGTAGAACTGGGTGTCTTTTTTCAACCAGGCTAAATATGTAACTATGGATTGATTTACTAAAACTGGAGAGCGAAAAATCTGGTGCCAATCTACTTCTAACTTCAGCTTATTTAATTGACCACTTGCCGATCGTCTAAAGATGATATACGTCGGCAGAATGGAGCGGCTGGGCAAATTTCCCGCCGTGTGCTACGTGACCATGCCCGCTGGACCCGCGGACTCGATGTCCGCTGGTGTCATGCGATCGTGTCACGGAGCTGCAGAATGGGGAGATGTCTATGTAAACAAGGCATCTCCCTGTTCTGCCTAGAGACAGGACAGTGATCTACTGCTCCCTGTCATCGGGAACAGTGATCGCTGTCGTGTTCGTTGTAGCCCAGCCCCCCCACAGTTAGAATCACTCCCTAGGACACACTTAACCCCTTCATCGCCCCCTAGTGTTTAACTCCTTCCCTGCCAGTGTCATTTATGCCAGTGGTCGTCAACCCCCGGTCCGCGGCCCACTACCGGGCCGCAGCACTTCTGCAGCCGGGCCGCGGGTGCTAGCAGGCGGCATGACACTTTTCTTCCTCCTGCCGTCGCTCTGTAATCCTCACAGAGCCGACAGCAGGAGGCGGAACAATTCTGGGTGGAAGGCGGAGCTGCCTGAGATTATCACACAGGCGATTGGCTGCTAGGACTGTCCTTCATCCTAGCAGCCAATCAGCCAACTCCACTATTCTCTGTTTACTGCTGCCAACTCTCCTCAAGCAAGCTGCACTTCCGCCCTCAACTTGCTCTCCTTGCCGGGTCACTTCACCTTCTTCCCTGTTACTTTCACTGTGGTCAGCAGCTCATCTCCGCTCCTCCCCGTCTACACTTCTCTCTGCCTTATCTGCACCATCACACAGTAAGTCACTCGGCACCTATCCTCGCTCCCCTGCTTAGTTCATTTTTTCCCCTTCTCCGTGGTCTTTTATCTGCTGTCCCTCCATAAATCTTCACCATGCTGCTGTCTCAGCTCAGCATTCCAGACAGAGATCTTACACCCTTTCCATCCCAGTTTGCTCTTAGCTCTCATATCTGTCCTGTACTCACCATGCAGCCTAGCACATTCTCTGCATTCTGTCACTAATGAAGACATTAGCACATACTTTTACCCCCCCAACCTCCTCACCAATTCTCTCTTTTCTAATCTCTTAGCCCCCCCCCTCCTTCCATTGAAGCAATTTGTCATGCAGTTTGACAAGTCACATCCTATTGCCAGCAAGGCAGTGTTCAAATCAATGCAACGCCAACTTTGAGTCGCTGCATCAATTTGAAAAAGTAGTACATGCGATTTAGGGTGCGACTTCAATAGACATCTGAATGAAGCCACACAGATGTCTTCAAAGTTGCAACCCAAAGTCACACTGAGATGCGGCTCTAAAATTGTGCCATTTTCAGGTTAGGTCGCACAATTTCAAAGCCACAGTCAATGTGAACGGGGGCCAATAGTAGATTCACACTGGTGTGCTGTGGTCTGGCCACAGTGCGATTGTATATGCAGTTTACCCACAGTTTTAGGTGCACTCCCATTCAATTCTATTAGACTGTTTTCATGAAAGCAAATCTCAGACTTGCATGCTGCATCCTTGATGTGCAATCAGAAAACACACAGTCCACTAGAATTCAACAGGAGCACACCTAAAACTGCAAGTAAATCACACATACAAATCGCACCGTAGTCAAACCACAGCGCACCAGTGTGAAACCGCTATAAGGCTAGGTTCACGCGCAGTCAGGATCATGCACAAAATTGTGCCGCTTCATAGGAGTGAATGGAGGTTCCGATCAGGTCCGCCTGAAAAACTGACAGACAGACCTGATCGGAAAGCCCGTGTGAAAGGGGCTCAAGTTCGAACCGGAGGAGCGCACTTTGCCATCTTCGCCCTGGGCGCTGGATGACCTAGTCCCAGCACTGGTGAGGGGGTGAAGTAAAGCGCTAATATCTGAATGGGGGGGGGGGGGGGGGAATCCGATCCTCAGGATTGCTGTGATGTGGGGGGGAGGGGCTGAGGACATTAAAGAGGAGCTGAGCACTGGAGTGTGGAGGGGGGGGGGGGGACCGAGACTGGAGTGTGGGGACTGAGGACTGTAATGTGGGGGGGCCTGAAGAAGTTAAATTGGGGTGACCAAGAACTGTCATATGAGGGGGGCTGAGGATATTAAAGTGGAGGTTGGGAATGTAATGTGGGGGGTAGGCTGCCACTGATTCTGCATTATGGTGGGTTTAACTATTTCATTTATTACTACAATGTAATAGAAATAATGTGCTGACAAATTGCCCGCGAAAAATCGCTTACCCCCCGCATGCCATCCCCAACCTCCCCCCAACCGGGCCTTGGCAAAATTTTGTCCACGCAGCCGGTCCCCGGTGCCAAAAAGGTTGGGGACCACTGATTTATGCAGTAATCGGATGCTTTTTTATAGCACTGATCGCTGTATAAATGACAATGGTCCCAAAATAGTGTCAAATGTGTCCGATGTGTCCGCCATAATGTCGCAGTCATGATACAAATCGCTAATTGCCACCATTACTAATAAACAAAACAAAAATATGCCATAAATCTATTCCCTATTTTTTAGACGCTATAACTTTTGTGCAAATCAATATATATAAACTTATTGCGATATTTTTACCAAAAATGTGTAGAAGAATACATATCGGCCTAAACTGAGAAAGAAATTTGTTTTTTTTTATATTTTTGGGGGATATTTATTATAGCAAAAAATATTGCTTTTTTTCCCAAAATTGTCGCTCTTTTCTTGTTTATAGCACAAAAATGTAAAACACAGAGGTGAAAAAATATCACCAAAAGAAAGCTGTATTTGTGGGGAAAAAAAGGAGGTCCATTTTGTTTGGGTACCACGTTGCACGACCGTGCAATTGTTAGTTAAAGCGACACAGTGCCGAATCGCAAAAAGTGCTCTGGTCAGGAAGGAAGTAAATTCTTCTGGTGCTGAAGTGGTTAAGCTTTGACAGAAAATCCTGGAAGCCGGTTGATTTCTATGCACAGCTGTACCAGATTTTGCACTTTCCAGTTTTAGTAAATCAACCCCTTTGTTTTCTTTCTTTCTGGCTTTCTACCTTTATTATCACCTTGTGATAGGGTTGCCACCTTTTCTTTAAGCCAAACCTGAACACTTATGGACCTGGAATGACTTTGGGTGCCCACAACGAGAGTAGTAATGCGGTGCGCATGGTATGCCGCAGAGAACAGTGAGTGTGACCAAATTGCTCTTGTTCTTGCTTAATGTGTCTCGGAACATGGCTTGACAGGAGGGTAAGGGGCACTATGGGTGCCGCACTACTATTTTTTTTGCAGTCCCCAATGGTGTCCCAATGTGTTATATAGTTACATAGTAGGTGAGATTGAAAAGTCCATCAAGTCCATGTGATTATTTGTCAGTATTACCTTGTATATCAGTGTATGTTGTGGTCGTTCAGGTACTTATCTAATCGTTTTCTAAAAATTATCCATGCACCCCGCTGAGACCACCGCCTGTGGAAGGGAATTCCACATTCTTGCCGCTCTTACAGTAAGAACCCTCTACAAACCACCGGGGATCAAGGTAGTCGGACACTGAGAGACTGGTCACCTCTCAGTCAGTACCTGACAACTATCTGAAGGAGATCCAGACGCAATTCTATCAAGGAGGATCATCTCCGTAATCACAATCACAGAGAGGGCCTGTGGCAGAGACTTTTCCTTCAAGTTTGAGCGATACCCTGGCTGCCAGGTCAGTGAGAGTGGGCCTGTCCAAGTACGCAATACCCACTCTGGCTAGAGTGGCAAAGAATACAAAGCATTGTTGGGAGCAGGACTGTTTCCCTATTGTTGCGCCTGAGTCTGCTACTTCTTCTTTTACTTCACCTCTACTCTTCATCACAATTTTTTATGTTTTTACCCAGCTGGGTAATAAAGAGCACAGAAAAAGACACCGGTCGTGGACATTCCGTTACTGCTATATGCACCATACACCCTAGGATGCCGGAAGAGCCACGAGGTAACATGCCACACAAAACAAACCAGCAGCTCCTCTAGGGGTAGTGCTACAATAAGAAAATAAAACATTTACTATTCGCCGCTAAAGTGTTCAAGTTTGGCTTGAAGAAAAAGTGGCAACCCTACCTGTCCCTGGTGGTCTCTCCAGCCTTTTGGGGTCAGAGGTGTGCTACATTTTCCTGTTCTCAGAATGCTGTTTGATACATTGTCCTTGACTAGTTCCAGCTCCTGTTTTTGGTATTCCTCGCTTTATTTTCCAGCTAATCTGTCTTCTGGAGTCTGACGGTGTCTAAACTCATGTACCTTACATTTTTCCATCCCATGAGATGCCAGCCAGTAAATTGTGAATAGTAGACTGCACTTATAGAGGGATCACTAATGGCTTTGTTGCCGTTCTTCTCTTCTGCTGGCATGTGTTTCTTTGTAGTGTACTGCTGATCAATGCAGACTGCAGACAGGTTTACACACAAACAAAGCAATGTTTTCACCTAGCTGAGCTCTGGTAGAGTAGATACAACTGACAGAACTGAAAGTGATTCTGACATCTAACAGTTTTTAACCCTAATGCATTCCCTGCTTTAACCACCTCACTAGAGCCGGGCCTGTGGCAGAGGCCTGTTTCTCCCAGCAACCTTAAAGTGGCACTCTGGCTGCCGGGCCTGTGGCAGGGGTCTGTCCGGGGGCACTTCACCCACTCTGGCTGGAGTGGCGACAAACTGTACTACTACAGAAAGCAGGATTGCTTTCCTCCTATCCAAAGCCTGATATCGCAAAGTTCCGTTACTTCATCAACCTTTCCTATCTACCTCAAGTTGATGTTGGTCGTGTTGGGCCAGGAAATAAAGCATTCAGAAAACCTTATCTGCAGATTGGACATTCGCTTATTGCTCTACTCACTATATTCACCCCTAGACAACACATAGAGGTAACTTAATAGGCCGATCCCAAATCAATCAGCAGCTCCTGAGGGGGTAGCGCTACAATTGTGCAACATGTTTATTCATCAATGCATAAAAACACCCAATTATCAACTCACATTTAAAAGTGCATTAACATTGTATAAGTGACAAGTCCACTTTAATTTATTTTACTAAGGGAAATAGGCTTAGATGACAGAAATTTTTTTTTTTTTTCTAGGCAAAGTAACTGATTTTTAAAAATGGGTTAGTAGTTCCTGAAGACACTAAGGCCTCGTACAGACGACCGGATCTATCCGCTGGGATTGATCCGCGGATCAGTTCCAGCGGACAAATCCGGTCGTCTGTACGGCCTAGCGGATATTTATCCGCGGAGATTCGTCCGGCCGATCGATTTCAAGCGGATAGAAATTTCTTAGCATGCTAAGAAATCTATCCGCTTGAATCGTTTCCAGCGGATTGATCCGGTCGTCTGTACAGACTCACCGGATCAATCCGTCCGCTCCCCTCCCTCGCATGCGTCGTAATGATTCGACGCATGCGTGGAAGTACTTACCTTCCAGCGTCACGCACGTCGCTGCGTCATCGTCGCGGCACGTCACCGCGGATGTATTCCGCGCGGATTTTGATCCGATGGTGTGTACAAGCCATCGGATCAAAATCCGGAGGAGGAATCTCCGCTGGAAACGGTCCGGCGGACCATTTCCAGCAGAGATCCCCTCGTCTGTACGAGGCCTAACTCTGTTTTGTTTCACAACTGAATCTAGGGCTCGTCTTTAACTGCTTCACAGCGAATGCCTGTAGGCAGGAGAATAATGCAAAGAAAATTATCCGTTTTATTATAATCACTCTTTTTTATTCCCACTACATCTCTTCATAAATTACACTTTTTTTTCTGTTACAGTAATAAAGACTGCAAAGCGACAGAAAGAGGGAGACTTATTGTAATTCACTAGTTAATTCTTACATTAATCATCCGTCAACTATTCAGGCTCATTGTGGAAGGCAAAGCAGACAAGTATAGATGTCACGAAGAGATTAAGGGAATAAAGTTTGTCTGGAATCGACAGCACTAAATCCTATTAATGTGGATTTACTTATGACATTATTACATGAAGGGAAAATCTGGTCGGCTCTGTATAGAGTCTCGAATGAGAATATTCTGCCATAAAAAAAGAATCACAATTAGGGATGAGTTTCAAGTTTGGCACTTTAATAAGTAAATCCTGAAGGTTTGACGAATTTATGACAGATTTAGTGGGGCCACAATTTTTTGTCTTTAACCTCTTGCCGACCGCCGCCTGTACATATAAGTCAGTCAGAATGGCACAGCTGCGCAAAGCAACGTACAGTGGAACCTCGGTTTAAGACTAACTTTTGGCTTCAGAGCGTTTTGATTTGCGAGCAACTTTTTTTTTTTAATTCTGAATCGGTTTGCGAGTGTTGACTCGCAAGACGAGCAGAATTCAAGCTAAATAGGCCTGCAGTACCTAATTTGGCCTGAGGTATGGGGGCGCAGAAGCCGAGCAGAGCCAAAAATAGGCCTGCAGTACCTCATTTGGCCTGAGGTACGGGTGCGCAGAAGCCGAGCAGAGCCGAAAATAGGCCTGCAGTACCTCATTTGGCCTGAGGTACGGGGCGCAGAAGCCGAGCAGAGCCGAAAATAGGCCTGCAGTACCTCATTTGGCCTGAGGTACGGGGCGCAGAAGCCGAGCAGAGCCGAAAATAGGCCTGCAGTACCAGAGGCGTATCTAGTGAAAATAGCGCCTACGGCAAGCACGGAGACTGCACCCCTGTCAAAACATTTGAAACCCATCTTTCAGATAACCTTAACAAAAAAACAGCTAACAAAACTAGTGATATTTATCATCCCTTGTGATACCTTGGGTAGTGATATATCCTCTTTATGGAGAAATCTGGGGTTTATTAGACCCCTGATCCCTCCTCGGCCCTCCAAGGCCAGGTAAATGCAGAACCAATACTGGAAGTGATGAAATCTTCATCCAGCATTTGTTTGTGAAATCTTCATCACTTAAGGCCTCAGATTTCACAGAGGAGAGGGAGAAACTGATGTTCCCCCTTCTTCTTTGTGCGCTGTTAATCTGACCAGATGAAATGGGAGAGCCTGGGAGAACAGGGGAGGGCTGTGGCTGAACGCAGCAGGGATAGCGCTGCCATTGTCCGTTAGCAAAGGTGCTGAAAAGGAGATCCTGCCTATGCTCGGGAGGGAAGAAGATACCCTTAGACCCTGGTAAGTGCCTTGCTGCCCAGCCACTCAACAGCACCCCCTTCATATGGCGCCCATGGCACTTGCCATGGCTGCCATACCCTAGATACACCACTGTGCAGTACCTCATTTGGCCTGAGGTAAGGGGCGCAGAAGCTGAGCAGAGCCGAAAATAGGCCTGCAGTGCCTCATTTGGCCTGAGGTAAGGGGCACAGAAGCCGAGCAGAGCCGAAAATCGGCCTGCAGTACCTCATTTGGCCTGAGGTACGGGGGAGCAGAAGCCAAGAAAAGCCAAACATTGGCCTGCAGTACCTCATTTGGCCTGAGGTACGGAAACGAACCTTCCCTTTGGAAAACAAATGAATTATCTTTGATTTGCATTCAACTACTATGAATTAAACAAACTTTATTTATGGTACAAAAGCACTTTATTGAGTATTTGATATTTATATAAGTTAAAATTTAAAAAATTGTTGGTATTTACACTAATCACACTTTATTGATTATATAATGGTACTTTGAGGATTATAATAGATATTTTTTTGTGCAGGCAGTTTTTATTATTCATGTTCGTCTTTCTGGTTTGAATGACTAAACACTGTCTTGAACTTTTTTTTTGAAAAAAGCCCAGATTTGTGCTTTAAGATAAACGCCATATTGACAACACAAAGTGAAAATATCATAATTTCTCTAGTAAAAAAAAAAGGTACATTTTAGCGGTCTCCTGTTAGTTGCTGTTAGCAGTAATGATTTTTCCTCTCCGGTCATCAGACCCTGATGATGCAATAACACGCAAGTGATAATGTCCATCAATAAACTAAAAATAAAACAACGCACAGCTACTGGACAAGGTTTTATTGCAGGTCATTCAAAATGGCAGATGGTAGCCTTGATGGCTTCTTGAGTTTCCATTAACGGATTAAGAAGGCGTGAAAAGGCTGCTTCCAAACCAAAAGTGGATTGTAAATGAATTGCGCCATTGATTTTGTTATCATTGACAGCAGAAGTTTTAAATAGCAACTGGAAAATATATTTTGCTGACCTCTTGATCTTAAAGGATCTGCTTTGTGCGTGAATGTAACAAACTGCTTGTTACACGTTTCCTATGATCACCGTTGATATATTAACAGAGTAACCTTGGAATACAGTATTTCCTGAATATAAGAAGGAAACAAAGGACAAAGGGTCCACTCACACCCAGACATGTTCCTGCAGTAAAAGGGATGCAGATGACCGCATGAAAATGCATTTAAAATAGAAATATCATTCATTCCTATGTGGTTAGCTCACATCTATGTCATATTGTTTAAAAATAGAACATTTGACATTTTGTGGAAAGAATAATGCCGCGTACACACGATCATTTTTCGTCATGAAAAAAAACAAAGTTTTTAAAAACGTAATTTAAAATGATCGTGTGTGGGCTTCGTTTTTCGGCTTCTTAAAATGTAGTTTTTCGTGTTGTTAAAAATGATCGTGTGTGGGCAAAAACAAAGGCTCAGATTCAAGTAGCAATTGCGCCTGTGTAACCATAGGTTACACAGCGCAATTGCTTACTTGCTCCGGCGTTACGAATGCTCCTGATTCAGGAACATAGTAACGCCGACTGCAGCCTAAAATCTGCGTGGCATAAGGCTCTTATGCCACGCATATTTTAGGCTGCATTCTTGCGATGCCCGCTAGGGGGCGCTCCCATTGTGCTCAGTGTATAGTATGCAAATTGCATACTAACACCGATTCACAATGTTGCGCGAGCCCTGCGTACGCAAGTTACGTCGTTTCCGTACGGCGTGTTTAGCGTAAGACTGCCCCTTCTAATAGTAGGGGCAGCCAATGCTAAAGGATACCCGTCGTTTCCGCGTTGCGATATTTGAATGTTACGTCGTTTGCGTAAGTGATTCGTGAATGGCGCTGGACGCCATTCACGTTCACTCTGAAGCAAATGACGTCCTTGCAACGTCATTTGCCGCAATGCACGTTGGGAAAGTTTCCCGACGGAGCACGCGCTCTACGCCAATTTAAATGATTCCCGCCCCCTACGGGATCATTTAAATTGTGTGCTCTAGCGCCGGGCAATTTTGCCGGCGCACCCTCGCAATTTACGGAGCTACTGCTCCGTGAATCGAGGGCAGCGGAGCAAATTTGCGGGGGCAGAGGGCAAAATCGTTGCCCTGCGCCTCCGCAAAAAAAGCGCAATTCTCTTTGAATCCGGGCCAATGTTTTAAACCTGTGCATGCCCAGAAGCAAGTTATGAGACGGGAGCGCTCGTTCTGGTAAAACTACCATTTATAATGGAGTAAGCACATTCATCACACTGTAACAGACAAAAAAGCGCAAATCGTCTTTTACTAACAAGGAATCAGCTAAAAGCAGCCCAAAGGCGAATAGAACTCCCCCTTTAGAGTGCCGTCGTACGTGTTGTACGTCACCACGCTTTGTTCATCATTTTTCAAAAACGATGGTGTGTAGGCAACATCGTTTTTAATGATGAAGTTGGAAAAACATATTTTTTTGGACATGCTGAAAAACAACGTTTTTTTTTTCATGCCGAAAAATGATCGTGTGTACGCGACATAAGTCCAGATAAAATGTCTTTAGTTTGGAAAGAGTAGCCAAGAGTTCATTGGGAATCCTGCGCCTGCCTTCCTGAAGCTCCCCCAACCAGTATTTAAAAATGTATCTTTATTCGTATGTTTCTCTTGCAGTCTTCAGGCCATTTCGGTGACATCAGCGGTCCCATTTCATCTTCCTTAGACCCCTTTCACACTGGAGCGGTTTACAGGCGCTATTGTGCTAAAAATAGCGCCTGCAAACCGACCCTAAAAATAGCACCCGCAAAACCGACCCTAAAAATAGCGCCTACAAACCGACCCTAAAAATAGCGCCTACAAACCGACCCTAAAAATAGCACCCGCAACACCGACCCTAAACAGAGGTGGTGGAAATGAGTTCCACCAAGTTCCAGCTAAAAAATGGCCTTGCTTTGATTACATATTACATAGTCCTCTAAATCTTTCTGACTGTCCAAAACAAATGTAAGAGTTGGAATGTCTCAACAAATTTGGTCGCAGGAAAGAAATTTGCTTTGTGTATGGCTGGCTTTCGGCTGCATTAAATAATATCAGGCTGGAAGGCTACTGAGTCAGATAGAGATAGCTGAGCTACTTTAAAGACAACCTAATAGATTTGAGGCTGCTACAAGTGGATATTGACATAGCCAGGGCTTTTTTTCTCAGACAAAAGGTGCTCGAACTCCCCCTTTCCGAGTCACCCCCTTTTCTCCGCCCCTACCCACCTCCCAGTACCGTCCTTTTTAGAAAATATAGGACCAAGTATCATTTTTTGGTGCTAAGTAATTTGTACGGAACTTGGTAATGATATCAAGAAAAGCAGTAAAATTGATCCCCAGCAGCCAGCAACAATAGATCCCCCTAACAACAATGGACCACCCACAACAACATTTCCCCACCAGCAACAATAGACTCCCGGCAGCATCAACAGATCTCCGCACAGCCAGTATTAATGGACTCTCTGGCTGCGATCAACAATAGACCATTCCTCCAACAGTAGACTAGCTTGACAAAGGAGAGCGGCAGCCGGGTTATGCGCTGCCTGTACACTCGGAAACGCGTCGCATCCCCGATGACGTCATCACCCCTCGCCTGCCTTTCCATCTGCGCTCCGAGCCTCGTTTGAGGTCCCTCTCCTCCACCGCAGCCAGCTCCATTTCATCAGCGGTGAGAAGACATCTCTACAGCACAGCACTCCTGCAGGACCAGGAAGTGAACGGCGGACCCGATGACACCTCTCTCCCTTCTTTGGGATTTTTATATGCCTGCTGTATACCACCTAAATGTGAGTGGTGCCTCTTCCCTTGTTGTTTTCCCCCAACAGTAGATCTCTTTCAGCAATAATGTACCTCCCCAGCAACAATAGACCCCTCCCCTGCAAAAATAGACCCCTCCCCTGCAAAAATAGATCCCCAGCAGTGAGCATCAATACCCTGCAGCACACCCCAGCACCTCTTGCTATTACATACAGCCAGTCCAGGAGATGTATAAAAAAAGCCCTGGAACCTGTGCTGGGGGGGCCGGGGCCGGGGGCCTCACGGGCCCTCACATCGTAGGATTGGTCGGAGGGATTGCAGCAGTGCATTCCCCTCATGATATCGGCGAAGGAGCGCTTCATTCAGTTAAAATGTATTCATAGGGTCTACTATACGCCTCAGAGGCTGGCGGTTATTTACCACACCTCTGAGGATAAATGTCCTAGATGCAACCGGGACGTGGGGAATTTTATCCACATGGTCTGGCTCTGCCCGAAGGTGCAGGAGTTTTGGCGGCTGGTAACGGCAGAGATTGGATCGGTCGGTGGCGTGGCTGTTGGGCTGAATCCCTTGATCCTATTGCTGGGCATTACAGATAACCTCCCTACCTCCACACACAAGAAGCTTTTTATCTTCTATACGGCCTTCTATGCTCGTAAAGCGATCCTACTTCAATGGAAGGCGGCTGACCCGCCTGGTTTGTCTGCCTGGCGGAAACTGGTGAATGACACCCTCCCCATGTATAAGCTATGGTACATGGGACGTAACTGCCCCAAGAAGTTTGATAAGGTATGGGGGGCTTGGGTGGCGGCCAGGAGACTGACGGTCTAATGTGCTTGGGTCTAGTTGTATGCCCCCTCTCTCCTCCGGGGTGGTCCTGGGATGTCCCCTACCCCTCCCGGGTCTAGGGTATGGGTCAGTGGGGCCCTCACAATTAGGTTTTTGGTAATAACTTCATGTTTGGGACTCACTGTGGACGCACGCTGTAATAAGTGGCGTGGTCACTCCATTTGGCTCGCTGCATGGGATGTGGCCCCTCCCTCTCCTTCCCCCTTCCCTCTCCCCTTCCCCCTTTTTTTTCTTTTTGTTTTCCTCTCCTATATGGATGAGCTATCATGCTGTTCTCTAACAAAGATGGTTTTCCTTGCACTGTCTGTAACCAATGTTTGGAGCCTTGTGGCCCTCTTTGTATTATTTGATTGATATGAGCGTGTAACCATTTGAGTTTCTTAAATATATATTCCTTCTGTTAAAAAAAAAAAAAAGCCCTGGACATAACTGAAAGTAGAGTACCCATACTGACTTAGCACAAATGGGGCAATGAGTATAGAGATCTGATAGAGCCCAAGGTCAGAGCGGCAAAGTGCACCAATAAAGAATGTAGAATGCGCTCAATGTAGAGATGGCCACTCGCTGTGACTTGTTGGCAAGTGAGGGTGTGCACATGTGTGATGCAGATGATGTCATAATGACCACTGAAACTGATCCAAGTAAATTCAGCTTCTCAGGTGTCACATGGATTTTATGTTCTCCACTGGAAAAAAATGACTATAAAAGAGTTTTAGCACCTAAAAAAATAACAAGAGATTTGAAACTCTTTAACTATCCAGTTTATTGGAGCAATATATACACTCAATAGTTTTAATATGGCAATGAATATTATTTTCACTCCTATGGATAAACCATAGACAACGCTTTGCAAAGCTGTGGCACATAGAAGGCAATATCACTTAAAGCATAGCTATTGTCAAAAATCCGATTGCTTTGCATTGTGGATCATCCCAGTATGGATTAAAATATGCACATTATCATGCTATCAGCTTACTTTTATGAGCGTTAATGGCTATGCATTATGATTTCATGATTCAATGGCAGTATCCATTCTATTCTAACTACATTATATCTAAACTCGCAATCACAGATTGCTCTGGAAGTACTCTTGTATGATGGTAAGAGTTCCAAATAGCTCTTCTGCTGTGAAGACGTGTGATTACCTGATACATAGGGCAAATTCATATATTTACTATACAGCTACCTTATATTAGCTGCGGCAAACAATACATATGGATATATTACAGCTTCATGAAAAGAGTAAAGCCTCGTACACACGATCAGATTGTTGGCAGGGGATTGTCTGTTGACAGACTGTTGGCCTAAAATCTAAAGCCTCATACACACGATCGGATTTTCTGGCGGGAATTGTGTGATAACAGCCTGTTGGCGGGAAAATACGACCGTTTGTACGCTCCATCAGACAATTGTTGTCGGATTTTCCGTGGACAAATGCTGGATGGCATGCTTTAAAATGTTCCCACCAACAATTGTGTGTTGTCGGATTTTCCGATTGTGTGTACACAAGTCCAAATTACAAACACGCATGCTCGGAAGCAATGCTCACTAAACACAAGCTGAAAAAACACTTAGTTTCGTATTTTTTTGCCGTTTGTATGCAAGACAAGTTCACGTCCAACTCCCTTCGGACAAAAGTCCGATGAAAATCTGATCGTGTGTACCAGGCTTTACACTGAGGAGTTTATATATATATATATATATATATATATATATATATATATATATATATATATATATATATATATATATATATATATATATATATATATATAACCAGACCCAAAGGGCCTGGTAATGGACTGGGGGGGGGGGGGGAGCCCTGCCATTTTTTTCAATGACTTTGATCTGTATTTCCGGGACCCGACAATTCATGAATAGCCACGAGTAGTTTTAAATTACTTTTTTTCCTTTAGAATTTACATTTTGTGCAGGGACAGTTCTAAACACAGGAAACATGCGCTACTTTACAGGCATACTATACACACCCCCGAGGTACAAAAAATGAATATTTCACTTTTATTGTTTCACTTTAAGCATTATTAAAATCACTGCTCCCGAAAAAACTGCAGTTTTTAAAACTTTTTTTTGCATTGATACATGTCCCCTGGGGCAGGACCCGGGTCCACTTTTTATGACAATAACTTGCATATTAACCTTTAAAATGAACACTTTTGATTTCTCCCATAGACTTTTAACAGTGCTTTTCAAATTTGCCTCAAACACCCAAAATTGTTTGCTTTTCGCTGAACTCATGTTTGACTCGAACATAAAGCTCATCCCTACTGAAGAGTGCAAAAGCTAATGCAGCTGTGCATGGTAGCCAATCTGCTTCTAACTTCAGCTTGTTCAGGCTTTGGCAATAAAACCTGGAAGCTGATTGGTTTCTACGCAGCGCTGCACCAGATATTCCATTCTCCAGCTTTAGTAAATGACCTCTTTAGACTTTCATTGTGGGAAGGTGTAGCAAAGCACAACAATTGTGTAGTGTCAAAATACAATATACATTTTTAATTACTTTAAAACCCTAAGGCCGCGTACACACGATCAGTCCATCCGATAAGAACGGTCCGAAGGACCGTTGTCATCGGTTAACCGATGAAGCTGACTGATGGTCTGATGTGCCTACACACCATAGGTTAAAAACTGTTCGTGTCAGAACGCGGTGACGTAAAACACAACGACGTGCTGAAAAAAACGAAGTTCAATGCTTCCAAGCATGCGTCGACTTGATTCTGAGCATGGATTTTTAACCGATGCTTTTGCATACTAACCATCGGTTTTGATCTATCGGTTAGGCGTCCATCGGTTCAATTTTAAAGCAGGTTCTAAATTTTTTGACCGAAGGTTAACTGACCGATGGGGCCCACACACGATCGGTTTGGACTGATGAAAAGGTCCTTCAGTCCGTTTTCATCGGTTTTGACCGACCGTGTGTACACGGCCTAACACATATTTATAATATTATATGCATCAAGAGGATCTCTTTACATATAAGAAGTAAATAAGAAAACTGCGGATTTCTTTTAACGCCTTTTATTGAGAATAACCAGCGTGCACCATGAGAAATCGTTCAGTGTGGATAATTGTCTGCGTACCTTCAGTCAATTCAAAAATAACTGCTACCATACAGAGAGAATCCATTGTGACCACTTAATGAGGGACAGGGTCAGGGAGACTCCCAATTATTGATAAAATGTGGCTGTGGCCTTTGTAGTTATCCCGCAGCGTTTTGCCAGAGTGACACATTGGCGATACACTCTCCATTCTTCATTCACAACACAAAGAGATAAGGCTGGTAAGCATGCGTCATGTCAACATAAACAACATTATTCCATGACAGTAGCCATTCACAGATAACATCTCAGGTTCATTAAGCTGGGAGGAAGCCCCACATAATGTACGCTGCATTAGTTGACCTTTGTGCAGGTTGCTTATGGGTTCTATTGCTGTATTTTCATTGATTAAGCTGAGGCTACCATGTACTAGTGTGCAGAATATTATAATAAGATTTAACCATGTATTTGTCTTAGGGCTCAAGTCCTGCGGGAACGCGTGGGAACGGAGTTCCTGCACTTTTTTCACAGCAGGAACGCAGTTCCCTTTGCAGGACTAGAGCAGCGGAGCCAATCGAGCCAATCCTTCACTAAGCGGCGATGCCCAGCTCGAAGCAAGTTCTTTCTAAATCCAGCGATAACTCGCGGCAGACCTCCGCAATGTCTCCTGGGAAGAATGACAAAAGCTCCCAGGAGACATTGCGGCATCGAGGAAGTGATGGAACACTACCCGATTAATCCATATACAGGAAGTGGCCAGTAACATAAAGGATTACTAAGGTTCAGTGGATCGGGGAAAAAAAAACATGCGGTTTAGTAATTATGCATATGAGCGTATAATATTTTTTTTTTTTGGTGGGGGAGTGGATCTTGGGTGGAAGTGCCCACACTTTTTTCCCCCAGGACTTGACCCCTGATTTGTCTACATTTTCTTGCAATGTGTCCTAACACAGTTATTCCAAATTCATCTCAAGTCTCACTCGGGAGCGCTGTGTTTACTAGTCAGCAGCCGTTGCCGGGTTTACTACGCATGCGCGAGCACATCCACGTCCACGAGAACATCTTTCTTGGTGTGTGATGGGGGATTATCGTGCGTTGAACGAAGGACGTGCTCGCGCATGCGCAATAAACCCCGGCAACGGCCGCTGTCTACAGCGAGAGAACGCAGGAGAAGTTGGTACAACATGGTAAAACATGGAACAACAAGGAACAAGGTACGTGAGGCTGCAGATGGGCACAGTAAGGGCTGCAAATGGGCACAGTAAGGGAGCAAATGGGCACAGTAAGGGCTGCAATTGGGGACAGTAAGGGCACAAATGGGCACAGTAAGGGCGCAAATGGGCACAGTAAGGCCTAGTACACACGAGAGGATTTATCTGCGGATACGGTCCAGCGGACCGTTTCCGCGGATAAATCCTCTCGAGGATTTCAGCGGATTTGGATCCGATGGAGTGTACTCACCATAGGATCGAAATCCGCGCCGAAATCCCCTCGCGATGACGTGTCGCGCCGTCGCCGTGATGATGACGCGGCGACGAGCGCGACGCTGTCATATAAGGAATTCCACGCATGCGTCGAATCATTACGACGCATGCGGGGGATCCCTTCGGACGGATTGATCCGGAGAGTCTGTACAGACCAGCGGATCAATCCGTTGGGATGGATTCAAGCGGATAGATTTGAAAGCATGTCTTCAAATTTATATTCGCTTGAAATCCATCCCAGGGGATAAAAATCCGCGGAAACAGATCCGCTGGATTGTACACACCATAGAATCTATCCGCTGAAACCGATCCGCTGAGATTTTTCAGCGGATGGATTCTATGGTGTGTACGGGGCCTAAGAGCTGCAAATGGGCACAGTAAGGGCTGCAAATGGGCCAGTAAGGGCTGCAAATGGGTACAGTAAGGGCGCAAATGGGCCAGTAAGGGCTGCAAATAGGTACAGTAAGGGCGCAAATGAGCACAGTGAGAATGCAAATGGACACAGTGAGAATGCAAATAGGCACAGTAAGGGCACAAATGGGCACAGTAAGGGCTGCAAATGGGCACAGTAAGGGCGCAAATGGGCACAGTGAGGATGCAAATGGGCACAGCAAGGCTGCAATTGGGCATTGTTGACCCTCTTTCCACTTACAGTAGCTGCTGCATTTCCCACCCTAGGCTATACTAAAGTCAATAAACTTTCCCAGTTTTTTGTGGTAAAATTAGGTGCCTCGGCTTATATTTGGCCGGCTTATATTCGAGTATATATGGTAAATTGCTCATTACGGCTGTCTTGACTAGGGTACTAAACATGATTTGTCTACCATAGTGCTTAACCACCACACCACTGCTTATCCATATCGAAATAACCACACATGACACAAAATTGACCTGTTGGGGCGCCTTGAGGACTGGAGTTGAGAAACACTGGCCTAAGCAGCCCTTTATTAACAAATGGTTTTAATAACATATTAGCATTTAATACAGTATGCATAAAGCCCTAAGGTCCTGAAGGCATGTTAATGTAACACTGTAGGGCAGATCCACAAAGATCTGCCTACCTTTAGGCAGGCGTAGCGTATCTAAGATACACTACGCCGCTGTAACTTACTTTTTCTTCTTGTAAATTCTCAAAGAATCCGCGCGGTAAGTTACGGCGGCGTAGTGTATCTATTGCGGCGTAAGGGCGCGCTATTTCAAATGGGATGTTCTATGCAAATACGTTGTGACCCGACGTAAACAAAGTTTTTTTTGAACGGCACATGCGCCGTCCTTAAAATATCCCAGGGTGCATTGCGACAAAGTACGCCGCAAGGACGTATTGGTTTCGACGTGAAAGTAAATGACGTCACATTCCTATTCACGAACGACTTACGCAAACGACGCAAAAAAATTAAAATTAGACGCGGGAACGGCGGCCATACTTAACATTGAGTACGCCACCATATAGCAGCTTTAACTATATGCCGGAAAAAGCCGAACGGAAACGACGTAAAAAAATGCGACGGCCGCTCGTACGTTCGCGGATCGTCGGAAATAGCTAATTTGCATACTCGACACGGAAACGCCACCTAGCGGACGCCGAAAAATTGCATTTAAGATCCGACTAAGGCGTACACCTGTCGGATCTAACCCAGATGCCGTCGTATCTTGTTTTGTGCATACAAAACAAAGATACGACGTGGGAAATTTAAAATTACGCCGGCGTATCAATAGATAGAATGGACTGTAAGCGGCTCCTCCCTGCATTGGTAAACCCCCTAGGAGAAGCGCTCTCTCTGGGAGTTACCGTGCAGGTGCACTCCCTAGTCCAGCATTTGCATCCATAGACATAGAATGCCGGACTCGCCCCCAACCCCCGGCGCCCGCGTCATTGGATTTGAGCTGCTATCAATCTATCCAATCAAGAGCCAAGCACCCCGGCCAGAGAGGTAGAGCACGTCTCCTGTGTGGAAACGAATGGCTCAGGTGAGTAAAATGGGGGGGGCTAGGGGGCTGGTCAGCGACAAAAGTTTTTTCACCTTAATGCGAGGGTTTGCAACCCCTTTAAGCTGACCAGAGTTCGGAATTAAACATAAATATTTTCTGCAAACACTTTAAAATTCATAAGATCAGATCTACATCATAGCATATTATCCAAATGTTGCACATGAACTGAAAAGCTTCTACAGTGTGATCCGTGGCAATGGAATCTAGTATTTGAAGTCAAACATCTGTTCGCCCGCAAACACTTTTAGTTTCTTTCCAACAATTCTGTCCTTTCCAATATTTTTTTTATTTTTATTTTTTGCCCCTTATCAATCATTTTTCGGCATGAAAAAAAACGACGTTTTTAAAAATGTCCAAAAAACAAAGAGCTAGTTTCACGTAGCTGCGCCCATTTGTACGGCGGCGCAGCGTATCGTATTTACGCTGCGCCGGCGTAAGTTTGAGAGGCAAGTGCTGTATTCACAAAGCACTTGCCTCTTAACTTATGGCGGCGTAGCGTAAATGGGGCCGGCGAAAGCGCACGTAATTCAAATGATAACGAGGGGGCGTGTTTTATTTAAAATGTATTTAAAATAATGGTGACCCCGCGTATTTTACGTTAATGAAAGAATCCCAGTGCACATGCTCGAAATTAAGCCATAAATCGTCATTGCTTTCGACGTGAACATAAAGGGGGCATGTTTTATGTTAATATGCTTTGACCTGACGTGATTGACGTTTTTTTGGAACGGCGCATGCGCCGTCCGCCTAAATTTCCCAGTGTGCATTGCGGCTAAGTACGCCGCACGGGCCTATTGATTTAGACGTGGACGTAAATGACGTAAATCCCTATTCACGAACGACTTACGCGAACTACGTAAAATTTTCGAATTTCGAAGCGGGAACGGCGGCCATACTTTAACATTACTATTCCAACTATTTGTTGGAATAACTTTAGGCCTGATAAAGCGTTACGTAAACGGCGTATCTGTACTGCGTCGGCCGGGCGTACGTTCGTGAATAGGCGTATCTAGTGATTTACATATTCTACGCCGACCGCAATGGAAGCGCCACCTAGCGGTCAGCCTAAAAATTACACTTTAGGATACGAATGTGTAAGACACTTACGCCGCTCGTATCTGAGCCTAATTTAAGCGTATCTGGTTACCAGAATACGCTTAAATTAGCGCCTACGCAAATTCTGACTTAGGCTGGCGTATCTACTGATACGCCAGCCTAAGTCACTCTGAATCTAGCTATAAAAAACTGTTTCAAAATCTGTCAAACACCCATGCCAAACCCTTTGTGGTTTAAGGAAATGCTCTGCCACCTAGTGGACAACATTTCCTGCCTTTAATTAATTTACAACAATTGCAAACAGCCTGCAATACAATGGCGCACCTTTCCCCAAAAACGTATAAAAAAAAAAAAAGAAAAACATTGTTAATGTTAAGGATAAGACATAGATTAAAAAAAATAAAAAGTTTCAATTAAAAAAAATACTCTCTAGATCATTTTGATTTAAATGAAACTGTATAATACCGTTTTAAGAGCCCCTTTCTTATTCCCATCTTCAATAAACCATTTAATTAAACCTTATCTTTCTAATCACTTATTGTTCTGCTCCACGGATCTGCAATTACTTGTTTCCTTCCTTCTCAGAGGATTTAAAACATTCTCGAATATTAACCCTACATCTTTCGTGGGGGCAGTGAGGCTGAGTGGTCACTGGCCCTGAAAACAGCGATGGAATTATATAGATTTTCCAAAGCAATTCATTTCTAAGCGCGTGAAGCTCACCTTCTTCTTAATGTTCCCATCTTGAAACTGTTTCATTTCTTGCTGAGCCCGTGACCTTTTCAGTGCCGGCTTATCTGACTGACAGAGTGAGCGCTAGCCTCGGGAATAAAGCAAATATTGCTCTCTATGGGAATTGTATGTTTACTAGTTAGTCTCTTATTACATTCTTATGAAAGATTAGCCTTCAGTTATTGCTGCTGGATTTTATGAAGAAAAAACATTTATTTCAAATCAAAACCTTTTTGGGCAACACCGAAACACAATATGCGAGCTCTGAAAACCGTGACCAAAAAAAAAAAAGGCAGGCGGAAGGAAAAGGAACCAGTAGGGATAAGCTTGGGATTGGCTTGAACCCGGATATTAGCGGTCTTCCTTTTGTTTGACAATAGCTTGCTAATAAGCCCTCCAAATGGCAAGAAATAACCACTTCCATACCGCGCCTATTCTGCCACTTTTCTCCTTCATGTAAAATTCCTTTTTTTTGCTCGAAAATTACTCAGAACCCCCAAACATTATATATATACCGTATTTATAGGCGTATACCTCGCACTTTCTTGCCCTGAAAATCAGGGCAAAATAGTGGGTGCGCGATATACGCCGATACCCGCTTTCCCACGCCGAGTTTGAATACTGCACCGGCATATACCGAGCGCAGTACACTCGTGTATAGTCGGGCAGCCTCGGCTCCTCTCGCGCTGACGTCCTGGACGTACAGGACGTGAGCACGAGAGTAGCCGAGCCTGCCCGACTATACACGAGTGTACTGCGCTCGGTATATGCCGGCGCAGTATTCAAACTTGGTGCGGGAAAGAGGGAAACGAGCGGGGAGGACGCTGCAGAAGGACGCCGGACCCGACGAAGAGGACACCCGAAGCGGCAGACGGACGCCGCACCCGACGAGGCCGCCGATGGACGCCGCGCAAGACACCAAAACTGTAAGTACAAAAACCTTTTTTCCACAGGAATTTCGGGGCAACTTTAGGGGTGCGCGCTATACGCGGGAGCGTGCTATACCCCAATAAATACGCCGGCCGCTAGGGGCGTGAACGCTGATTTACGCCTAGAATGCGTAAATCAGCGAGATACGCCTATTCAAGAATGTACGCTTGCCCGTCGCAGTAAAGATACGCCGTTTACGTAAGGCGTTTTTTAGGCGTAAAGTTATTCCACCAAAAAGCTGGCCTAGCCAATGTTAAGTATGGACGTCGTTCCCGCGTCGAATTTTGAAAATTTTACGTCGTTTGCGCAAGTCGTCTGTGAATGGGGCTGGACGTAATTTACGTTCACATCGAAACCAATAAGTCCTTGCGGCGTACTTTGGAGCAATGCACACTGGGATATGTCCACGGACGGCGCATGCGCCGTTCGTAAAAAACTTCAATCACGTCGGGTCACGATTCATTAACATAAAACACGCCCCCCCAGCTGTCCAGATCCTTTCTCTTCATGCCCCCACAGCAAGCAGCTTTCTATGGGGGCACTCCGAGCCAAACTGCTGCTTTGTGTGCTCATTCAGACATGGAGCCACGGCTCGGCCCCTCCCATTCTCTCTCCTCATTGGCTCACAGAGTTTGATTGACAGCAGCAGGAGCCGATGGCACCCCTCTGCTGTCTCAGCCAATGAGGAGGGGAGTCCCGAATAGCCGGGGCTCTCATGCAACATTTCTGGATCGAGATGGACTCAGGTGAGGATAAGGGGGGCTGCTGTACACACAAGGTATTTTATCTCAATGCATAGAATGCATTAAGATACAAAACCTTCTGACTTTAGAAAAACTTTAAGGTTTATTTTACCTACCTCATTACCTGGCTAATGATCGTAGATAAACTAAAAAAAAAATGTCCGCCAGGCACCCGCGATCGGCGGTCACAGAGACAGGGACGTGGAGCTCTGTGTGTAAACACAGAGCTCCACGTCCTGTCAGAGAGAGGAGACAGATGCTATGTCCCTTGTACATAGGGACACAGCATCGGTCACCTCCCCCAGTCACCCCCCTCCCCCCACACAGTTAGAACACACCCAGGATACACATTTAACCCCTTCCTCACCCCCTAGTGTTAACCCCTTCCCTGCCAGTCACATTTATACAGTAATCAGTGCGTTTTTATAGCGCTGTTCGCTGTATTAATGTGAATGGTCCCAAAAATGTGTCAAAAGTGTCCGATGTGTCCGTCGCAATATCGCAGTCCTGAAAAAAATCGCAGATCGCTGTATTATTAGTAAAAAAAAAAAATGTCAGAATTCTATCCCCTATTTTTGAAGCCACTATCACTATACGCTTATTACGTTTTTTTTTTCTTTAACAAAAATATGTAGAATACATATCGGCCTAAACTGAGAATTTTTTTTTTTTTTTAAATGGGATATTTATTATAGCAAAAAGTAAAAAATATTGTGTTTTTTTTTTCCAAATTGTCGCTCTTTTTTTGTTTATAGCGAAAAAAATAAAAACCGCAGAGGTTATCAAATACCACCAAAAGAAAGCTCTGTTTGTGGGGAAAAAAGGACGTCAATTTTGTTTGGGAGGCACGTCGCACGACCGCGCAATTTTAATTTAAAGTGACGCAGTGCTGAAAGCTGAAATTTCGCCTGGGCAGGAAAAGGGGTATATGTGCCCAGTAAGCAAGTGGTTAAAGGGGTTGTAAAGTTAAATGTTTTTTCATCTTAATGCATCCTATGCATTAAGGTGAAAAAACATCCGACGGTACCGGCCCCCCCCGAACCCCCGTTTTACTTACCTCACCCTAGAAAGTCCCGCGTGCGTCCTCATGATCCTCTTCGGTTCCCAGCCTGGCCGTTGATTGGCTAGGCTGGAAGGATTGATAGCAGCGCAGCCATTGGCTGGCGCTGCTGTCAATCACATCCGATCACGCGGCACGCCGGGGGGGGGGGGGGGGCGGGGCCTAGTGATACAGTCGGCGGCTATGCCCGCCGCTGTATCACGGGAGCGCGCTCGCAAAAGCTTTCCACCATGCGAGGGAGCTCGCATGAAGGTGGAAAGCTTTTGCGAGGAGGAGCCGAGACAGCCACCGAGGGACCCCAGAAGACAGGATTCGGGGACACTGGGTCAAAACGAGCTGAACAGTGGAGGTAAGCATAACATTTTTGTTATTTAAAAAAAAAAAAAAACATTTTTGCCTTTAGAGTTCCTTTAATAAATGGGCTAATACAAGTAAGTGTTTGTTTTGTAAAAAAATTTCATTGCTGTAAATTTACATTATTACTCAGTTATGAAAATATTCCACTCCAAGCTGCATGTTTATTTTGCATCCCCCTTAAGGCTCAAATCAACAGGGAAGCAATAAGCGCTCGGCTAATTGTTTGCAGAATGTGTTCTCCCCAACCACAGCTACACAACATCTGGCATGGGAATCATCAAGAACTTTTTTAAACTTTGATGGACAGATCTGGGACAGTTTATACTGGTAAAATTGCAAATATACCTGTATCTATCAAAACTGCAGAAAATTCAGTTAAACATTTCTATCTCTGAGCAGAAACATTTTTTTTTTTTACATTCATTATTGTCCTTTTTATTACGTGAGCAACTTCAGATGGTGGATTTAAAGTGTAGGAACAGATTTTGAGATGGTTGGGGCTCCGACTACACCCGAGGGGAGCAAGGCCAGTCCTAAAGGATGGATGAACTTGGGGTTGGTCAGAACTCGGAAGGTAGCTATCAGTACCGGGCGGCCAGTCCGCTGTGATGATTCCCTGTCCTGCATGTGTACAGGTACTGGGATTCTCATGACATCATTGACCACAAAGCCATATCAGATAAATGCCATTTACCTAATACAGATGAACCTCAGATTACGAGCATAGTCCGTTCCAGGAGTATGTTTGTAATCCAAAGTACTCGCATATCAAAGCGAGTTTTCCCATTGAAGTCAATGGAAATGAAAATAATTTGTTCCGCATTGACTTCAATGGGATGCAATACCGAATGCGGCCAGAGGTGGGGGGTGCCAGAGAGTGACAAAAATGTCCAAAAAGGCCCGAGGACACTTTGGCTTGTTTCCTGCGCCCCTGTACCTCAGGCCAAATGAGGTACTGCAGGCCAATGTTCGGCTTTTCTCGGCACCTGCGCCCTCGTACCTCAGGCCAAATGAGGTACTGCAGGCCTATTTTCGGCTCTGCTCGGCTTCTGCGCCCCCGTACCTCAGGCCAAATGAGGTACTGCAGGCTTATTTAGCTTGAATTCTGCTCATTTTACGAGTCACTCGCAAACCGAGTCAGAATTTTAAAATAAAAGTTGCTCGCAAATCAAAACGCTCTCAAACCAAGTTACTCTTAAACCGAGGTTCCACTGTATGGGCATTTTAGGTCAATAATGTCAAAAGCATGCTTCTTTCTCTTTCAGTCTGAGCACTGCTATACGAAGACTGCAAAAGACTACTTTCAAATTAAAATGATGTAATTACATTTAAAAAATAAATTTCATTATATAGACCTGTATTAATAAGTGATATGTACAGTGCCTTGAAAAAGTATTCAAACCCCTTGACATTTTCCACATTTTGTCATGTTACAACCAAAAACATAAATGTATTTTATTGGCATTTTATGTGATAGACCAAGACAAAGTGCCACATAATTGTGACGTGGAAGGAAAATTCTAAATGTTTTTAAAACATTTTTTTCACAAATAAATATCAGGAAAGTGTGACTTGCATTTGTATTCAGCCCCCTTTTACTCTGACACCCCTAACCAGGGCTTTTTTTCAGGGGGAACTCGGTTCCACCACCTCTGGCTCAGACCCTTGGGGGGGACTGCTCACCACAATCACTTGTAAACACAGAAGTCCGGTTTCTATGTTTACAAGAGACAGCTCTGCACTCTGTGTGTAACCCCTCTGAACTCTGCACTCTGTATGTCATACAATCCTGGTATTTAATGCCCCTTTAACCACTTAAGCCCCGGACAAATTTGCTGGCTAAAGACCCAAGGGGTTTTTACAGTTCGGGACTGCGTCGCTTTAACAGACAATTGCGCGGTCGTGCGACGTGGCTCCCAAACAAAATTGGCGTCCGATTTTCGCCACAAATAGAGCTTTCTTTTGGTGGTATTTGATCACCTCTGCGGTTTTTATTTTTTGCGCTATAAACAAAAATAGAGCGACAATTTTTAAAAAAATTCAATATTTTTTACTTTTTGCAGTAATAAATATCCCCCAAAAACATATATATATAAAAAAAAAATTTCCCTCAGTTTAGGCCGATACGTATTCTTCTACCTATTTTTGGTAAAAAAAATCGCAATAATCGTTTATCGGTTGGTTTAGGGAAAATTTATAGCGTTTACAAAATAGGGGATAGTGTTTTTGCATTTAAATTTTTTTAATTTTTTTTACTACTAATGGCGGCGATCAGCGATTTTCATGACTGCGACATTATGGTGGACACTTCGGACAATTTTGACACATTTTTGGGACCATTGTCATTTTCACAGCAAAAAATGCATTTAAATTGCATTGTTTATTGTGAAAATGACAGTTGCAGTTTGGGAGTTAAACACAGGGGGCGCTGTAACATTTAGGGATCACTGTGTATGTGTTTACTAGTGTAGGGGGGTGTGGCTGTAGGACTGACATCATCGATCGAGTCTCCCTAATAAAAGGGATCACTCGATCGATACGCCGCCACAGTGAAGCACGGGGAAGCCATGTTTACATACGGCTCTCCTCGTTCTTCAGCTCCGGGGAGCGATCGCGACGGAGCGGCTATAAACAAACAGCCGCGCCGTCGTCCCGGATCGCTCCCCGAGCGGACCCGACCTCCGCATGTACCGGGGGGGGGGGTCCCGATCGGACCCCCCACCCACGTCTAGGCAGGCACGTACAGGTACGTTGATGTGCCTGTCCGTGCCATTCTGCCGACGTAAATGTACATGAGGAGGTCGGGAAGTGGTTAAGACCCTCCTACTGTTTATGAAATTTGACTGACCACACCCATTATTTGATGTGATTTGGAGGGTGTGTTTGGGGGGAGTTTTTTTTTGGGGGGGGGGGGTTGTGGTTGAGTTCTAGCACCTATTGTTTGAGAAAAAAGTTCCCTCTCTAGATGTGCAAAACTGGTAGAGACATCAACCAAAAAGACTTGCAGCTTTAATTGCAACGGAAAGTGGTCCTACTTGACTGTGATTACAAATGCACGCCACACTTTTCAGATATTTATTTGTAAAAAAAAATGAATAACCATTTATATAATTTTCTGTCCACTTCACAATTACAGTACCTGCCTGCGAGAATGTGTTTCCAGCACGATCGTATCGAGCTGGCTCTCGGCGACAGGGTGCTGTACATCCGGCGCTGGCTACAATAGAAAAAAACACATTACAGCGAGTGCGAGAAAAAGCGACGGGGATCTGGCTTGGATTCCCGCCAATACCAGGCACTGTGTCTGGTATGAATCATGAGGGGGGAACTCCACGCCAAATTTTAAATAACAACCTGGCATGGGTTCCCCTCCAGGAGCATACCAGGCCCTTAGACCTGGTATGGATTTTAAGGGGAACCCCCACGCCATTTTTTCGGCATGGGGGGGTTCCCTACGTATGTTGGCATTTTTCCAGTGGTTGGTAGCTGCACTGGGGATCAGTCTGCAAGGAGATCAGCTAAAAGTAGTTGGATCTGTATGTGTGTTATAATTAATCGAAATTAGTTGATTAATCGATTAAAAAAAATTGATTAATCGAACCCAAAAATTTTGATCAGTAACAGCCCTAATATATATATATATTATATATATATATATATATATATATATATATATATATATAAATACATACATACATGATCCGGTGTGCAGGTGCCGCCCTGTAGCAGTACAACTCTTATAGAGCGGTCTGGAAGCGGTTAATACGACTTTAATTCACCTCTACGCCAAATATGTTCTATAAGAGCAAATCTGAACATCTCAGGATTTTATTATAGAAATGCGTGCCATCTGTCAAAAATAGAAGACGACCTATCCAAAACTTTGTACAGATATTCTTTTCTGAGAACAGATGGAGCCACAAAGAACTCAGTCATATGTGCAATATAAAAGATAAGTACGGATAAAGAAGACCATGAAGCCCAGATTGGCAAGCTGACTGATGTCTGGTATTATTATAATTTTTATTATTATTAGTATTATTATTATTGTACAGGATTTATATAGCGCCAACAGTTTGTGCAGCAATACAATTAAATGCAGGAGGAATCAGAGGGCCCAGCTCGTTAGAGCTTAGAATCTAGGAGGAGGGAGGGTACATCCCGAAAGGTCTTCTGTGGTTGATATACATGTCTGTGGATTGTATAGTATTGTTAATTAAACAGCAAAACTCTATTTGTGGGGAAAGACATCAATTTTGTTTGGGTACAGGGTCGCACGACCACACAATTGTCAGTTAAAGCGATGCAGTGCTGTATTGCAAAAAATGGCTTGGTCATTAAAGTGGATGTAAAGCCACTCTCATCCTTTCTAAACTACTGCCATAGTGCTGATCTATAAGGATATAGATGCCTCCTGCATGTATCCTTACCTGTCAAATGTCTCCCCTCTGTCTGTTATAAGAACTGAAAAACTGCAGATTCTGTGGGTGGATCTGTTGTCTGGAGCTCGGTGGGTGGAGTCGTGATGTCAGTAGACTCCCCGCCCTCCTCTACACTCCCCTTGTCAACATGCATTTTCTCTTGTGTATTCGTTACACTAAATTCTGCTATGATCACTAACATCCAGTCAAAATCCAGAAAAGTAACCACATGACTTCAGAAAAGGAGTGGGGGCGGGAATTAAAAAATAATGCCTGTCTCAGGCTAGTGCATGAGATATGTAAATAACCTGTCACTCACAGCAAGGGGGAAGATTTGACAACGTTTTTCTCTGTTTGTCAAGATTTATCTCACTGAACAATAAAAGAGGATTGCTCAGAGCTGTGTGGCAAGACGATAGGAAATCGTATACTCTAAATTGTGCCAGCAAAAAAAAAAAATTGTGTTTACATCCACTTTAAGAGGAAAAATGTTTCCTGGTTTCTGGCCTAGGCCAAAATTAAGTCTTACATCCAGGGGTGTATTTAGGTTTTGTGCTGCCCTAGGCCTGACTAAACTCGTGCACCCCCTAATTTAAAAATGACCCACCCCTTCCTGTCAAGACCACACCCCTTTCTGTTTAAGACCCGACCTGAAATTTTCGAGTGGGGACACTGATTCTGAGGGCCTGGGGAGGCGGAGGCAATGGATTCCCTTACTTTGCATAGATTTCCTCTCACTTCCTGTTTGGCTATGGGACAGGAAGTGAAGAGAAATCTCTGCAATGGGACAGGGATGGTAAAAAGTAAACTGACAGGGGCTATAACTCTCCCCTTACTCTATCCAAAATGGAAAGAAAAAAAAGTGTTGCCTGTAGTTCTACTTTAAGCACAAATTTCTGATTATTTTATGGGGAGGACTAAGAAGATATAACATAGTTACATAGGGCCAGATTCACAGACGAGATACGCTGGAGTATCTACTGTACTGATACTCTGGCGTATTTTCAAATTTGCCGCGTCGTATCTTAATTTGTGATTCACAAACAAGATACGACGGCTTTTGGCTAAGATCCGACAGGCTTACGGCTTCGTACGCCTTTCGGATCTTAGGCTGCAATACTTCAGCCGCCGCTGGGTGGAGTTTGCGTCGTTTTCCTGCGTCGGGTATGCTAATGAGCTTTTTCGGCGATCCACAACGGTTTTCGCGTTCGTTACGTCGTCGCTAGTAATTTTTTCCCGTCGCAAAGTTAAACCTGCTTTTACATGGCTTAACTTTAGACGAGCCATGGCCGTCGTTCCCGCTTCGAATTTCAAATATTTTTTTTTGCGTAAGATGTCCGGGAATACGAAAGTACGTTACGCACGTCGCCGTTCAAAAAAATTACGTCACTTCGCGCAAAGCACGGCGGGAATTTCAAAACGGAGCATGCGCAGTACGTCCGGCGCGGGAGCGCGCCTAATTTAAATGGTAAACGCCTTATTTGAATTGGGCGGGCTTGCGCCGGACGTCTTTACGATACACCGCCGCAAGTTTACAGGTAAGTGCTTTGTGAATCAGGTACTTACGCTGAAAACTTGCGCGGTGTAACGTAAACGGGATACGTTACGCCGCGGCGCAGGTATCTGAATCTGGCCCATAGTTACATAGTTAGTCAGGTTGAAAAAAGACACAAGTCCATCCAGTTCAACCACAAAAAAAATAAACAAACAAAATAAAAAACACAGTACAATCCCATACACCCAACTCCATACCCACAGTTGATAACCATGTCAATGGTGCAGCAGAAAACATATAGCACAGTGAGGAAGATTTTGGTCCAGGATGATAGGACAGTCAAAAAACAGTTGCGGAATGATGGCCGCCCGCATACTGTAAGCTGTGCGGCCACTTTATGGGGGCGCTAGACTAATTTGCCTCTCAGCCCAGTCCACCCCATAAGACTGGTGCTACACTAAAAGTGTAGCACAAGCCGGCGGGGACTCTTTCCGTGTTGCCCCCCTGCAAAGTGCTGCCCTAGGCCTGGGCCTTGTTGGCCTAGGCCAGGATACAGCGCTGCTTAAATCCCATGAGTTTTTTCTTTCATCTGGAGGAGAGGAGGGGCTTTCTCAGCTAAGCACACCCTCCTGCCTGCATGCCTGAGCTCGGGGCAGATGGACTCCAGGAAGTAAATGCTACATGAATCATCTGCCCCTACTCAAGATGGCCACAACTAGAAATACTAGGACGGTGTTTTTCAAAGTGATTTCTCAACAAAATAAGTCATGGAGCCATGAATTGATGGGCGAGTTTGCTTTGAATATTAGAAATTGAATTAAACAGCGTTTTCAGTTTGTGGTGCTCAGATACAGTTTAGTATCGCATATGGAACACCATGTAAGGTGGAGAGTAGTTATAAGTCATAGCAAAAGAAAATGTTTCCACACCAAAATTCATATCCAGTACATAATTCTAGGAATATCACACAAGTCTTAGGAATGTCATAAATAAGAAAATAATTGGAAAACCTTATTCTGTGGGGTATTGCAACATTCTGTGTAATATCCTACATGCCTGTATAATAATTAAAATACCATATATGTCAATAATTTATTAGAATTGAACCTTACATGATATTTTTTATTTCCCTGCTGTATTTGAGTAGTGTTCGAGATTCTCAACAACTAAACTCAAGAACAAATAATTGATAAATCACAAGCTTGCCAGTCCTTGTGATCAAATACCACCAAAAGAAAGCTCTATTTGTTGGGAAAAAAGGACGCCAATTTTGTTTGGGAGCCACGTCGCACGAGCGCGTAATTGTCTGTTAAAGCGAGGCAGTACCGAATTGTAAAAACCCCTTGGGTCATTTAGCAGCATATTGGTCCGGTTGACCACCACCCCATGTCAAAAAGACGTCCTGTTTTTAAAGTTGAATATCTCGGTAACGGCAGCAGCTGCTGCCACAACCGAGATATTCATCTTTTCAGGGGGCGGTGGTGTACACGATAACGGCGGTCTCCGCGGCGGATTCGCCGCGAGATCGCCGTTATCGGTGGCGGGAGAGGGGACCCCCCCCTCCCGCCGCTCTCCCGCGCTCTCCGGATGTGTCCGGCAGCTGAGCGGGGACGGGACTGAAGGAGAAATCTCCTTCACCCGTCCTCATAGCTCTGCTGGGCGGAAGTGACGTCAAAACGTCAGTCCCGCCCAGCCTCTTAAAGAAACATTTTTTTTTTTGTCATTTGAAAAAATTACATTTTTTTTTTTTTTTTTTTTTTTTGCATTTAAGTCTAAATATGAGATCTGAGGTCTTTTTGACCCCAGATCTCATATTTAAGAGGACCTGTCATGCTTTTTTCTATTACAAGGGATGTTTACATTCCTTGTAATAGGAATAAAAGTGATCAATTTTTTTTTTTTTATTTCAGTGTAAAAAATTATAAAACTAAATAAAAATAAATAAGAAAACAAAAAAAAAATTTTTTAAAGCGCCCCATCCCGACGAGCTCGCGCGCAGAAGCGAACGCATACGCGAGTAGCGCCCGCATATGAAAACGGTATTCAAACCACACAAGTGAGGTATCGCTGCGATCGTTAGAGCGAGAGCAATAATTCTAGCCCTAGACCTACTCTGCAACTCAAAAAATGCAACCTGTAGAATGTTTTAAACGTCACCTATCGAGATTTTTAAGGGTAAAAGTTTGACGCCATGCCACGAGCGGGCGCAATTTTTAAGCGTGACATGTTGGGTATCATTTTACTCGGCGTAACATTATCTTTCACAATATATAAAAAAATTGTGCAAAATTTATTGTTGTCTTATTTTTTAATTCAAAAAAGTGATTTTTATCCACAAAAAGTGCGCTTGTAAGACCGCTGCGCAAATACGGTGTGACAAAAAGTATTGCAATGACTGCCATTTTATTCCCTTGGATGTCTGCTAAAAAAAAATATATAATGTTTGGGGGTTCTGATTAATTTTCTAGCAAAAAAATTGTGATTTTCACATGAAGGAGAGAAGTGCCAGAATAGGCCCGGTGGTCAAGTGGTTAAGTGGTTAAATTACGTTTTTAAAAATTTCGTTTTTTTTTTCATCACAAAAAAGGACCGTTTGTACGCGGCATTAGAGGTGCCTCTCTTCTCTTTTATACCGTTAAAAAAATGCTTTGATATACAAGTGCTTTGGATTACAAGCATGTTTCTGGAACGAATTATGCTCGCAATCCAAGGTTTTACTGTACTTGAATTTGGCGCATGCTGCGCCACTTTTAGAACACTTTTGCGAAATCTGTCTGCGCCATGCAGGGCCTCTCTCTGTATCCCACAAGGTCTTAATTAGCTCCACATATAAAGGAGCCCACATATAAAGGTTTTGTTGCTGCTACTCAATGAGCTCTGAGATCTTTTACATTCCCTAATAAGCCCTTCAGTTCAGACCTTGCCCATTCATTTTGCTCCCCAGCAGTCCTAAGCTTGATTTTCCCAGGATTTTCCGCCAAGACTTACAAGAATCATGTGAAACTGTTACATTTGTTATGGATGGCTGCATTCTTCAGTATGTCTGCTGCTCAAAGCGATAAATCACGCCGGCTGCTTTAGGCAAACACCCTCTAATTGGCAGAACAAATAGAAAACCCAAAGGATGACCGTCCATTATGACAGCGGCCTTTTAAAAAAAAAAAAAACTTGTAGAACAAATTTCTGATTTCACATCTATGGGCAGAGAACATTAATGGATCTCAGGCAAATTATCCATTGAAGGCATGTAGGCAGCGCATATTATACAATGGGAAACACAAATGAGTTAAAGGAAACGGGAGAATCAATTAACTTTTAAATGAATCTTTCTCGTGTTCGGATTTAAACCACAAATCTCAGAGGAGGTCGAGCATTCAAGTTAAAACCGTCGCAAGGGAGTTGCATCGTCTTACACACAAAACGGAAACAAGGATGATCTCTAACCAATCATGTTTGATAACAAGCAGAAATATTGCAGAACATACATTATTTCACTCGAGAAAACAAAGGATATATATCGGTTCCTCATGTATCCTCTACAATGCTTATTCCATCCCTTTGAAGAGCACTGCACACTAGCATTGCACACAGATAAAAGTATACAATATTAACCACTTAAGGACCGCCTCCTGCACATATACGTCGGCAGAATGGCACGGCTGGGCACAAGCACGTACAGGTACATCCTCCTTAAGTGCCCAGCCGTGGGTCGCGGGCGCGCGCCCGCGCCCCGGTCCGAAGCTCCGTGACCGCGGGACCCGCGGACCCGATCGCCGCTGGAGTCCCGCGATCGGTCCCCGGAGCTGAAGAACGGGGAGAGCTGTGTGTAAACACAGCTTCCCCGTTCTTCACTGTGGCGCCGTCATCGATCGTCTGTTCCCTTATATAGGGAATCACAATCAATGACGTCACACCTACAGCCACACCCCCCTACAGTCATAAAAACAGATGAGGTCATACATAACCCCTTCAGCGCCCCCTTGTGGTTAACTCCCAAACTGCAATTGTCATTTTCACAGTAAACAATGCATTTTAAATGCATTTTTTGCTGTGAAAATGACAATGGTCCCAAAAATGTGTCAAAATTGTCCGAAGTGTCCGCCATAATGTCGCAGTCACGAAAAAAATTGCTGATCGCTGCCATTAGTAGTAAAAAAAATAATAATAATAAAAATGCAATAAAACTATCCCCTATTTTGTAAACGCTATAAATTTTGCGCAAACCAACCGATAAATGCTTATTGCGATTTTTTTTACCAAAAATAGGTAGAAGAATACGTATCGGCCTAAACTGAGGATTTTTTTTTTTTTATATTTTTGGGTGATATTTATTATAGCAAAAAGTAAAAAATATTGCATTTTTTTCTAAATTGTCGCTCTATTTTTGTTTATAGCGCAAAAAATAAAAACCGCAGAGGTGATCAAATACCACCAAAAGAAAGCTCTATTTGTGGGGAAAAAAGGATGCCAATTTTGTTTGGGAGCCACGTCGCACGACCGCGCAATTGTCAGTTAAATCGACGCAGTGCCAGATCGCAAAAACTGGCTTCCTAAAGGTCCGGGTCTTAAGTGCGGGTATACGTAGACGTCTGCTACCGGTATATCGAATCCTCTGAATTACTGTAATGCTATCAGGCTGCAGATTCAGCAATAAATAGCAACATTTTATTTATTTTTTTCTGAAATGACGCAGCAAGGGTTAAAATAGAAAAAAGAGGAGGTACTCACTGACTCATGTCAAACATTTGTATTGGCCACATCCCTCAATCAATAGACAAAAAGAGAGTATCTCCCCCTAGATGGGACTTTAAAGGCCAAACAAAGTTTTGAAGTTTGTAAATTGATAAAAATATACACATAAAATGTATATTTTTAAAACATTGTTACTTTACAGAATTTCTTTACACCTGCCTAAAACTTTTGCTCAGTAGTGTATATATAACAAAGTGCATCTTTGTTGGTCCAAACTGTACAATCACCTTTGCCTGGAAGATCGATGAATTCAGAATTTAATCCTGTTCATCGGACTGGCAAACCTGACTAGAATAAATAAAGGCAACCTGTGTTTTTGTGTTATTTTTCCATCTCTGATGCCCTGTACACAGGATCGGTTCGTCTGATAAAAACCGACCGATGGACCGTTTTCATCGGACGAACCGATCGTGTGTGGGCCCCATCGTTTTTTTTTCCCATCGGTGAAAAAAAGATAGAACCTGTTTTAAATTTTTCTTATGGTTAAAAAAACGATAGAAAAAAACGATCGTCTGTGGGGAAATCCACCGGTCAAAAATCCATGCATGCTCAGAATCAAGTCGACGCATGCTTGGAAGCATTGAACTTGATTTTTCTCAGCACGTCGTTGTGTTTTACGTCACCGCGTTGGACACGATCGGATTTTTAACCGATGTATGTAGGCAAGACTGATGAAAGTCAGCTTCATCAAATATCTGATGAAAAAATCCATCGGCATTTCTCTTTGTAAACCAGCGTCGGGTATGCAAATTAGCACTTACGGAGATCCACAAAGGTTTTTCCCTTCGTGAAGTCGCCGTAAGTGTTAGTTTGCCATCGCAAAGATAGGGCTGCTTTTACAAAGTGTAAAATTAGTACACCATGTAAAAGTATACCCGTCTTTCCCGCGTTGCTGTCAAATTTTTTTTCAATTTTTTATTTTTCCCGCCGCAACTCTTTTTTACCCGTTGCGATTCACAAAACCTCGGCGCAACGTAACTTCGCGCAAAGCACTTTTGGGAAAATAGCGTCGGGAGCATGCGCAGTACGTCCAGCGCGGGAGCGCGCCTAATTTAAATGGGACTCGCCCCATTTGAATTGGCCCGCCTTGCCCCGGACTGATTTAGGATACACCGCCGCAAATTTCCAGGTAAGTGCTTTGTGGATCGGGCACTAACTTGGACAATTTGCGGCGGTGTAACTTATATCGGAAAAGTTACGTTGCGCCCGCTCGTTGTGGATCTGGCCCATAGTTTTCCCTGACGAGATTCTTGGCAAGAAACTCTTGCCGCCGGAGTGTACTGACTTTAATTTCAAAAGAACCGCGGTTCTCTTGAAAGGAAAGAACACGGTGACGTCATCGCGTATGACGAGCATGCGCTCGTCACATTCGATGCCATCGCTGCCATCTTGCTTCACCCTACCTATGCCGTGGAAGCTACTGCGCATGCGTCAAAGTCATTTCGAGCATCCACGGCGACAGGTAAGTATACACACTATTGGGTTTCTCGTCGGGAAACAGGCCGACAAGAATCTCAAGAGAGCAGGTTCTCTTTTTTTCTCGTCGAGATTCTGGCCAGATTTCCTGAATGCCTCATACACACGCTCGGGAATCTCGGCAAGAAGCAGTTTTCTTGCTGGTTTTTGCCGAGAAACCCGGTCGTGTGTACGAGGCCTCACACTTTCTTTGCTGGTCCTCAAAAGTCCTAAAAATAATGATATTCGATATAATTTTTATGTGTACCTGTCAGGTGTCCACGGACCAATGGCTGGGAAATATCACTTTATTCATCAATAGACCTAGCTTCACAATATCATATTATAGCTGAAAAAAAAGGTTAATTTATGAGTAAAATATTCCGGGCGAGATAGAAGGATGGCGTGCGAAGGGGATTTTAACCAAATAAAAATGGATCTAAATTGGTCATAACAGAAGCAGTTTTCCCTAAGGCAACTTAAATCAGAACCCTAATTCAATTACCAATTCAAAATGTATGTAGAGAAAAGAAATAAGAAACCTTCCTCTGAACTAGATGAATGCGGCGTATTTAACCGCAGATTAAATGTAAAGAAAATGGATTCCTGACTTTTCCATGGCTGTCAGTTCCTGCGCTGTAAAACACGGGGATGTTTCAATTACACTCCATGAGAGTTTATTATAATCCTTTATATATGACCTTGTGGGCAGAGATTAAAAATACTGGATGGAGGGAACGTGCATGCCAGGAGCTAGGATTACCCTAATGTATTTAACTCTAAAAGAAGAGAGAAATATAAAGAGAAGGTCTGAAAAGGCCACGGTTGGCATTATGATGAGTGTACAAGATGTTCATTCCATCAGGTCTGCTTTCTGTTTTAAAGCCCTTGGACAAAGTAAGGGCTGGTTCACGCTGGTGTTGGTCTCAGTAGAGCAATCCGAACGTGGTGACAGGTGGTGAGGTGGCATCATATCGCCTTCTTATCACCTACTTTAACCACTTAAGGGCCGGAGCTACCAGCTGGCATGTCCCCCGGCTAGTCGGAGACCCATACAAATCCGGAATCTGCTTTCATCGGGTCCCCACTATGGTAACCCAAAAGCAGGGCCGGGACAAGGGGTGGGCAGGAGGGACGACTGCCCCTGGCACAATGGTTTATTGCAGGGATATGGGGCACCCTGACCCTAACCCTAAGGTAAAGGGGGGCGCAGTTTGCCCTGGGTGCTGGATGACCTTGTCCCGACACTGCCTACAAGCAATGACTTCCAGTTTCTCCCTCTTTAGTAGTAGAGGGGGGTGGGGCAGAGGACACAACTGTGGGAGGGTGCTTTGGTGCAGAGGAAACTGCTATGGGGGGGAGGGCACCACAGGGGGGAGGGGTGGAAGGGAATACTACTGCAGGGGGAGGGGGTTGCAGAGGACACTGCTATGGGGGGCAATACGGGAGGGGGCAAATGACACTGCTATGGGGAGCAGAGGACACTACAGAGAGGGGGCAGAGGACACTGCTGTGTTGGGAGATGCAGTGGACAGTGCTTGGGGGGGGGCAGAGGGCACTACAAAGGGGGGCAGAGGACCCTACAGTGGAGGGGCAGAAGGCACTACAGTGTGGTGAGGGGGGCAGAGCACACTGCCCTATTGGGGGGCACAGGACACTACTGTTGGTGCAGTGGTCAGAGGATACTACCGTGTGTGGTATGTGTGCGTGGGGGGGCAGAGAACACTACAGTGGGGGGCATAGTATATTACGGGGGGTGGGGAGATGTAAAAGGGGGCAGAGTACACCGCTGTGTGTGGGGGGGGGCAGAGAACACTACAGTGGGGGGCATAGTATATTACGGGGGGTGGAGAGATGTAAAAAGGGGCAGAGAACACTGCAGTGGGGGGGGGGGGCATAGTATATTACTGGGGGTGGGGAGATGTGAAAGAAGGCAGGGTACACCGCTGTGTGTGTGTGGGGGAGGGGCAGAGAACACTACAGTGGGGGGGGGGCATAGTATGTTACAGGGGGTAGGGAGATGTGAAAGGGGGCGGAGTACACCGCTGTGTTTGTGGGGGGCAGAGAACACTGCAGTGGGAGGGGGCATAGTATATTACTGGGGGTGGGGAGATGTGAAAGGGGGCAGAGTACACCACTGTGTATGTGGGGGGGTGGGGGGTGTCAGAGGATACTACTGTAGGGGGGGGGGGTATTTGAAGCATAAGACACTACT
Source organism: Rana temporaria (assembly GCF_905171775.1). Classification (NCBI taxonomy): domain Eukaryota; kingdom Metazoa; phylum Chordata; class Amphibia; order Anura; family Ranidae; genus Rana; species Rana temporaria. The sequence goes on along the minus strand of NC_053499.1, from coordinate 28,899,631 downwards.
GTAACACAATGGCCCGGATTCACATACATTGGCGCATATTTATGCCGGCGTAGCGTTTCTTTTTTACGCTACGCCGAACCAGCGCAGAGGGGCAAGCACAGTATTCACAAAGCACTCGCTCCCAAATCTACGCTGGGTTCCCTCGGCGTAAGCCGGCGAAGGTGGTAGTGGGCGTGAGACATGCTAATGAGGCGTGACCCCATGCCGAGTGCCAGACAAGTACTTAAATTGAACGGCGAATGCGCCGTCCCGTGGACGCATCCCAGTGCGCATGCTCAGAATCACGTCGAAACTACTCCCTAAGATACGTAGAATCACTGCCTACGACGTGAACGTAACCTACGCCCAGCCCTATTCACGTACTACTACGTAAACGACATAAAATACGACGGCTGTTCCCTAGTCCATACCTTTGCATGAGCTGCGCCTCATAGATGGGGAATAACTTTACGCCGGACGTAAGCCTTATGCAAACCGCGTATATTATGCGCCAGGCGCAACTACGTTCGTGAATCGACGTATCTCACACATTTGCATATTTGCAATGAGGCGGCCAGCGTAAATATGCGCCCACGATACGCCGGCGTAGGAAAGTTACGTCGGTTGGATGAAGCCTATTTTCAGGCGTATCTAGTTCTGTGGGCACGGCGCATAGATATGACAGCGCACATTTACACTTACGCGGCGTATCTCGAGATACGTCGGCGTAAGTGCTTTGTGAATCCGGGCCTATGTGTGTTTTTGTTGGAGGCTTTTTTCTTTTAAATTTTAATGGGCGACGACAACGCCCCCCCCGGGGATGTAAAACATATATAATGTTTGGGGGTTCTAAGTAATTTTCTAGCAAAAAAAATCTAAATAATGGCCCGGATTCAAGAAGCAATTGCGCCCGTGTAACCATAGGTTACACAGCGCAATTGCTTACTTGCCCCGGCGTTACGAATGCTCCTGATTCAGGAACATCGTAACGCCGACTGCAGCCTAAAATCTGCGTGGCATAAGGCTCTAATGTCACGCATATCTTAGGCTGCATTCTAGCGATGACCGCTAGGGGGCGCTCCCATTGTGCTCAGTGTATAGTATGCAAATTGCATACTAACACCGATTCACAATGTTGCGCGAGCCCTGCGTACGCAATTTACGTCGTTTCCGTACGGCGTGTTTAGCGTAAGGCTGCCCCTTCTAATAGCAGGGGCAGCCAATGCTAAAGTATACCCGTCGTTCCCGCGTCGCGACGTTCGAATTTTACGTAATTTGCGTAAGTGATTCATGAATGGCGCTGGACGCCATTCACGTTCACTTTGAAGCAAATGATATCCTTGCGACGTCATTTGCCGCAATGCACGTCGGGAAAGTTTCCCGACGGAGCATGCGCTCTACGCTCGGCGCGGGAGCACGCCTAATTTAAATGATTCCCGCCCCCTACAGGATCATTTACATTAGGCGCCCTTACGCAGGGCAAGTTTACACAGCGCACACGCAATTTACGGAGCTACTGCTCCGTGAATCGCGGGTAGCGCAGTAAATTTGCGGGGGCGCAGGGCAAAAACGCTGCCCTGCGCCTCCGCAAATAAGGGGCAAATCTACCTGAATCCGGGCCAATGTTCACATTTATACAAAAAGTGCCAGAAAATGCCCGGTCTTCAAGTAGTTAAATAACGGACGGATGCTTAAATATATCCCTGACAAAGCCTGTGCACGGCTACAGAATGTCAGACATCATCCTGTTCTATTGATTCTTTTTAATTAGAGATCAACATTTAAATCATAAAATCTACGATCAGTTAACTTAAATGACCCAATCTTGGTGTAAGTGCCAGAGTAGTTTACGAAGCGCCCTCCTCTGCAATACCCGCAGCTGCCAAAACAAACCCTTCCTGCACAATACCATCCAGAGGTTTCACAGCTAAAAAATAAGTGACAGAATTCCTTTCTAACTGTATATTAAATCGTATGTAAGCCCCAAAAGGAACATTCAAATATTGCAGTTCCTAGGTGTGGTGGCTGCTTTACTTTTCTCTTTTTTCTTTTTTTTTCTTTTCACCTGGTGATCCTGCCCATAACTCACTTCCTGTCCTAGGGTGACAACGCTCACTTACCCTACTGTATAAGAACATCTGACTGGACTATAGAAACCTCCTCTCTTCTCATCTAGAATATAGTTGGGAGGTGTTCTGTAGTTCGTGCAAAAAACTGAGAACAATATAATCAATTAGAGTGCATCACAGAGCACAGGAAGATTTGAGCTGAGGTTTCTGGCAGGATCAACAAGTGTATTTTTTTTTTTTATATATATAAAGGGCTAGATTCATAAAGAGTTATGCCGGCGTATCAGTAGATACGCCGACGTAACTCCGAATCTAAGCCTGTCGTATGTTTAAGTGTATGCTCAAACTGAGATACACTTAAACCTAGCTAAGATACGACGGCCTGCGCCGTCGTATCTTAGGGTGCAATTTTTCCGCTGGCCGATAGGTGGCACTTCCGTTAATTTCGGCGTAGAATATGTAAATGACTAGATACGCCGATTCACAAACGTACGCTTGCCCGTCGCAGTAAAGATACGCCGTTTCTGTAAGCCGTATAGCCATAAAACTATCTCCTATTTTGTAAACGCTATAAATTTTGCGCAAACCAATCGATAAACGCTTATTGCGATTTTTTTTTACCAAAAAAAGGTAGAAGAATACATATCGGCCTAAACTGAGGAAAAATAATGTTTTTTTTATATCTTTTTTGGGGATATTTATTATAGCAAAAAGTAAAAAATATAGAATTTTTTTCAAAAATGGCGCTCTATTTTTGTTTAAAGCGCAAAAAATTAAAACCGCAGAGGTGATAAAATACCATCAAAAGAAAGCTCTATTTATGGGGAAAAAAAGGACACCAATTTTGTTTGGGAGACACATCGCACGTCCGTGCAATTGTCAGTTCAAGCGACGCAGTGCCGAATCGCAAAAGGGGGCCTGGTCCTTTAGCTGCATAATGGTCCGGGTCTTAAGTGGTTAAAAAGTAAAAATAAAAAATGCAGAGGTGATCAAATACCACCACAAGAAAGCTATATTTGTGGGGAAAAAATCCATTTGGGTACAGTGTTGTATGACCGCGTAATTGTCATTCAAAGTGTGAGAGCGCTGAAAGATGAAAATTGGTCTGGGCAGGAAGGGGGGTGGATATATTACAAACATACAGGGCCAGATTCACAGATGAAATACGCCGGCGTATCTACTGATACGCCGGCGTATTTTCAAATTTCCCGCGTCGTATCTTTAGTTTGAATCCTCAAACCAAGATACAGCGGCATTTGGGTAAGATCTGACAGGCGTACGCCTTCGGATCTTAGGGTGCAATACTTCGGCATCCGCTGAGTATGCTAATTAGCTGTTTACGGCGATCCACAAAGGTATGCGTGGTCGTCGCATTCTCTTACGTCGTCGCTAGTCGGCTTTTTCCGGCGTAAAGTTACGGATGCTATTTAAATGGCTTATATTTAGACTAGCCATGTTAAAGTATGGCCGTCGTTCCCGCGTCGAATTTCAATTTTTTTTTTGCGTAAGTCGTCCGTGAATAGGAAAGGACGTAACGCACGTCGCCGTTCAAAAAATTACGACGGTGCAACGTCATTTCACGCAAAGCACGGCGGGAAATTTCAAAACGGAGCATGCGCAGTACGTTTGGTGCGGGAACGCGCCTAATTTAAATGATACACGCCCCATTTGAATTAGGCGGGCTTGCGCCGGACGGATTTACGTTACGCCACCGCAAGTTTACAGGCAAGTGCTTTGTGAATCAAGCACTAGCCCGTAAAACTTGCGGCGGTGTAACGTAAATGTGATACGTTACGCCGCCGCGGATTTACGCGATTCTACCTGAATCTGGCCCACAGTATATAATTAATTTGAATATTAAAAAATGAATTAAAGGCACTGACACCATTGCTTTTATTGTTGATCAGAAGTTCTATTCCATCCATGACCAACACAATACCACCCGTCTCTGTCTTCCACATACAATGTCAGACTCGAAAATAGTATTCCTAGTGCCAACCAATCAAATGGAATTGTCTGCACTGCACTGGGAACATGACAGCTAGAATAACTGTATCCAGTTGGTTGCTGTTTGCTGCCCTGTCCAATTTTCCGTAGTTCCCTTTTTTAAAGGAAGTCTTTTGTTTCCTTTGGAGAGAAAAGACTCGGGGAGCCTTTGATGTGTCTGTCCAGGACATGTGATACAAGCCCCGCTTTTGCTTGCCACCCACATTGTAATCTTTTCCTAATGGATCACGCTTCTTAACCTTTCCTAAAGGAAAACATGGGAGGGGGTCGCCGTTCCTGACCTCCTTTCTAAAATGCCAGCTGCCTGGCTGTTCTGCTGTCTTCTTTTATATTTTAGGTCAATGACGCGATCTGAAAAGTATTTATCTGCAGTAGTTGGTTTTGTATCTCATAGGACTCAATTTATGAAGCTTTACACTAAAGCCCTGTACAGACGATCAGTCCATCTGATGAGAATGGTCCAAAGGAGCGTTCTCATCGGTTTACCGATGAAGCTGACTGATGGTCCATGGCGCCTACACACCATCAGTTAAAAAAACGATAGAGTCCAAGGCGGTGACGTAAAACACAACGACGTGCAAAGAAAAACGAAGTTCAATGCTTCCAAAAATTGCGTTGACTTGATTCTGAGCATGCGCAGGTTTTTAACCGATGCTTTTGCGTACTAGCCATCGGTTTTGACCTGTCGGTCAGGCGTCCATCGGTCAAATTTTAAAGCAAGTTCTAAATGTTTGGACCGAAGGATAACTGACCGATGGGGCCCACACACGGTCGGTTTGGACCGATGAAACGGTCCTTCAGTACGTTTTCATCGGTTTAGACCAGGGATGGACTGGCCATTGGGACTACAGGGAGTTTCCCGGTGGGCCGATGGCTCAGTGGGCCGGCTTCAGTGACAACGGACCGCCGCCCCCCTCTGCTCCTCTGTCTCTCCCTTCCCGCAGCACTCACCTCCTCTCCCTGCCCACAGCGCTCACCTGGGAGGACAAAGAAGCAGGGGGAGGACCAGAGGAGCAGGGGGGACGACAGAGGAGCATGGGGGAGGGGACAGACATCTGACTCAACAGCTATGGCCTGGGAGTTTCTCACTTCTGCCTAATCTTGTCCCATAAGGGGGGGCACCAAACTGATTCTTTGCCCCGGGTGAAATAATGTCTAGCTTCCCCACTGGTACTGCCTCTAAGAGTACCAATACTAGCCAATGGATAGTGGCTAGTGAAGGGGGAGAGGGGGCTTGGGTGGCCAGGGGGGGTGCGGGAGTTGTCCGGCCTCTGTGGGAGAGACCTGTCAAAGTGGGCCAGTCTGGATGAAGTCCAGGGCCACATTTTTGTCCCAGTCCAGCCCTGGTTTAGACTGATCGTGTGTACGAGGCCTAAGACAAGGATCTTTGTCTTCATCTGTGTGGCTGTAATCTTTAAAACTCATTGGACGCAGCTGAAAATAACTGTCACATAGGAAAATGAATTATCCTTATCCTGGTGTTTTAGCTTTGGGAATTGAGCCTGTGTTGTGTTGAACCCAGAGGCTCAGCATGTCACCAAGGCAATTAGTGTTTGAGAATGAGACTCAAAGGGGGTTATTTACTAATGGCAAATCCACTTTGCTTTTAGTAAGGCGATTCTGAATACTTTATATTTTTTTAAATCCGGCGCCATTGGCAGCCGAGTAAACCGGAAGTGACGTCGCTTCCGTGTTTACATACAGGAGACTGGAACTAAGGGCCAGATTCACCAAAGAGATACGACGGCGTATCTGCTGATACTCCGTCGTATCTGTTGTTCTATCTATGCGACTGATTCATAGAATCAGTTACGCATAGATATCCCTAAGATCCGACAGGTGTAATTGTTTTACACTGCCGGATCTTAGGATGCAATACCGCGGCCGCCGCTGGGGGGAGTTCGCGTCATAAACCAGCGTCGGGTATGCAAATTAGGAGTTACGGCGGATCCGCGACAGATTTTCGCGTTCGATACGTCGCCGCTAGTCTAGTTTCCCGTCGCAAAGTTAGTCATCGTTTTTGGTGCCCTAACTTTAGTCAGCAAACGTATTGCTGTCTAAAGTATGGCCGTCGTTCCCGCGTCGAAATTTTTAAAATAACGTTGTTTGCGTAAGCCGTCCGGGAATACGGAATTACGCTACGCGCGTCGCCGTTCGAAAAAATGACGTCACGGCGCACAAAGCACGGCGGGAGTTAAGAAACGGAGCATGCGCAGTAGGTCTGGCACGGGAGCGCGCCTAATTTAAATGGCACACGCCCATTTGAATTGGCCGCCTTGCGCCGGAGGCCGCAGGCGTAGTTTTCATCGCAAGTGAATCAGGCACTTGCGATGAAAACTTGCAGCGGTGTAACGTATCTATGATACGTTACGCCGCCGCACTTCTACCAGAATCTGGCCCAGGCTTCCTATGACCAACGTAACTTACCTACGCCGTAGTTTTGTGGGCGCATATTTACGCTGGGCGCATTTGCCGCTCCCATTGATTTTCTATGCACATATGCAAATGAGGGAGATACGCCGATTCACGAACGTAGTTGCAGCCGGCGCATAATATACGCGGTTTGCGTAAGTCGTACGTCCGGCGTAAAGTTATTCCCCATATAGGAGGCGCAACTCATGCAAAGGTATGGACCAGGGAACACAGCCGTCGTATTTTACAGGGGTGCATCCACGGGACGGCGCATGCGCCGTATGTCATTCGTAACTTTATGACGCTCAGTCCTTCATTTACATGGGGTCACGCCTCATTAGCATGGCTCACGCCCACTTCCACCTACGCTGGCTTACGCTGAGGAAACCCAGCGTAGATTTGAGAGCGACTGGGGGCGAGTGCTTTGTGAATACTGTGCTTGCCTCTGTGCGCTGCGTCGGCGTAGCATATATTGGATACGCTACGCCGGCATACATATGCGCCAATGTATGTGAATCCGGGCCATTGTGTTTTTTTTTTCAAAATTGCCGCTCTTCTTTTATTGATAGCGCAAATAATTAATAAACTGCAGAGATGATGAAATACCACCAAAAGAAAGCTCTATTTGTGGGAAAAAAGGGCGCCAATTTTGTTTGGGAGCCACGTCGCACGACTGCGCAATTGTCATTCAATTGTCAAGTGCGACAGCGCTGAAAACTAAAAATTGGTCTGGGCAGGAAGGGGGTGAAAATGCCCGGTATTGAAGTGGTTAAGGATCGTTCACACTGCCCCCGGGGGACTCTGCTGAGCAGCGCTGTCCATGGCAATCACAATTCATAGACGAGGTAATGAGCATTATGTCCTATGGCTTCAGTTCATTGTACCGCCTTTGTATGCACTGAAAAAAAGTAGGACATATTACATATTTATGCAGAGTGTTGTGGCGCATTATATTGCATTGCAATGTGCTGCCGCACATAGAGTTATTGAAGTGTCAAAATGACTAGAATGTAAAAAAAAAAGAATCGAGCGCTGTCGTATAACACTTTGCAGCACACATGCATAAGACACATTAGGGGGGATCTCTTAAGCTGCGCAAAATGCAAGCCTAGACCAATTATCATATACTACGCACGGTCGGAAATTCCAACAACAAATGTTCGATGTGAGCTTGTTGTCAGAAAATCCAACCGTGTGTAGGCTCCATCGGACATTTGCTGTTGGAATTTTCAACAACAAAAATTTGAGTGCTGGTTCTTACATTTTCCAACAACAAAATTTGTTGTCGGAAATTCCGACCGTGGGGTAGATTCAGATAGATTAGCGGATCTTTAGATCCGCGTAATCTATCTGATTTACGATCCGCCGGCACAAGTTTGAGAGGCTAGTGCTGTATTCAAAAAGCACTTACCTCAAAACTTGCGGCGGTGTATCGTAAATCCCCTGGCGGAATTCCGCGGCTAGGGGGAGTGTAGTATTTAAATCAGGCGCGTCCCCGCGCCGATTTAACTGCGCATGCGCTGTCCGCAAATTTTCCCGGCGTGCATTGCTCCCAAAGACGTCGCTAGGACGTCATTGGTTTCGGCGTGAGCGTAACTTGCGTCCAGCGCTTTTCTGAATCGACTTGTGCAAACAACGTAAAAATTCAAAACTCGGCGCGGGAACGACGGCCATACTTAACATAGGATACGCCTCACATAGCAGGGGTAACTATACGCCGGAAAAGGCCGAACGCAAGCGACGTAAAAAAAAAACGACGGGCGGCCGTTCGTTTCTGAATCGGCGGAAATCGGCATTTGCATATTCCTCGCATAAAAAACGGAAGCGCCACCTAGCGGCCGGCCGGGAATTGCAGCCTAAGATCCGACGGTGTAAGTCACTTACACCTGTCGGATCTTAGGGAGATCTATGCGGAACCTGATTCTATGAATCAGCCGCATAGATCCGACCGTCGGATCTCAGAGATACGACGGCGTATCAGGAGATACGCCGTCGTATCTCTATCTGAATCTCCCCCCGTGTGTATGCAATTCAACGCACAAAAATTCTACGCATGCTTGAAATCAATTTGACGCATGCTCGGAATTACCGCGTTCTTTGACGTTAACAATTGTGTGACCGTGTGTATGCAAGACAAGTTTGAGCGAACATCTGTTGGAAAAAAATCCACGGTTTTGTTGTCGGAATTTCCGATCGTCTGTACGCGGCATTAGGCTTGATTCACACCTATGCAGTTTTAGTGCTTTTTGCATTTTGCAGATTTGCAATACAGAATGTGTTCCATAGGAAACCTTGGTAAATGGATTGTAGTGCAAATCTGCAAAATGCAAAAAGCACAAAAAAATGCCATAGGTGTGAATCCAGCCTTAGGCCCCGTACACACGACCGAGTTTCTCGGCAAAAAACAGCAAGAAACTTGCTGGGAGATATTTTTTTGCCGAGGAAACCGGTCATGTGTACATTTTCATCGAGGAAACTGTCGAGAAACTCGACGAGCCAAAAAGAGAGCATGTTCTCTATTTCCTTGACGGGAATGGAGAAACTTGGCTTGTCGAGTTTCTCGACGGCTTCACAAGGAACTCAACGAGGAACTCGATGTGTTTCACCCGTCGAGTTTCTCGGTCGTGTGTACGAGGCTTCAGTGGTTGCAATTCCTAAAAAGCATTTTCTTTCTCAATAAAAGCTGAATTCTGATTGGTTGCTATAGGTTACTGCACTTTCCCCAGCGCCTCTCCGCTTTTGCTCATTATCTACACCGGTCTCAAGTTCTCTCGGCATCTCCGCGATGTTGCGCGAAGTAACACGTTTCTATGTAATCTTTCGTTGCCTCAGAAGAAGAGAAATCCCCAGCAATCAGCATCCGTCAACTTAAAAGACAAAAAGGGGAAGCGGGACCACGGCAGAGTATGGGCAGAGTATGCAGAGAGTATGGGCAGAGTATGCAGAGAGTAGGCAGAGTATGCAGAGAGTATGGGCAGAGTATGCAGAGAGTATGGGCAGAGTGGACAGAGAGTATGGGCAGAGAGTGGGCAGAGAGTATGCAGAGAGTATGGGCAGAGTATGCAGAGAGTATGGGCAGAGTATGCAGAGAGTATGGGCAGAGTATGCAGAGAGTATTGGCAAAGTATGCAGAGAGTATGGGCAGAGTATGCAGAGATTATGAAGAGAGTATGGGCAGAGTATGAAGAGAGTATGGGCAGAGTATGCAGAGAGTATGTGCAGAGTATGCAGAGAGCATGGGCAGAATATGCAGAGAGTATGGGCAGAGACTATGCAGAGAGTATGCAGAGAGCATGGGCAGAGTATGCAGAGAGCATGGGCAGAGTATGCAGAGAGCATGGGCAGAGTATGCAGAGAGTATGGGCAGAGAGTATGCAGAGAGTATGGGCAGAGTATGCGCAAAGTATACAGAGAGTATGGGCAGAGTATGCGCAGAGTATGCAGAGAGTATGCAGAGAGTATGGGCAGAATATGGGCAGAGAGTATGCACAGAGTATGCAGAGAGTATGGGCAGAGTATGCAGAGATTATGCAGAGAGTATGTGCAGAGTATGAAGAGAGTATGCGCAGAGTATGCGCAGAGTATGTGCAGAGTATGCAGAGAGCATGGGCAGAGTATGCAGAGAGTATGGGCAGAGAGTATGCAGAGAGTATGGGCAGAGAATGCGCAGAGTATACAGAGAGTATGGGCAGAGTATGCGCAGAGTATGCAGAGAGTATGGGCAGAGTATGTACAGAGTATGCAGAGAGTATGGGCAGAGTATGCAGAGAGCATGGGCAGAGTATGCAGAGACTATGGGCAGAGAGTATGGGCAGAGTATGCAGAGAGTATGGGCAGAGTATGCAGAGAGTATGGGCAAAGAGTATGCAGAGAGTATGGGCAAAGAGTATGGGCAGAGTATGCAGAGAGTATGGGCAAAGTATGCAGAGAGTATGGGCAGAGTATGCAGAAAGTATGGGCAGAGTATGGGCAGAGAGTATGGGCAGAGTATGGGCAGAGTATGCAGAGAGTATGGGCAGAGTATGCCGAGAGTATGGGCAGAGTATGCAGAGAGTATGGGCAGAGTATGCAGAGAGTATGGGCAGAGTATGCAGAGAGTATGGGCAGAGAGTATGGGCAGAGAGTATGGGCAGAGAGTATGGGCAGAGTATGGGCAGAGAGTATGGGCAGAGAGTATGGGCAGAGTATGGGCAGAGAGTATGGGCAGAGTATGCAGAGAGTATGGGCAGAGAGTATGCAGAGAGTATGGGCAGAGTATGGGCAGAGTATGGGCAGAGAGTATGGGCAGAGAGTATGCAGAGAGTATGGGCAGAGAGTATGCAGCGAGTATGGGCAGAGTATGGGCAGAGAGTATGGGCAGAGTATGCAGAGAGTATGGGCAGAGTATGGGCAGCGTACGCAGAGAGTATGGGCAGAATATGGGCAGAGAGTATGGGCAGAATATGGGCAGAGTATGGGCAGAGTATGCAGAGAGTATGGGCAGAGTATGCAGAGAGTATGGGCAGAGTATGGGCAGAGTATGGGCAGAATATGGGCAGAGTATGGGCAGAGTATGCAGAGAGTAGTGGTGACTTGGGGGAGAATGTGCCTGATGATGAATTGTCAGTGTTCGCACACACAGCTTGGCTGGATGTCTAGGAGACGAGCTGCTCCTCCAGCGCTCTGCTATTTCACCAAACCCTGTGAATTCTGCTGGGCTAAGTAAACATTACAGTGCTGCTAATCACATCCACTGAAGGAAAACAGCACTCCAGTTAGGAACTGGCAGAGATTAGAGCTTTCTCTCCTGGCTTCCCAGAGCTGCTTCCCAGCAGCGGCTCCTTGCACCCCTCTTCTTCCTCCCTTCTTCTTCCTCCCTTCTTCTTCTTTCTTAATTTGCAATGGGACTGTTAGTACAAGCTCTGTACCTTTCCTATGTAGCGGTGACTTGTTTGTCGGTGGTCTCTGGATTTACAGATGAAACTGTAGAGAAAGCGGTGAAATCGGAAGGATATTGTAGCCGGATTCTCCGAGCTCAGGGAAGTACTCGGAAAGAAGGGTACCATGAATTCAGCCTGAGAGTGGAAGGGGATCCCGAATACTACAAGCCGGGCAGTACTTACCGGGGTAAGTGGAGGGCACTGTATAGGGGGGCGGGAGGGTCGCCTTCTCCTACGGCTCTTTAGTCTTTTTGTGTGTTTCTCTTAAAGCTCCCATGTCAGTGTGTCGCCTGCTCTGCATGCAATCCTGGGTCTGATTGTCTATCTGTAGGTCTGGAATATCAAAGTCATGCCTTGGAAGATCCTCCTAAAGTCAGGGATTTCACGTATTACTTTCCAGGGACACTTCGCTGCTGAGCAGCTTAACTTACAACAGCGTCCTAGAGACCTGCGGAGGCTTTGTACAGCATTCTAAAAGCAGAAATGTTTTCAAGATTCACGCAACTTTCACCAAGACTCATATACACTGTGCTGCTGCTGAGTTGCCAAACTTACAATTCACATTAGTGTCCTAGAGACCTATACAGTCACATTAGTGTCCTAGAGACCTATATAGTCACATTAATGTCCTAGAGACCTATATAGTCACATTCGTGTCCTAGAGACCTATACAGTCACATTAGTGTCCTAGAGACCTATACAGTCACATTAGTGTCCTAGAGACCCATACAATCACATTAGTGTCCTAGAGACCTATATAGTCACATTAATGTCCTAGAGACCTATACAGTCACATTAGTGTCCTAGAGACCTATATAGTCACATTAATGTCCTAGAGACCTATATAGTCACATTCGTGTCCTAGAGACCTATACAGTCACATTAGTGTCCTAGAGACCTATACAGTCACATTAGTGTCCTAGAGACCCATACAATCACATTAGTGTCCTAGAGACCTATATAGTCACATTAATGTCCTAGAGACCTATACAGTCACATTAGTGTCCTAGAGACCTATACAGTCACATTAGTGTCCTAGAGACCTATATAGTCACATTCGTGTCCTAGAGACCTATACAGTCACATTCGTGTCCTAGAGACCTATACAGTCACATTAGTGTCCTAGAGACCTATACAGTCACATTAGTGTCCTAGAGACCTATACAGTCACATTAGTGTCCTAGAGACCTATATAGTCACATTAATGTCATAGAGACCTATATAGTCACACTAGTGTCCTAGAGACCTATATAGTCACATTAGTGTCCTAGAGACCTATATAGTCACATTAATGTCATAGAGACCTATATAGTCACACTAGTGTCCTAGAGACCTATATAGTCACATTAGTGTCCTAGAGACCTATATAGTCACATGTGTGTCCTAGAGATCTATATAGTCACATTAATGTCCTAGAGATCTATATAGTCACATAAGTGTCCTAGAGACCTATATAGTCACATGATTGTCCTAGAGACCAATATAGTCACATTAATGTCCTAGAGATCTATAAAGTCACAGTAATGTCCTAGAGACCTATATAGTCACATTCATGTCCTAGAGACCTATAAAGTCACATTAATGTCCTAGAGACCTATAAAGTCACATTAGTGTCCTAGAGACCTATATAGTCACATTAGTGTCCTAGAGACCTATATAGTCACATTGATGTCATAGAGACCTATAAAGTCACATTAATGTCCTAGAGACCTATAGTCACATTAATGTCCTAGAGACCTATATAGTCACATTAATGTCCTAGAGACCTATATAGTCACATTAGTGTCCTAGAGACCTATATAGTCACATTAATGTCCTAGAGACCTATATAGTCACATTCGTGTCCTAGAGACCTATACAGTCACATTAGTGTCCTAGAGACCTATACAGTCACATTAGTGTCCTAGAGACCCATACAATCACATTAGTGTCCTAGAGACCTATATAGTCACATTAATGTCCTAGAGACCTATACAGTCACATTAGTGTCCTAGAGACCTATACAGTCACATTAGTGTCCTAGAGACCTATATGGTCACATTAATGTCCTAGAGACCTATATAGTCACATTAATGTCCTAGAGACCTATATAGTCACACTAGTGTCCTAGAGACCTATATAGTCACATTCGTGTCCTAGAGACCTATACAGTCACATTCGTGTCCTAGAGACCTATACAGTCACATTAGTGTCCTAGAGACCTATACAGTCACATTAGTGTCCTAGAGACCTATACAGTCACATTAGTGTCCTAGAGACCTATATAGTCACATTAATGTCATAGAGACCTATATAGTCACACTAGTGTCCTAGAGACCTATATAGTCACATTAGTGTCCTAGAGACCTATATAGTCACATTAATGTCATAGAGACCTATATAGTCACACTAGTGTCCTAGAGACCTATATAGTCACATTAGTGTCCTAGAGACCTATATGGTCACATGTGTGTCCTAGAGATCTATATAGTCACAATAATGTCCTAGAGATCTATATAGTCACATAAGTGTCCTAGAGACCTATATAGTCACATGATTGTCCTAGAGACCAATATAGTCACATTAATGTCCTAGAGATCTATAAAGTCACAGTAATGTCCTAGAGACCTATATAGTCACATTAATGTCCTAGAGACCTATAAAGTCACATTAATGTCCTAGAGACCTATAAAGTCACATTAGTGTCCTAGAGACCTATATAGTCACATTAGTGTCCTAGAGACCTATATAGTCACATTAATGTCATAGAGACCTATAAAGTCACATTAATGTCCTAGAGACCTATAGTCACATTAATGTCCTAGAGACCTATATAGTCACATTAATGTCCTAGAGACCTATATAGTCACATTAGTGTCCTAGAGACCTATATAGTCACATTAATGTCATAGAGACCTATAAAGTCACATTAATGTCCTAGAGACCTATAGTCACATTAATGTCCTAGAGACCTATATAGTCACATTAATGTCCTAGAGACCTATATAGTCACATTAGTGTCCTAGAGACCTATATAGTCACATTAATGTCCTAGAGACCTATATAGTCACATTAATGTCCTAGAGACCTATACAGTCACATTTGTGTCCTAGAGACCTATATTGGTTTGGTACTTTGGGGTCTATAAATGTGTTCATAAGATTCACTCAACTTTCACGCAAGACTCACACAACCATTTTCTGCTAAGCTGATTAACTTACAATTCACAGTAGTGCCCTAGAGACCTATACAGGTTTACTACACTTGGGGGTCTACTTATAAATGTCTTAACTCAACATTCACACAACCAGTTTGCTGCTGAGATGCTCAATTCATAATTCACAGGAGTGTTCTAGAGATCTGCAAGGGATTTGTATAGAATTATTAACTTAGGGGTCAATAATCAATGTCATCACCTAAGATTCACTCAACTGTCATGATTCACAATAGCGTTCTAGAGACCTATGGAGGCTGTGTAAGGAAAACTAAACTTAAGGGTCTATTATATTCACTCAACTTTCACCCAAGACTCACACATCCACTCTGCTGCTGTGTTGCCAAACTCACAATTCACAGTAGTGCCCTAGAGACCTTTATAGGTTTTGTACAGAAATATAAACCTTGGGGTCTATTTAAAAATGTATTCACCCAATATTCACTCAACTTTCACCAAGACTCACACATCCAATTTGCTCACTGTAGTGTCCTAGAGACTTATTTAGGTTTTGTACAGAATTATAAACTTTGAGGTCTATTTATAAATGTCTTCACCCAAGATTCACTCAACTTTCACCAAGACTCACTATGCTGCTGATTTGCCAAACTCATAATTCATAATTCACTATAGTGAATAATTCAAAATTCACTACATAGTGTCCTAGAGACTTATTTAGATTTTGTACAGAAATATAAACCTTGGGCTCTATTTATAAATGTCTTCACCCAAGATTCACTCAACTTTTACCCAAAACTCACACATCCACTATGCTGCTGAGTTGCCAAACTCATGATTCACTGTAGTGTCCTAGAGACCTATTTAGGTTTTGTACATAATTATAAACCTTGGGGTCTATTTATAGATGTCTTCACCCAAGATTCACTCAACTTTCACCCAAGACTCACACAACAAGTTTGCTGCTGAGCTGCTTAACTCACGATGCACAATAGATTATAGGGATTTGTACAGAATTATTAACTTAGGGTTCAATAATCAATGTCATCACCTAAGATTCACTAAACTGTCATGATTCACAATAGCATCCTAGAGACCTATAGAGGCTGTGTAAGGAAATCAAAACTTAAGGGTCTATTATATTTACTCAACTTTCATCCAAGACTCACACATCCACTAAGCTGCTGAGTTGCCAAACTCACAATAGTGCCCTAGAGACCTATAAAGGTTTTGTACAGAATGATAAACCCCGGGGTCTACTTATAAATGTTTTCAAGCATTATTCACTCAACTGTCATGATTCACAATAGTGTCCTAGAGACCTATGGAGGCTGTGCAAGGAAATCAAAACTTAAGGGTCTATTATGGTATATTCACTCGACTTTCACCCAAGACTCACACATCCACTAAGCTGCTGAGTTTCCAAACTCAAGATTCACACAGTGTCCTGGAAACCTATATATGTTGTGTACAGACTAATAAACCTTGGGGTCTATTTATAAATGTCGTCACCCAACATTCACCCAAAACTCACACGTCGACTTTGCTGCTGAGCTGCTTAACCGATGATTCACAATCGTGTCCTAGAGATCTCATGAGGCTGTGTACAGAATTAATAAATTAGGGGTCTAATAAAAAATGTCATAATAAATGTCATCACCCATGATTCACTCTTTTACCCACATTCACCCAAGACTCACCTATCCACTTTGCTGCTGAGCTGCTAAACTCATAACTTACAGTAGTGTCCTAGAGACCTATAGAGCCAATGTAAGGGGTTTATTTTATTCAATCAACTTTCACCCAAGACTCAGACATGCACAGTAGTGTCTCAGAGACCTACACAGGCTATGTACAGATTAGGGGTCTATTTATTAATGTCATCACCCAAGATTCACTCAACTTTCACCCAAGACTCAGACATGTACAGTAGTGTCTCAGAGACCTACACAGGCTATGTACAGATTAGGGGTCTATTTATTAATGTCATCACCCAAGATTCACTCAACTTTCACCCAAGACTCAGACATGTACAGTAGTGTCGCAGAGACCTACAGAGACCTACACAGGCTATGTACTAATTTATAAACATAGGGGTCTAGTTATTAATGTCATCACCCAAGATTCACTCAACTTTCACCCAAGACTAAATATATATATATATATATATATATATATATATATATATATATATATATATATATATATATATATATATATATATATATATATATATATAAATAAATTAATTAAAAAAATCGAATTTATATATATATATATATATATATATATATATATATATATAAACTTGTGACTGTGACTTATAAATAAATATATGAAATAGATAATAAATAAATATATATATATATATATATATATGAAAAATATATAAACATAAATATATATATATATATATATATAAATATATATATATATATATATATATATATATATATAAAATAAATCGAATTAATATCTATATATATATATATATATATATATATATATATATATATATATATATATATATATATATATATATATATATATATATATATATATATAAACTTGTGACTGTGACTTATAAATAAATATATGAAATAGATAATAAATAAATATATATATATATATATATATATATATATATATATATATATATAAAAATAAAAAATCGAATTAATATATATATATATATATATATATATATATATATATATATATATATATATATATATATATTTATATTTATATATTTTTCATATATATATATATATATATATATATATATATATATATATATATATATATATATATATATATATTTATTTATTTATTATCTATTTCATATATTTATTTATAAGTCACAGTCACAAGTTTATAGTCACAAGTCCATCAAGTACAACCTATGTGAAATATTTATATTTATATAATTCATATATTTATTTATTTATATATATTCAATATATTTTATTTATATTTATATATTTCATATATGTATTTAAATGAATGTATTAAAAACAAAAATGTTATATATTGCAGCTTTACCTATTATAAGATGTGGTGGTTGTATTAGACTGCCTCCACTCTGGATGAAGGAGAACAAGAGGCACAGCAGACAGCAGCATTGTCAGTCTGGGGGGGGGGGGGGTAGTGTTGAATGTATTAGCAGATTTAAATACATTAACGAATTGAAGCCAAACTCCAGCTCACACTTTATAAAAAGTTATAGGAAACAGTTATTTTTCCTTTTGGGATAAAGGTTTCACATGAATAAATACAATCTGATCTTTTTAAGCACCCCAGATAGTGGTTTGTCTCCTCCCTGTAAACTGATACACTCTGCTGGAGAGCTTATGCTTTTGAAAAACAACAGACTGGCTGGCTGGATCGCCAGGTAAAAATAAAACACAGGGAGAAAGGATTTAAGCTAGGTGTCTGACAATAAAAGCAGCACCACATCCCTAGATGAACAATAGCATATGTAGAAAGGTAAAAATAGAAGAAAAGAAAGCATAAAAAAGAAACGAATGCAGCCATCACATCTAAGAATCGGTAAGCTGCAATATAATAAATGTTTGCTTGTGGGTTTTATACTGCTTTAAATTATCATTAGTAGATGTCAGGAAATGTCTACAGCTCAGGAAGAGAGGAATTTATAGCACGGCTGATTCATACAAAAAATTCCAGAGAAGTTTCTATAAAAGGCGACGCTGTCTCTTTAAATCTGGGACCGCTGTCAGCTCTATGCTGCTGATTCCCTTTATCGGAGTTCCCAGCTCTCTGATTTCCAGGAACGCTCCCAAGTTTTGAAGACGCATCCCTGGAAATTTTGGCCACCGTCATTGTCCCTGTCGGATTATCAGCACGGAACTTTGCAACCAAATCCCTGTAGTATTTCAATGCCAAGAGAGGCTCAGAGCCAATTTATGAACTATGTCATGATGGGACTGCGGTGTTACTCGGTCCCTCGACACGAGAATGGAGGCAGCTCAGGTCCCTCAATTTATCAGTCCCTGCAAATGATTTGCTTCATTTTCTTTCATGGGCTTTTCAACATTTCCAGCTTTATATAGTTGAAGTGGATCTAAACCTTATCTAGGACTGGTATGCTGCATTACATTACAGTTTTTGTTCTTGGATTTAGATACGCTTTAAATATATAACGCATTCTCTAAAGCCAAGAACAAAAAATGTAGGGGCAGATCCACGTACATCTGCGCCGGGCGCAGCGTATCAAAGATACGCTACGCCGCCGTAACTTATCTTTTTTAATTTGAATCCACAAAGAATCCACGCCATAAGTTATGGCGGCGTAGTGTATCTCTCGCGGCGTAAGGGCGCGGAATTCAAATGGATCTAATGGGGGCGTGTTTTATGTTAATACGTCAAGACCCGACGTAAACAACGTTTTTTTGGAACTGCGCATGCGCCGTCCCTGGGGGTATCCCAGTGCGCATGCTCGAAATGAAACCGTAACCCGCCAATGCTTACGACGGTGACGTCATTCTACACAAATTCCTATTCGCGAACGACTTACGCAAACGACGTAAAAAATTCAAAATTGTACGCGGGAAGGACGGCCATATTTAACATTGAGTACGCCTCAGTATAGCAGCTTTAACTATACGCCGTAAAAAATTCAAAATTGTACGCGGGAAGGACGGCCATATTTAACATTGAGTACGCCTCAGTATAGCAGCTTTAACTATAAGCCGAACTCAAACGACGTAACAAAAAGCGTCGGCTGGACGTACGTTCGTGGATCGCCGTAAATAGCTCATTTGCATACTCAACGCGGATTTCGACGGGAACGCCACCTAGCGGCCGCAGAAAAATTGCAGCTTAGATCCAACGGCGTACGAAGACGTACGCCTGTCGGATCTAGCCGAGATGCCGTCGTATCTTGTTTTAAAGATTCAAAACAATGATACGACGCGGGAATTTTGAAATTACGCCGGCGTATCAATAGATACGCCAGCGTAATTTCTTTGTGGATCTGCCCCGTAATGTATTGCAGCATACCAGTCTTTAGATGTGGTAGCTGCATTGGTTTTCTTTTTTAACCATTTGTGGACTGTCCACCATATATATACTGTGGCAGGGTGGGAGCGCTAAGTGCCAGATCACGTACCTAGTACATACCCTGACACTTACGGGCCTGGGGCATGCACACGCACGTCGCTGACGGCCTGATCACACACAGCGCGGGGGGGGGGTGTACCATGGACTCGATGTCCGCCAGTACCCGTCATTTGTTTGGTACACAGGCAGAACAGCGATCGTCCTATGTAAACAAGGCAGATCAACATTCTGTCAGTAGGGAAGGCATGGATCCAGTTAGAGCTGCCACCTGTCCAGGATTCAGTCCGGGTCTTGGATCATGTGTCCGGGTTTCAGGTGGACTGACACGTTATTCAGACGGGGGTGTGGCTCCCCAAGAAACCAAGATAGTCACACACAAATCTGTAGGCGTCCGGGAGCTGTGAGCGGCTCTCCGGGGGCAGATCCGGCATCACTGGGGGGCAGGGCAATGATGTCAGCAAGAGCAATTTGGCCACACCCACTGTTCGCTGCGGCACGCTATGCACACCGCATTACTACTCTCCTTGGGGGACCCAAAGGGGTCACAGGCTGCTAAAGTGTTCGGGTTTGGCTTGAAGAAAAGCTGGCAACCCTAGATCAAGTGGTCCTGCAATCAGGGCCGATCCTAGGGTCACAGGCGCCTGGGTGCAGAAATGTTGCTGCAGAAGCACATTACAGGGGGCGGGGCATACGTGGCATCTTTGGTTACTAGGAGGGTGGCACTCGGAGAGCATTTCTGGGAGTGCACTGGATGATTGGTAGCAACTCCAGACAACCCAGAAGCCTCTCATCACACCGCCTATGCGAGAAGAGCTGACACATGCAGAGGGGGCGGGGCAGACAGGAGACTGCTCCACGTGCACCGGACAGAATTAATTAGTGGTGCCTAGTACCGGAACGTGCCTCTGGACACAGACAAGGAGGAGGGAGGGGAGCACTTTGGAGCTTCTGCGCCCCCACCTCTGTGGTTAGAATAGTACCGAATTTAAACGAATCCAAAACAACGAAAAAAAATTGGACTAAATTCGAATTCAAATAGTTTTTCTATTCTATTCCTTTATTTTCGATTCTTTTTTATTATTTTTGGAAATTGGAAAACGTTTCGAATTTGAAAACTATTCGAAATTGATCCAAAAACGTTTCTTTAAAAACAAATAAACAAAGCGAATCCCGAAAACAAATTAAACGAGTGAAACAAATTTAACTAAAGGAATTTATGCAAATAACGAAACAAAACAAAACAATTTTTTTAGTTCTCCACATGTCTTAAAGGAGTTGTAAAGGAAAACGTTTTTTCACCTTAATGCAATCTATGCAAAAACATCTGATGATGCTGCCCCCCCCCCCCCCCCCGAGCTCCCGTTTTACTTACCTGACCCGTCGAAAGTCCTGCGCTCGGTCCCGAGATCCTCTTCGCCGCTCAGCCTGGCCGCTGATTGAATAGGGCAGATGAATTGAGAGCAGCGCAGCCATTGGCTGGCGCTGCTGTCAATCACATCCAGTGACGCGACGCGCCGAAGGGCGGGGCCAAGTGATACAGTGAGCGGCTATGGCCGGGAGCGCGCCTGCAAGGACTCATAACCAATGTCGCAAAGTCGCAGTCCTGCTCAAAATCGCAGATCGCCGCCATTACTATTAAAAAATAAGGGCCAGATTCTCGTAGATCGACGTATCTTTGTTCCGGCGTAGCGTATCCTATTTACGCTACACCTCCGCAACTTAGACGGGCAAGTGCTGTATTCTCAAAGCACTTGCTCTGTAAGTTGCGGCGGCATAGCGTAAATAGGCCGGCGTAAGCCCGCCTAATTCAAATGTGGAACAGGGGGGCGTGTTTTATGTAAATAACTTGTGACCCGACGTGATTGACGTTTTTCACGAACGGCGCATGCGCCGTCCGTGGAATATCCCAGTGTGCATTGCTCCAAAGTACGCCACAAGGACGTATTGGCTTTCGACGTGAACGTAAATGACGTCCAGCCCCATTCACGGTCGACTTACGCAAATGATGTAAAATTTTCAAAATTCGACGCGGGAACGACGTCCATACCTGTGTTAATTGGGAGTCAAAAGCTCGATGTTACCCAGCCCATAGCTCGGATTATACAGATGCATGGTCAGATTAAGGTTCGATATCTGTTCTTGGGTCAGAAGATGCCACTACATGTCACATTATAGTGCTCAGGCACACAGGTTATCTAATGCCAACCGATTGCTGGATTATTGGAGCACACTCGATTAGGAGCCAGGCTTTTGGATCTTGCCAGTCCCTGGAGCAGTCTTTTTTGGGAAGACTAAGTTTAAACATCCCTAGGCCCTATAATGCCGCATACAGACAGTCGTTTTTTGTGATGAAAAAAAATGACGTTTTAAATCATGAAATAAAACGACGCTTTTGAAACATCATTTTCAAAAACAACGTTGCCTACACACCATCGTTTTTTCACAATGCTCTAGCAAAGCGAGGTTACGTTTCAACACTTTTTTCCATTGAAGCTCGCTTCATAACTAGCTTCTGGGCATGCGCGGGTTGAAAAACGTCGTTTTAAACGACGTTTTTTGCTACACACGGTCAATTTCTGTGAAGTAAAAAACAACGTTTTGAAAAACGACACAAAAAATTCAAGCATGTTCGAATTTTTTTTGGTCGTTTTTTTGAAGACATAAAACGACGTTTTTGCCCACACATGATCATTTTAAATGACGTTTTTTAAAACGTCATTTTTTTTCATCACAAAAAACGACCGTCTGTATGCGGCATAAGACCGCTGCAAATCCGGTCTTCCTTTCTGGTAAGGAGATCCCATTCTCACTTATCTGGTGTCCCTTTCTGGTGGAGGATTTCCTATTTCAACACTTAAAGGAGTTCTCTGACCTAAAAGTTTTAACCCCCGCTGTGCCCGGGCTGTAAAAAAATAGAAAATAAACTGTCACTTACCTGCCTACGATCCCCCGTTCCGATATCGCCGTCCCGTTCTCCGGTCCCGGGCCCCTTCCGCTTCCTGTGTGTCGGTGACTCATAGTGCGCTCAGCCTATCAGCGGCCGCAGCAATGTCCCGTCGCGGCCACTGATAGGCTGAGCGCACTATGAGTTTCTAGTTTTTGGTTTACTATGGTATTTAGTAATTAGTACTGGCTGCTTATTTACATTTTCACGTGTTTTATCAATTATTTACATTTACGTTAGCGCAGTGTCTTTTTTCTGTTTAGACAGAAAAAAACTTTTTCCCATACTTAACATTGGTACGCCGCATGTACGCCTCATATAGCAGGGGTAACTTTACGCCGGGAAAAGCCTAACGTAAACGGCGTATCTGTACTGCGTCGGCCGGGCGTACGTTCGTGAATTTGCGTATCTAGCTGATTTACATATTTCTAGGCGTAAATCAGCGTACACGCCCCTAGCAGCGTAAATATGCAGTTAAGATCAGACGGCGTAACAGACTTACGCCGGTTGGATCTATTAGAAATCTATGCGTAACTGATTCTAAGAATCAGGCGCATAGATACGACCGCCCAGACTCAGAGATACGACGGTGTATCTGGAGATACGCCGTCGTATCTCCTTTGAGAATCTGGGCCTAAATCTATAATAAATATGCCATAATTCTATCCCCTATTTTGTAGACGCTATAACTTTCGCACAAACCAATCAATATACACTTATTGCCATTTTCTTCTTTGACCAGAAATATGTAGAAATATGTAGAATACATATCGGCCTAAACTGATGAAAAAAATTAAACCGCAGAGGTGATCAAATAAAACCAAAAGAAAGCTCTATGTGTGGGAAAAAAAGGACATACATTTTGTTTGGGTGCCACGTCACACGACCGCGCGATTTTCAGTTTAAGTGACGCAGTGTCGTATCGGAAAAAAGGGGGCAAATCCTTCCGGTCCTTAAGTGGTTAATATAGCTATAAAAACTTAGATGTGACGAGCATGTACGGTAGACACGACTGTTATTAGGACATAGCAGTGATGTGGCATCTATGCATTGAACGGTCTGGCAGTGACGCAAGGTGTCAGCTGTAGATGGCACAGCAATGATTATTAATTACTGAGCATTGATGCAGCTGATCCTACTCTGCTAACAGCCAAGTGCCTGCTGCTCGATCATCGGCTTATAAAAGAAGGATGAAGCTGTGAGCAAAGTGCCGTCATCTACGCCAACCAAACACCAATCGCTGGCCATTGTGCTGACTGACAGTTGCATTGGTTGTTATGGATTACATCACGTTGCTCACACTCGTTCACACTGAACACGGCTTTGAAATCTGAACTCGCACGATTTCAAAGCCGCATGAGAGTTGATCGGAGGGAACATCCCTCCACAGAGTGAGTGAGTGAGAAACTTGTATAGCACTACAAATGCGAACTAAATCGCCTCAAGGCGCTGTAGCCAATATGATCGTCCAACCAAGCTTCAGAAAAGATGGGTCTTAGTTTTTTTCTGGAGGCCCGATGATTTTCCTCCAACCGAATGTCTGCGGGTAGAGCTTTCCATAACCGAGGTCCTTGGACAGCGAATCGTCGTTCTCCTTTCATTTTGTAGCGAGATTTGGGGATGTGGAGGAGGTTCTGATTTGTTGATCAGAGGACCCGACTTGGGGTGTAGTGTTTTATTTTCTCACATAGGTATTGCGGCACGTTTCCTTGCGTGCATTTGTGGGTGAGGCAGAAGGTCTTGAATGTCACACGATACTTTTTGGCTAGCCAGTGGAAGGTTCCCACGTTTTTTTACCCGCTACCAATCTGGCTGCCGTGTTCTGGACCACTTGTAGACAAGCCATCTGATATTTCGGTAGAGGTAGATGGAGTTTACTTAGTCGAGTCTGGAATTGATGAGTGTTCCCACTACTACTGCTGTGTCTTCTTTCGGGATGAAGGGGATGAGTCTGCGCAGCAAGCGGAGAAGATAGTGAGATCCGCTGACCACCGATCCTATTTGTGCGTCCATAGACATGTCGGAGTCAAAGATAACTCAGAGGCTTTTTACTTTATTGCTAGGGGTGATGGTTTGTCCAAAGATGGTGGGAGGAACCCAAGTCGTCCTAGAATTAGTCTTCCGGTTTGCGTGTAGAATGAGCAGTTCTGTTTTGGATCCATTGAGTTTGAGGGAGCTCTCTGTCATCCAGTTATCTATCAATGTCAGACATTTTTCCAGAGGAAACACAGGAATAGACCTGAGGCTGTCAATCAGCTGGAGCTCCCTCCACTGTCACCTTTCTTCTTTTGGTGTCAGGAAAACTTGTCAGATGTGATTCATGTTGATAGCAGAGGAACAAAGCAGCAGATGGAAATGACACTCAGTGCTCTCAATTGAGACAAGTACACACTATAGAGGGATATGCTTTGTAAATATTAAATGCCTGAGGTTTGCAAGCATATTAAGCTGGCCATACAAGGCTTGAATTTTAGACAATTCCTGTGAATCAGACAAAATTTGAGCCATGGGTAGCCCAGCCCACACCACCTGGCTTAAAAATTGAATGAGGTGGACAGAAAAAGTATGCTGAACAGTAATTACAGCCCATCATCTGCCGTCACTATTCAGGTATTCTGACATCTGTGGGTGCCACCTGTCAGAATACAATAGCTGGAATGGAGAAGATTGCTTCATCAACACTGTAGCAGGGATCTCAAAACTACGGCCCTCCAGCTGTTGCGGAACTACACCTCCCACGAGGCATTGTGAAACTCTGACATTCACAGACATGACTAGGCATGATGGGAATTG